>NW_017728909.1:63076694-63160098 GCF_001723895.1 Crocodylus porosus | reverse complement strand
GCGGTTGGCCTTCCTTACTGCCTCTCCACACTGCCGGCCCATGTTCATCTTGGAGTCAATGATCACTCCCAGATCCCTTTCCGCCTCCGTGCTGACAAGAGGGGAGTTCCCCAACCTGTAGGTATGGTGCCGGTTGTTCCTCCCGAAGTTCCTTGTCTGTTTACAGGAACCTATTCAGAATATGTTGTAACATGATAATCAAAGATATATTCTTACTCATATCTTCACTGTCAGGCTGTTGAACTCTTCCAAGTAAACATAGTAGACTTCAAATGAATCCTGCACACTTCCTGTTTCCCAAACTGAAATACAGAGGTCTAAATCAGTCTTAGGAAGAAAAGGAAAAGTGTGCAGCTGTATTTTATATAACTAACTACAATAAGAAGCACTGTCAACAGTAGTCATGGTTATTAGCTGAAAAATTGTACTGTTGATAATCACAACAAGGGAAGTGAAGAATATCATTCTTTTTCTCATGGCAGGACCAACAATTTGCAGCTGCACATAAAGAAGTACTGATTTTGCAATTTGAAAATAAATCCTTATACCGGAAATGAAATATTTGAGTTGCTTTATGCTGAGCATGATGGAAGTAAATTCATTCAGTTCTTCATCATGTCCTCTTTTTAGATGAGAAATCCTACACTTGTGCCTCTCCTACCTCTCAGTTTCAATAATAAAGTATATACAAATGCCTGTTTAAACATATGTAACATTGTTTGGTTTTAATGCAAGCCTTTTGTAGCTACTTGATATTAATCACATTCCTTTTAGACATATTTAGTAATATCTAGGGCTGGGTATAGAAGTTTTGTTTCACAGGGAGGACCTTTACTAAAATATAAACTGAAATGTTAATAGTAGTGAGAAAAGAAAAGAAAGTTCTTCTGGTCTGTGATATATTGGTATTTTTGCCATATTGGTGTTGGAGTGATGTTAATGATATTAACTATGATGGTCCAGAAATTCTTTGTGGCAAAGATTTTTTGGGGTGATATCTTTTAGTAGGCCAGTTGCATAGTTGGTATAATGTTAGACAAACTTTCAAATGCAAGACTTTCTTCTTCAGGTCTGAAGAGAAAAGCAAGCTCCTCCTCGGACCTGAAGAAGAATGCCTCAAGCAGGACCATCCCCAACTATATCATCGCAGCCAAGGCTTTGTCTAGCCGGGTCTTAAAAACCTCCAGGGATGGAGATTCCACAACCTCTCTGGGTAACCTGTTGCAATGCTTTACTACCCTCCTTGTGAGAGAGTTTTCTTAATATATAACTTAAACTTCCCTTGCTGCAATCTCAGATGATTGCTTCTTTTTTTTTTTTTTTTGTTATTTGCCACCACTGAGAACGGTCTAGCTCCATCTTCTTTGGAATCACCCTTCACATAGTTGAAGGATGCTAGTAAACCCCCCAGTCATCTCTTATTCAGACTAAATAAGTCCAGATCCCTCAGCCTCTCATCAGAAGTCATTGTGGCCCAGCCCCATAACCATTTTCATTTCTCTCTGCTGGACTCTCTGATTTGTCCATATCTTTTCCATAGTGAGGGGCCCAAAACTGGACACAGTACTCCAGATGTGGCCTTGTCAGTGCCATATAGAGGGGAAGAATTGCTTTTCTTGATCTGCTGGCAATGCTCCTACTAATGCAGCCCAGTATGCCATTAGCCTTCTTGACAACAGGGGAACACTGTTGGCGCACATTCAGCATATTGTCCACTGAAACCCTTGGGTTCTTTTCTTCAGAGCTTCTGCTTAGCCAGTCTCAAGCCTGCACCTGAATATGGGATTGTTCCTTCCTAAGTGCAGGACTTACACTTGTCTTTATTGAACCTCAGCAGATTTCTTTTGGGCCAGTCCTCCAGTTTTTTGAGGTCTTTCTGAATCCTAGCCCTACCCTCCAGTGTATCTATTACTCCCTGCAACTTGGTGTCATCTGCATACTTGCTGAAGGTGGACTTCATCCCATCTTCCAGGTTGTTAATGAAGGTATTGAACAAAACCAGATCCAGAACTAATCCCTGGGGCACTCCACTTAGATACTGGCTAGACATCAAGCCATTCATTAAAGCCTCTTAGCCTGATGATCCAACCAGTTTTCTATCCATCTTGCAGTCTATTCATCCAACCCATACTTCCTTAGCTTTCTTTTGAGAATGTTGGGGGAAACCATATCAAAAACCATATGAAATCAAGGTATATCACGGCCAGTTTTCTTCCCACATCCAGAGCCAGTCCTTTTGTCATAAGAAGGCAATCAGATTGGTCAGGCATGATTTACCTTTGGTGAATCTGAGTTGACTGTTTGTAATCACCACTACCTTCTCCAAGTGCTTAGAAATGGATACTGAGGACCTGCTCCATGATCTTTCCAGGGACTGAGGTGAGGCTTACCTGTCTATAGTTCCCTAGATACTCCTTCTTCCCTGTTTTAAAGATGGGCACTGTATTTGCCCTTTTCCAGTCATCTGGGACCTCTCCCAATTGCCATGAGTTTTCAAAGATAATGGCCAGCAGCTCTGACGTCACATAGGCCAACTCCCTCAGAACCCTTAGGTGCATCGTATCTAGACCCTTGGACGCATACATGTCCAGCTTTTCTAAACAGTCCCTAACCTGTTTTTTCACCACTGTTTACTGCTCACCTCCTCCCCAAACTGTGCTGCCAGGTGCAGTAGTCTGGGAGCTGACTTTGTCTGTGAGGACTGAGGTAAAAAAGGCATTGAGCACTTCATCCTTTTCTACAACATCTCTCACTAGGTTGCTTCTCCCTTTAGTAATGGACTCCCACTTTCCCTGGCCTTCCTCTTGTTGCTGACATACTTGTAGAAATCCTTCTTGTTACCCTTCATGTCCCTTGTTAGCTGCAACTCCAGTTGTGCTGTGGCATTCCTGATTTCATCCCTGCATGCCTGAGCAATTCTTTTATACTCCTCCCTAGTCATTTGTCCAAGTTTCCACTTCTTGTAAGCTTTCTTTTTATGTTTTAGCTCACTGAAGAGCCAAACTGGTTTTCTGCCATACTTGCTGGTCTTCCTACACATTGGGATGGTTCTTGTGTTCTCAGTAAATTTTTTTTTTAATATACAACCAACTTTTCTGGACTCCCTTCCCCCCCAGATTGTTCTACTAGGGGATCCTGCCCATCAGTTCCCTGAGTCAGTTGAAATCTGCTTTTCTGAAGTCCAGGGTCTTTACTCTACTGCTCTGCTTCCTTCCTTCCTTTCCTCAGGATCCTGAACTCAGTCATCTCATGGTTGCTGCTGCCCAAGTTGCCATCCACTTCTATGTTCCCCACCAATTCTTCCTTGTTTCTGAGCAGCAGGTTGAGAAGGGGATGGCCCCTAATTGACTGCTCCAGCACTTGCACCAGGAAGTTGTCCCTAATGCTCTTCAAAAACTTCCTGGATTGCCCGTGCACTGTTGTATTGCCCCACCAGAAGAAGTCAGGGTGATCAGAATTCCCCATGAAGACTCCAGGGCAGGTGATCTGGAAACTTGCACTAGCTGTTTGAAGAAAGCATCTCCCACCACATTCTCCTGGTCTTGTGGTCTACAGCAGACACCCACTATGACATCACCATTGTTGTTCTCCCCTCTGACCCAAACCCAGAGACTTTCAACAGGCCTGTCTTCAGTTTCGTACTGGAGATCTTAGCAATCATACCACGTTTTAAAGCACAACTCCTTCTTCTTACTACTGGGATTCCAGACAGACCCAAGAGAGGCACAGCCAGGCCCAGGGTCTGTGAGGACCTAGTTAGGGAACTCCTGGTGGGATTGGACGTGTTCATATCAGCAGGTCCAGATGATCTTCACCCCAGGGTGCTGAGAGAATTGGCAGGGGGTATTGAGGGGCCCCTGGCATGGCTTTATGAGCACTTGTGGTGCTCTGGCAAGGTGCCAAATGACTGGAAAAGGGCCAATGTGGTCCCCATTTTCAAAAAAGGGAGGAAGGAGAACTCAGGAAACTATAGGCCCATTAGTCTTACCTTGGTCCGGAAGCTCTTTGAGAAAATTATCCAGGAGCACATCTGCGAGGGACTAGGAGGGGAGATTATGCTTAAGGGCAGCCAACACAGGTTCATTAGAGGCAGGTCCTGTCAAACCAACCTGGTTGCTTTCTATGACCAGGTCACAAAATCCTTGGATGCAGGTGTCACAGTGGACGTAGTCTTTTTGGACTTTAGGAAGGCCTTCAACACTGTCTCTCACCCCATTCTCAGTAAAAAATTAAGCAGCTGAGGTGTTGATGCCTACACAGTCAGATGGGTCACAAATTGGTTGGAGACCCACACCCAGAGAGTAGTGGTGGATGGATGATTTTCGACCTGGAGGGAAGTGGGCAGTGGAGTTCCCCACGGCTCAATCCTCCCAATCTTGGGGATGTGTGGCCTGGCCTCTTCAACCAACGGAATGTACTCATTTTCCTCTGTTGCTAGGGCTCTGTATTGTTCTCCAGGCAAACTGTTGTAGGTAGAGATGATGCTTCCAGCTTCTAC
Source organism: Crocodylus porosus (assembly GCF_001723895.1). Lineage (NCBI taxonomy): Eukaryota > Metazoa > Chordata > Crocodylia > Crocodylidae > Crocodylus > Crocodylus porosus. The sequence goes on along the minus strand of NW_017728909.1, from coordinate 63,155,600 downwards.
CTTCCTGGGAGTCCATGTCCTCTTTCTTCTGTATCAGGACCTCTGACAGTCCTCCTTCTGCAGTTCTAGAGGTCTTCTTCAGCATCAAATCGATGAAGTCCTTATGGTGGAGGATGCTTCAGAGTCTTCCCATCTCCTTCTATAGATCTCTTGCCTGCTTCCTGAGGGATATCACCAGGAGGCACTGCTTACATCACAGACACTCCTCCACCTGGCTATCACTGGAAGAAACCTGCAAGCCACTTTCTCCACAGTGCCTGGGTGGAAGTCTCAGTGGTGAGCAGTCCTGCCTGGACAGACAGCTCACAGGTGCAACCAGAGGAAGAGCTGGCAGTGGCAATAGCTCTGGTATTGGGATGTCCTCCTGCCATTTCTCTGGGCATCTTAATCCAGTGCCTCTCTCTTCCTTTCCTGCTTTCCAAGCAGACCTTCCTTAGCAAACTCTTTGTAAGCTGGCCTATTTATTGCTCCCTGGTCTCAAAAGATTCCCTTTTACCTGCTAACCTGCTTCCTCTCACTAGGCTTATAGTGATGGAAGGTGAGAGTTTTTGGGCAAGCTCCCTAGTGAACTCCCCCTAATGAACTTGTCCATGGTTCTTTCTGACTTTAAAAGCTGTAAGTAAATGTGCAAAGTGAAATAAGAAAAAGATTAAGTCCTTTATTCAGCCTGTTCTTCCCATTGTATATGGGTAGTTTAGCAGCTATTCTTTTCCATCCTTAGTGGATAATCTCTGGAAGAAATGTTGCAGGAAGTAGCCACAGGAAACCAGTTTTCAGTCTATCCCATACTAAGAGTAGTATGGGACACTTAGTATGTGTTAAATGTCAGCCTGCTTCATGAAGTTAATATGAGCAATTTGCAGCCCTCCAGAATCCCAGGATGTACTGCTCTTAGTACTCCCACTTCTGCTTCAAGGCCTGTTCTATCCACCTACCAGAACTGTGCTTCCAGGGAAGGGGAGGGTGGTGGTACCAGTCCCAAGGTGACACTCCCAGCTTCCCTGGTGGGGGGGTGGCCATGGCCTACATGACACCATCCTAAGTACCCTTTGAAACCCTCAAGGTTCACTAAGGCCTGCCACTTTTTCTTGAGTGATCTAGTGTGAACAGTAATCCATCTAGCTTTGTGAACTGAACTGCACTAGAGCATGTCCTCCTCAGCCCTGCAGAAGGGCTGTGAACTGAAGTCGTGAGAAGGTGCTGGAACCATTAAGCATTTATACACACGTTCAGGGACCTGGGGGTAGGGGGAAACACTTTAATTATAGTGGCTCTGAGAGCCACCCTAATTAAAGCACCTGGAGCATCACATATATCAGCATACCTGTGCTGAAAAATGGTGGTGGGGGCACTTCAACTAAAGTTCATCGAACGAGCTTTAGTTAAATCAGCCCCACTGCCATTTTTCAGCACGGGGACACTGATGCATGTGATGCTAGTGTCTGGAGTATGGTAATTACCATGCTCCAGCAAACTCAATTACAGCATGTCAGAGCACCCGCAGTACATGTGTATAGTTGTTACACGCGCCCATTGTTACTACCCCTAAGGGCACGAAGGTCAGCTGACAAAACCAGGTGGTCTATGAATGCATCGCAGCCCACTTCATGGCTCTAGGGGCACTAATGGGACTGGCAAAAAAATCTGCACTAAAATCAAGTGCATGAAATCACAGTATGTTTGGAGCAGAGATGCCAGCAAGATCTCTGGTGCTATGAGGATCGTAGTCCCTGTCTGCAAGTTGCTGTCCAGGGTCCTCAAGGAGGACCCTCTCCTGGACCACTCAATCACTCCCTGCCACACTATGCGCTGTTCACCTGCGAGCGCAGTACAGCACGATGACAAGAACGATGACAAAAATGATGGGAGAATCTCTTCTCCATCAACTGCTACCAAAGTGGCAGTTGAGGAGCATGAGGATGCCTCTTCAGAGGACTTGTTCCCTACCCAGGCCCAGGATGCCCAAATGGAGACAGCCTTGATGAGGTCCTCATCAAACAGGTGGACATAGACAACACAACACCTACTTCTAGTAATATCCAGCAACTCCAGGGAAGAAAGGACAACTGGTGGGGTGATCAGTGTTTGGGGGTGGTGCATGACCCAGGGAAGTACCTAGGTGCAGAGATGGCAATCAGTACAGATTGCCCCCAGCCTTTGGAATTTACTAGAAAGGAGGGGACATTGTATTCTGTCCAATGCAAAATACACCTGTAAAAGTATGCATGGGAATCCAGCACTGCTGCACTGTATGTGCTAACTATAGAAACGCACACAAGGCTCCTTCTACTTTTTCACTCCTCAGCGTTTTCTCTGGTGTGTGAGCGCTCAGGAAGTTTTAGTGCTGATGACATGCAAAGAACACAAAAGGACATTCCCACTCAGAGAATGTTCATAAATAAAAATATCCAGGGGACCAGTGAGATTAGATGTTGGAGTTGCTTGGGGACCCCTCTGCACACCAAGCTGACACTAGTGGCAGGACTGGCCAGAGGAGCTGTTAAAAATTGTTCAGCAGACTTCTCTAGCTTAGAACCACCAGTTCCTGGAACTGATGAGGAGCTCAGAGGGCCAGGAATTAACCCTTAAGGCCTGTGCATCCTTCCAGTCTGTCGCAAGAGTTGTGAAAGTTTTTTGGGCAGGGTGGTTATTGCTGTGGAAGAGAACCTGCACCAGAATTGCAAGACTGCAGCTGCCTATCCTCCTCCGATCAACAAGAAGCAATGCCACCAGCCTCATGTCAGCGTGGGCTACCTTGAAGGCTGGCTGCTTCCTGCCCATCTTCCCCCACCCTTCCCTGGTCAGCAGCTGCCACCACATGGTTAGTGGAAGCAAGAGGAAGCGAGCCAGGTATGCCACATTCATGCCAAATACTCCAGCTGCCTCAGCCAGTAGGAGCCTTACATTTGCCTGGTGTTGATGGATGCTAAGCAGGGAGTATAGATCTGAGCAAGAGGTCTGCTGAACACCATGGGAGGGGTGGTCCTTCCCTTCTGTGGCAAGAGTTATCCAATTACTCTAATTGGGACCCAGCCAGCCAATTTATAACTTCATGAGCCAGGGGCGCAAGGGATAGGTTGTGTCCTCAAAATCGAAGGGGAATGATCAGTCCACCGAAATGCGTGGTGGGAGTACCAGGGGCAACCTCACCCTGTACCATCATTTCTGGGAAACTGAAGTTCTTCAATATGTGGGCATTGTATATCTGGCCTGACCACCCAACACTGTTAGTGAAGTGCCCCCGGTGATTCATGAGTCACTAGAGTATAACTGAAAAGAACCCCTTCTGATTTATGTAATCTGAGCCGCAGCAAGGGAGGCACAGAATGGGTATATGGATCCTCTTGATGGCCCTGTGCATTTTGGGAAGCCCATCTGTTTGAATGGAGGGACTTTGAGCCAGGTGAAATTAGGCCCCAGCTACTCAAGTATGGCATTGCACACTTCTTGTATGGCCACTTTCGTTTTCTGCCCCACACTGAACTGGTTGATGATAAAACAGAGGCTGTTGGTGTTTGGCAACTTCCAAATTACCAGGGCCATGTGTCTCTTGATGGACAGACCATGGAAGCCCAATGTCATGGTGCTGCAGTAGGGGAGACAGCTTGGCACAAAGGTCCACGACTGTGCTATGGAACATCCTAAAGTTTCACTACTACTGCTCTTTGTCCCAGGTTCTGAGCATGAGGTGCTCCTGCCAGTCCAAACAAAATCGGTAGTGCCCAGCAGTGACAAGGCATCTGACAGCAGGTCTGACTGCACCACATCTTATGCAGCATAATGTGTGCCTCCTGCAAGTGGGCCAGTATGACACAATGGCAGCAACATGGTCCTCAAAGTAGTGCCTTACCAGGGCAGGAGCTCTCGCTGCTGAAGCACAGAGTGCCTATAGATTAGAGCAGCCAGGGCAAGGATTTATTCAGTTCCTCCACCTGTCATCTCCAGGAAGCCCCAGGATATCTAATTACAGGTGGGACAGTTGGTCCAGGGGGAGTTGGAGATCCCATGCCAGGTCTAGGAGGGATTGGAATTCTCATACTCAGCGAGACAATTGGTCAATTAGCACTTTCTTCTGGGCTGTTTTTGGCCACTTTTAGAAATTTGGGGAAAAGTTGCTCCAGTGCAGCATGCCAAAATAGCTGTTTAGTAACCCTTTACTGATGGATTGTGATCTGTGCATGCTAGAGTTCATAGAAAATATTACTGTGCACCTTTTCAAAACATGTTCTAACTTTAACATTGCGTAACTTTTCGCAGATTTAACACATACTAAGTGTCCTGTATGACATGGTCCCCAGTCTGAGGATGTGATTGGGTAACTCGATCCATCTGAGCACACACGTGAGACCATGCAGAGCCCAGTACGTTTACTTTAGCTCTGTAGGGATGCAGGAATCTGCCTGTGGGAAGCTAGTTGCAGGAGTGGGCCTACATGTAAAACTCTTGGATGCCTATACACCTGCAGTGAGGCTGCTCTGCTGTGTTGTAATCACAGCGTGTCGGAGTAATTACTGCACTCCAGCAGACTCCAACGTCACATGCATCAGTGTCCCCATGCTAAAAAATGATGGCGGCGGCTGCTGTTTTTCAGTGTCGGGATGTTAATATACATGATGTTCCAAGCGCTTTAATGAGAGCAGATCTTGGAGCCACTCTAATTAAAGCAATCCCCACCCTTTCCAAGAGCACTTGTATAAACACCCCTTGCTTCTCAACACAAAAAACTAGAATGAAGAGTATACACACATGTGTAGGCGTATACATAAGCACAAACAGTAAAGAAATAAGATTATAAGAAATGTATTCCTTTATAAAAAATAAAGACAGCTGACTTCAATTTAACTTGCCTTTTCTGATAGAAATTATTAACACGAATAAATATTATATTGGCAGTCTACACTGAGGACAGTTAGGAGGTATAACCAAACAGATATAGAGAAACAAATCAAAGAACTCCAGTTAAAAATAATGATGTATCATCTCATTTAGTTCATTATTATTCTAATATTTGCATAGATGCTTAGCGCTGTACACTGTGAGTAGTCCCATATATATAGTGAACTGTTCACCATGCAGAAAATTGAACACAAATGATAAAGCTTTACACAGTCTGGAAGAATAAATGGAAATAGGACAGAAGTGTGTAAAAATGGGTGCTTGGGAAAATACCTGTTAGGCTGTTATTTGATACTGCTTCAAATTATGAAAGCCAGGGGACAGTCAAATTAAGTACAAAATGTTTTTAAATGACATAAAGGAAAATTCAGTATTACTCAACATACATCTGACCTATGGATTTCATGGTTGTAAAATATACTGTAAATTAAATTCTTAGTTTGATTAAAAACCATAGTAGGCCCCATCTGCTGTTACACTAAAATAATGTCAGAGATTATTCATCCTTACTCTTTGGAGCATAAAATGTTCATTAGCTGAGCTTGAGTGAAAATTTCCCCAGTTGTGTAATATTACACAGTTGGTCAGGTAGAATATGGTGATTTCTTCTGAAATATTTGCTGGAGGCAGAATTCAAATGGATTGTAAGAACAGTTCATTAGTATAGCAATTCAAACATCTTTCTAATGTAGCAAACAGTCACAGTACTACATTAGAAAAACATTATAGACAGCATAATAGATAGCTGAATGCCGAATTATTGAAAGAGCCTTTTGGATATGTATCTTGTGCTAGCCAAGAAAAAGACATGCCAAAATGTACTTTCATGTAATTTAAATACTACTTTAAAAAAAAATCTTAATTAAATCTTAAAGCGGCAGGCTTTTCAACACAAAGGAAATCATATTGGAATAGAAAGGCTATACAAAAGACCATATTGCAACAGGAGAGAGACATATAAATCAAACCTGGTAGAAAATTTAGTTTATATTAAGATTTTCTAATTATATTAGATTCTGGCTGTGTCAAAAATATGCTTCATAAATATGTATTTGCAGAGAATTTTCTAGGAATATGGCCAACTTCTCTGGAAAGAAAATTATATTGTTTCGATTCTACTTCAAAAATGAGATACTAAGGCACTAACTACATAAAAATTGAAAAATTGCTTGGCTTCTAACTAAAGTTTACCAAACTGTGTAGGTATACAAATGGGCATTGTGTGAAGAACATCTGTAGTTTTATTTAAACAACTTCTAGGAAAAAGCACTAATTACATTGTTTGGTGTTAAACAGATAATCAGTATGTTCTAGTTTATTTCATTGGAGTGAGATACCTTGGAAATGTAGTGACAAAATCATTTAATGTTATCTAGCAAGGGTGTCTAACTCATCATGGCCAGCAGGCCAGGTAACTGGTGCAGGGTTGGTCCATAGACCAGATGAGTGGCCCAGTGAGCCACGTGCTGGCCCCCGCTCTGGATCCAGTATGCAGGGCAGATCTGCTGTGAGCACCATGGCACTGGGCAGCCTATGGGCTGCTTGTTATGCACATGCCTAATCCAGTTCCCATGCCTTGTGGGGCATGCACTGGAACTAGCCCTGTGCACTGTGTAGAGTGTGCACTGGAACTGGCTCCACACGCCACATGGAGTGCATGGAGTCAGTTCAAGATCCATCAGTGGCACAGAGGGATCTGGCTCAAAGGCCAAATTTTTTACACCTCTATTATATGGTGTACCCAGCAAGCTATGGCTAAATCAGTAAATCAGCCTCTGTATGCAGCAGGTTTGAAACGGACCTGACTTCAAATAATCTTACAACTCACACTTTATTAGCGCTTGTTCTTGCATTTCATCTTTTGGGTTCCCCTTAGATATGGAGATTTGGAAACTCAAAAACAAAAAGTTGCTTTACTGTGGATACTTCTGTAAAGCAATAGGTGGAAATGAACAAGAAGGAATAAGAAAGCCAAATAGATCACCAGGGTTGCAGGCAGGAAAGAATGTTTTTCTTGGGTCAGATTTCAAGGAATATCATGCTTTTGCTTACATCTATATCCTCCTCCTAGGATCAGGTGATCAGATATTAACCCAATAACTTCTGTGTCATTGCAGTGGAAGGACATTGGTAATGCCCTTGTCTCTTCTACTTTCCAACTGGCAAGTTATAGGGTGGTATTGTGTTTATAAAATGATCTATTGCTGTGGTGAGCATCTGCAGTGGACACCTTTTAAGACTATTCGGAGAAATGGTGATCTGCAAATGCAGCGCACAGAGCTTGAGAAGCACCTTACAGTCTAATATTCCTAAAACAGTTCAGGGAGTAGATGACTGTGCGGTGTTTCAATGAGCTGATGAAGTTAAGTTTAGCTAAGTTAGCTAATTTAAATTCCAATAATAATAAATATATAGTTTTGTTCTTTTATGTCTTTTCCATTCCTGAAAAAGGAGGATCCCTGCCTTTAGAAAGACTTGCACAATGGGAGCTTCTTGCCCATACCACTTAGCACCAGCTCCAACTGATGGTCCAGGGGTTTAAGTTAGAGCCTTCTAGACCCCATTAGTCTTTGAGGGACTTCACAGCCTGGGAACCTTTCCGACTCATTATTAATTCAGTATCAACTCTTTATTTTCTTACTTGCTCAATTACCACTTGGCTGCTAATCCACTTTTATCACCCCTCTTTTATCTCTGCCAGTGAACCCATCACTATGTATGTCTGTTAGGCTCTTGCCTTTCCTCATTCCCATTTCTCTATTTTGCCATCTTCCATTTCCTTTTCCCATGACTACCTTTTACAATTACTGAGTGCCTACATAATGGGGGAAAAAAACCTTTAACAATATAAATTAAACCTTTCCAAGGAGCACCTTAAATTATCTTATCTATTTTATGTTCTGTCCACACCTCAATCTTCAGTGTAACCCAGTCTAGCTCAGGGCATTTACCCAGCTGAGAGTAAATTAACCCATTCCATACTGCTATAGCTAGACTGCTTATGATATTTAAAACTGCTGTGTCTTTAGACTATGCTGCAGCCTTTGCACCTATGATAACTTAAAATCACACAAATGTTTTAGCACTACTCTCCACATTCCCAGTTCCCTAATCATAAACATGTGGGTTGTCAGATCAGGACTTAAGGATATGTCTACACCTGAAAGTTGTCTCTGTTTTGGGTGTCTATGCTGAATGATCCCAAACAACTGCTGTGTGAACAGTGAGTCCTTGTTGCTTTGTCATTCTGGTTAACTTTCTGTTTGACATCATTGCATCTATGCAGCACCACCTTTATAATAAATGCTTAGCATTGTAGATGAATATTCCATGGTGAATAGCTCCTGCATAGCCCCTGTGCATCCTGGGATTGTTTTTCATGTTTCTTGTGGAATACATACCAGAAAGCATTGGAGTTCCAGGATTGGCAATCAAGCCAAATTAATCTTGTGATTCCATGCATTTCACCCCATCATCTATTTTGTTGTTATAAGTTAGTGCCAGTTTTAAGAATCCTTAAGTAGAATGCATGAAAGTGCTTGAGTGATATGATACTCAAGAGGATTAAAATACACAGCCTGCTCCAAATATATCTTGAGTTTGTAATAACTTTAAAGCAACCAATACAGGGTACATGATTAGGATTCCCAAATGATTTGAAGCCATTCATACCTACCTACTCATCATTGCCCTCCACATGAGAGCTCAGAATTCTTTAGGGTGGGGAGAGAGATTTCTCCATGCTGGGAAACCTGGCTGATCCCCAAGGACAATTGTTCAGTCTTTGTATGGTCAGTTTTGGAAACATCCATAACTTAGCATCTAATGACATTTTAGTCTGACTTCTGAAATAGGAAACAGAAGTTTTGTTCTAAGCTCCATTCTTTTTTTTATTCTGGGAGATCCAGTTTTGTGTGGCTATAGTTAAACGAGATCTGCTTGACACTAGTTTGTGCAGTTGCAGAATGATTGTGGCAGCACATTTAGAAGATTCCAAAAGTAGACAGCATTGCCTGATTTCAGGGTTGGGGACTGAGTAGTATCTGCCTTGTGACAGTTGCTTTGCTATGTTTCGCTCACCTTTTGTGAAAGCAAAGTAGAATCTTGATAGAGAGTGGGAGTAAGAGGTGGACAGACTTGCTGAACATTTTGAACCAGGGAGGTGGCTTCTAGAAAAAACTGAAAGGAAAAGAGCACAGAGTCAGTGTTATGTTCCTATGTTAAGGTAAGGGCAAACTCGTGAATAATGCATACACCTGATTAATGCATATATCTTGGCAACTGTGTAACATGGTGAGAGGCTTTTAGGTTTATGAATGTGGAGAGTTATGATGTGTAGGGATTTTATTAATTGTTCAATCTCTTATGGAAACGATATGAAATTTTAAATTTTTTTTATTACTAGCAATATGATATCACACTGAACACTATGAATGGAATCTTTATTAAACAAACATGGCATTATGCAAAATTAAAATTCAAGTGCAAAAGTAAAAAAGTTCTGAGAGCAGTCAACCAGGTGCTTTCAGGGTAATATATTTTATGTATGTAGGGAAACAAAAAAATACTTTCCCCTTTTGGAAGTATGTAGAGTTATGCACTGTCTTGTGGTGAGTTTTGGAGGTGGGGGAACCGTTTATTGGATGTGATAAAATGAAGGGTATGTTTCAATAAGTAGTTAACAGAAGAAGACAGTTGCAGAACATGCCTGCATTACGTTGCTGGCCTTGAATATTGTGCTAGTGTTTTCCAATAGGGTTATTTTCCTCTGCATAATTCTATTGTCCCTCTGTGGCAGGATGTCCTTCAGGGGTGGCAATGAAGCCCCTGGAGTCCCTGCAGCCCTCACATTTGTGGGCAATCACCCCTTCAGTTGTCTGCCATACCTTGATGTCTTTTATTTGTTTAATGAGGGAGGCTGCTCCAGGGCTTCCCAAATTGCTCTCTGAAATGACCACCAGGTACTTGCAGTTGCTGCTTTATGGGCTAATTGCATGCCTCCGTTCCTCCCCTACACCATGCCCCATGCCTGACAAATCTCTTCCTCATTGATATTGTCTTTCACTTAGCCCCTCCTCTGGGTTCCCTGGACCCTCTCTGGTCCCACATTCTCAGCCCCTTTATCTGGGCTCCAGATACCACCCGCCCCCCCCAGTCCCTAGGAACCTCCTCATCCCCTTATTTCCTCCCCAAACCTCCAGACTGCTCTCCAAGCTGACCTTCTGGAGCTGCAGCCATACTGCTGGGGTGGTGTACTGTCAGCAGGCTCCAAGATGTTACTGCTGGGCTTCTTGCAGGGCCTGAGCTTATACCTGCCCTAAGGCCAGCCCAGCCCTGAGTCAGATGACTCCCTCCACCATGCCTAGCCTCTTCTGCCAGCTCTCTGGGTCAGCTGACTCCCAATTAGCCCTGGTCCATACCTGCTGGTGGCTTCTCAGGCTGCCTGACCTCTTAAAGTGGCAGGCACCCCAAGTGCCCTTCCCACACCTGCATGCTTAATGAATCTTTCCCTCTCCTCCTTCTTTGTTCCTTCAGTTTGGGTTGTGGACATGAAGTCAATAAACATATTTATGGCCTTCTTTTCTTCCTGGGTAGGATGCACAAACATTAGCTTAATTTTAACACACCATTCCTTGGTATGCACAAAATATACACAGATGATAGGAGAAGAAAGAGAAATTGAAGAAGTCATCCTTGGCCAGTTTGAAGTCTCCAATCCAAAAACAATAATGTATAGCTTTTCCTTCAGTTTTGGAGTACCCACCCCATAGATGCTTTGAAGTCTTGAGTGTACTTGGAGATAAAATATATTTTTAAAATTTCTTCTTGTTTGTATAGAATACTCAAGCCTGGGGCAGACATCAAAAAATCATGGAGGCACCAGGATGGTTAATAATTGAATGAACACCCATTTACAGGGCAGGAGGACAAGGTGTGCATACGAGATGAATGATGATGTATTGGTTTGCTAGAATGAATAGGAATGAAGTGTCAAAGGAGACAGCATGATGCTGCCATAATGTAACATTAAACAGTTAAAAGAGGTTGAAGTTTCAAGGGCAGAGATCTCTCAGCCTGTGTATTTCCATGGCAAAAATACAATTAACAACCTTTTAAAGCTTTAATTAAAGGAACAGAATAAAGAAAGGAAAAGCTGTGAAAGCAGTTAACGAGGCATTTATCTTAATGATATTACTTATTCGCTTGTACTGACTGTGATTTGTAAGGATGCCCCCTCTCTTCACTCCTAGTTTGACTGTCTTTTCCCAGCCACAAAGTTGCAAGTCAGATTTGTAAATTTGTACTAACACTGTCATGTTTGGGGCACTACATTTTAGCCGTCTTTTTTTATAACAAACCCAAAGTTTGGCAAAAGAAACTATTTTAATCAGCTAATCCAGGCAAATAAAAGACAAAAAGAGAGGGCTAGGAAACAAATTGAATAAGGTGAGGAAAAATAGCATGCATGAAGGAAGGAATGCAGGTCTTGCATTCTAGGTGGTTTTTCAGGATTTAGCCAAAAGTGGTTATGTCACTTCAGTCCCTTTTTCTTATCCTGCCTGGTTAGGTCACTTATCAGAATCAGTACAATGGAGACCATATACTGTCATGGGGAAACCTGAACTAGGAGACAGGTGAAGAGAGTGGTAGCAATGAGCATAATGCTTGTTCTATTCAGTCTACTTGTTCTTCTGGCATTAGTGTCAAACTGTGCTTCCTCCTGTGTGGCTTGACAAATTAAGGTTTTAAAGAAGGAAGGCTGAATGGAATGGAATAGCCCAAGACCAACTAAGGTGCCAACTTATTTGGCTTCATGGGCTGGATGAGGATCTTTGGGCTGGTCTGTGGGATGGATTGGGCCTTGATGGAGCCAGAGTGCAGGGCTGGTTCAGTGGGGTGCTGTGTGTAGCATACTCCCCATGCCATCCACCTGTGTCATGGTCAGCAAGCGCTGATCCCATTCTGAGGCTTGTGTGGGCTGGAACGGACACCACGGGCACTACATGCCTCACTGGAGCAGCCCTGCACACTGGCTGTGGAGCTGGTCAGGATCTGATAGAGCTAGTGCTCAGGACCAGTCAGCAGGGCACACCATGCAGCATGCATTCCATGCTGGCTCCCTGTGTTATGGGCAGCACCATAGGACTGGGACTAGCCTGCTCACTGCAGGTAGTGCCAGCCCTGGAGCAGGGCTGGGAGGTACTGCACATGGTACACAGGATGGACTTAGCACAGCAAGCATTGCACACAGCACAGAGGTCTGGTACAGGGCGCATGCTGCACAAAATGCCCTGCTGGACCAGCCCTGTGTGATGGCTCCAACATGGTGTAATATGGATCAGCCTTAGAGCTGGCATTCAGAGTCAATCCTGCCAGGGCCTCTGATCCAGCATGCCTGGCTGGGCCAGGCATCTGAGATACCACACTTTCCTCTGATCCCTGGCTAATGCAACTGCCCCAGTTCTCTGCAGACCCATTGGCTGCTGAAAGTGTCACTCGTTCCTTATAAGCACACCTGCAGCCTCAGGCACACCTTGTCACAGTCTGTGTTCAGACAAGCCTCGCGTTCACAGCTGTCCCTGGTTCTCCTGATTTCTGACCTCAGTTTTGCCTTTCCTGACCTTGATCTTGGAACTCCCCTGAAACTTGGCGCTGGCTCGGCTCCCTCTGGTTTCCCAGGCATTGTGATTTGGCTTGGCTTTCTTGACCTGGATCTCAGATTCTAGCATCAGCTCTCTGACTCCTGGCTCCTGACCTCTGCTTTTGTCTCAGACTGTGTCTCTTGGATCTCCCTCCTTGGCTTATCTGGATCTGGGTCCCATGCTCCCTGCTTTGCCACTCCAGGCCCCGACCTCCTGGTGATCAAGTAACCTGTGCCCTCGTCTTGCTGATCCTGTAGTTGTCCCTCAGAGCCTGTCCACAGGCCTGGCCGCCCACACCCCTCACCTGTCTCCTAGTCTTGCAGATCCAGCAGGGTGCCATATGCAGTCTGTGTCCTGGACCGACCCTCTGCCCAGCGCGGCGCCTGTGACACTGTGTTCAGCCCATGCATCAGACCAGCTCAGCATGCTATGTGCCAGGTGTGGGGTTGGTTCAGGATCTGTGGTCTATATCATTCAGATCTGGGCTGTATGTTTTAACACCCCTCTAATAGCCCATTTTCTCATTGCTTTATTTACCATTTAGGTCAGTGCATCAATTTTGTTCCATTTACTTCTAATTTCATCCACTCCTTGTTTGTTTGTCAGATTCTAATACTGTCTTTGGGTAGTATCGTTACCCTTGGGCTTATTCCTTTTTTTCTGTCTATAACTTCTGCTCTCTTTTCAAAACAGTTGTATGTGAGAGGGTGAGTTGGACCTTAGTTACCTTGGACAAATTAGAGTATGGATCTCTGCACAACAGTGGTCAGCAGGAACAAACTGTTAGTTGCATGTGAACTTCTGTAGGTTGGTGGTGGAATGGGAGATTATGGGTTAGCAGCAGAGGCTGGCTAATAATTGGAAAGCACAGGCTGCCTTGACTTTGGAGGTTGTTAAATAAAAGGCAGAGTAAATTTGCACCTTATAGACTCATCAAAGTGTGTATACATATATAGCAGAAGCTTTTGTGGGCTGAAGCTCACTTTATCAGATGCCTGGCAAGGATATGCACAAAGTATGTTATAAGGACAGAGACATTTAAATACAAAGCAGAAAGAAAGGGCAAAAAAGGGGAAAGCTGGGAAAGGACCAGTGCTGAGAGAGGCAAATATGCGGGCAATAAATCCATGGGAACGAAAGCATCAGAAAACCTAGTCCAGGTAATGGGATAGGAATCCACAGTCCTCACTGAAATCATACTTACACACAGCCCAGTCTGTGGATGATTTCTTGTTCCACAATTTCTCATTCAAATTGGTTTTTAAAAGTTTGCTGCCTGAGAACAACCACCCTGAGGTCAGCAATGGATCATCCAGGGTGTTGAAAGTATTCTGTCATAGGCCTGCCTATCTTTCTGTAGGCGATGTCAGATTGGTGTTCATTCATTCTGTCACAGAGGGGTTGCTTCCTCTGTGCAATGTAGGCAGCAGATGGGCACTGTGAGCAGGTGATGGCATGTATGACATTGGTAGAATTGCAAGTGAATGAACCTTGGATGTTATAATCCATGTTATTTGGTCCAGCAGTGATGAGGTCTGTATTGATGTTGGGGCACAGAAAGCATCTGGGTCCACTGTAAGGCCTGATACCCCAGTGAGACTTGGAGTCATGTAGCCTGTTGCTTGAGAGATGCCACTTGAGGTTGGGAGGCTACCTGTAAGCCAGGACAAATTTGTCCCGTATGACTGCTTTAAGAAGGTCATATTTTCCTAGGAGGCGTTGGTAATTAATTATGTGTCTCAGGTGTTCAAGATGGGGGGCTGTAGGTGACAACCAGAGGGATTCTGCTTTCCTTGTTGTAGGGTACGAATGTTGTTCCACAGTAATGCTAATTTTAAATGAGGAATAAAATTCTGACTGCAGAGCAGTAGGGGATACAGCAAGAAACCAAGCAAAGCAATGTGGGGTACCAGTGCTTGGCCTATGAGATGCGGAAATGTTGTTTGAAGTTGGGGTTGCAGCACCTACTTTGTTGTAGGTTAATTCAGCCTGCATCTCAGTAAAGACTTTTACAAAGTGGGCTTATTGATGTTGGTTTAAAGTGTTAGGTGGCTTACAGCAAAAGCAAAATTGTGTGTGAACACAGGGCACTTAGTCTGAAAGTAACTCAAGTTAAGCCACAGGACAGTTAGAGTGAAGACATGCCCTATGTCTTGTTGTAAATCATGCTTTCCTTTCACTCTTTAGATCACTTTATTTTTCTTGTCATCTGTTGTTATGCAACTTGTTTGTCTATTTTAAAAGTTGTTTGGGTCAATGACTGCATTTTTTTGTGCAATGGTCCCAAACATTTCTGTAAAACAGACAAACAAAAAGAATGCTAGTTTTGAGTGGCTTTTTTTTTTTAAAATAGTTCGTGTTCTTCAACGAGGTTTCAAATTATTTTGGTTATTAACTGCAAGAAGATTGTGCTGATTAACACATACTAGCTGAATGGATTAATGAGTGTTTATTGTATTAAATAATTATATTAAAGGCACTTATCCACTTGTACCAAAGGGGGACTGTTCAACCTATTATGATTAAACAAGGCCTCTGATCACCTTTGTAGTGATTGATACTATAGCTATCACATAAGAGGCTTATGATTGTCACCATTTAATAAATTCTGCTTTGCATGACTTAATCCTGAGATGATCAGTGATTTTAATGTTATACTGTGCCTCTGGATGTATTCATGTTCTTCAGTGGAGCATGTACATTGTCAATGTGTCACAGTTGCGGTAACAACGTACACTTTTTGTGTTTATCTCAGAGAATTACTTGTTATCTGTCAATTTGACTGTAACATCATTGGTTTGAAAAACACCATGAATAATGCTGCTATTTTTCATTTTTTGCAGAACAGTAATGTTTTGTTTAATAGATAATTGATATAGTGTAGTGCATGTTAATGTGAAATGCAAAATAGGAAGATACTTGTACATATGCTGAAAAAGTAAGCCCATCTGCTGCTTCTTAACTCTGTTGTTGTCTGCCTTTTCCCTGTGGCAACACTATGGCAGCTGCCTTGTCCTGTTGGTGGTTGCCCACCTCTAAGTAGCAGTGGGGAGCATAAATGGTTTTTGCTGTAGACCACAGAGCCAGATTTGATGTGAAATGCAGGGGTGAACCAAAAATATCTCACACTGCCATATAAAATACTCATATATATAAAATACACAGCGTCCTGACATTGCAAATATTGCTGACAGTCAAGTTTTAAATTAAAGAAAGGGGTATTTTGGTTTACATAAGTTAACTTGAATCTAGAGGGGATCAGGGATAGAAGTGCAATGAACCGATTTAACTTAAATCAGTTAAGTTTGATACTACATCTATCCAGGTTTATGATAAATTGGCTTGGGCCTTTTTAAAAGCAGTTTATGTGCACTCAGGGGTGACTGGTGCCTCCTGAGTCTGAGGCTGCACAATTTGTGGGCCCACTCGGGGCCAAGCCAAAAACCCCATGTCTACTCCTATACTTCTGTGCCACGGCTTAGTGCCCTCCCCTCCCCCCACAAGCTGCTGACCCACGCGGCAAAAAAAAACTGCTTTGTCCTGAGTGGTGCCGAGTTGAGGGCCAAGCTGAGGGTGGGTACATGCCCCATTGTGACCCCTCTACCAGTCACTTCTGTGTGCCCTGAACTTCTGTTGCATTACAGAATTGAACTGGTTTCTAATCATTTATACCAGTTTATGTGTAATTTCAGTTTCTAAACCATATAATCCAAATCCTCTAGCCACACAACTTTAGTCCCTAGTCATCTTTCCAGAAATGGCTGCTTTAGCACCTGTTTTTAGAATTTTTTTACTTAATATGGGTAAAAGCAAAACAAAGTGGTTCTGTAGAACAGCTCTCTTCAGACAAGCTTGCCAAAACCTAGACTTTTCTGTAGTTTATCTTCTATATAATAGGATGGTAGTAAATAGATTTTACAAGAGGTTTCAATCCATTACACATGGATTTGATTAACTTCTTTAAAAAATGATGGTTTTAATTCAAATGTTCCCTTACCCACAGTCCTCTTTTCATAAAGCTTTTAAATTTTGATTTTCATCTCCTGTATGTTTTTAAAAATATGCATTTAATTTTTTATAAAGTGTACTTATTACTGAATCCAACTTATGAAAAAACAAATTTAATGTTTAAAGATGCATCCATGCCCCTGAGGTGTATATAAAGACAGATAATGATCTTTCAACAATAGCACTTCCTTAACCCATGTCAGTGTCGAGAGGAGAGTACGTTGTTCTTTTTTTCTCTTCTTGTCTGACAGTTTCTTTCCATTTCATAGTCTATGTCAAGGTTTTATGTTTCTTTATCACTGTATGTAATCTGCTTAATGATTCATTCCCCCTTTCCCTCATTATTCTGCAATGCAAGAGTTCCTATCTTTTACCCATCTCTGCTTTTAGATTTCAAATTTATTTGTAACTGCTCTCTCCTTCAATATTCATAGATGTTTCCTAGACTTTCTGGTTTGGAGGCAGAAGATTCTTTTTCAGCGAATTCAAAGAACTTCTTCCAGATTTCTAAGTAAAGTATATTTGATATTGGAGAAAACATCCTATAAGATGAATTAATGTTTATCTTGTATGAAAATCAAATTATAGGAATAAAATGAGAATGAGGCTTGCGTGGATATCAGCCTAATTGTATCCTAGATTCCCTGATTGAATTGATCAGATCAATACTGATCTTAACATCAGTCAGGGTAGAATTCTGGTTCCCTTTTAACATGTCCCTGACTTCCTGCACAGTGTTGTAATCGCCGCACCATACGTTGTGCATTCTCTAGAGCTGTCCCCCTGCACAGCCAAGAGAGGGAGAAATGTGTAGGGCCAGAAGGAAGAGAATAAGCTAAAAGGTTTGTAGCTCGGTGTCCTTGATGCTGCCGAAGCAGGGAGCAGGCCCGGGGCCATGAATGGACCCTTGCTCTCACTGGACAGAATTTCCCTATAGTACTCTTCTTTATCCAGTTACTGGTAATGCAAGTGGCAGTGGCTCGTCCTTAAAAGGGGTGCCAGAGAGGGTTCTATACCTGGAGTGTGGTGATTAAAATGCTGCGCTATGAAGTCAAGGAGATGGACGTTCAAACCTTCTCTAGACAAGGGTGGGAGGACTTGAACCCATTTCTCTAGCTTCTTAAGCAAGTCCCCTTTTCACTCAACTATTGTGGCTAAAACATGGAGGGGTCCTCCTATTTCCACCTCATTTTTCCAGGACTTGTACTCAGGTACATGTTCATGTAGCTGCATAGCTACCTAGCGAGTGTGTAGCCTTCCTGTGCGTGCTTACACAACCATAGCATAAAGCCAGGGCCAAAAGTAGCCAGGTGGATGGCTAGAAAACTGTCATTTAGATGCACAAAGGGAAATAGAGATTTTTTTTTTTTGCAAACTATATGAGTGTTGCTCAGTGCATGAACTATTCCTCCTCCTTAGTCCAAATGGACTCCTTAATGCTCAACTCAGCTTAGGTTGTATGGTTCCGTCAGATTTTTGTCTTTTGGCCAAAGCTTACTCTGTAGGTCTTGGCACCTGGCTAAGCTTTTTTTTTTGAAAGACTTGGCCAGAATAGTTCAACACTTTCTGAGACCCTGGTTAGTATAAAAATAAATGAATAAAATAATAGTAATAATAATACTCCCCCTCTTCACCCTTTCCCCACATTTAAATATTCCTAAAATCACTTTGCTGTGGATCTCTAGAGCGTCTATTCTTTGGGGCGAGGGCTTAAGATTTGACAGAGGGTCATGCTGGTGCCAGGAACATACATGTCTGTTGCTTCTCCTGGGATAGTCATCCAAATTTAACTAAGTAGAAGTATGTCAGATGTTAGCAGCTATTTTTTTGAGACTGTAGTTTACCCTAAATAAGTTGCATCTCAGAGATATGTAGGTTTAGCAGGGCTTTATCTGTTTCTGTTCTCCTTTGTGGTTGCTTTTGTGCCAAACACTGGAACTAAGAATAGAGAAATTCTCCCTTGTGGTCTCAGTGTGTCCATTGCTAGCGCCTAGGTGGAGGGATGAGAAATAGAACAGAAGGAAGAAGAGGAGATAATAGGAATGAGAGTGTGGTGAAGAGAGAAACAGAAGAACTTGTGGTCAATAGGTAGAGAGGGTGAGGGAGAACAACCCTGGTGAGCATGGGAGGGCTTGGAGCAAGGTACAGAAACAAGTGAAAGAACCGGAGCCATAAGGGCTTACAATGACTACAGTAGTTCCCCATTTGTCTTCTGTGAGGAAAATTGTATAAGACCACAACATTAACAACTCTATCATACATGTTGAAGGTGCTGAATTAGGGTTGCTCCAACAACTTGAATTTCCTATTCCTATTTCCTAATTTTTGCATATTTGACTTGACAACTTTCCTGCTTTCTTGGTTCTTTTTTGTTTGTCTGAGGGGTTTGTTTTGTTTTGTTTTGCTGAAATAGGGACAAATCTTATATCAATCTGTGTAGCAGTGATGTGTGCTAATAAATCCCTTGAGAAGTTGAAAAAAGCAATGCTCTGTCCAAGGTTCTGTTATCTGAATCTTAAAACGCAGTGGAAACAATGTGGTTGGTTTGCTCAGGTTCAGAAACAGGCAGTGAAGGCGAGGGAGGGATGTGTTGAAACAAAGGTTTACTGATTCAGCGTCCCTCTGCTCCTTCTGCTGCCTTTGTTGCCAGGATTGCACTGGGAGAATGCAATGGACATGAAAATTGCCTTTCCTTGGTTGACTTCCTTGGTCAGAGGAATAGCAGCACAGCTCTTGCCATGCCAATTGAGGGGGTGCAGTCAATTCCTATTGCAGCAATAACTGTTTTTGTTGCTGCCCTGGTCACTTCCACCCTTAGTTATGCTACTGTCCTTTAGAAGTGAATTCCAATTCCCCTATACAACAGATCTTCTTATTTCAAAGTTGTATGGATTGCATGGTCCTTCACTAGTGAGGGAAAGCTGGTTTAAGATAGTTATTGAACTGTAATCTCACCTAGTCAGAATTGTAATCGGGATATGACAAAACAGTGGTTTTCCCAGTCTCTAATTTATGTCTTGTTTGCTTGATGTCTGGAACTTCAGTCTTGCTCAGTTATATTTATGTAGTCATATTTTGAAGCTCTAAAATACCATAACAAAAATACATGCATGAAGAGTTGAAAATATATTCATTTGTGTGCTTCCCTTTAAGCTCACATCCTTGATAGGGATTTTTTTTTACATCAGCTGTACACAACCAGCTATTTGCATCCAAGGAAGTGAAGCTGGAACTTCAAAATTTTGAGTGGGTCTCTGTCAACAGCTGTTTTAAAGAGAGAGACAGCCAACAGCCCCGTGCTATGGTTATGCAGCATGCTGGAGCAATAAGAATGAATTACCAGGACAAGAGTGAGTCAGAAAATGTGGGGGAGGCTCTTGAAAAATTCTGCTTTTTGTCAAAAAGTGAAAATAAAACTGAAGTGCTTTCAGGAAGTGAAAACTGAAAAAAAGTCAAATGAAAGCTGGCAAAATAGTTCTATTTTCAGTTTTCCAATGAAGTGAATGATTTCAAAGAAATTTGTTTTGTAATTTTAAGTTCCTCACAAGTACAGTTTACAGCTTTTAGCCTATATGCCTGTAAACATTGTGGTTACATTATGTGTAGTAAAAGTGGTGCAAATCTAAAATAAAGAAACATATGGTAATGCTGTAGTATTTGTTAGCTGTAAAGCATGACTACTAGACTATTGTCTGAGCCACACTCCCTAGAATGTGTTTGTCTAATTGCCAAACAGATGCTTTCTAAATGTTAAATTACCCAAATGGCTGTTTAGCTGTTTTAATAATATAAGATAGAAAAAGGATGCAATTTTCCCCCAATAAACAGAAACATGGACTAGATAGGATCTCCTAGTCATCAAATATGGCCCCTTCCTTTCTCAGGCCTGTATGTCATATAATCTCTTTCATCAATTACTAAATTCCATCTTAAACCCAGTTACATTTTTTGCCTCCACTGCTTTGTTGCAAGGCTGTTCAAGATCGTCTCTGCTCTTGATTATTTGAAAACTTTTTCTAATTTCCAGCTGAAATTTACTTGTGGCTAATACATACCCATTTTTCTTGGGCCAATATTGTCTTAGTTTAAATAGATCTTCCCTCTCACTTGTACTTGCCTCACTGATGTAACAGTGAAGGGCAATCATATCCTCTCTCAGCCTTTATTTTTCAAGATCTTTAAAATCTACTTCATTTTACTTTTTTTTCCTTGTTCTCTTTTTATTTGTATGGCTAAAGGACTTTTTACTATGTGTTCTGCTTTCCTTGGTGAGTTCAGCTTGACTTTTGGCATTTCTCACTTTATCTGTTCACTCTGTCCTGTAAGATATAGCCTATTTTACATACGTTTTTCATTCCTTGCCCATCATCTGCTTGCTTAAAACATATTTTAGATGATTGTTCATCAAGTAAGATTTGGAGCCTTTCCATATACATTTTTATCTTTTGCTTAGGATACAAATACTAGATAATTTTTTCACCTTTAACTTAGAGATATTTACTAATATCCTCTGAACTCTATAGTCCAGTTGATTTGACCAACTATTTTCCTTAAGATGTGGGCAGATGCACATTTGAAGCATTTCAGATTCCACTTCAGTTTGGAAATTAGAGGTCTATTAAATACCCAAGGATTATAGTGATGATTGAATTAACATGATACACTTGGACAGGGGTAGAGACAAGAAAGGGAAGAAAGCTTTTGGGGCCAAGCTGCATGATTTTAGGTGCTGTGCTAGATAATTTAGTACTAATATGCCTTATAGGACACAAAGCTTTTATTATAGTTTTCAAGTTAGTCACCCAGCTTTATATGCAGTAATATTTTTTTTAATAAAAGAACTGATTTTTTTACTGAACTTTTTCATACTGTAGATTTACTATAAAGAGTGTTTTAAATTAAGCCAATTTTATTTTGCTGTTTCTGACCAGGGATGGTTCACTTCTCATTCCTATAAATCCTTTTAAGACAGAGGAGTTATAAAAGTATATGTGAGAGATGAATCATCCCTGAAAACTAAATTTCTTGCACAAATACAGATTATAAGATTTTGCAAAAGTACATAAATTCATTAATTAATCCTAATCCCTTTAGTTCTGAGGTTAAATATTATTTTTAACATTTTAACTTGGGCTACATTAGTATCCTCAGAAATGAAAAACAGTTTGATATTGAACTAGAAGCAGTGTTCATTGAACATGTTGAGGTTTGACAAAGGGCAACTTACTTGCAGTGGGCAAGTCTTTATGTACCAAAAATGATTGCTTCGTCTTAAAACTGGACAATCAACATTTATCTTTGGAAGAGTAGCCTAAAATAGTTTCTTTTTTCAAATCAGTTTTAGAGCAGTTGTTTTACCTGAAAAATGCTGAAAGATTGAGTTTTATAATTGTTTTATATTATGTATTAGGAATTACTAAA
The DNA here is from genome assembly GCF_001723895.1 of Crocodylus porosus. NCBI lineage: Eukaryota > Metazoa > Chordata > Crocodylia > Crocodylidae > Crocodylus > Crocodylus porosus. Next base: position 63,133,632 of record NW_017728909.1, on the reverse strand, counting down.
TAATGATGTTTAATATGGGATCATGTTGGCTTTACATTCTTGATAATTCAGCATTGGCCTTGCTATAAAAAACATTTTCTGCATGGAAATGTATGATATGAAAATTGTGTCTAAAGAGGAATATAGTCTTGTTGTAACAATGATAGTCTAGGCAGTGTATAAGAGGCAAGAGATTTATTGTGATATCCTTTACTGGACCAGTTTTACGGTTGGCAGAGAAATCTGATTAGCTTTTAGGTGCAAACTGACTTTCCTCTGAGGACCTTGTCCTAAGTCCTTGTGGATTCAAATTTTGTTAATTATCAATTATGCTTTTATGGAATGAGGGATGGTTTTCTGAATTCAGCGATAATCTGTGGTTCCAGGAGTCTAAGCTCAGTTCTTGACTCAGCAAGCCATGTAGTCTCCATATTGGCCTCAGTTCCTCACCAGGCTGTTTCTTTGTGTGTTTGGTGGACAACGGGGTCTCAATGGTGGATGATGTCTCTGTGTGCTTCTCTAATAGAAATCATAAAAAATAGGCTGAAGTCATTGCTCTCAGTTGCTAAAAAGAAACATGCTGATTGTCATGTGCCCTCTGTCAAAGATTTCTTGATACAATATCAACTCACCATGCACTCGTGATGAGGATACATGTCCTAAGATAAGGGTGTGAAGCTCACCCATGCCCTTGGGCCAGATCTGGACTTTTGGGTCCTTGCTTCCTGGATTTGTTGAGTTACTTTGCATTTCTTCATGTTTTACTGTAATGCAAGCCACAAGTCCTTTCTGGAGAACGAATGTGTGGCTCAAAGGATAAAACAGCTGACACCTTATCTACCTACCTCAAAGACTTTTGGGTACTTGCAGCAGAGTTCTAAAACCGAATTGGATGTTACTTGTTCCTTAATTGTTATAATGTTCTTACAATTTTTAAGAGTAGTTTTTAATCTTGAGTATTTGTTAACGAAAACTAATCCCTGGAACAAGGATTGCACTTAATACAAAAAAGATGTCCTGCAAGAACAAACTCATGTTCTGTTGATGTGAAACTGCCAGGTTTATTAATGGTATAACTCAGGGGAATCCCAAACTGTGGTATGCATACTCGTGGGGGAATGCAAGACGTATCTGGGGGGTACATGGGAGAAATTGTGTAATGGTGGATTTAATTGTATTGACCTTTAAGAGGTTAAAATACGTATGCTGGTAAGTGTATTCAGGCAATGGGTAAATCTGGAAGGTTGTACACAAGAAGAAAAAGTTTGGGAACCTCTGGTGTAACAGATTACTTCTGGTAGGTCTTATGCACATTCAGTATTAATGCACCATGACAAGTAAAAAGCAAGAATGAGTTTCGTAGTCTAGGCTGATTGCTTGGCATAACATTTTATTAATTGATTTGCTCTCATGGTGGCCAGCCTTACTGCAGGACTGTATTTCATGAACCAAATGAACAAATAGAGGAACCAATGCCAAAAGATTTCATGTTACTATTTAGTACTTCTCACAGGTGGCAGTTGAATTTCAGGCCAGTTCTCTGTAGTTGTTCAGAGAAGCAAGGACCCAGGGCTTACAAAATATTTTGTATCTTTTGTATATTTGCTTCACCAGAGCTAGGTACAAACATTTAAAAAGCTTGAGCCTGAATTGATTCAGTCTTTGCAGGTTAGTATAACCTGCATAGACTGAACTGATTTGCAAGTGAATAGACATTCACTTTTGATGCCAGAAATGCAGGCACATGCCTGCAGTGGCTCAGGCCAGAAGCTAAGGGGTACAAGAGCGAGTCCTTGGCTGGAGAGAAACTGAGCTGAAAGTGGGCATGAGTATAATTGGGGAAGGGTTTAAACCCCCACCCTGGCCTGCAGGGACCCCAGCCAGGGTGTGCCTGGAGGGGGTGGGGGGAAGCAGCCTCTGCCAGGAGTCCCCAGTGTCCCCCATCCCTGCTCACTGCTCCAGTGGCAGGAGCAGGGGCATGCCAGGACCCCAGTAGCCTGAGAGGATTGGAGGGGGGGTTTAATCCCTCCACTGCAGGCAGCAGTGGCATGGGCATTGACACGGCACTGCCTCTGTCCTATGCTGAAGACCCCTTCAGGCCAGGCCCGTGCTGCAGTGCCTGGGTCAAGTCCCTTGAAGGAGCAGCAACTGGCACCGCAGGGAGGGGTGGAGCAGGGAGATTGACCTGGCTGCAGGCATAGACAGGAAGTGGGGGGAGCCAGGACTAATCATGGAGCCTGACTCACCGCTGTCTCCCAATGTGGCAGTGTGGCCTGGGCTGGGGCAGCCCAAGGGGGAGGGGTGTCAGCGTGCTGCCTCCTGTCTCAGCCCTAGGGGTCTGGGGTCTTCCTACTGTCTCCAGCCCTGTGGGGTGGGGGGCTGTGGTTTGCTGGCAGACTGCAGCTGGAGTGTAGCTCCCCATCCCACTTCCTTGTGGCAGTGGAGTGAACCGTCTAAGTAGGCAGAGGTGAGGCACATGTCACCTGCTGCCTGCTCACGGAGGTGCCAGGCACTCGGGGCAAGCTGTTGTGGGTCAGGGCCATGGGCAGCAGTGGGATAAGGCAATGGACCACAGCAGTCTGGTCTGGCCCAGTCCTGTGTTCCAGGGGTGCGGGCAGTAACTAGCCCATGGCAGCCCTCCCTGAGCGCCTGGTGTTGCCGTGAGCAGGCACAGGTGACAGGTGCCTCATCTCTGCCTGCCATGATGGTTCTGCTGCCACTGCTGGGACAGGAGGTGGGGAACCGCACTTCAGCTACGGTCTGCCTGCAAACTGTGACCCCTGCCAGGAGTGTGGCCAGATGCTGGTAGCCTGAGAGGAAGATGGGGTTTAATCCCTCCATTGTGGTGGCAGGGGGAGGAGGGAGGATGATGGTCAGTGACAGGCTTCACTTGTGCACACACACCCCCTCCCCACAGTGGGGGGATTAAACCCCATCTTCCCCTCAGGCTACCAGCATCTGGCCACACTTCTGCTCTGGTGCAGCAAGAGGGGGTGGGGGGCTGGGGATGCCTGGCAAGGGCTCCTGCTTCCCTGCCAGGTGGACCCAGCTGCACTTGAGAGCAGGGTTTTGCACCTCTACCCCCTTCTCAGCCAGCTGAGGAAGAGGAGAGGGGTGGGGCCAACCCTGCTTGGCTGGAACAGACAGCTCAGCCCAGCCTAAGGCTGCAGAGCATGCTAGGATGCTGGGGGACTCTGATTTAACTTAAACCAGGAAGGGATTTGGGTCAAATTACATAAACCAGTCTTGATTCTACATGCAACCAGGTTTATCTTAAACCAGTTGTTATTTTGAAACCAGTTTAAACCGGTTTCTGGTCACTTAAGCTGGTTTGTGTGTAACTTCTGTCCCTAACCCAGAAGATTTAGAATTTTAAAAAGTGAGAGTATATTACATAAAGAAAACTCTAGGTATATCCAACTTGTCCAATATTTAATCTTGTCAGAATTTTTCATTTGGATTGTTTTCTAAACAAAATGGACTGTGCTTTTTTTTTCACCTGTAGGGTCCCAGGAAATCATAACTGGTATTTTTATCTTTGGGGTAGTTGCTAATCAAGCCAATTTTGTGCCATTTGGCTTAATTAGTTTTGTGCTGTAGGTGAACCCTCTGAAAGATCCTTTGTTAGGGAGGATAAAAATTGGACTGACTGTACATGGACAGTAGTATACTTGCTGTAATTGTGTAAGGATATAGAAGTTGCTGAAGGCAGGAAGTTGTGCTTGGCAGCTGCTATGCAAAACAAAGATCTGCAGACTACTGCTAATTGTTAATGGTGGGTGACTGGCAATTGGTATAGGCGTGGGCCATAGAAATTAGGGTTACGGTACAAAAGTAATGGAAGCCAATATGTTAAATAGATATAGGACTTTCCATGCTGATTATGAGCAAATCTTTCACTGATTGTGTTTGCTCTCAGAATTACAAGGTAAATGAAATGGTTCCAAGGTGCAGAGAAAAAGAGAAAGATATTGGAAGTTTGGGAGAAGATTTGGACTTAGTTGCAACCCTTAGCATGAAGTGAGTGACTTAAACACATGCTTCTTTGTGACCATACTCTTGCTTCCTTGGAGGAGTAATTGGCAATCACTTTCATTAATGCAAGATGAGGTTCCCCTGCCTCCTTACTCCACTAATCACATTTACCTTGCATATATTTACACAACATAGCTTGTGTGCTGTGCAAGACTAAGTCTCATCTAGTTAGTTTGACTTCCAGTAAATACTTTGCAAACCCTTAACTACTTGAAAACACTACATAAAAGTGTATCTGAGTACTTGGTATTGGGATCTGGACTGTCTGAAACCTTCACAGGCTTGTGCCACTGTTCCCTTAAAGGCAGTAGCAGATGAAAGCAAGAATATGCAGGCATGAAGAAAACCGTGCAGTGCAGTGCCCAAAATGGAAAAGCTGTCAACTTTAAAACCCTCTTAGTAATTCCAGAGTGAGGTGGGGAGGATGCAGAAGCAATGACTTCTTGGACAGTACAGAAGACCAGAATACAGAGTAGAGTGTATGGATTCTAACCACAGCTGACTGAATTCTCTTTGTGGTTAAAGAGAACTTTTTTTCCTGCCATTAGGGCAGATGCAGAAGATTCTGAAACTGTAGGAGGCAGAGGAAATCCTGATTTGTTCAGGCTGCTGCAATGAGTCAGAAAGCCATAGGTGTGTGGGGAAAACCACAGGTGGGTTCGGTTGCTCCTTCGGAGAAGAAGAAGAAAGGCTTTCATTCTGGATCAAGCTCAGATTCTTCCCTTGATTGCTTATTTGGGTAGCACTGTCATATTTCAATTCCTGCCAACAGCAAAAAGCAAGCTCATCATTTAACACCCAGAAATACATGCAGGAAAGTGGGTAATAGATGGATTCTGTCACTGCCTCTAGAAGCATATGAAGACTTAAACTATGGGAAAAGAAGAAGAAGAAATTAGACTTTATCAGAATGTACACAGTTTTTATTATTGCTTTCTCTGTAGTTTTGAAAAGTGGCTAGAGCCAGAAGCCTAGATTGCCAGTGGTTCCCCCCTCCCCCCAGTCTGGTACGGATTGCCTGGTTGTAATTAAAATGGGAAGTTTAATTTAGTGCTTATGAGGTTTGACAAGACACTTCCATTGATAATTTGTAAAAAGGCTTTATTAATTAGATAACGAGCTATAGGAAAATGACAGATAGGCTATTGCAATTTACAAATAAATGAGCTATAATCAACTGTAGTATATTTTTAGCTGTAATAGTGTTTTCTCACCAACATGGGCCAGGAAGTAGTTTTGATCTTTACAGCTTTTCACTGGGTGTGGATCTGTCGCTGAGGGTGGTCAGCTGGGCGTAGGTTACAATGGGTCAACATGGTTCTTCTCTCCTAGAACAAACACACCTTGCTGTTAGCTTCTCTCTTTCTTCAAAGCATATTTTTTCCTGATAGACTGATGATCGGAGCCTGGACAAAGCCAGCAGGGTGGAGGGTCATTCTCCTTTGATTGTGCTGTGATTGTTAAACGTTTGGATCCAGCCCTGGTTGTTGTCGGTGAAACTGACATGCACAAAACCCTTGATCACTCCAGAGGTTTACCATTCAATTAACTGCAATAGGGCTTGATCAGACACTTTAAATCAGAGGTTTACCATTTGATTAACTGCCATGGGTCTTGATTACTTGAATCAAACACCTTAGGTCATAGATTGTGAGGTGCATTGTTACAACAGGACAGATCTCAAAATATTTTCCAACCGTCATAGATGGAGAAAGAATGTGGTTACAAGGAAGAAGCAATCGTTTTGAAAGGGGAAGCTATGCATAATTGATCACGGGTAGTTAGACATAGGGTGTACTCAATACCAAAAGCCAGAGATGGGATTAATGGTATTGTTGTATTTCGAGTGATCCTAATCACAAACTTGCATTCTTGTGCAAGAGGCACTGTTATTATAATTTAGTCATTTAAATTTTACTCATAGTCTGGACAAGCTCTGCATGCAACAGCCTCCTTGCCTTAACTTATACACATGAGGTTTTCTTTTTAGTCTTAGCTTGTTTATATGGGGAGATTTACACAGAAGTGAGATTCTTTGATGTAGCTACATTCTTTCTACTGCCATGCACTAGCCACATCCAACCAAACAGCTGGCTTTTTCTTCGCTATGAGCCATTTTGTTTCTGCAAAAAATGATGGTGGAGGATGAAGTTTCCTTTAAAATAGGTGCTTAACATTGTGACTGAGTCTCCTTTGTGGTTGTGCTTCTCCGTGCTGTTGCTGTGTCTAGTGTACTGAGATTGGTTCCAAAGCCCATGGCAAGTCATTTAGTAGAAGCTAGCTAGAAATTGCTCTATGTCCACAGAGGAGTGGAGAGCTTAGTCTCTCAGCCAAAGCAATCAGTCCCTCCAGTCAGTTGCTACCAGTCAGTTTGCCTGGGCAGACTTTTGGGGTTCTTGCAGTGTTGTAAGGCTTGCTAGTCCTTAGGAGGTATTTAAAGCTTTGTATGCATGGGTTTTCCCAGCTACAGTGGAATCTGTTGGAGTCCATATTCCTCTTGTATGCCCCCATGCTGGAAACAGAAGTTACAGTATTGTTCATAACATTAGTTCACAAAATAGTTCCTTGCACCCCAAGGTCTGGCTGACCATGGGAATAAATTCACCAACATTTATGCAACATGATTTGGAAAAGTTCATGATGCTAGAATTTTCAGGAACTTTCACTTGTTTTTTTCCAACAAAGAAAGGTGGCTTGCTAGCACAATTAACACAATAGAAACTAACAGCATCAGCAGTCCTGGAAGTTCCTGCTTGCTTTTAGTTCTGTAGCCAATGAAGCCTTCTTTTGGACATAGGATCATAGAAGAGAATGATGGTAGACAACCAGGTTGACAGCTTTTGTGAAATTAAAGGGTAGTTGGTAACTGGAAAGTTTAAAGTAGCTGAGCAATACCTGCCTTGAATTATAATTATGAGCTGTACAGTGCAAGGAGAAGAATCTTGCAGAGTTGGGAGGCAGAAGTTGAGAGGGTTTTTTCAGATTGTCTGATGCAGGTCACAAGATAGGACTACTTCAGTGACAGTCACCAGGGCAATCAATCAGGGCTGCTTTTGAACTTTCTTTAAAGGAAAAACATAATTTGGACATGTGCCTTGCTTAACACTCTTATTTGCTTGTTATAGTTTGTGCTGCATGGCAGTACTACTACAGTCACAACCTGCTGGGGTGTGCAGGATATTTTTTGCTGTGAGGTGCTAGATTGGCATTTTTTTCTACACCTCTACTCATTTTATATAAAATTAGTCAGCTGGGGGCAAGGGGTTGTATATTATAACTCTGCAGGATTTATTGTGCATGCCTTCATGAATTCATAATGTTGTGTAATTTCTGCTTGTCAGCATGGACAGTTTGTGTGCCTAGGCATATTGTTAGAAGAGTACTCATTAGACAGGCCTTAGCAACTTTTGTTTAGTTCCTTGTGAATTTTACAAATGGATTTTCCTGACATGACAAAAATTGCTGACAGGTTTTAAATTAAAGAAAGGAGCATTTTGGTTCACATCCTTGGAGCTTTGGCTGTCACGGCCATGACGACCTATGGTTTGGGAATCTTGGGCTGCCTCAGAATGGCTTCCCCATCTCATGTTTGGGTTGAAGACAGTAAAGGATCTCAGCTCCCAGGGTTACTGTTTGCACTGCCAGACTGGAAGGAGCTGTAGCATGTCACTTTCCTAATACAACTTCTCCAGTGTCTGTAGAAATGGGGCTTAATGAAGCTCAAGTCTGGTGTGAAAGTATTGAGGTGCTGAGGAGGGAGGTGAGTGGTAGCTTTGACAGGGGGTGCTTGCCCAGTAATCACTCTATTTCCATTAGACACAAGCAAGAACCTCTATGTCCATATCTCTCATGTCCTTGGTTTCAACATCCACCGTCGTGATCCATAAGGTCCATGAGGTTCCATGAGATTGTTGATAAGATTGAGCCTTTTCACTTTCTTGAAAACTGAGGGCTTGTGTACATGATAGTGACAGTGAATCACAGCTCTAGGAGGTACAAGAGTACCCTGCCCTCCCATAACCACTTGCATGCTCCACACCCAGCTATTTGCCAATGAGTTCTCACTGGCTATTTCCCTGCACCTGCTCTGAGACATGCTGGAGATGCAGGTCTCAAAAAGAGGTGTAGAGGAATGGCCCCAAAACAGCTTCACTGATGTATATCTAGGTGTGGAGTATGCCTGCTGCTACCGCTGGGTGGGGCACGGCTGGGTGCACTCGTCCTTGTCCGTGCCAGAATCTACTGCTATTTTATTTTAAGACAAGCACTGAGAGGCTTCTGTATGTGTTTGCCTCTCATCACTGACGAATACTGTCGGCTTCTTACCTGCCTTCCCACATTTCTTAGAGACTTACAGAAGTTCACCAAATATCTCCTCCTCTGTTCCCTCGTCCTCCCTTTATTGTCACTTGACATTGGTGTCTTTAAAAGATGTGAAAAACTCTGATGCAGACTTTGTAAGGTGAGGAAAATCATAAGCAGTTATTGGTCTTTGTTCAGTTTCTGTGGTACCAGATTTTTTTTTCCATACTATGAACTTGAGAGGCATCCCCAGAACCTCGTCTTAGTGTTGGATGCCTCTGGATATTTTATATCATTTTCATCATTCCTCCCATTTGATTTGGATCTGTAAGACGGGGAACCTCCCTAACTACCACAGATGGTTAGTGGTGGCTGGCTGGCTGCTTGCTGCAGAACGCATGCTGTTGTGTTATATTACCTTTCACGCTGGGGAGGTAGGGTCCTAATTGAGAGCACATATACAGCATTATATAATGGAGTGAGGGAGAGAGGACATCTGGAAGAGGCCAAGGTAGCGATTGCATTTGCTGTTCTGCAGGAGTACCAAATAATTCAGAACATAGACGTGACCACATGACCATTATTGTGATGCCATTTGCTACAAATAACACTGCTATTTTCCAATTATATCATCATAAGGCATGATGTTAAGATGGATCTTTTTATATCAACACAGCCCAAATTTCACCACTGTAAACTGCTTATGTAGACATGCCCTTAGCATATTTACTCCAGCTTGCTCCATGGGGCGGGGGCGGGAAGCAGAAGGCTTCCAAGCAAATCTGCTCTGCATTTGAGCCTGATGTGCTTTGTTTTATGCTGTCTGATATCAGAACACTAACCAAACCTTGCCTCGAAGACCTGACAACTAAAGTACTAAAAAAGACTGCTTTAAAAAATAAAACAAATAAATAAATAACTACAAAAATCCAAAAAATCTCCAAGTACAATTTCAACATAAAGGATTTAAGCCAAATTGAGAATGTTGATGTTCAAACCCTGTAAATACACGGTTGCCAACCTTTTCCGCCTGTGGGCTTGAATGGCTCCACTCAAGTCAGAGGTGAAAGGGTTGATGTTAGGATCCATCCACCACTGCCCCATCTCCCAGCCACCTCACAGGTAAAGCGCCTGCCTTCAAAACCCAGTATCTGCAGACCAGATCCAGTGGCCATGTGGACTGCATCCAGCCCATGGACTCTATGCTGCTGACTCCTGCTTTAAATCTCAACTAAAGAGGACCCCAGGACCTCAATTTGTTTGTGCTTGAAGGATCAGATTATGAATTGGGTATGTGCTGAGTATCTTAAAATTACATTGAAGCTGTTGTGAGTGTGGGGATTTGATATTTTGGAGGATTGAACCCAAAGATGATTTACAGATATTGTTTCAGATATGAGCTTCTGTTGTCATATACAGTTCACATAGCATTGCTATAAAAGTATGAAACATTTTCTTAACGGTGAGGGCTGGCTGACAAGGGGGTGAGGGAGGGCAAGCCCAGCTGGGGACATAGCCCAGACTGTGGAGGGTGGGCTTTCCCTCCCCTCCAGCAAACCCTGGCTGAGGTCTGGGGCCAAGGAGGAGGGTTAAACACCTCTTCCCCTGCTCAGACTTACTGCTGGCTGCTACCATGGACTATAAATCCCAGAGGCGCCTGGAAGCAGGAAAAGGAAGTGATGAGCAACCCTGCAGAGTTCTGCTACTGTAATTTTGGACGGCAAATCCTAGAGACCTTTGGGGGCAGCAGGAAGAGTAAGCAAACACATAGCCCATGCTGGCTACATGCCAGAGAGTTGTGCTTTAGCACCCCCTGGCTTCTGGCCTGAGCCACTGCAGGCATGTGGCTGCATTTCCTGAATCAAAAGTAAATGTCTGTTCATTTCTGTTTCAACTTTGTTTCTGTAGTTTAGATTAACCTGTAAAGACTGAATCAGTTCAGCCCTAGGCTTTTTGACTGTCTATACATAGCCCAGTTGTCCACTGTAACCCCAGCTGGGCTCGCCTTCCCCCCCACCCCCACCCCCTTGTCATCCAGACCTCATTGCTCCAGCTTGGGAGCAGAGGGGCGGAGCCAGCCCTGGTCTCTGGAGCAGATGGCACTGCCTAGCCTAGGGCTGCAAAGCATGCTGGGATGTTAGGGGACTGTGATTTAACTTGCATCAGGAAGGGGTCTGGGCCAGAAATTTCATAAACCGGTTTGACCCAAATCAATTCAGTCTGATACTACATTCCACCAGATTTATCTTAAACCAGTTTCAGCCATTTTGAAACTGGCTTTTGTGCACTGAGCTTCTGCTTCGTTACAGATTTAAACCACTTTCTGATTATGTGTAACTTCTGTCCCTAGCCCTGATGATCTTCTGTACTAACCTTTTTTCAAAATCTCTACTTTATCATCCCTTCTGTAGACCAAATAATCCCAGTTCCTGCAACCTTTCCTTATCATGTTTTCTAGACCTCTAATTTCTCTCTATGCTGGGATCTTTCTGATTTGTCCATATCTTAGGGTATATACAAACATTTGGGGAGGTTGGGGGGATTAGATTGAATTAAAAATGGCCACCTGATCTAAGGTAAGTAGGGATATGGGGATTTGGGGGGGATGATGGGACAAGCAGGGTCTGCAGTGGGGAATGATGGAGCAGTGTAAAATTCCTCCTGGGAGACTGGGGGAGAAAGTGGGGTCTGCAGGGGAGTTGGGGTGGTCTGAGAGGGTTTAGCTGGATTAGGGAAGTAGTGGAGTCCTCGGGAAGGCTTGGTAGGGGTAGGGTGGCTCTCCCCCCATCCACCATCAGGGCCAAGGGCTATTTTTAGACCTTTGACCCCTCCCTCCATTCTCAGACTAACAGAGCCCTCTGGCAAACCATTCCCCCACCATCCTGCCTGCTCCTCCCCTCACCCCAACTTCTTTGGCTCCTGGCACTGGCAGACGCTAGTAAAACCAGCACCAGGAGTAGCTCGTGGGATGGGGCATTCGGTGGGCGCAGGGCTGCTAGCTGATCTGTGGGGGGCTGTCCATCTGGCAGTGGGGTGGAAGGTTGGTGCCAGGGGGGACAGTAGGAAAGGCACAGCTCTGGTCTTTGGGGCCAGGGCCAAGACCAGCAACTGGGCTTTCACAGTCCCAGGGCTGAGCTGTGAACTGTACAGAAAATTAGTTAGATCAGTCTCACCAGACCCAATCTAAGTTAGACTACCTCAGAGGTACAGGTAACTTAGATTGGGTTGGCCATATGTAGATGAATCTAAACTTCCCGTATTTCTCTGTAGTTGGGCCTTAGATTAACTAGGGATCTAAGTATAAGGTCTGCACCTGTGTGAACTAAGTTTGATTGGTTCGCCATTTTTAACACAGTCTAACTTCCCTGAATGTCTGTATGTACCCTTAAAGTCCGGTCAGTGATCAGTCAGAGAAGCCTCATTAGTGTGAAACAATGTGGAAGAACGAATTCCTGTTAATAAATGCTAGTGCACTTAATATCTTGCAGAATATTACACTGTTGATCGATTTTCAGTTTGTGATCCACTATAACCCTTGGAACCCTTTTGTTCCTTCCTAAGTATAGTGGTTTGTACTTGTCCTTACTAAATTTCATCTGTTTCATTTCAGACCATTTTTCCAATGTATTGAGGCCCTAGGAATACCTTGCCCTGTTCTCTGAAGTGTCTGCTACCCTAGTGGGGTGTCGTACACAGATTTACATTTAGTTCCATCAAACCAAGCTATTTATGAGGATATTAAACAATACTGGGGATCCCCTCTTGGTACTTCCTCCAACTTTAACATTAAGCCATTGCTGACTACCCTTTGAACATGACTGCCAAACCAGTTGCACCATCCTCACAGGAGTTTAAACTAGACTGTATTTCTTTATCTTATTTAGTGAGAAGGTTGTGAGACTGTATCAAAAGCCATACTAAAGCTGAGGTGTATTGCATTCAGTGTTCCCCAACCCCTGAATCTACAAGCCCATCAACTTGTCATAGAAAGAAATTAAATTGGTTAGCCTGACTTGCTGTTGACACATCCATGTTGGTTATTACTTATTGCTTGCTATCCTCTTGATTAGGGATGCCGAAGGTTCAGCTTATGGAACCATGTCATCTGGCCCATGCAATTCCACACAGGTCTTGAAATTTGGCAGAAGGAAAATGGTGGTAGTGTGAATTGTTGTAGCTCATAGAACCACCACATGTCCTACTTCTAAATTTCCAGACCCGTAGGAAATAAATGTTGATATTCTCAGTCTCTTTCCTAGGTATCAAAATCAGACCAATGTATAATTCCTTCTATCCTCCTTTCTTAATGTCAGTTTAAAAAAAATGTTTTTTTCTCCCACTGATAAAATATATTTAATATTTGTTACTGGTATAGCTGGAGAGGCTAGTTTCTTTTTAATTTTTTTCTGTACTTATGTACCATATTTAACTAACAGAAGTGGGAAATACATACCTGTAGTCAGAGAAAAATTAGACCCAGTAGTTCTTTTGGATTCTCCATGTATGTTAGTGGATAACAGATGACAAGATAGGTCAATAATTTATTTTGAAGAATTGGTCAAAAACTCTGTTTTTGTTCCTCTTAACATATACTGTGTTTTACATTTTCTTCAACTAAAATGATGGCTTTTTGGAAAAGAGAGACTGCCATCTTGTGCAAAGAATCGTTACTGCCTTTAGAAATGCCGTTGCTTTGCTCAGCAGAATATCAGCAAGGTGATTTGAAAAAAAACTAAGTACTATATGCTCAGACCCACAAGTGAAGGTTCGAATGAATGTTCTCAGAAGTGACACAGTTAAACAGCTGCGGAAAAATGGAGGAAATTCATAATCAGTTACCGTTTATCTTACAGTTAGTGTTAAAAAACGAAACAAATTAAAAATCTCGTATTTTCTTCGACAGCAAAAAAAGCATGCTAGCATATCATATCATTTAAAATTATTCTGTAGAACTCTTGAATTGGGTAATTACTTATAAAGTGGGGAACATCTGGAGTTAATTTTTATTTCTCTTAAAAAAAACCCTTAATACTGAATAATGACCTCACATACACTTAACCAAATGGAATTAGTCAAATCTATAAATAGTTGTACATGTGCACGAGTGTTTGCAACATCAGGTCCTATAGTATCAAATCATTGGGAACTGTGGGTGTAGGACTGGCCAGTAATGTTAATGCTTGACAGTATAATGTTGGAAAAACAATCGACAAGGTTCTTTCGAAACACATCACACATTAGCAGGATTTTGTGCTTGGTCAGTCTGTTTTCAAAATTAGTTTCTTTGTTATAACTACATGTTGATCTTTCTGTTTGGAATTCACAAATGGAGGAAGATCTGTTACTGAAAGGAGCTCATAAATACTGGTGCTTGAAAAACACAACTTCATTGCTTTTAACTAACAACACTCTAAATCAAATTCTGAAATAGCTTTTAAACACTTATGCTTGCAGTTTATTGGACCAAATTCTGACTGAAGTTTGCTTCAGGCAGGAGCATTGCTCTGAAAGAGATTAATTTTGGCCCCATGTTAATGCTAAATTTGTGCTTCATTTTGGGAGGAAATTGCCCCTCCAGGAAATGACTCCTGCATTTCCACACATTGAAAAATGTATTTCTATAACAGAATACTTTTTTCTTGATCAAGCTGCTTCTTTCCAAAAGTTTCCTGATAACTTTATGCATGGAGTATTACTGAAATTCAGGTTTTTCTATGATGAAAGACAACAGTTAGATATACAACTTGTACAGAGCACACTAAAGAGTAAGGCAATCAGGATTTATTTAGGACACAAGATTAAACTCTTTTTAGCTAATATTACTATTTTTGTTATTACTAGTTACACCCACAATGCTCTGCGACCATACTGAACAAATTAAAAAATGATGTCTGCCCTGATAACTTTCACTGTGTTGAAAGAATGAAGAAATGAGGTGACCAGGTATTTTTTTATTGCAAACTTTGTGTTGCTAATACAACTATGATCCTATCATAAAAAAATGAGTTTAGACCTGAAACTTGACTAAAATTTGAGGTTGCTTGTATCATACAGGTTTACAAAAGGAAAGTGTGTTTAGGTAAATAATAGTGCCATCTTGTGGCTAAACAGAAGACTGTAAAAAGCTTAGGTGATACAGTCTTCACATCTTATTGATACAGAAATCATAGGAAAGTAGGGCTGGATGGGACCCCAAAGTCACTTAGTCTAACCCCCTGTTCAAAGCAGGAGCATCCCCAAGTAAGCCGTCCTGGCCAAGTGTCTTCAAGAAATCATAGGAAAATAGGGCTGGAAGGGTCCTCACAAGGGACTTCATATATTGTTTTACAAAATAATTTAATAACTAACTTTGCAGGATAAAAATCATGACTACAATAGAAATCAAATCAGAAGTGTTATGCATACTAATTTAGCTGTTATTTCTGACAGATAGAAACAGTTATTTTACAATGAGCTTAGATCAAAATGAGATGAACACAAGTTCACTCTTGCTAACAGCTGACTGATAGAGAAATGAGAAAACTACTTGCAGTTCTTGCAGTCAGTCATTAAAATTAATTTAACTTTTAAAGAGCAAGTGAAAACAAAATGCTATTTAGTACTTTTTGGCATTTTACACACACTTTCCATTCTTCATGTTTCGAATAGTTGTAATACTTTTTTAATTAGCATATATATATATAGGAAAAACAATGTTTGCTTTGTGAACTCTACATTTAAATGCTACTTCATAGTACCATCAAAACAGGAATTTAGCACGATGCAATTGCCACTATTCGGAATGTATATATTAATGAGATATCACCTTTGACCACTGGCATCCACAATAGTTTCCTAAAATAGCCTTTGAAGACTCTCAGTGATACTGTGTAAAAGATACCAGAAAAGAGCTAGTGCCCAGAATGATTTAGTCTGTGTCTATATAACAGACTTATGTTTGCATCCCTATGTTAGTCTGGATTTTGAAGAGGTGCCACTGGCATGGCTGATCCAGCAGTAAATTCTTAGTGTAAACGCAGCTGTACTAGCAAAACTGCATTTTGAACAATGTAGTTGTTTCGTTCATGGAGAGTATTTTTATTATATACTGGTACAAAGTACAACTTGGCTAGTTTAGCTGTGTCCACACTGGAGGTACTTTGTTAGAATAATGTATTGGTAGTACTCGTGCTATTTTGAGTCCTTCCTTTGCAAAGGAGGGAACTTAGTCAAAATCAGTTTGTAGAGCAGATACAGTACAACATTTCTTATATGACAGTTCATTGGTCAGTGTTGTAGTCAATTATATCAAGAAATAGTCCTTACAACTAATCCAGGAAAAAAACCTAATTGCTCATAGGGGGAGGTCTGACAAAAAAACCAACGTATTTCATAGATTCCATAGACATTAGGGCTGGAAGGGACCTTGAAAGATCATGAAGTCCAACCCCCTGCCCAAAGGGCAGGAAGTCAGCTGGTGTCATAGGATCCCAGCAAGATAAGCACCCAATTTGCTCTTGAAGGCGTTCAGTGTAGGTGCTTGAACCACCTCTGATGGTAGGCTATTCCAGACCTTGGGGGCTCGAACAGTGAAGAAATTTTTCCTTATGTCTAGCCTGAAATGGTCTTGCAGGGGTTTATAACCATTCAGCCTTGTCGATATTGGTCAAGACTGTTCTGTTTAGTTAGCTCAGGCACCTCAGCCTCATCCTGACACTGTTATATAGACAAAACTAGACTGAATTTGTAATCATGCCTGCGTGCCCATGTCTCTTGTTACCTTCATGTGGATTTTCTGCCCAGCAAAAGTAACCTTAGCAACATTTTAAAAATATAAAACTACACGCAACTTAAGCATGCCAACCAAAACTGCTGGTAATTTTCTAATTAGGTCCCTTTCTAAGAATGCCTGAGCCTAGTGCTATAGGAGCACGTATATACCTTGTGAGAATGATGTGCATGTAGCATAAATTACACTTGCAGGAATTTGGATATTTCCAGGGAAAGGGAGAGATGCACTTATATACTGACCCTAACCCAGCATGTATGGGTATGTGTCTGTGTAGGAGTATGGGTACAGGTGGATCCAAGATTTTAAATATAGGCATATGGGCATTGCTGGGGTGGTGGCATGTCCCCACTCCCAACCTCCCCACCCACTGGGTACAGACCATCTCACAGGAGCAGCAACTAGGAACTTTTTTTTTTTAAGTCCCCGAATGAGGTAAGAATCCTCCCCTTCTCCCTGCACTTGACACCCCTTCCCTTCTCCTGCATACTCAGCAGCACCTTCTCTCTCCTTCCCTTCCATTCCCCACCCTCCCTCCCAATCCTTTGTACTTACACTTCTGGGCACAGGGAGACCTGCCTACCTCCACTGCTGCCCTGGCCTCTCCTACCACACTCCAGTTCCCCTCCCTGCATCTGTTCTGATGCTGGTAAGTGGTGAGAGAGGGGGAACCTGCCCACTGTGGCTACTGCTGCTGTTCCCATCTGAGCCTGGCTCTCTGTGCAAGCTTACTGGAGTAGCTTTGGACCCCCTGTCTCCAGGTCAGCTGGGGGATGCAGCAATGGCAGGTGGGGCAGGGGAGGAATTGGGAGGGATGAAAAGGTATCACTAGGCACAGAGGGAAAGGAAAAGGATGCTGAGAAGCATTCCTACCTACTTTGGAGACATAAAGTCTCCAGGTGCTCAACATGGTTTAAAAGGTAGGGACCACAACCCTCTGAATCAACCCTTGAGTATGGGTTGTTACTTTGTGAGAGTAGTTGGAGGCAGGAAGTGGGGCTGTAAGCCCCAGTTCTACTTATAGTACTGAAAACAAAATGGGCATAATGAAATCAATAGGAGTTCTGCCCTTTTATTTTACTGGGCCAGTATTTCACCCTTAATTTTCCAATCAAATTGCTTTCAATTACTGCATAAAGGTTATCATAATGTTTACTGGTTTAGAAATTTCTGAATATTTTCTTCCAAGCAGAAAGTTGAACTGGATATTTTTTAATGTAAAAAATACTGCTATAAACTATCATGGGGGAAGGCACTTTTGATTCAGGAGGTAAGATTAAGATAGGAAGGTTAAAAGAACAGTCACACACATAAAGCATAAAGCTATTTAAATACATAGTTAATTGAAAATGAATGAATACTAGATGAATGGATCAAGGGCAAGTGGCAAAGCTCCCAGTAAACTCAGGATTCAGGATTTTGCTGCTGGACCCCATAACTTTGGATTTCAAACAGTGGGGAGGCCACATAGGCATGCACTTAAGGATATTAGTGCTATGTATTTTTTAGAGAAAGGCAGTATTCCTGTTTTAAGTAATTGCACTGTGTAAAATAAATTTTTTAAGTGACTAAACAAAGATGATAATTTTATAATTTTATTTTTTTCTCTATCAACTGTTTACTTTTATCTAAAAATTCATATCATCAGTGATATTGTATTCTTTTTAGGGTAATCGAATTTCCTTTGCACACAAAAGGGACACATTTAATTTGGATCAATGTGTCTCTCTTTAACAGGGACCAGCGATCCATATGTCAAGTTTAAAATTGGAGGAAAAGAAGTGTTTAGAAGTAAAACAATACACAAGAACCTCAATCCTGTGTGGGAGGAAAAAACTTGCATTCTTGTTGATCATCTTAGGGAGCCTTTATATATAAAGGTGAGCCATTTATTTTTTTTTCTCTGTAGAATCACAAGTTTAGAAGTCTTATTTATTGGTTCTACCTACTATAGTATTGTACCTTTGAAAAGTTATAATGCAGTTCTGCATTTCTAAGGGGGCATTGTCAAATAACTTTTAGTCTTAAATTAATTTTTTAATGAAACAGTGGTAAAGGGAGTAATGAAATCTAAGATGAATATATATATATATATGCTTATATTGGTGATATCAAGCTTTAAAATTTAAATACAGCTTTTTAGGTGGTTAATTCAGACAATATTTTGCTAGTGCAAGAAGGCCAGAAAGTAAAATTGACTAGGAACAAAAGAGAGTCTATTTTTCTTACCCAAGCTGAGTGTGATGTATAGAATAAAGAAATAAATACCAGTAGCACAAAGTATAAGCAAAAGTAAATTAATATAAAATTGTTAAAAATAAAATAATTGGTGTTGTTTGTAAAATAAGATGAGCTAAATACAAGAGGGTTTTTTTTATTGGCAGTGTCTTTTTTGTTTGCTGTTTACAGCAATAGAGCTGGAGAGAACATAGCTTTTATATCAAACACTGTCCTGTCATATTGCCAAACAATTTTTTCTAAAGAGTATTTTGATCCTAATCCCACAAGATGCTTCAAGTTTTCACATTGTTCTTTATATTCATTACTGAATAAGGTGTTTTTGTTACATAAGTTTGGTAGTGTTTTCTTCTGTCTGTCTTTAATGGGAGCATGTTTGGTATCTTGTGAGTTAGGATAATCCAATTACTAAAAAGAGATCCATTTTCTAAAGTGAATATTTGAATGCTCATTGCTTGAAGCGCAGAGAGGTTGCAGAGTTGATGCTTTGCAGCCAGGGGCCCCCTGGGCGCACACCTCAGGCTCTTACTTTGCCTGGCAACAGATGGCAGTGGTGCACAGGAAGCCTATATTGGCTGAACCAGACTGCTCAGAATCAGCCTGTCTTCCTGAAGCATACTATAACATTGTGAAGGGGGTGTTCTGCTCCCTGCAGGGTTGGAATAGTAGAGTCTAGTGAACAATACACTGTCTCCTGGGGGCAGGGACAGGGGCAGGGAGAGGAAAGCAAAGTACCCTGGGATGCTGAAGGATTGTGTTTTAGTTTCTCTCAGAGGGGTAATTTGTACGGACTTTTGCTCTCCCAGCAGAAACTCTCCCAGGAGTGATTTAATCGTGGTTGTTCCCAGGTTATTTTTCTCCTGCAGTGGTCAATTTCTGCTCTGGCAGAAAAATCCTGAACATTGGTAGGTTCTCCTGAGAAAGCAGCAACTCTCCCAGGAGAAACTGAATGTCTGCATATGGCCAGTGAAAATAACTGAAATACTTCAGGATCAAGGTCCAGAATCAAGATCCACCTAAACCTTTTTAAAACCATCTCTGCAGTAACAGATGCTGTCAGTTAAATGGTGTGATTCTGCACAGACAAAGGAGTGCATTAGTGTCAGAAGCTGTTCAAATTAAATGTAATTCTCCACCGGTACTTCACTGTCACTGTTAGAGACTCAGAATTAATTATCACAGTTATTTTGATGCAAGGAAGAGAAGTAGCATCAAGGGAACACATTTAAATAAACTGCTGCCTGTTCTGGACAGTTTTGCATAAAGAATTACTGATCCTCCTGCAAGGTATTGGGTTATAAATAAGGTCTCAGAAATAAGTATTTTGATTAGTCAAGAGAAACTGTATTGATTAGCATAGTGTGGCCACCACTGCATTTGGACTTTGAACAAAACTTCTCAGTTTTTTAGTACTGTGTATAACTCACTTATGTACTACAGTTCAGGACATGATTAAATAGCCCAGCTGCGAAAGTTTATTTAAAAAGGATTCCATTTGGTTACTTTATGCTAAAACTCTTATTTTATCTATAAGTTATTCAACTGCAAGATCTAAGTTTTATGAGAGAGCTTATAAAAGTTGCAGCGGAAGAATGTTGTTACATATAGTTAAACACAGGAAATAAACATTTATTTGAAAGCTTTTAACTAAACCTTTGCCAGTGTGTTTTGTCAGCTGAGTAAATTGAACTTTTGTCCAGTAATATTTTATACAATATACACAAAGGGAGAGGAATAAGGTTTATGGTGTTTATAATGGCATGTTTGAAAGCTTTCCAATAATTATTTAACTGTGAACTATAATTTGAACTTGAATATGTTCGACTAAAAACAATATGTTTCTGATATGAAAAATAATTTGTTAGCATATCAGACTCTGATTATACATGTTATTTACACTCTTCTATAGTATATCATGTAATTAAGTTTTTTTACTCTATGTTCTAATTCTGCCACCTTTTCATAGAGTACTACAGATCTGCCAGTGTTGATACGAGTAAGGGTGCCAGCACTGATAAAGATGGCCAGGAAAAAAAGAAATTTATTTCATGAAAAATGTCAAGGTTTTGAAATTAGTTTTCAGTCTGAGGTGGAATGGAAACAAGACATTACAAATGAGAGACCCACCCAGAATAGCTAAGAAACCAGTGGTTATGAATATTTGAGATGTAGTTTCAAATCCCTGTTTCATCTGATTTGAATGTAGAATAAATGAATCCTGATTTCCCATGAGGATACCCCTAACCACTGGGATATAGAATCAATGTGCATCGGCCTGCAGCCCAATTAATATCTAATTATTTATACAAACTGGAATAGTATGAGCAAGAGAGGTTGAGGGCATGGGTACATAAATCAGTTCTTGCAAAGTAAACCAAGGTGGAAACTAACACTGCAATAACTAATCTGCTCTTCAGTAGCAGTCTGCAGGGTCAGATCCAGAGGAAACTCGGTGGCATGCGTGCACCCCCCCACACCCTTTCAGTCAACACCACAGGAACAGGAGTTGGAGACCTTTTTCAAGTCCCTGAAGGAAGTAAGAATCCCCAATCCTTCCCATTTTCCTCTCCATGGCATGTCCTATTCCCTCACATCTCCTCCTCCCTTGGCTACTGCTGTTGCTGTCTATGCTGATCTGGTGGCAGCAGAGAAGCTGTATAGCTGATCCTGCCCCACTCCAACCAGGGATAGCAGCGCATGGTGGGTTCTTCCTCCCTGCTCAGTCCCCCCTGGTGTTCCCTGCCAACATGGGACTAGATGCTTACGAAAGGGAATCCATGTTGCTGTCCTCAGCTGATTCCAGTTCTCTCCTCAGCCCAGGGCAGGAGCCTTCCTCCTCTCCTGCCGCAGGTGTAGCTAGGAGCAGTGGCAGTGGCAGGCGGGAGAGGGGGGCTGTAGAGGAGAGGATATGTTGCTGAACACGGAGAGGAAGGGAAGGGAGAGGGGAAGGGAGGGAAAAGATTAGGGGGCACAGGCAGGTGCTGCCTAGGCAGGGGGCACGGGATGGAGGCACGGTCCAAGGAATGGGGGCAGCTCCCACTGCTGCTTGCACCCTGGGGGGAGGGGCAGGGAGCATGTGCCCCCAGATTTGCGTGGTACAGGGCAGGCTGCAGCTGCAGGATGGAGCCAAAGCCAGCACTGCATGGGCTTTTCTTACCAGGGACTGGGCTAAGAGCGGGCTCCGGTGGTGCTAGGAGGAGGCTGAAGCCACCCCAAATTTTGCCACAGCTCTACTCCCAGCCCTGCACTGCCAAGTGCAGCCTTGGCTGAATGCCTCACCTGCACTCAAGCACTGGGAAAAACCTGGCTGTGCTGGGTGGTGGTGTGGGGCTGGGAGCTGAGCTGCAGCGAAATTTGGGGTAGCTGCAACCTCTTTCCAGTGCTGCCAGAGCCCACTCCAAGCACAGCCCCCGGCAAGAAGAGGCATGCAGTGCTGGCTCTGGCTCCACCCTGCAGCTGCAGCCCACCCCACGCCATGCAGATCTGGGGGCACATGCCCCCCCCACCCTCCCAGGGTGCAAGAAGCAGCAGGAACCACCCCCACTGCACAAGCTGCAGCTGTGCCTCGCGACCCCCCTGCACCCTGGCTGGGCAGCGCCTGCCCCTTCCCCCTCCCTCACTGCAGGGGGAGTTGATCTGCCCCCTCACATCCCCTCCTTTCCCCCTCCCCTTCTGACTTACCAGCTGGAGGCAGCCCCTTCCCTCTCCATACTGCTGGCTCTGCTCCATGCTGTGCTGTGGCTGCACGCAGTACAGGCATTTATCAACCAAATAATCAGCCCCATCAGGCTGATATCCTATATAGACAATTTTCTTTATATTGGTACCAATCTGATATCAAACCGATGTATCGGTGCACCCCTAGGGAAGATTCTTACCTGATTGAGGGACTTAAAAAATAGTCCCTACTGCTGCTCCTGCTTCTGGGTATACCTGCCCAGTGGGGGGAACCCGGGAGAAGGAGATGCATCCACCCTTGCAGTACCACTGGATGTTCCCATATACCCCTTTATAAAATCCTGGATCTGCCTGTGTCTGTTTATGTGTGCTCTTATCCCCCTTGGTGCATGGAAGCTCCAGGGCTTTAAGTTTCTGCCCTCACTTGCCCCATGCTGAGTTGTGTGCCCATGCCCAGAGAGAAAGAGACTCTAACGGTCCAAATAAGGCAGAGCAGTGCCTTGAAATTGGTTTCATGTGTCAAAGCTAAATGCATTATAAAGGTATTGGTCATCTTGGAGCATCTTGCTCTCTTAAAGAAGTCCTCCTGCCAACATTTTTGTTGAAACTTATATTTCCAAGAAAAGGTTTGGACTTGGCTTTTCCTACATTTTGGTTTGTGTAACCTACCAGAATTGCGTTGTGCTGTGTTTCATTTTCCTTTGTTATTTTTTCACCAAAAACCTTCCTTTTCACTGCCTTTAATACAGGAAGGGGTAATAATCTATCCCCAGTCTTTCATATCAGTCTGGTATAAAGGCCACAGACTCCATTCCAGTTTTCCACAAGTTTGTCTTGATGCTTTTTGAGATGTCATGATCTTACTTGATATAAAATAGTCACCAGCTACCATGTACTCAAGTATCAGTTTATATAATGATAGAATCCCATTCCATAAATCACTTAAAGATGGTTTCAGTTTATAAATTTAAAAACAGTTTAAACAGTCTTGAAAAATTGTAGTGTTATAGGTTTATTTTTATCATTTAATATTTATACTGGCACCACAGCTCATTTCCTTCTTACAGCTGTATCCCACCCTCCTGCTTGTATTTTGTAGAGTTAATCAATATACATCTTAAGGATAATTCATAAACTAGAAGATTAATCCAGGATTTATTTTCTGTCTCTTGGGGCCCCTCTACATGTGCAATGGGATCTAATGCGCAATCCCCCTCAGCTGAGGGGCTCCCAGCCATGGGAGTACCCCATGTACTTCTGTAGCTGGGAGATGCAGCTGTTGTGATCTCCCAGCCTTGGGGCTGTGCAAAACCCCCAGGACTGAGAGATCACAGCTGCTATGACCTTTACAGCCTCAGGGCTGTGTGAAACCCTTGGGACTGGGAAATTGTAGCTGCTATAATCTCCCAGCCTCAAAGCTGTGAGAAACCCCCAGAGCTGAGAGATTGCAGCTGCCATAGTCTCCCAGCTTTGGGGCTGCATGAAACCTCTGGGGCTGAAAGATCAAAGTAACTGTGGTCTCCCAGCCATAGGTGGAACCGAAACTCCCAGGGCTGGGAGACCACAGTTGCTGCAATTTTTCAGCCTCTAGTGTTTCACGCACTGCTGGGGCTAGGAGATCCACACCCTGCAGCTGCCAGGATCCAGCAGGGTCCTGGCATTGGGAGGCATGCTGCTGGGACCCAGCATCTGGAGCTGTAGGATTCTGGGTCCTGACAGCTGTAGGGTGCTGCCAGGACCCAGAGCTGCAGCTGCTAGGGCTAAGAGACCCCTCTATGTCCTTGCTGACATGGTGTGTCCTTGCTGATGGGAGCCTAGTCAGCTGATGGGGCTTCCAGCTTCAGGGGAGACTCTGCTATACAATTAAAACTTGATAGCAACTAGCTATAAAGTTAAAACACATTTTTGAGGTCTAACTATATAGCTGGTTGGAACTTTTTATGGCGTGACAGGTACTTTGCACATGTAGCTGGTCTCAAGGTAATTATACAATTAGCTAGTTAATTGCGCGATACTTGTAATATGTAAAGGAGGCCTCACACCTCTTACTCCTGTTCAGTCTCCATGTTGTTATTTTTTTAATTGCTTGGCCTGTTAATAAAATGTTAGTATTGTTCATGTGAAAACAGGCTATCAAGAAACATTTATTAGGAAAGTTTCAATAGAGTTTTATAATAATACATATTTTAATCTCTTGTACATCTTAGGTCTTTGATTATGACTTTGGGCTTCAAGATGACTTCATTGGCTCTGCCTTTTTGGATCTTGCTGCATTAGAATTAAACAGGTATGGCAGACATGCAAAGATCCCTGGGGTCAGAAATGTACAGTATGCTAGATTGTTTGATAATCTCATACTTGTGGAGTCCAAAATAGAATTTGCAACATTATGCTTAGAAATAATTAGTTAGTGCCCCTTAAGCTAGAAAGCAAAGTTTTACTTATATTATAAATTATGCTCGATTGAGTGACACCACATGTGCCTAAATACCTACAGATGGCTGTAGTTGTTTATACTCGTTGGCTAGCCAAGATTATAGCCATTATTTTGTTTATATTTGTACCAATTTTTTGGCCAAGAGTAGAACTTTATATTGTCATTTTTCTGCTTTAATCAAAATAAGTTTTACAATTAATATTAATTCCTTTACTATGTACAGCTATTTAGAAAGCATGATGTGACAAATGTATTGAGACTGCTCTGATTAAGAATAGACACCATGTTCATGAAGTAATTTACTTTTAGATTTATTTTCAAGTTACTTGATGCAAAATGGAGAATGTGTTGTCAAAGTCTTCAGAAGCTTGATTAAATCAGTGCCTGAAATGCAAAATAAATACTTATCTTTTGGTGTCTTAGACCAACAGATGTTACCGTGAGTCTAAAGGATACTCGTTTTCCTGACCATGATATGGGAACTATATTACTATCAGTAGTAATGGCTCCAAGAGAAGAGCAAAAGGAAGTGGTAAGTTTTAATGTTTCAACAAGTGTTACCTTGTTCTCACTGTAAATGTTCCATGATTAGAGAGATGGTTGTGATATTGTGAATGTTCCATCCCCAGATGGATAATTGGATAGCAAGGGAAAAACACGTACCCTGACAACATTTTGTTTTTCGTTTATATATGTAATGTGGACAGAGTTGAATTGTCTTTTTGGTGCATTTAAGCATGTGTGGCCTGCCTCAAAGCAGACTGTTTGTTTTTATGAAAATAGTGAATAATCTAGGTAGAATATAAATATTCTGCAGGATTAAACAAAATCCAGGTGAATTTTCTTATCAAATGGACTGGCTTATTGTCAGCAAAGAATTTTGGACCTAGTGCTGTGTTGTCTAGATGACCACTATTCTAGTGCTAAAATTAAGAAGGAAACTTTGTACTGAGTGCAGTTTCTGATTATTGGCATTTAATAAAATAAGCACTGGATGATATTATTCAACCTCTTGAAAAGGTGCCATACATGATATTAGCCTTCTTCAGCACTTATTTTAAGCTGCTTATCAATTTGGGGCATGAAAGACAATTCAGTGGTTTAGAAAATGTTACTTTTCAATTTTTCCATGTGTCTTACTAAAAATGGTAAATTTAGTCTTTAGCTGAATTTCCTTTGTTCTCTCATTTCTTCTGTTAACTTCTGAGTTGTAAGTAGGGCAGGCTGATTACATTAAAAATTTAACGTACTGCATTTTGTACAGTACTTATAACTTAATATGGATTATTTTCCTTCTAATGTACACTTCCGGTCCACAGAGGCAGGGAATTTCTGGTAGTTTTATTAAGGACCATTCTAATCAATTTAAGAGAAGCTTTCGACTAAACATGCAATCTCACATTGAAACTAGAGAGAATTCCTTCTGAGAAGCAACCCTAGCACCTTGAATGGGTATACAGTGAAATAAGTTTTGAGGCACTTTGTACAGTAGCTTGTTCCATAGAAAATCATCCCCTTTGCCTTTTCTATTCTTCTTCTCAGTATTAGAACATATCCAGTGGTGAAAAGCATTTTAATCAAAATGTTTATCTTTTATTCCATAATTTCATGTAGTTTAAGGCCAGAAAAAAGTCTGACCCCCACAACCCAGTATATCATCTGATTATCCCTGAAGTGAGCCCAGCTGTAAGCTCACGTTGATATAATGCACTTTGTGATCAGGAGTGAATTAGAAGACTGACAAAACTTATCCAGGAAACAGTATTGGCTATCAAAATTAAGCACTGAAGGTTAAATACTATTAAATATATCAGAAGAGGAAAAAATGTTTATCTGAATGTAGTTCACCAACTTCTATTTTCTCTTGTATGTATAGAACTATAATGTGATACAGGTCTATATTTTTCTCTCTGTCACAAATTATTTAACACGTAAGTAGTGGTACTTATGATTGGTACTTTGAATTCCAGACCTTTAGAGTTTGAAAATAATTCTGATGCCTGTCACTTCCTTCATGATATTCTTTTGGAGTTGAAAAAATTACAGAAAAAAATACTGTAATACTCATTCACAAATTTGAACCACAGTGTTTCTTTAAAAATGATTTAATCCATTTTGTTAGGACTCTATCTTACAGATTTTCATTTCTTGCAACAAACTCTAAAACATAGTTGAGATTTATTTCTTCTTCCTTTTTTAATTAACTTTTTTTTGAGCTTGCCAGCAACAGCCGTTTTGCTCAAAGTGACCTAATTTGTAAAATTGGCATTATCCTGCCTTAATACTGGTTATTATTTAGAAAAATATTTTTCTCTAAAGAGGAAAACTTCTAATGTAGAGCCTATACTCAACATACTCAAATACAGACATATTCATTATAGGAAGAATATGCACTTACTATACAGAGGCATTTTAAAATAGTGAAGATAACCTCAATGCAACAGCATGGCCTTTTCATTTCTATACCTCAAATGGATCTGTGCCAAAAAGAAAAGGAAACAATTGTGTAAAGATTTAGGATTGCATTGTCTGGTTGGAGAACAAATTCAACAGACTGTTATGATAGCAGCAGAGACCTTCAACTCTATTTACTTTCTAGTTACTAAACTAACCTTTTCTTCTTTTAAATGGTTGTTGCTGGAGATTTACCATAATAAGACCTGTCTGCATTGTACATTGAGGACAGAATTTGTTATTAAAAATCAGTGCCCAAGTTTTGTATATGTAAAGTTCTAGTCAAGTTAGAGAGTTTCTGCCACAGTAAGGTAGCAACATACAAAATTAATACTGAATTGGTATACAATAATACATAGTATTGGTATACAATAATACATAGTACTTTAATGATACAAGATGCAATATATCTTTTGTTTTGCTTCCACCTCTTTCTTTATTTCAACTCCAGAGAAGAGATTATTAAAATAGATGTCACACCAATTAAGCTCATCCAGGGATTGGTTGGTTTGTTTGTTTGTTTTTGTAAGGCCTTGCTGTATGACTGGATTTAATATAATTAAGATTTAAGAGGCAATTAACTACTTGATTAGAGATACAAGGCAAGTTCTTGCCCTTCATTATTCCCATATAATATTATTGGAAAAATTTGTTCCTAATAAAATACTTATTCAAATAACACATATCTTCTCTCTGTATGTAGTATGGGGAATGGTTTTTGGCATTCAAATAATATTTTTCTTCTCTATTTAGTTGCATGGAGTGGGGCATTACATTTTTTTAATGTGTATTTTGGTGTAAGCCTGAAATCTCTGAAGTACTTCAAAACATGGTTAGATAGTGGGAGAGACAAATAAGACTAAGACATTCTCTGTTTTCAGATGTTAAGGAATCAGAAACCTCCTCTGCTTCAAGTATTCTTTTATTACCTAAATGGGATTCACTTATTTTCTTTTGAACTAGTTATACAGTTTGATGAAGCTAAATAGTTTACACCTACTTTTATGTAAACAGTGTAAAATGTTTGTCCCATTGCCAAACTGAATAACATGGGATTTTCAGTACTTAAGCCTAGTCTACTCAAATTTGAAATACCTCCTCATGATATTTGAAAAAAAAAAGGTACAAATTCAGTTATCTCTTAAAAATGCAGTTGCTGCTACTTTTTGGTAATGTAAGGCTTTCTAATTTAGTTACAGCTCTTGGAATATGTGAAAGAGGGAGTTAAGGAAACAGCACCTAATAATTTGAAACTTACTCTTTAGGTTGGTAGTATTGCTGATTGCTAGTATTCATGCCCCCAAGCTTTTCCACATTTCAGCCCCAGCTGAAGTATAGTGAGCTTTAATATTGTTGAGTGAGTTTGTGATGCAGATCCTGATGCCTAATAGTATCTATTGCTACCCAAACTGGAGGGGTCAAGAGAATTATGGAAGTTCCATGTTCAGCAACAGCGTGCAGAAAGAGGGCAAGTTTTGCAGTGGTACCTTTTGCTAGCCTGCTAAAAATAATGTGGTTGATAGTTGGAAGAAGCCACATTCTGTCATCCTGCTTGTGAGAAGTCAAGGTATTTTGGTTTAAAGGTGAAGGAAAAGACATCCTTGCTGGAGGTTCAGAGTTAGTATTTCTGGTGGTGACAATAATTTTTTTTTGGCAATTTTGAATATTCTTCTCTGTGAATGAGAGGTGAGTGGAACTCTGAAAAGAAAAGCATTGAACAAGGAACAAGGTGTCACGGATAACAAGTGTTTTACTTGTAGCTTAGAGATACCCAGTAGCTGTAAGACCTACCCATACAGTGAACTGTAAGACCTACCCAGTAGGGCTGTGCAAAACAGCACCATTCCAATTTGACTTCTGTTTCAACGATTTGACGGAACAGTGTTTTGTTTTGAGTTTCATTTTGTTTCAAAAGTACTGTTCCATTTCGTTTCATCAAAACTTTTGCTGTTTCAATGCTGTTTCAATGTTTCGCCCATAGATTATTATGGGGAAACTTAAAATCCAGCAGGAAGGCAGTTCAGGGGCTTGCCTGCACCCCCAGGAAGGCTGCGAGCCCCTGATCTGCCTGCCAGATGAAAGAAGCCATGTGCTGCTGCCTGGGACCAGTGCCGGGAAGATCGTTGCCCTGCACAAGCGAGCTCCAGTACTGTGTCCCTGCATGAGCTGATCTGCCCCGGCCCCATACCGGAGCCGGCTTGAGGAGGGTGCAAGGCCTGGGGTAGATCAGGGGCTCACCTGTACCCCTGGGAGGGCTGCGGGGGCTGTGCTGGAGTCCTATTGGCAGTGCATGCCCCTGATCTGCCTGCCAGGTGACAGGAGCCAGGTGCTGCTGCCTGGGGCCGGTGGAAGCACTGATCTTCCTGGTGCTGAGTGCAGTCTGTGTCTAGCACCAGTCTGTCATCTGGTAGGCAGATCAGGGACCTGCACCCCCAGGAGGACTCCAGCACAGCCCCTGCAGCCTTCCTGGTGGTGTGGGGAGCACCTGATTTGCCTGCCAGATGACAGGAGGCAGGTGCTGCTGGCTGGGACCAGCACTGAAGCCAGTAAGCCTGGCTTTGAAACTCAAAACGTTTCAAAAGTTCTGAAACATTTCAAGTTCTTTGTTTCATTTCAAAGCTGTTTCAAATGCTTTTGTTTCATTTCAATTTTGTTATTTCAAGCTCGAAACATATTGAAACAGCTTCAAAATGAAACACCAGGCAAAATTTTGCACAGCCTTACTACCCAGCATGCATATAGGCTTCTGCGTACTTGATCTTCTCTATAGCGATACTTGTACTTCTCTTGTGTCTTCATGAAGGAAATTCTGTTAAAATGCAGTGTCCAAAGTACTGATGGGCAATATAATTTGCACATAAAATATCCAATTTCCCTACATAAAAAACATATTACATTCTAAAAGCCAGAAACTTCATAAAAGTATATGCATGTCCTGGGAAAAGTGACAATTTATCATTGAATTGAGACGAACAAATGTATTGTGTCCAAATAGTCTTAACTTTTTGTGACATACTGCTGAAGTCTAAAGAAATAAGAAATGTCTATTTTAATACTGGAAGTCTTGTAACCTAATTACATGTTAGAACCATAACCCCTGAATAGAATTTCTATCCCTTTACATAGGAATTCCAGTGAGACAAAGAGGTATGGTCAGATGCATGTGAATTTTGAATATAGGTTTAATAAAATTTGATCCTTGGAATTAAATGAATTTGTTATAGCCTATAGAAACATGAACTAGTCCAGCCTATTGATGGTGAAATTTCGAAAATAAAATAGTTCCATAGTTTTTAGGAAAGTCTATATTTTCTAGATTTGATTCCCCCCGATCCAGTACAAGTACCTATTCATTGCAGTAGCACTAGTTCCAAGAATTCTAAATCATAAAATCATGTGTATTTGCTGTGTGGTGCTAACACTAATGATCTTTTATATTAATAATGTAATTTAAAAAAAATTTTAGCATGAGGAACTGGCAGTTTGGATAATTAACGTAAGGAAAAGAATAACAGAAAAATATGGAATATGAGAACTGCTAAAGAAAAAATGCTGATTCTAATTCCAGAACTTTAAAACGTTTTGTGTGCATGATGGCAGATATTTTACTCTTTTTTTAATATACAGGAAATGGGTATTAACATTTGGTTTTAAAATTATCTAAGGCATGTACCAGTAAAGCTTGTTTGGTCTCGTGAACGCTAGCTGTATCTTGTTTATGATAAATATTTGCTTTGGAACGTGTAATGTAAAGCATGGCGTATACATCATTTGCAGTTGTGTGTAGACTAATGAAGTGTTTTTGTTTGCTTTGTGTCCTGTATCGTTTGTTTGTGCTATTGTGCATGCATGAGGTTGTTTTTTTTCTGGCTCTTTCTCAAGCAGAGTTCAATGCACAGATTTCATCACTGGAGAACTTACAAAGTAACTGTGAGTTCATTTGAGCTGCATGTTCCCTTATATCCTCTAGAAGTGTAATAAATTGCTTGATTAGTGCTAGACAAAACAAATGAAACATATGAATGTTACCTGGATCTATTTAATGCAAATAAAATCAGTGATGTTGATTCCCTCCTCCCATCTGAAGTAATTTATCTTAAACAAGGTATAATCCCAGCTTGTTTCATTTTTTCAAAAAATATACCCTTTATTAATATGCTGGTATTTTGTATGCTCTTTTGGAGTCTGTAGTGTTTTGTACGTGCCTAAAGGATAATCTCACAGAAAAAATGGAAGAGAGGAATGGATTCAGTTAATGGAATGCTTTCAACTGAAATAATTTCCTGCAGCTCATTCATCATAGTCTGTTTATTTCTGTATTGACTTCTAAGGAAAGTTGACTGGATTGTTGTTGCTTCAACTTGAAATTTATTCTGGTACAGCCAGCAATGATAATGATATGTTCAACAGTACAGTCATATGTTTCTGTAGCTAAAGATACAAAGTAAAGTTCTCAGAGCTGAAATACTGTTAGATTTCTGGCTGATTCAAGGTTTGAGCCTAACTCTTCTCTTCTCTTAGGGATTGATCCAAAGGGATCGATGAGTGTTTTCTGTTGATCCTGAGGTGTTGGATCAATCTTTTTGAACTATGATGGCCAGCCTTTTTGGCAAGTGTGCCACAAGTTAAGTCCAAAGTATGAGAGAGCACCACTCTCATAATCAGCTCCCAGTATCACCCAGTGCTGCCAAATGCCATCGCCACTGGGTCATGGCAGGACTAAATTCTGTGGCACCTGCCCCCACAGGTCTTATGTGGCCAAACCTTCAAGATAGCACTGATTCCTGCCTTTTCTCTGACTGTCACTCTAATCCCTATCCTCTTCCTGACTGCCGCTGTGGTTCCTTGCCTCTCCCTGAGTGCTGCTGCAACTCCTGTTGCTGGCTCCCCTTTAACTTGGCACCTGGAGTTCACATGCTAAGCAGACTGGCTGCTTGTGCCAATTGTGGCATGTGTGCTGTGGGTTAGCCACCACTGCTCTAGGACAGTGATGTAACTTGAGTGGAGTAATAGGGGCAATCACCCTGGGCACCGAGTTGTGAGGGTATGTGAACAAAAGCGGGTGCTGTTTTAGGAAAACATATTGGTGACAAGGGTAGCAGTGTGGTACAGTTGCTAGGACCCAAGAAATCCAAGTCTTAGTCCTGGCTTGGTGATTGACTCACAGGGTGACCTTAACTCTTCTATGACTCAGTTCTACTATTTATACAAAATGAGGTTAATGATACTTACCCAGCTTTCTAAAGCACTTTGACTTCTATGGATAGAAAGTGCTTGCTAAGCTCTGACCTATTGTTTACTGAGGAAGATAATTGGCCCTTTAGATCTCAAACTCTCCTTAGCAGCTTAAAGAAAATCACAAAAATAACCATTTTGTCCTTTCAATTTGCCATTCTAAAACAGAACCCTGCTATGTATTTTAAGATTATCACCAAGATGTAGTCCCTACCTCCATATGCACACGCTTTGCTTTTCTTTTTGATTTTTTTAACTCACTTTTTTTTGCAGGGCAGACAACACCGTATTTTAAAACTCTTTCCAGACTATGTGGGAAAGAAAGCGATAGTTCACTGGGGTCCTCCAGTCAAGCAGAGTACACAAATTCCTTGGTTTGTAATCAACCAAGAAACTTCAGCAGGACGTGATGCCATTTAATTTGTTTACATTAAGTGAAAATTTATTCTCCCAAAAATTAATGTTAACATTTTTTTCTGAATGCAGATTCTGTAACTTAATTCTGCCTTATCTCAAGCAAGTTGCTTGCAGTGGTATTTGAAGCTATCTAAATGTTCCACCTTCTTGACTAGAAGACTCTATCTTGTTTAATCATGAAGAACTTGAGGACAGTCCATGCTAGTTCTCCCTTCAGAAAGGGCAGTGGATAGTCTCTAGCAAGGTCAGATTTTGACAAATTGTTGAGATAATGTGAATTGGTTTCTGTTTCTTTCAAGATGAGACAGGATCACTGTCATAATTTTGTAAGTTTTATGGCAGAAGATATAGTATACCAGTAATAAAAGGTTATTAGAGACATACTTTAATTCTTCAGTAGGTTTTGGATATTACAAACTAAATAGACACTTGGAAGTTTAAAAAATGCACAACTTTTTAGTGGTCTACATTAAGTTCTCCTTTAAAATCGAAAGTAATCAGCATTTCATACTACTGTATCTGAAACGTAAGAGTATCATAATATCTTGTTACAGAAAATTAAATCCAGAACATTTTCATCAGCCAAATGCTCTGTAGCCCTCAATGAGTATTTGGTGCAAGTGTGAAGTGCGCATAGAGAGGAATGTAAGTTTTTAAGCTAGTGTGGGGGTCACCTGATCCTAGAATTGTCATGCACCTTGTCAGATCCTAGTCCACAGAAATGTATCTAAAGACAATAGGCAGGAACCAGCCAGACCCAGGGGCACCTGAGGCTTTACCTTTTTCCCTGCTGACATCCCAGCACTTGTAGGCATTACAAAAGTGATGTTAAAAATCCTGCAATAACTACATGCTACCCAAGGATTTCCCTTTTCAAGAAATATCCTCAGAAGACCTCTTCTGCTGCACGGTGCAGCTGGAGTGCTCTAAAGTATGAGGGCATATGTTCCTCAAATGACAAACTAATTGGTCAAAAATTCCACTAATTTAAATCCAGTAATTATCATTAATTACTCATTGATTTTTTTTCCCTTTGCTATTCAGTTAGCCTACTTCTTTTTCACTCTCTTCATATGCTTTACCTTGTTTTCTCCAGAAACTTTCAGTAAATCAAATTGTGAAGTTTGCCTGTGCGTGAATGTTGCTTCAAGTTGTTTGTTTGATTTCACTTCCTGTGTAGTTGTCGGCAGAATGTATGCTGTCACTTCAGTTGTAGTTGTGGTTAAATGTGGATTGTCCCTTTGGAAGACAGTTGGCCTCCTTTTTGTGCGTGTCAGAGTAAAAGGTAATTAAAATGCTCTATTTCATTTACAGACAATGCTAATGAGGAAGAGTTGGAAAAGATCAAGTAAGGTAATCTTTAGCATGTGGTCTTTTAGCATCTTTTAGAAGAATTGTGAATTTTATTCTCTTCTAGTGTTGCAAAATATGGCACAGAATTTCTTTCCTATGAAACTGTATTTTGATATAATATTGAGACAAGTGAGCTGAGCTTTTTAAAAGTAGCAATTAAACCCCTCAGATGTTTGTTAAAACATTTTAACTCATCTCAGGTTCATCTGACCACTTCCAGTTTTTGATGTAAATGGAAAAAGTGACGCTATTTTCACTAACATCTGCAACCTGTCATAAATGAATTAATTTCTCTTTCCTATGCAATAGGACATAAAAGAAATGTACTAAACTGAAAAAATGTGTCGTGGCCTCCATGCAACAATATAATTTTAATTTTTGTTTTGTTGTTTCCCATTTGGTTGACTGAATGCTGTAGTGTTCAAATATTTCTAGATTGAGAGTTCTAGGGAATTAAAGAATGTAATTGTACTTTAAGACTCAGACAAACACAGCATAGACAATACTGGTCAAGTGTTGTACACCTGTCCAAGAACATGGCTTAATCTTTATTTGGAGGGATCATGTCTGGGTAGCTAAATATGCATATTTCCAAAGCCATTTCTGATGTTGGTGCTGAAGAACTGCCACAATAGTAGCACTTGTGGTAATCATTCAAGTAAAGAAAAGAATATGGGATTTTTACCGACATCACCAACACTATATAAATTTACATTTTATATATTATCCATGCATATTTCTGAAGAAGTTAATTAAATTGTTCAGAACTTCTTATGGACTACAATACTATGACACTGCTTTACTGCCTTCCAGTGAAGCATGCCTCAGGGACGGCTTTTGAATTTTATTCTTTTTTAACATTATATATAAAAGATGTATGAAAATATCTTCAAGATTTGAACTTGACTACAAAACCTGACTACCAGGCAATATTATGCACTCAGTGAAACAAGTTTAAATTAATATATCTGTAATTCATTTATATTTAAGCTCAGAACAGGGACAGCGAGTTCTTGGTTTCTATTCCTGGCTTTCACATAAGCTTTCTACATAATATCAAGAGATTGATTTATTAAGTTCACTGTGTTTCCTTTTCTCAGTCCATAAAAATGGTAGATGATCATTGATGAAGCACTGTTGTGTAACCAACTGATATTTGTAAGGAACTTCAGATCCTTACATGGAGGAGACTCTAGATGTGTGGGTGATTATTTCGACTGGAGGGCCACTTAATGAGTTTAGGTGAACTTTCAAGGGCCATGAGGGTAACCCCTCCCCTTGACAGGTGCCTCACTCCCTGGTCACCATCTTGGGACTGGATGTCCTTCTCCTACCCTGACTTCTGCCACCAGACATCCCTCCCCATGCTCCTAGAATTAATCCTTTTGGGAGGGGAGGGTTCCCACCTTGGAACCAGAAAAAAAATCATATACTAAAAGTCAAACACCTACTATAACGTATTAGAATTTAACTACAAAAAAATCCTTGTTATGATTGGAGTTTGTGTACTGTATATAGAGATGATTGCATAATAACTCAGTCTTACTTTTGTATATTGTATGTGGGGTATGGTTGGCCGTGTGTGTGTGGGGAGTGATTTGTGAGAAGGTGTGGCTGTTTGTGGGGGGCATAGTGGATGTTGGGGTGGATATGTGTAGAGTTGTAGGTGCAGGGTGTGGGTATGTTCAGTTTGTGGGGTGTAAGGGGGCATGGGGACCCTCCCATATGCCCCCCACCCAATGATGCACAGCCCTTGCCATCAGTGGCAGCAGCAGCAGGTGGTGGGCACTCGTGACCCATGCAGGCACTGCTGCCCAGTGGCACGCGGCTCCAGCCAGCGCTGCACGTGGTGGCAAGGAGTGCAGCCAAGTCGGCCTTCCACATGGGGCTCCCTGCAGTGTACGTGCAGCTCCTGGCACTTGTGCACCATAATGGGGAAGCCCTGCATGATGAAACTGACTGCATTCCCCCCTGCCTTGCAGATCCTGGGAGTCCACTGGGAAGCAGGGGGCAGGGCTTGGCTCCACTTCCTGCAGAATCCAGGGATCTGCACCGCAGGGGGTGGGGAAGGCACACCCTGCCCATCCAAGCTCGGTGCTCCCCCACTCTCCCCCCCGCCCCCCTCCCGGACAGGTAAAGGACAGGAAGAATATAGAAAAGTTCTCCCTTCATTGTCCATTGTGTTTCGTGTTCAACAGAAATTTCAATTTTAATATTAATTCTTTATTTTGGACTCTTAAGCTCTTAAGGATGAAAGTTTCCTTTAACCCCCACACCATACAGACTGACTAATATGTTTTATATATAAATGTGACCCTGTATCTGTGCTGAGGAACTTTAATAAAAGGTGATGTGTATTGTATGCTGAATATCAAATATATCCCTCAAATTTTAAATGCAGTCCCTGTAGCTCAATCACGTTGCATTAAGTGTGATACCCTTTATTTAAGTTTTCAATATGTACGTAGTTCAGAAAACTAAAAGATAGTGTTTAAAATATTGTATTTTTAAAGTCAGTTGCTGTTATTTTATATAATTCAACTTTGACTAAAATGTATAGGTAATACACACTACATCCCAAATAACCATACCATTATCCTTTCTTCATTCAGTTTTTCTCAATTCTTTTCCAGTGTTCCTATGAAGATGTCGCACTTCCTTTATGTTTTCACAGTGCTTCTTACTGTGCCAGCTATGTTTTTGGCCTGCAGCCCATCTTTTTCTGCTGAGATGCCTTTTAAATTCTCTCTCCCTGCTTGTTACCTGTTTGCCTCCTCTTAAGGAAGGGGCTTGTCCTACCCTCACTGTCCTTCTCAGATAGCATAGCTTTTTTTCTTAATTATTTTTCCCTCTAGTTGCTGCTTTCTCATGGCCCACAGGAACATCCTGTCCTGTCCCAGCCCCCCTTATTTTTTACTTGACATTGTTTTTACTTTCTCTGACTTGAATTCTTTACCCTTTAGAACAGGGTTCACTTCAACAGGTTTATTCATCTTCAAGAACTTCAGCAGAAGGACCATACCACACATCCTTCTCTGTATCATCAGCTCTTTAAATCATAAATATAGACATCTAGTTGCAGTCTTGAAATTAGATTGAGGAGTTTGGGACTATGGAAATAAAGATCTGTCTTTGTGTTTTCAGTAATAGGTTGCTGGCCAAGGCTGTTCTTTTTTAAACTCTCTTTGAGACCTGTATTTTGGAAGGATGTTCTAGTTTGCATTTAGGCAATCGGCTACCATTGCTTTAATCTATCACAAATTCTGTATCATGTTTTCACACATGTTAAAGCTGATGCTAAGTGAACTTCTGATCTGGTGATCAGTTTTCCATAAACTGTTCCTCACTGGGATGAGAGATGGGAAGGAGTGTCGTTCACAGCATAACCACAGTCAAATATTATCAGCTCTGTAACAGTATCTACTGTGTTTGCAGCCTCATGTTTCTTTTGATGTCTGCTTAGATTTCCCATCAAAATTAAGGATTAAACAGTTTCTTCACTACTCTGTAATATACCTTCTAATCCAGACATTTTCCTGATGTTATCAGTCTGTCATCTGCCTAGCAAGTCTTGTGTTTTCTGCGACAAGATTCATTTGATATTCATTGGTTATGTTGACAAGTGCTGCTGGGACATAAAACTGCTCAGAATATATATTTTAGCCAAGTTCTTATGTGGAGTCACATCAGGACTCTTTGAAGCAGCTCCTAGAATGGCTTTCCTGCCTTTGCAGACTCTTCAAACTGTTCTTCTTTAGTTCCCCATGAACATCACCCCGATATCCTTAGGCAACTTTTTCCTTCACCTCATCAGTGTTCCTATGAAGATGTCACACTTCCTTTATGTTTCCACAGGCCTTCTTACTGTGCCAGCTATGTTTTTGGCCTGCAGCCTATCTTTTTCTGCTGAGATGCCTTTCAAATTTTCTCTTCCTGCCTGCTACCTATTTGCCTCCTCTTCAGAAGGGGGCTTGTCCTACCCTCTCTGTCCTTCTCAGATAACATAGTTTTCTTTATCTCTCCTACATTTCAGCCTTGGCAACAGAACCTGTTCCAGAAGCTGTGCTAATTATTTTTGGGATGAGGAAAATAAACTATCCCTTCACAACACTTCTTTTTATTCCTTCCTTTTCTCTTATTTCCTGTTCTTTTTGGATGTAGGATCCATTCTGTTTGACACCAAACTGTGTTGAGGTGCAGGTAAAACAGGGTGCACAGAAAGGCCTGTGTTTACCAGAGGTAAGTCATTTATTAATAATCCATACATGGATTATTACTATACTATTACTGGGAGATCTGAGTGTGACTGTAAACTATGTCTGACTGGAGGGCCTGATGGCAATGTGGTGGGGCTACTCATGGCAGGGGTGCTCCTGTAAAATAATGTGAAGTGCCAACCCTCAGAGTAAGGTGAGTATAGGGCAGTCCTATATTCCCAGTCCTGTTCCCCTATTCCCAGTCCTGTTCCTTATGGCACAGACTTTATCACTAGTCAAGTATAAGGTTCAGTGAGGACCCCTTATTAAAATTTTGCCAGGCTATCACAGAATATGAGATACAAATAAAACAATTTTACATTGTAATGTTTTCACCTCTGATCCAATGCAATGTTATCTGGAAAAAGCTAACAATATCTTGTTATTGTTACTGATCCTGATGCTAATGATAATGGTAAAGGAAAGGTGCACTATTGCATTTCTAATATATTGTTTATTTTTTTAACAAGATGATGGCATTTCTGATACTTAAGTGCTTGCTAATTATTTTCCTGTCTTGATTTCCACTTGATGACATTACTTTCCTTGTTTTTATTTTGCCTATACTACCAATAATAGGTTCTTCAACTGAAATCCTATTATTTCTGGCAGTCACTTAATGTGAGTAGGTGTTTACTGTTGTGACCAATACACTTGTAGACAGTGAAACAGTAATTGCAGTTCAGTACTGATATACAAGCCATTCCAAGAAAATGAGTTATCCAAAATGAAACCAACCTTCATTCAACCATAGTAAGTCATGGAAAGGGAAAAAAAGACCCTAAACAATTTGGGGGTGAAATGGTTTTGTTTTGTAAAACATTAAATTATTTGTTTGTTTAATTCCCCCTACTCGCATCAGAAGAAGCAACTGAAAGACTTTACCATACACACATCTGTTGTTGAAAAAAATGGGCTTGACAAGTAAATTTTTCTACATTCAGTAATTACTTTTTCTCTTTAAAAAGTGTAATTTTGTAAAAATGAAGACTTTGCTTACAACTCTCTCTAACAGAAAATTATGTTTTGTTTTAAAAATGCAAACTTTCTTGTGAAGGATGCTTATTATATTTTATGGCTATTGTGTTCTCTATGGCTATGTACTTGATTGTGGTTATGTTGTTGCTGTATGATAACAGGGGAGCTGATTCAAGCCCGGGTTACTTCTATAATTGGAGAAAAGGGAAAAATAGCTTCAGATATCCCTGTTTATTGATACTTAAAGGATAATGCAGTTATAATATGCATTTGAATTTTTATCTCTGCCCACACTGAGTTCAATAGTTTGGTTATAGCTGGGAGAATTCAGGAAGGAAAGAATGCAAGAGAGAAGTTAAGGAGATAAACAGATGGAGCAGAGTCGGCAGAGACTGCTGAAAAACAGATTAAATCCCATTCTCAAAAAGTTGAGATGTCTGGGATAAATAAAGCATGCCTGAATCTGTAGATTCAGAAGTTTCATGTGGAAAGCTTTTGTTCTGGGTGGTGGGAGAAACAAAAAAAGCACATTTTAAAAAAATTATTGCCTGTTTCTGTTGCTGAGATTTTGAAAAGACTGTTTTAGGTCACTATATTAACATTGGTCACAGCTCCTGAAAGGAAATATTGGCCTAACCAGGGCTGAGCATGAAACATTTGACCGTAACAAAACACCCATATCACTGGAGATTGAAACTTCCAACCCACCAACATCTTTTATGGAGACACACATTTAAGACTAGCCATCTATCTGTCACCTTGCCAGAGTTCCCTCTCAGTGGTCCAATGTGACACAAAGTTGTTCACGGTGTGTTGCATAGTGAGGTGTCCAAATTCAAATGAGATACATTCTTGGACCATATTTGTAGGCTGGTGTCAGACCCAGCCCCTGCAAGCTGGTTTCTGTGGCTCTTTAGAGTTGCCATCTTGGCTTGGTACAGTAGGAAACTGGCCAGGCCGATCATGTTCCCTTTGGCTGCTTGATATAGGATAGAGAAAATGTACACAGTATCAAGGACTTCCAAATTTAGCATGCCAAAGAGGGTGCTGGGGGTAGAAAATAGTTACTAGCCTCAGGCAGGAAATGTGGGAAGGCATCTCCTCTACCTACTCTTTGCATGAAGTGCAGGCCAGGTCACTTAGACACCACCAGGTAAATGTGACAGACAAAGGTGCTATTGGCCAGGGTCCCATGGAGCAGCAGCTACTGGAGGCTTCTAGGTTGCCTGCTCTGACATGATTTGGAGGTGGTGCCTAGTGGCAGCAACACCAAAACAATCCTACCTAGCTTAGTGCACCCTGTACAAACTGCTCATCACCAAGAGAACTGGTGACCCTCAAGGGTGGCTGCTGAATGGGGGCCTGCTCACCTTCCCAGTTCTTGACTAAATAGGCTTTTGGACCTAGGAAAATTCCAAGGGCTTTGAAGCCACTTCACCACCAGGACAGGTTTCCAGGCAGGTCTGAAGGCTGAGCATTGGCCCAGGTACCTGATGCTCTGGGCTGACAGAAACATGTCACTGGAGGCCCAGTTGATATGGGCTGTGGATGTGTATTCATCAGCCTATTTACACTTGACCAGGCACTGGACATCATCCTCACTGCTTATAAAAACAGTCAAATCATCAACATAAGATAAAGAATTGTAGTCTAGATGAAAATACTGTAAGATGGCTCTATAACTTATTGGATAATTGTCCTCATTGGCAGTGGCTCAATGTCAAGCTAGGAGGCAGTATCAAATGAAGTTCCCTAGGGGTTTGTCCTAGGTTCAGTTCTTTTCAGTATTTTTATTAATGACTTATGAATTATGATTAATTGAACATACCCTTTTTTTACCACTTGTAACACCTGGTAATTTAAAGTGATTAGACATCATCAAACAATGGGAAGTTGAATGTTTTAACTCGTAACTTTCTTTTCTCTAAAAAAAAAAAACTATGTCCAGTAATTTGTTCTTCCCTTTACTTTTACACATTAATGTATGTTAGATTTGGATTTATAATAATGTAAACTAAATGGAACATACAGGTACTTATTTTCTCAGTATATATATCTGATATTTATTTTCTTAATTTATATCTGATATAAAGCTGTTATTTTATTAATGTTTACGAACTACTTGATGTAGAATGCTAATATTTTAAAGCTATCTTTGGAGGAGCAGGGGAGCTGGCGCCCTTATATGACTGTTTGGGTGCATTATAACTCTCCATGACCATGGAACATTAGAGGGATCTAACCCTACACATGGGGTGTGTTGGTAATTCTCATAGAAAATACATTTGACAAGTATAAACATACTTTTCCTTTCTCTGCAGAAAACATTCTGTGCATTTTAGGAGGCCAAAATAATTTGGCACATAGTGGGAATAAAGCATGTAAACCAGTGAAAAACCCTCCCATAATCATATTCACAATTATTATCTGATTGTTCATGAACTTCAATTCATTGACTGTGGTCAGGGTAATGTGATTATATAGAAAAAAAGCAAAGCAGCCTCCTGAGATGTATAAAAAGTGGATTTTATTGCAAGGGGGAAGGGTGGCTTCAGTCTTCCTAATTTGGGGTGTAGGATAGATTGTAGGCAGAAAATGGGATTTGTTTATGCAACTGCAGTATGGCCAGGCATTTCACTTGTGGAACAGTGATACAGATATTGTCTACCTCAGTGTTGGCTGAAAGAGCCCTTATTTGATTCTGGCGTATGCTACTGTTGTTGTCCAAGCAGTATATGTCTGCATCAGTTCAGTTATCCAGACTGGAGGTGGTTAAACTAGAATAGCGGTTTATCTGTAGTCATAACAAAAGCTCAGTAATGAACTCTGAATCTTTCAGCAGTGACCACATGGTGTTTTGAAATCACTGTAGCTTTCTTTTTAATTAGGAGACCTGTAATGGAACTGTACACAGTTGTGGACTGTTGCCATGTAATGGCCTTTACTTACTGTATTAAAATTATCCTCAAAGGCTCTAACTCAGGTAGCAAGTGCTTACCTTGTATAGTACCATTGAATGCTACGTAATTAAGTACCTTACTACGTGTGGGCCAGCATGAGTAGACATTCTTCTTCGTGACTCCGCTGGGGTGGCAACAGCTATTTCGCTTCATAGTGGGTCGGAAGGGACCTGAGCAGATCATCAGGTCTAACCCCCTGTTGTGGGCAGAAAAGAATGCTGGGGTCAAATGACCCCGGCTAGGTGATTATCCAGCTTCCTTTTGAAGACCCCTGGGTCTTCAAAAGTGTGATCGGGAGGGCTAGCTAGAAACTAGAGTTTAGCTCTCATGAAACATTTCACAACTTTGGAAATTTGGGAAAACCAGCCTGACATTTTTTGTCTTGCTCTCTGGCTATCTAACTCCTTGGGAGCCAGCAGTAGAGTTGTACAGACCAGGCAACAGTGGGAACTTTGGCTCCCTAGTGGAGATCAGAAGTTGAGAACCAGAAAGTCCTACTTCCCTACCACATCCTAGGAGATGGGAGTCATGGCCCCCAATCTTAAGCACTGTATAGTCTCTTGCAGTCAAAAACAGAATTTGATCCAAATGCAGTTACGGATTGACACAACACCTCATTCTATTAACGACAGAAAGGCTTTAATAATCAAACCACAAACGAGCTATAAAATTACATGACAGAAAAAGACTTCCTGATATTCAGTAAATGAGCTATCACAAAAGTCCTAGTATATGTTAGCTGCAGTAGTGTCTCTTGTCAGTGCAGACAGGAACCAGTTTCAGTCTTTGCAGCCTTCATTGGGCATAGATCTATTGCCCAGAGTGATCAGCTGAGCGCAGGTTGCAACATTGCCGTGATGTCTTTCTCTCTCCTGGAGTGCCCTTTTTGCCAGCAACTCTGTTTTGTTCTTATATTCTTCAATTGTATAGCTTCAAAGCATTCCTCCTTGATAGTTGGTTGATTAAATTCTGAATAAAACAGGTGGGGAGAGGCCATCATATTACAATTGCTAACTGCTTGAATCCTGTTTTGAGTTGTCCAGTTGTGAAACGTGTTTTTTGCAAGATTTTGGTCTGGAGCTTATACTTCAGCCAAATGAGATGTGTCTTGATTCACTGAATGGTACACCTTAGGGCATTGATATTGTTTTGGGTAGCTTAACCATGGGGCAGAACGCAGAATATTCCGAACTAGTGATGCAAAACCCCAAACAGATGCTGAATGCCTGTTCTGAGAAATATGCCTTGATCAAGGGATAAAGTGTCAACAAAGAGGGTACAGTTACATAGGGAGATGCAATTATTTATGAATGGTTTAGTAGCATAATAAAACATTGGGTACATTTGCAGCTAGCACAAGGGGATGATTTGGCGTGGTCCCAGTCATGATCTTGGACGCTACATTTGGCGTGGTCCCAGTCATGATCTTGCATTCTTATAAAAGATGCACTGTTATTTTAATGTGGTCATTTAAATTTCATGTGTAGGTTTGGCCAAGCTTTCATGGTTATCATAGTCTGATAAAGAGCAGGTGGGTCAGGGAAGTTGGAGAAAAGGGAAGCTGATAAGGAACTAAGCAAGCTGGTCAGCCAGCTCATCTACCTTCCTGATGTCTGTGTTGAAAGTTTTAATGAAATCAGCATGTCGCCAACCAATACTTGATTTGTCTGAAATAGCATTTTCTGACAGAAAACAGTTCCATCAGAACATTTTAGATCATCTCTGCTGGCAACTGTTGACATCAGAGCACTTGCATCAATAAATACTACTTATACTTTTCACCCATCTGCATTTGAGTACAGCTTGCATACCAAAAAATGAATTTAATTCAAGATTTTTTTAATGTAAGCCTATTAGAATCAGTTGGTCAGAGCAATTTTTGTTGAAAGACAATACCTTACAGTCAAAGTTTGCTGAACTGAGCTTGCTGGCAAGGATATTTTTCATTCAATTAGAGATCACTTTCAATTTGGTAAGGGTGTACTCTACCTTCTTCTGTAGACAGTAGCAGGGCTTCTATTAACTTCAAATGGAACAGGATTGGGCCTTAAAATTTAGAGGGCATAGTTAAAATTTGATCCATTAATGGCACATTAAAAATGCATCAGTAAAACCCTTTAAGTGCCTTAATTTAAGGAAAGATACAGTGACAGA
Source organism: Crocodylus porosus (assembly GCF_001723895.1). Classification (NCBI taxonomy): domain Eukaryota; kingdom Metazoa; phylum Chordata; order Crocodylia; family Crocodylidae; genus Crocodylus; species Crocodylus porosus. The sequence goes on along the minus strand of NW_017728909.1, from coordinate 63,089,388 downwards.
TTTTGTATCTGTAGTCATACGTAATAGACAAAAGTAGTAATTTAACAATTATCATCTCTTCTCTGTCAAGTCACAGTATTCTGGTGAAATTTATGAGAAAATGCAAAGATAAAGTATTTCAAATAAGTTCATTGCTCTTACTTAGACGTAACTACTGAAGTCTACATTTTGACTCCAATAAATTGTTTGAAGTCACAAGCTTCAGGGGTACTGTACTGGAAAAAAGATCTCTACCCTCAACCCTCCCAAACCTGACTTATCAAGAATAGGTTGAAACCTCTAAAAGTGTTCTTTCAATGAAGTTTAAAATGCTAAATTAAGAATATTATCTACCATTTTTAGTATACTATGTTATACAAGGCTATTTTAATTTAAAAGAGCCTGAGGTCCACCATATTAATAAGAGCAGAATACAGCAAGTTTTATTTTAGTTAACAGAATCCCAGTGAAACCGTTTAAGCATCCTAAGAAGTGAACTGAAAGTGACATTTGGTTTAGCAGTCTTACAAATATTGTAAAATAGTGATGACATTTACTGTCACAAGCAGAGTGACCATTTAAGGATAGTGTTCCTAAATATTTATTTTTCTTCCACTTTGCAACATTAAATTGTACACTTAGTTGTAACTTTCTTTAAAGCCACTGTTTTTATTACAAGTCGTCATTTGATGGAAGTGTATATAAGTCTGTATGAATAGAATATGATTTTTCATGTATTTTAACTTATAACAAAGGATTTGTTGTAGCAATGCAACATTTACTCCACTTATCACGTGGACATTTTTTATGTTTTGTGCGTTTCTGGGAGTAAGCCTGCCTGAGTTCACATAAAGTGAAAAGATGAAAGTGGTAGCTGGATTACATGGTGCTTTTGTGACTAATGCAAGATGTTTAATTGTGTAGTCACTGATTTCTCTCTTTTCCAATGTCAGAAGCATTATCAAGTGTGTATGAATGATTAGAATGGAGGCACATGCGTCTCCAGTGGAGCAGGACGCTTCTTGAGCTGAGAATAAAAATGGGAAGCAGCACATCATGTTGTAAGGATTATGGCTGCAAACAAAAACACTGATTTGTATGGCATTGCTAATTCTGAAAGTAATTAACATGTCGCAATTTCAAATGAGTCTAATTTGTGAGTAAAAGAGGCCTGATGGTTTTAAAAAACTGTTAAGCAATGAATGCTGAGAAAATTTTAGCTTTCCTAAACTTCGTGAACTTTCCACATCTAGATGTCAGTTTGCCCACAGTAAATAATGTTTAAAGGAAATTTTCTGAATGATAGAAGGCAAGGCAAGAAATGATTAGGTTTGGTCCCAGAAACACTTGAAAATAATGGCTATAACAATTTCAGTTACATTTTAAAAAGGCATTCAGAGTTTCAGTAGGCTTATGTGCATTTGAGTGTGTAGGGGCAAGAGCCTATTTGATTAACTAACAAAACAGATGAATAATATTTCAGCGTAAATGTCACCATGTCTACCATACAGTCTCCGTGACATGACTGTAGATGGGCTATCATTGGTTTGCTGAAACCTATATGATGCCTTGAGCCAAATCACTTCAGGGTTTATGATGGTTTAGACAACAAGAGTGATCCCTGGCAAGGGAGATACTATGAGGTGAAAAGATTGCTCTGATACAAATCACACATAGCCTCCAAGGCTAGGGACAGACATTTAAAAAGCTGGAGCCTGAATTCATTAAATCTTTGCAGGTTAGTCTAACCCACCTAGGATGAACCGGTTTGTAACAGCACAGTTTCATAGTTTCTAGGGTTGGAAGGGACCTGAGCAGATCATCTAGTCCGACCCCCTGCCATGGCAGGAAAGAGTACTGGGGTCAAACGACCCCAGCAAGGTGTACATCTAGCCTCCTCTAGTTATCTAGTTATTCCCTCTGCAGTTGCTCAGACCAGGTGCTAGAGAGTGCCCCCGGGTGCAGACAAGCTGTGCTGAGTGTGCGTGGCCAGCCCAGGCTGAACTGGCCCGGGAGGGGTTTAATTCCCCCCTCCATGTCCCACCAGCAAGGACCTGAGCCCAGTCTGTTGGGCGCTCCCCCCTCACTGCTGAGTGGTAGGCTACCATGGCCCCTGAAGCAGAAGGGGCAGGGAGTGGGGTTATTCCCCACTCTACCCCCAGGGGACCGAAGCCGGATCTGCCTGCCCTGATTGCCACCACTTGCTTTGTGCCCCGGGCAAGTGGTGGAATAAGCCCCCTCCACCACATGCCGGAGGGGGCTTATTCCACCACTTGCCCCAGACACAGCGAGCAGCAGTGGCAGTGGTCAGGGCAGGCAGATTCTGCTGTGGTGCCCCAGGGACAGAGGAGGGAATAACCCCGCTCCCTGCCCCCTGCCTAAGGGGCCCTGCTGGCTGCTGGCTGACCCCGCCCCCACCCAGCCACTGGAGTGGCAAGAGGGAAATGACCATGATTTTGTTGCTTCCTCTTCCCGGTGGTGGGCCACACTTCAGGGCAAGGAGAGCTGCTGTGAAGCATAGTGGCACTGCAGGGAGCTTGGCGGGCTCTGGCCCCCTCTGGGCCCCAGTGCTGCTGTGTACAGTCCGCTGCAGCCTCACAGCAGGGCCCCTCACTGGGAAGGAGCTCATCCTCCCTGACACTATGACAGGGACTCCTGCCCCCATCAAGGGCTCTGCTCCATCCTGCTGCAGAAGAAGGGCGGGGGCATGGCCAGGCACCGGCCAGCAGGGCCTTTTGCGGGTGGGGCAGGGATGAGGGTTATTCCCCCTCCCTCCTGTGTCAGGAAGAGGGGACAGGAGGGGGCTTATTCCATGCCCCAAGCAGGGAGCAAGTGGTCATGGTTGGGGCGGGCAGAACTTGGCGGTAGAGGGAGGAATAACTCCCCTCCCTGCCTCTTCTGCTTCAGGGGCCATGGCAGCCTGCTGCTGCAGCATCAAGTGGGGAGTGCCTGGTAGACTGGGCTTGGATCTGGGAGGGGGGAATTAAACCCTTCTCTGGCCAGATGCCCACCCCTGCCTATCCTGTCTGTCCCTGCTCGGCTGTGGAGTAGAGGGGTAGGCCCAGCCCTGCTGGCCTGGAGCAGAGAGCATGCCAGGATGCTGGGGGACTCTGGTTTAAGTTAAACCAGGAAGCAGTCTGGGGCAGACATTGCATAAATCGGTTTGAGCCAAATCAGTTAAGTCTGATACTGCATTCAACCAGGTTTATATGAAACCAGTTTCAACCATTTTGAAACTAGTTTATGTGCACTGAATGTCAGTGCTGTTACAGGTTTAAACCAGTTGCTGATTACTTAAACCGGTTTATGTGTAATGCCTGTCCCTAGCCCAAGAGAAATGCAGGAGGCAGCAGTGACTAGGAAATGGACAGGGTTGGGGCATATGATGATGCATTACTACTTCTGCTCTGAATAAGATCTTTGCTGCCAGTGCTCCTCTGGTTTGAATAAAAACTACCTCTTTTCAACAGAAATCATGAGGAGTGGTGACAGCATTAGTACTTCTTTCTTTTCACTTTATTGAACACCCTCTTTTGCACAGCAGAGTTTAACTGACACCTGTAGGTGTAATTTATCTCTCCTTGTACTTACTTTTCTGATCTTGATACATTATCTGAGTCTTTATTACGGCTGAATTGAGTAGGCTTAAGCTAATGAAAGTGCTTTTATGAATACTGAAAATTACAAATGATAGAAACGCATCAAATACTAGAGAAAGTGCAAGTGTACTGTGGCAAGATACTACAAGACTAATGCTAGAAAAATCTTTGATAGAAATGTTATAACTGATACCAAATATCATAAACAGACTAATAGAATCCTAGGGTTATCATCACTGATGCATTAAAAATATATACGCATCAAAAAGTATTGTGAATTCTAGGTCTGAGAGAGAACAAAGTTCAACTTAATGAGGCCCTACTTTAAAATAAATATTTTTCTCATAATATTGTATACGTCTCTCTTTAAAACAAATGTCTAAATTATTACATGAAGTTAATGAGGATAGCAAAGCATCCCTTTACATTTTTGGAATTGTCCATACTAATCCATGTGGTAACAATGGGCCAGGTATAGGTATGTTTATTGCTCTCACTATAGGCCATTTAGTAGTTTTAAAAGCTTCAAATCAATGCAAATGACTCTGAGGTGTGACTCTCCCTATAGTTCCCTATGGATAGAATAGACTCTGAATGGGTCAGGAGCATGGCCAGCGAAAGTACTTTGCAGAACCACTGACCCAGCTACCTGTGTAATCAGGGCAGGGGAGTACATGGCAAAGAGGGCAGGTCCTATTAACAGCAGAGTTTTCCTCTGTGAAAGGGGGGTGACGAATGTGACATAAGAAGGTATGAGTGAGAGGGCAAGAGAAACTGCTCAATTTGGTAGAAAAGTAGGTCAGGAGCTAGAGTAGAGAATACATATGTTCCACCTCCCCCTGCTTCGCCCCCCAAGGTCAGTATTGCTGACATGTTCCTGATCCCAGGGAATCTCCCCAGCTGCAAGGTTGCCCGCAGGAGAATTGTTTCTGACCCCTGCATTCCTCTGGTTCCACCGGAGGTATATGGGGCATGGGAGACAGCTGTGCCATGGCTGAGGCTGGGCAGGCTTGCATTCACAGGAGAATTATTTCCTACCCCCTGCAGGACATCTGGTGAAATGGGAGGAGTACAGTGAGTGGGGGGTCTTCTCCCACTCCCAGGGCTCCAAGAGGGTTTCCACTGCAAGAGGATGCGGGGCACCAGTCAGCTGATTGGCAGGACAGGCAAAGCCAGGGTGGGGTGCATTTTCCTGGGGCTGGAACTGTGGGAAGGCTCCAGTTGCACCTGCTGCCTCCTACTTAATGCTCCAGGTTGAATCAGAGTGCATCAGGCGAGGGCTCTTATCTGGCTGGAACCCTCTTGGGGCTCTGGGAGGATTTCTGTGGGAGGAGAATACCTCCTCCCATTAGTCATCTGAGTGGTAGGACCTGTGGCATGATACCCACAGTGCTCCCTGACAGCTTGGCCCTGAGGAAGGAGGGAGAGCAGAGGACTATGGGACACTAGGTGCATCTCTCTCCCAAGAGAAGTGTATAGGTATTCAAATTAGATTGGGAGGAAGATGATATCCTTCTAGGTAAGAAGATATATCTTCTTAGGGAAGAGCCATTTTTCTTTCACGAGAAGGCACTTTTTGTGCACAAATTTTGCAATTTTGTTACTTTTTATTACCTGGACAGCATGGATGTCTAGGTATACACATGTTTACTGAGCACTGACAGAGGGCTATGCACTTTGTGGCAAGGCATGCATATAAATTACATAACTGTAGTGGACACAGACCCATGATTAGTATAGGGAGAGAGAGGACACAGGTCTTTGCATGCTTTATTCCCAATAGCTGGGTGTTTACAGTACTCCCTAGGATGCAGGAGAGCCAGGGTTCACACCATCCTCAAACAGAGAAGATTTGAACTTGCCTTCCCAGCATTGTGCTCTAGACAGCAGGCAAGTTAGGTATTATTCAGTTCCCTCACCAGTGCTCCTTTTGAAGATATAAAAGATGAAAAATTGATTTAAGATACTGTAGAAAAATTCCAGTCATTACGGTGATGGAGATTTCTCACATATTTATCTGTACTCTATAAAAGCAAACATAAAAAAATAAGGCTAAATAGGCTCACTGCTAACACTAACACCAACACCTAAACAATTCAAACCTCAGTTTCATGAGAGAAAAAAGAAAAGATAGGTCATAGGTCGTAATTTCATTTAGAAAATAACCAGGGAAATGACAAACATCCGCTACCAAACTTTTCCCACTTAAAGGAATTTTAAACCGTAGTGCTATGTGTGTGTTTTTAGGAGGTATCAGAAAAGGAGGTGCTAGAACTCATTTGCCTGTGAAATTTTGCTGGCGATGAGTAATGTTTTAATCCTTTAAATTGCTAAACTTAAATGACTTTGTGGGCTAGGAAAGTTCATGTCTTATCGCAGTATCACTTGCTTGAATTATTTGCTTTAAGACTTTTTGACACTAACCAAAGAATTCCCCCAACTTTCTGAATAATCTGAATTCCAGCACATCTGGTGTTTGAAAGCAGAGCACCTCCTTCAGATTTAAATCTTAAATTACTTTCAATCTTTAATTCATCTCTTTTGCAATAGTTGTACCCCACTAACATCAGATGCAAAACAGCTGGGCAGAATAGATTACCATGCGTAGGTAAGAAATGTATATGACTGAGAAGGGTATTTTTATAAAGGAGTTAACTCCTCATCCCGTGTATTCTGAGAAGACCTCTTACTACCATGCTCCAGGAATCAGCAGAATTAAATTGCTGGTGACATTGTTTTTACTGAGTTCAGCAATGTAGCAGGCAGTCTAATAAAACTGTACTTGCTATTTATTGGGGTATATTTTCCCAACTTTCTCCTGATGATAGAAGATTTTTCCTGCTCTTTATTTATGTTGAGGGATACAGCACTCTAGTAGAAAAAATGTAGAGTCTGGTTTGTCTTCTCTGGATAAATCTATCATTTCAGTTGAAAAGAGAAACAGAAATTAATCACTGCAAACAAAAAAAACAAACAAAAAAAAAGTTTACTTTTTCTATACTCTATTATACATATATTCCCTTCTCTAGAATTTTCTGCCTGGAACACTATATTATTCCCTAATTTTCAGTTACAGTATCACTAAAATATTGTATTTTAAAATACTAACTGGGTTAATTAGTCCCAAGTTTGCATTTTCTTTTCCCATGGAAACATGACAGATTTTTTTTTTGGAATTTCTTGAAAAAAAGTATTGGGAACCATGGAACATTTTTTTCATTTAACTTTATAAAATACTGCATTAGATTTTAATAGATCCTGTAGCTTTGTTACCAGTTAACACCTACCTGACTATTGTGCACTCTGCTGAGTTTAATATGTCAGTGATATGATACAGTTTTAGTAGTGGTGGAGAGATGTGGCTGTGATGGTCCAGGAATTGTGAGAGGCAAGGAATTTTGGGGAGATATCATTTATTAGACAAACTGCATGGGTGGGATACAGTTAGACAAGGTTTTGAATGCAAGTTGTTCTTCATCAGGTCCTGCGTGATACAGTTTTGTCAACTAACAACTGAGTTTTTAGGAGCTTGGCTTGATTTTTGAAAACTTGTATTTAACGTATTTGTTGGTTTTCACCATGGGTTTGATCATTTGGAGCTTGCCTCACCACGTCATATATAAAGCATCTCAGCTGTGGAACCTTCATAAAATAAATTTATATGATTTATGAAGTAGCACTTGCTTAGTATGGCAGCAGTTTATTTTAAGATCTGTTGTAAAGACAGGCTACTGATAGATGTTCAGTTAAAAGCTCAATGGGATCTGATCCCCAATCCCAACAGTTGTGCCTTCTGCCATGCCATGTGTTCAGTCCCATGCCAATGCCACCCTGTTGCCAATCATGATCCTGGGCTGCCCCTGCATCAGCAAGTGCTTGGTGAGCTCCTGTGGCTGGGAGCTCCAATTAGCTGTCTGCTTTTCCCTGCTTCTGGAGTGCACTGGAGCTGTTTAGGCTCCGGTGTGCTCCCAAGGCTGAGAGCCCTGATCAGTAGGGATCAGGTTTTCCCTGATTAAAAAAAATCCCCAATTTTCAGGTTAAAAAAAGTAACCCAAAACCCACATTTTTCCATAATCAAAATGAAACACCCCTATATATAGCTATGTATTAGTGGTGTTTCATTTTAATCATGGGAAAATGTGGGTTTTGGGTTACTTTTTTAACCTGAAAATTGGGGATTTTTTATCAGAAAAAGCAGGATCCCTGCTGATCAGTGGACTGGGACTCCCAGCAGTAGGAGTGCACTGGAGCCTTTCCAGGCTTTTGGTGTGTTTCTGACACTGGTAGCGCTGATCTGTGGTCCCAGCCCCATGAGTACACCAACCACATACAATATTCAGTTTAAATCATGATGGGAACCAGCCACAACATTGTTATACAATTTGTATAATAATATCGTAGCTTATTCTCTGTGTTATCATGCTGTTAATAGCATAACATGTGACCAGATTACTATTTAATTGGTTAATTGTGTCTTAAGTGCAATGTCTGCCAGCAGTCTTAGATCATGCACCTTGAAACTTAAATCATGTTCACTATCCTGTTGGTCACAGAGGGCTTTCAAAAATGCAAGATATATTTGTCAGTCAAAATTTCCTTTTAAAAGGCATCCATACTGATGAACAAACACTAAGTTTATTGGTTGAGGCAATAACTTGAAGCGTACTAGGAACTGATGGAGTTCCTACCTATCTCCAGACAAAAGCTACATACCAATTCTATGCATGAAGAGTGAGTCTGCAGTGGCATAATGTTAGCTGGCCTTGCTGAAAAGCAGGGTAAAAACAAATAATTTAGAGCTAGTTCAAGTATCTCTGAAGAGCTCTGCATTGTACCATGTACACCTATTTATAAAGAGTCTGAACTTTAAAAAGGTAATTTAAAAAGTACTATGTGAAAACCATCATAAATCTTCTCCCTGATCCTGGCTTGTCCTTTGGTTTAATTCCACCACCTGATTCCTTCTTCCAGAGGGCTCTTTTCATCTTTTTTATGTTCAGGGTGGAGTATGAGCTGCTTTTGACATAGTGAGTCAGTGTTAATTACTCTTCAGCTCCTTTTGTCATGCCTAACCAACTGTCTACACAGAGACGCACAGGAAAATTAATCCAAATTAACTAAAATTGTGATTTTAAGGTGATCTAGTTCCATTGCATTAACCTGCATTATAAGTTATCTTATTCTGGATTCAGTTGTCTTTAATTTGATTTATCTTAATTCTTTTTGGAAGTGAAATAGGGTAAAATGAATTAAGCCTGGCTTAAATCTGAACAGAAGTGTCCACATATTAGTCTATGGGCGTAATGTAGTTTAATTAATCAATTTTAAAAGTTCATTTGGATTATTTTTCTAGAGCATCCCCACATAAAAACAAACAAACCCTTAAACTTGCTAAAAGCCTGGAGTGACAGAAAAAACCCCCTCTACTAGCCTGTTTTATTTACAGGTAAGAATCTGGCTATTTTGACTGGAGACTGGCTACTAAAAAGCATCTATAGTGAAATGAAGTTTCCACAAACTTCATAAAATTATCCAGCTCCAAATGATGTCTGCTGTTTGTGCCATCTGAGTAGATTTCTTACTTCACTGTTTTGTTCGCCCTAATCATTATGGGCACCTATACACATGCCCGATACTTGCTTCAACATGTGCTAGCTGGCATGTGTTGGAACAAATTCAATTAATCAAGTCTTCTGGAGTGTGCTAATTAACATGCTCCAGCAGCCTCAGTGTCATGTGTTTTCAGTGTCCCTATGCCTCAAAATGGCAGCGGGGGTGCTTTAACTAAAGCTTATTGAATGAGCTTTAGTTAAAGCACCCCACCACCATTATGAACAGCTGAATACACAAGACACTGCAGGCACTTAAATTAGAGTGGCTCCTGAGAGCTGCTCTATTTAAAGCACCTCCCCTTACCCTGACCCCAAAGTATGTGTAGAGAAGCCCTGTGGGGCTACTGGAATGTTCCCACAATGCTATTTTTATGTTTATTCTCAAATGTCTTTCATGAATCATTTCTGGCACACTGGAATATTACTATGGTCCTGAGAGCTCTTATTTTTGCCATTACCATTTTAATAAAACCAGACACCTTTGAATCTAAAAAAATTAAACAGCATCGTATCTGAGACCTCTTTGAGTGACTTGTGTAAGGGCTATACAGTACCAAATGTGCATCCTCTCTGGGTTCGGTATGCAGCTAAACAAACCAGCAGCAGCTAATGTGGGATACTTGACGTCAAATTTTCCTCAGTGAATAATAAAGAATTTTTAAAAATCCACATTTATCTTTTTACTGTAATAACAAATACAATAATAAATGAACAATAAATAATACATGCAAATATTACAAAGCACAATTTTACAAATCACAATATATCCATTATACTTCTCCTTGGTAGCAAATAAGCGACTACCAGCTTCAGTGTCCCTGAAACGTCTTGTGTTTTGAGTCTGGTTAGCAGTATATTGAATCTAACTTCTCTGGAGCCTCTGGATGGATCCAATGCACTTGCATTATTTCTTCCCAGTAGGTGCTCAGAGCAGGATACACATTTCTTTCAATGGCTAGAGACAGAAATTACATATAAATCAATATAAGTGATTGGAAAGTAGTTTAAACCTGTAACAGAACAGAAGTTCAGTGAACATAAACCACTTTCAAAATATTTTAAGATAAACCTGGTTGGATATAGCATCAGACTTAATTGATTTACGTCAAACTCGTTTATGGAACTTCTGTCCCAGATCCCTCCCTGGTTCAAGTTCACTCACAGTCCCCCAGCATCCCAGGATGCTTTGCAGCTCTGGGCAGTGCTGCTCACTCCACTGCAGCAGGGACTGCCTCACACCTCTGCTCCTTAGTCTGCTTCCTGCCTGTGTCCATCAGCCCATAGGGAAAGAGGGGCAAGGTCTACACAGCACATGTGGGGAGGGAAGACCCCTGTGCTGTGGGCTTTTCAGACCCTGCAGATCTTTCAGTACTGGAACTAGTTGCTATTGTAGAATGGAGGTCTTTTGGAAGTATCTAGTTAAATGATAGGTGGCAGCTGTTTGGACTTATCAGCCAGTCATTTAGAGTCATAGAGAAGTTGGGTTGGAAGGAATCTCCAGAGATTATCTAGTCCAAACCCTTGAATCAGCCAGGATCATTCCTATCCAAACATCCCATACCACCATAATCTAAATTACACACAAGACTACCCTCAACCCTGGCACAACATAGGTCTAACACTGGAGCCTGCCACAGGTAAAGCCAGGGGAGCCACAGCAGCCAATGTACTGCTTCTGTAAAACATTGTCAGTATATGTTCAACACATCCTGGGTAGAGAGCCATGCTTCACACTACAGAGGAAGCCAAAAACCTCCACAGTCCATACCAATCTGACCATGGGGCAAAATTCCTTCCTGACCCTGAGTGGAGGGGCAAGACTCTCTAGCCAGGAACTTCCACCTTTGCTCTTAGCAAGAGAATTGGTACACCATGGTTGAAGTCTCCAGGTTTAGCTGTAGCTGGCACCAAATGTCTCTGGGGAGGTTTCAAAACATCCTGACACATATAGCAGGGGGAAAAAAGTGTGTGTGGTGGGAAGAGGGGTAAGAGAGCAGGAGCAGTCAGCAAAACCCAGAAGCATAGGAAATACCCATGGTAGAATATAGGCATAGCTATGCCTAGACCATCCCTGAGTGGCTGTCCAACCTCTTCTTGAACATCACCAGTGATAGAGAGTCCACAACTTCCCTAAGCAGTCTATTCCACTGCCTCTAATGTCACAGTGAAGTTTTTCAGATATCCAATATAAATGTACTTTGCTGCAATTACAAGCCATTTGTCTATGTCCTTCTCTCTGCAACAAGAGAGAAAAGGTTCTTTCTCTCTTCTTTGTCAGCCCTTCAGGTATTTGAAGGCTGCTATCATGTCCACTTTTAAGCAGTTTTTCCAAAAGTGCCCAGCTTTCCAATCTGTTGAGATCCTATTGAATTGTGCTTGCATCCTCCAACATGTTCACTGTCCTTCCCAGTTTTGTATTGTCCACAAACTTATTTTCTATGCCATTATTCAAATTGGTAATAAATGATGAACAGCACCAGGTTTGGACAGACCCCTCTGGGACTCCACATAAACCCTTCATGCTGCTATTCTGGCATTGACTTGTTTAATAATTACTAGGGCTGTGCAAAACAGCATTGTTCCATTTTGACTTGTGTTTTGATGTTTTGATGGAACAGCATTTTGTTTAGATTCAAAACTGCTGTTGCGTTTTATTTCATCAAAACAGTTTCGCTGTTTCAACGCTGTTTCAACTTTTTGCCCATAGGCTATAATGGGGAAGTTTGAAACAGCACATAAATTTGTCATTTCTGGCCTGATTTGGATGAAACATGCAGGAATGGTAGCCCCTTCTGAGGGCATGAAGCTTGCCAAGTTTCAAGGAGATAGGTGGAGGGGATTTGGCGAACTGCACCTCAAAATCTTGAAAGCAAAACTCATGTCACGTGTATGTGTTAAGCCATAGTGGGGTCAAAACTAAAGGCATGCTAGCCCCTGATGAGGCCATGAAGACTGCCAGCTTCCAAGGAGATAGGTGCAGGGGTTTGGGGGAAACTATACCTCAAGGTGCTGACAAGCAAAACTCATGACATGGGTGACACCATGTGTGTTACAGCACAGCAGGGTGAAATCTGCAGGCCTGCTAGCCCCTGCTGAGGCCATGAAGCCTGCCAGCATCCAAGGAGATAGGTGCAGGGGCTTCTGGGTTCTGGGGCCCTGCACCTCTGGCTGCTGACAGGCAAAACTCATGACATGGGTGCTTGTGGGACTGTGTCTGTCTTGGGGCACAGGCCAGTGAAAACTGCAGGCCTGCTAGGCCCTGCTGCAGACACAAAGCCTGCCAGCTGTCAAGGAGATAGGTACAGGGGGAGTCTGGCTTCTGGGGCCCAGCACCTCTAGCTGCTGACAGGCAAAATTATTTTGGCACATGTCCACGAGGGGGCAGCAGGAGAGATTATGCTTAGGGGCAACCAACACGGGTTCATTAGAGGCAGGTCCTGTCAGACCAACCTGGTGGCCTTCTATGACCAGGTCACCAAATCCTTAGATGCAGGGGTAGAAGTG
>NW_017728909.1:63062045-63075949 GCF_001723895.1 Crocodylus porosus | reverse complement strand
GGTTGTTTGATCCCAGTACTCTTTCCTGCCATGGCAGGGGGTCAGACTTGATGATCTGCTCAGGTCCCTTCTGACCCTACTGACTATGAAACTATGAAAACTCATGACATGGGTGGGTGACAGTGTGTATCTGTTAAGGTACACACTCAACTGACACCAAGGCAGAAAGCAGGGCAGTTCAAACAATGCCACCTTGTATGCAGATTTTCCATCCCTCCCCTAGAGCACGGGGATTGGAAGGGACGTCAGGGAAGGATGACAGTCACTGCCCAGCTACACAGTCAATAATGAGAGCACTCCTTCCCACCTACCTTTCCCCTCTTCCCCCTCCCTCTCCTTAATTTAGTTCCTGTTTCCCTACAGGCAAGGCCAGTTTGAGCTTCGAAACTTGAAATGTTTAAAAAATTTTGAAGTGTTTTGACTTGCTTCAGTTTTGTATCGAGGCTGTTTTGAAGTTCTCTGTTTTGTTTCAATTTTGCTGTTTCAAGCTTGAAACCAGATGAAACAGCCTTGAAATAAAAAAGCTGGTGAAATTTCGCACAGCCCTAATAGTTACCCTTTGCTTATGGCTATTGAGCCAATTATTTAGCCACCTTTTAGTAGTTTTAACTAGCCCCCATTTCTCCAATTTGTTTATGAGTCTAGTCATCATCAGAGATCCTGGTTTCCTATGTTTAAAAATCACAAATTCTCTGATAAAAATTGTGGGGGGTTGCACTGCACGCACTCCCAGGGAGGGACATGGCGGGCATGTGCCCCTAATTTGTGCATGGGGTCGGCGTGGGCTTGGGGCACCCTGTTCTGCTGCTCTCCACCTGGGACCTCCACAGCCTAGTGGGTGGGACCTAGCACAGCAGGGCAGAATAAGGCTGAGTGCTGCTGCTATGAACCCTGCACCAACATGGCAAGGTGCCCTCTGTGCTGCCACCCCCAGAACACTGCCATTCTGCATGGGGAAACCCATAATTTGCCATATTTTTCTTTTTTTAAAGGAGAAAATCCAGGTTTTTCTCCTTAAAATGAGAAAATCCATGTTTACCTTGGCAAATGGAAAACCCAGATTTCTGGTTATCATTTACCTGATCTATTGAGCCTAGATAAATGATCTTAGAACTAATAAAGTTTTAACGTTTATAATGGCTTTAGTTAAAGGACTGAATCCTCATATGCACTACAGCTGTGGTCAATATAGGTGACGGGAGCAAGGTGTGTTATTTCAGTTTGTCCTAACTCTACCATCTGGAATGACGTCAGACCCTAATTTGACTCAGTTCCATAGAATCATAGGAAAATAGGGCTGGAAAGAACTTCATGAGGTTATCTAGTTCAGCCCCCTGCTCAAGGTAGGATTATTCTTGACTTAAACCATCCTAGTCAAGTGTTTAGAGAAGAAAATGTTTGTTTTGAGAAGCTATGTCTTTAAAAATCAACAATGTTTCATTGTGTTAGCTTTTATTCTTTTATGGCCGATAGAGAGAGATTGCCCATTCTGAAAATGTTGTCCTAGTTTAGTTACTTTACATTTAATCAGTTCAAATTTTATTTTCAATTGTAAAAGAATTAAATGTATATGCTATTAAGTAAGGCTCTAAGATGACTCACACAATATAAAATATTAGTAAAGGGTTGTGGAAGAGAAATCCAGCAACATTTTAATTGGTTTATATGCAATAATCAAATAGTATATTTCTATTTTTGTTGTTGTTCTACTTTCACCTTTTTATCAAAAAGTGGAAGTTCTCAATTTTCTAGTAATTATTGGAAAACATAATGGAAACCTGTTAATTTTCAACATGTGTACATTAGTTTATTCAAATGTGTGTGTGTGCATTTATAATATATGTATTTATGTATCATTATTTACATAATACACACAGAGGAATAACTGTGGGGCAATAGAGGCAACTGCCTTGAGCACTGACTTGGGGGGTTGGGGGTGAAATTAGAAATGTGACAGGAACCAGAAATCACCACTTCTGCTCTTCCCTGGGTACCCATGCATGTTGGTGTACTGCTGTACACCCCGCCCCTTACATAGTACAGATATTATATATACAGTACTACACACACACAAATTATATATATTTATCTATATATATATATTTCCAACATTATGCATTTATGTATGTTTATATGTGCATGTGCATATATAGGTATATGTATAATATGTATACATTATACATGCATATAAAGTATATGCATATGTACACATATGTGTATATGTGTGTGTGTGTGCACGTATGTCTATATTCTGAAAGGTCATGTAATAACACAAGAGGTTGTCTAAAGTTGGTCTAAAAGACCCAGCTAATGGGATATTTATCCATCACCAGCTATCACATGCGTTACAAACGGAATGGGAATCTGCCTTCAGTTTATGGTCATACTGGTGGAATGTATAAATTGAAAAAGAAGGAAACTCCTACCATTAATCATTTAGATATGAGGGGAAATTATTTAATACAATTAAACAAAATAAACGTACTATTTTTAAAATTGCTTTTGCTTTATGAAATAAACCAGTGTCTTGTTAGTATACATACACTGAAAGTAAAACATTGATCTTTTTTGTGTTGAATTTATAAGAAAAACATGGTTCTCTTTAAAAACATGGTTTGTAGAAGGCTAGGAGACGGCTGACTTACAGAATTTGGTCAACATGAGTTCGGTTTGTAATAGGCATTATAATTCAGAGTAATTTTGGTTATGAAATTGTTTAAATTGCATCATCCTGTTAAAGACTTGTGAATAATGTTCTTGTCTCTGAAGTACTTTGATGTAGTAAGAGTAAGATTAGAAAACTGTAGGCAGTTATTGACTATTGGGTGTCTTTTTTAAATATTGTGAAATAAAACCAATTTAAAATACTATTCAGAAACTTGCTTTCTGCTGTGCTTCCCCCTTCCATGTCCCCCTTACTCCTGTTCTATGCCATCCCCATTCTAGCCTGGGGCACAGAGCAAGGGCCCAGCCCAGCCCAGCCCCTGTAGCAGCCTCATTGCTGCTATGTGGCTGGACTGGGGTTGGGCTTAGTGCCTCAGAGACTGCAGTGTGGATGGAGTCTGCCAGCACAGAACAGGGGTAAAAGGGGAAGGGAGAGGGGCAGGTGGGGATCGGAGGCTGCATCCATGGCCAGACCCGAGGTAGAGGCTGGAGCCAAAGCCACAGCAATTGCTGCTTCCCCACCCCGCAATATGTGATTCTAAGAGGAGGGGTATTTTTCCTCATGTTAAATGGGGAAGAAAATCTTGTATTAGAATAGAGTTAACACAGTCCATATTTTTAAAGAAACCTTTTGTAGTAAGTTGAGAAGTTTTTTCCCTTTTATATTTATATAAAACATTGAATAATAGATCAAATAGTAAATATCTGTGCTTGTTATAACTAAGTCTAGTTTATCCTTTACCTGAAGTTTCAGACCCAGAGTTTACGTCTGTCAGACCTTCACAGAAAATCTCAACTATGGAGAGGGATAGTCAGTGTCACTTTGATAGAGGGTCGTGGTCTCAAGGCTATGGATGCAAATGGATTGAGTGATCCTTATGTGAAGTGCCGTTTGGGGCATCAGAAATACAAGAGCAAGGTAATGTCTTTTAATTATGATCTGAAATATACATTCTGTTTCTTTAATTAACATCTGTGATTTTCTGCTTGGATGATTATTTGGATTCTGCTTGGATTTTATTGTAATACTAATTAGCTGCTACAGCGTGTAGAGCTTTGTCTTTTTATTATTTTAACTGAAGTGTAAATAAATAAATGGAAAAGGATGAGGCATTGAAAAAAATAATAATTTACCTTGATTTCTCAGTATGTCATTGTTATACTGTTATATTTCTCAGTGCAATATTATTACATCATAACATCAAGGATACAAAACTTAATCTTGCCTCCCAATACTCTCAAAAAACAATTCACACTATGCTATGTTCATGTGCAGAATGATATCACCTATGAGACTGATTCTAACTGCACAAAACTTAAGATCTACCTTGTACCAAACCAGCCTGGCTTAGTGCTAGTAGCCTTTTGGATTCTTTGCTTGTGTTTACACCAAAAGCATGTTGTTCACTTACACTGTTCATACTAGGTGGACACTGTCTGCAAGTCACAATATTTGATAGGGGGTTGTGTTTAGTTTTTTCTTTTCCTTTCCACTGTTCTAATTAACTGGCTGCATTTCCAAGGTACTGTAGGGAGGGTGTAAAACCCAATCTGATTGACTAATCCTGACAAATGGAAAATTCCCTTTTACATCTCTTTAAAAAATGATATGGCTAGGGCTACATCATACCTAGTTATCTAGCCAGGTTGGATGAGAATGGTTGAGTGCAGCTGTATGGAGGCTAAATGTCTACCTGGGCTAGTGAGCTGGCTGATACTCTGCTCAGAGTAAACAATGTGCTGTTACAGCTCCATGAAATGCAAGTAGAACAGCAAATTAATAGCTTTAAGGATCCATCAACATTAAGACAATTTAGGACAGCCCACAAAAAAATCTGTCCCAAAGTTACAGATTTAGTCCAGTACATAGTGGACCAGAACAATGGATGTGATTATTAAAGTTCACTGTTTATATGCTTCATTCCTACATGAGTCACAGTGCCTTGAGTCACCAAATATAAGCAAAATCCATCCCTAATGTAATTCTGCAAATATTAATTTGACTCTTGATATTTTAGATTAGCCCTGATAAAATGACAGGAAGAAGAAACTTTTTCTACTTGAATTTTACTTGGTTTCCAGGGTGATCAATCTAAATACTTCATTTTAATATTTTGAAAGTGTTTTTCATCTTTTCTAAAATTTATTTTTTTGTGACAAAAATCAGGTACAGTGTTTTTGCCAGTTTATAATACCCAGTCAGTAAATAGTTGAGCATATCTTCTGTCATTCTCTGGGCTTATTTTTTAAATACATGGTCAGTCTCCTCTTTTCCCCACTCCAAAACTTTCTCTGGCAAACACTGTTACAAAGAAACTAATGAAATAAATCTTTTTGAAAGCACTCAGGTATAGTAATAGATTCATAGATTGTAGAGTCGGAAGGGACCACAAAGGATCATCGTGTCCAATCCCCTGCCCCTGTCAGGAAAGAGAACTTAGGTCAGATGATCCCAGCCAGATGACTGTCTAGCCTCTTCTTGAAGACCTCCAAGTTAGGGGATAGTACCACCTCTCTTAGAAGCCCATTCCAGATTCTGGCCACCCTTACCATAAATTTTTTTTCCTAATGTCCAACCTGAATCTGCTCTCCACTAGTTTGCACCCATTATTCCTAGTTACTCCTAGGGGCGCTCTGGTAAAAAGCACATCTCCAATTCCCTGTTGTCCTCCCTTGATAAAATTATAGGCAGCTGCAAGGTCTCCCCTCAGACAGCTCTTGTGAAGGCTGGAGATCCAGATCCCTCAGCCTCCCCTCATAGGGTCTTTCACAGAAGCCACTAATCGTGCAAGTGGCCCTCCTCTGAAACCTCTCCAGATTCTCCATGTCCCTCCTGAAGTGCAGTACCCAAAACTGGATACAGTACTCCAACTGTGGCCTGACCAATGCTGCACAGAGGGGGAGCATCACCTCCCTTGATCTGTTGGTTATGCATCTGCTAATGCATGACAAGGTGGAATTGGCCTTGGTGATGATTTCATTATGCTGCCGGCTTACGTTCAATATTACTTTTTCAGCCTAATAAGTACTATTTTCTGTAGCCTTGGCTTTTTGCTCAGAAAAAACAAACATTATTCTAGGTCCAAGGTGAACAAGTAGAGCTGTTCATTGGAAATGTCTGTATAACTGTGCTTAATGATTGGACTTGAAATGCAGTCCCTTACAGTAAGATAGGACTGGAAGTGTACCCCTGAGCTGTCAAGTCTAGTTCTCTAAACATACAGGTAACCTCTGTCCACAGACTATGTCTAAGGCATCTGTGAAAGATGAATATGATCATAGTCAATCAAAAGTATGTGAATACCCACACTTACAATTCAAAGGGCTCCACACCTCCGTTCAAAATTTCCAAAGGGGTCCACATCTTTATTTGAAATTTTTAAGCGGTCTGCAAAAGAAAAAAAGTTGAAAAACACTGATATAAAGAAAGTAAAGATAGCAGGGTTTAATCATACTAAGATACTAATGGCAGAGGTAATCTTGGGGCGTAATATTGCCCAAGTCAAGGGAGACAGGCAAGGTACTAGAGGACTGGAAGAAGGCCAGAATGAGAAAAGGTAGACCTAGGGAATTACAGACCAGTTAACCTAATCTTAGTACCTGGTAATTTACTGGACAACACAAAACTGGGAAAGATTGTGAACATACTGGAACAGGAGTGAAATTCTGAAGGATCTTGATAGATTGAAAAGCTGAGTTACAGCCAGCAGGTTGAAGTTCAGTACTGTCAAATGCAAGGTGCTATACTTCAGGAAGAATAGTCAAAAAGGCATATACAAAGGGAGTGACATGTGGCTACATGGCAGCACTACAGAAAAGGATTTCAAAGTCTTGATGGATCACAGACACATACGAGTTTGTAGTACGATGGAGCTGTAAAATGGTAAATATGGTTTTGGGGTGCATCAGTAAGAACTTAGGGTGCTTATACATGTACTCTGAGAGTGGGGAGAGCAGTTTAATTAGAGCAGCTCTGAAAGCCACTCTAATTAAAGTGCCCAGAGCGTCACATGGGCTATTTTAAGAGGGGTGGAATGAGCTTTAGTTAAAGTGCCCCTGCTACCTTTTTTCAGCGCAGGGACACTGATGCATATGAAGCTGGAGTCTGTTGGAGCACGATAATTACCATGCTCCAGCAGACTGGATTAATAGAGTCTGCTTCAACGTGCTGTAATTACAGTGAGTTGGAGGAGCCTCAGTGCACTTCTATAGGCGTCCATTAGGTGCAGGATATGGGAGCTGAAGGTGCCTTTTACTTGGTGTGGGTTAGGTCAAATCTAGAGTATTGTGTGCAGTTTGGTGCTTCACACTTTTAAAAGGGTGTGGAAAAGTTAGAGGGTCCAGAGATTGGTGAAAAAAATGATAAAAGATTTGGAAGGCAAACCAGATGAGGAGAGTTTGAAATAAATAGGTATGTTCAGCTTGTCAGTTAAGAGGGGAAGTAAGAGCAGTCTTCAAACATCTGAAGGGCTGCATGGAAAGACTCACTTTCAGAGGGTTGACACCCCCTAGTGTGACTACATTTGTTCAATTTTCTCCCACTGTGGCCTTCCAGGGTACTGCTCTGCTACTTTGCCTGCCACAACTTGATGGAAAAAATGGATATAAATTTGAGAAGCTACCCTCAGAAACCAGAGTGAGCCCTGAGGTGCTTTACTCTGCCCCACTCATCATCAGGCTCTTGGTCCATGTCCTGAGCAGGCCACCTCTTCTTAGTCTCAGTCTTAAGCAAATTGCTCACTTATCTCCATGATCTAGCTCCCCAACTCAGTTCTCTGGACTCCCTGGTCAGCCCTGCCTCGATCCACCAGGCCCTTAGCCCACAACTCAGAACACTGAGCACCCACTACCTCCCTCCGTGGTTTTCTACCTCCCTTTGGGTTGCTTCTAATCTTCGTGTACAGTCCTATCCACTGGACTCTAGGTCCTCAACTAAAATGCTTAGGGCCTGATTGGCATCCACTGTGGTCTATTCCCACTGGTCCTGCTCTCCCACACTAGCCTTCCCCCTGACCAGTGGTTCCACCTAGGCTCTAAGCCTGCTGCTTCAAGCAGAGAGTAGAGCACAGGTAGGAGGACTCCACCATAGTCTCCTGCCTCCCCTTCAGCCACACTTATGATTTACAGCTTTAACAGCTATCATAAAGAAATTGTTCCCTAGCAAAATGCTTACACCCTTCTGGGTCACCACAAACTCTAAATCTGGCACCCTCCAGCTCTTCTGGATGCCTGTGTTTGCTGGTGTTCCCCTCTCCAGCAGCTTGGGTTTCTATAAGAGCTTCCATCTGCAGAGCTCAGGACCAGACTGAGTCTGTGGCCTAGAAATCAGGCTTCTAGTACCCTGGGCTTCACCACTTCCAGTCACATGATCTCCAAAACTGGGCAGATAAGTTTCTTCTTAGCCCACTAATCAGTCTGCTCTTGCCTACTGCTGGCTTCTCAGTTGTTCTTCACAACTTGGGGGTTGGACTAGATGATCTGTTCAGGTCCCTTCCAACCCCTAGAAAGTATGAAACTATTTAACTACTGCCCTTGTAGCTTGTTGTAAGGCAGCTTTCCCCTCAACCACTGCTTGTAGCTCTGTCATGCCTGTCTTTATCTCCCTTGGTTGCTTAATTTCTTGCAGCTCGTCCTCACTCAGCTGCTAGCAACATATTGCAGCCCTGGCCTGCTGCTCTTTAAAAGGGAAAGTTACAGGGGTCCTTTACCCGCCTCGCCCCATTATAGGCTGCCGTAAGGAAGAGGAAGAACACATTCCTTCTGTTTGTAAACAGCAGGATGTATACCAGTGGCTTGAAGTTGCGGCAAAGCAGGTTTCAATTAGCCATCAGGAAAATCTTCTTTGTTAGAATGGAGAGGCAGTGGAATCGACTGCCTAGGAGCGTTGTAGAATCTCCATCACCGGAGGTTTTCAAGAAGAGGTTGTATAGGCATTGATCAGGGGTGATCTAGGAGAAGTAACGCCTGCAGTGCTCTTTAAATAGAAGCCCAGGATCCCCCCACACCCACAGTGATCACTGGGAGATCATGAAAAGGGTTCTGCAGTCCAGACTGGGTGGATATTGGAGAAGACCAGAGAAGACCATATACAGCAGCAGGATAATGAAGCAGAGCTCCACAAACAGCTTTAGTTATGAAAGATTAAAGCATGGGGGATAAATTTATGGAGGGAGTACTGGAAGAGGGGTTCTGGGTATCTAGATAGGGAATGTTATGTGTGGAGTTGTGCTTGCTGGCCCCAGCTCATTGAGTGGAGTGGAGGGTGTTTGCTTTTTCCCATGCTTGTGGGCTTTGCTGGTGGCCACATGGAGTGGGGAAGGAATTTTTCCCCACCTGTTGCTACTGGTGTGGAGGCAGGGAGGGAGGAAAAGGGTTTGGTTTTATAAGCTTTTATGCTGGCTGCAGCATGTGTGGGTATGCCAGTGGTTTTACTGGGACTAAAACCCAGAGGATCTGATTAGAGGGTTTTGCCCTTCTGTTCAGGGTCAGACTGATCATCGTATTTTGGATCAAGAAGGAACTTTACTCCATTTTCAAACTAGTATGGGCTGTGGGGAGTTTTGCCTTTCTCTATAATGGTGGGGGAGGATGGATCTCTCAAGGGTATTTTAGTAACCCTTACAAAAACTGTACACTGATAGCCTTTATCCCCTTGCTTTTCCTGTGGCTGGTTAGGGTGGTGTTGGTATTTTGGGGCAATATGCTTTATAGTTGTGTGACGGGGCTGATTGGACCTGATGGTTTGGATAGGGGTGATCCTTCCTCAAGCAGGGGGTTGGACCAGATGACCTTTGGAGATCCCTCTTAGCCCTGCTTTTCTATAAATCGTTAAAATTATATATTGCCTTATAAAGAATGTGTTGAGCCAGCTTCCATTCTGGCTCAATTCTGGAATTACTACTGTTATTGAACTCTAATGGAGGAGACTAGATAACTTTTTGTTCTAGAAAGACCTCTACTCTGAATTGCTATGATATTTTAGAGGTAACTGGTGTGAATATTACCACTCCAGCTATATCCGTTTATCTGCATTGCACAAGAAAAGGAGGTTGCACTTTTTAAAATACCTCTCTATCTGTTCCTATAAATAAACAAACAACAAATTATCTTGGTAAATTAATTCTCCCTGAGCATAATAAGACTGGGAAAAGAAGAAAAGGCGGTGCAGATCTGGTGAACTTCAGGTCCTGGTTAAGTGTTTTCAGTATCCATCTATTTGTCTTTTTGAGATGTTTTGTTCTGCCTTTGTTTTAGAAAGACAACTTTGTCACTTACCTGTCACTCGGGACAAGGAATCATTAGTCTAGAGAAAAATGGTTCAGTTCCCAGGACAAATCCATTGTTCCTAGAGATTTCAAGTGGTGAAGAGCTGTGAGATCCTGGAGGCAGATGATTTGCCCAAACAGGATCAAGACATTGATCAGTGGCCTCATTTAAAAAAAAATGTTTAAAAAGTCTCCCTATTAAAGCTATTAAGTGCATGAAAAAGACTTCCTGGGCAGAACCCAAAGATTAATTTTACTGTTCAAGAAAGAACATGGCTGTACAATGCAATAATGACTTTCTTTACTCTCCTTTTAGATTGTGCCAAAAACTTTGAATCCTCAGTGGAGAGAGCAGTTTGACTTTCATCTCTATGAAGAGAGAGGTGGAATTATTGATATTACTGTGTGGGACAAAGATGCTGGCAAGAGGGATGATTTTATTGGCAGGTTTGTGCAATTACAGCCTACTAGTACTCTGGGGATGGGAACAGATGATTAAAACGGATTTTGTTGAAACTGTTTTTTATAACCATTTGTTCTTGTTATAAAGAAAATACTGGGTTTTTACGAAGTATAAGCACATTTTGCAGCTTTTATGTTAGTCTTCACTGTGGTGCTCTAAAAATAATATTTTGCTTGACCAGTAGGTGGCAGATTTTACCAATTCATTGACTTAGATTTTTCAGAAGTGGAAATACTGCATTTTGAAATATCATCAAGATGCAGGGGGTTCCATACGGCAACATTTTCTGGGCTGGGGCCAGTACTGAAATAACTATAAAACAGTGGTAAGATTAAAATGCATCCTCATTTTTAATCTGATTTCTGAAAGAAATAATCTTCTTAAAACATGGCACACAACCTCTCAGGCAATGAAATCTGATTACTCACCCAATTCATTCTCAAGGACTGATTCTTTAAGATATCTCTTAGGGTTCAGGAAAGTATATAAGTTTTAGCTGGCAAGTTCAATATACTGTGGTAGATCTTGGTAAATCCAGCCCAACTGTAGTAGCCAACAGTGGGGGGTGGGAGGAGAGTCCACAGTGTCTAACATAGATGTACACTGCTACTAAAAAACTTACTTTTATTTGGAAAATCCAAATATTCAGTTACTTTTTGTGTGTTTTGACCACCAACACACTCAGTAATAATTAATCCTATTTCTTTCTGTTAGTTGTCTGTGGGACTACAGTATTAAAAACTTGGAGATGCTATGACTAGTACATTGATGTATTGTAACTAGTAGAATTAGTCATTGCTGAATGTATAATGGAATTCCTATGAACTGAGCCCTATTTTTTCCATGTCAATGTGATTATCTTTTTGTTACTCTCCAACCCCCACATGCTTGTGTGCGTCTTTGTTTACCACATTAGGTAATGGGGCAGATTGGTCAGACAATATTAAATGTTGCCTTTGCCTGGAGCCAGTCTGTTATGCAATGTGAAGTCAAAATAGATTTAAAGTCTATATTTTACAATGGTCTTAATATTAAATCAAGTCATTTTTTAAAAAATATATTAAGATTTTACTTTATATAACGAGACCTTATATTAATGAAATAATACATTTATTTTAAAGTTCTCTAGCATCATGTTTTGGTAGAGTAGCTGGTATGATT
This sequence comes from Crocodylus porosus, assembly GCF_001723895.1. NCBI lineage: Eukaryota > Metazoa > Chordata > Crocodylia > Crocodylidae > Crocodylus > Crocodylus porosus. The sequence continues at coordinate 63,064,396 of NW_017728909.1, read as the reverse complement.
CTTTTTTTCTATTCATCCACAACCATTCTTTCCCAGAAGTTGATGAGATTAGACTGCTCATATTTGACTGCAGAATTCTACCAACATAGCAGCTCTTTATTTATTAATAGTGATATTAATAATTTTAAAATATTATTGTCCCTAAGGTGCTTTAGGACTTTACAAATAAAAAAGTTCCTTGCTACTATGAGTTTGCAGTCTAATATGCCCCTGTGGCATAATAGGATGAGAATGCTTTTCTTCAAAGGACTGCTTTGAAGTCTAATTTTTAAATGTATATGGTTGTTGTGAGAAAAATAAGTAATATATCTTATATAAATACTAAATAATAATAAATAATCTTATATAAATACTAAAATGGTTAAACAAATATATTCTTGGACAAAGCTTAGAACCGCTACTCCTTGATATTTCTTCTGCTTCAGTACAGTAAGCCATGCTTTTGTTGAGAGATTCCTTGGCTTTTATGAGCCTGGCCTCCCTGAGCTCTTTTCTTTCCTTCAGCCTGGCCTTTGAAGAGTTTGCTGCATACCCCTGCAACTTTGTGTGGAGGTTCCACAAAGTTTGGTCCCCTTCTTCTATTCCTCTATACCTTAGTTCTTGGTAAGCTTCTCTAAATGTAAACGGTAACTACCGTATTTAAGAAATCTGTCTCTCTACTCTTGACCTGTCTCTTTCCGCACAAACTAAAATTTTGACACATCTTTCTGAAATCTCCTTATGGTTGTCTAGCTGCCATCCAGGTTGACCTTGAACTAAAACAGAGATTTATATGCCGCCTTTACACCCACACACCCAAACATTTCCTGCTAATTTCTTTCTTAATCATTGTTGATAACACTATTATCCTGCCAATTACTTGGACCTCATCTTCAGCTTGGACCTATCTATTTATTTCTAGTCATTCTGTAGCAGGGGGTCCAAATAAGTCTTTGCATCCTGATTTACATTTGTCTTGCAGATTGTTTCTGCATAAAACTTGTATAGGGTGTATAGACAAAGAAGTTGCACAATTTCAAAAGGAAGAGAGAGTTACTGAAGTACAGCTAAATCAAGTGCAATTGTTTTATTTGTCTATCCTAGCTTTTTTTCATTTGGGGTAAATTACTGCAGTTATATCTTCACAGATGAAACATTTAAACTAGATCAGCTGACTTTTGTTGACTAGTGGGTATACCCAATGGTATAAGTATGTTTGTCCTTGCTCAGTTAAACAACCTTTCCTATCCATCCACACAGCTAAAACTCTTGTGTACAATCTCATTGGCTCATATCAAACCCATTATTTTTCTCTGGCCCTGACGAAAGTATAGTATTCAGAGTGGTGCTTCAAAGATCACTTTTCTTCTCTATTGCTTTGGTTCTGTTGCTCTTCTTTCTGCATTTCTCCATCGGCTCCTTCTTCTCCATCTCATCAAAGTCTTCACTGTATCTGTCATGTTTCATTTCATGTTGAGAGTGAACTTCCCTCTCCATTTAGTCTCTGATGCCAGCCTACACAGTTTTTCTCAATTTTCAAACTTGTATCTTCGTGCTTTTTCCTTTGCAACCCAGTATGCTTAGGAAAAGTCCCCTGTGAACATCCACAGAGCAATCTCTTTATCCGCCTTAGAATCATAGAATCGTAGACAATTTGGGTTAGAAGGGACTTCAGGAGGGCATCTAGCTCCACTCTCTGCCCAAAACAGGACCATCCCGAATTATACCATCCCAGCTGAGGCTTTGTCTAGCCAGGTCTTAAAAACCTCCAAGCATGGAGATTCCACAGCCTCTCTGGGTACACTGTTTCAATGCTTTACTACCCTCCTAGACAGAAAGTTTTTCGTAATATCTAACCTCAACTTCCCTTGCTGCAACTTGAGACCATAGCTCCTTGTTGTCACCTGCCACCACTGAGAACAGTCTAGCTCCATCCTCTTTTGAACCACCTTTCAGGTAGTTGAAGGTTGCTATTAAATCCCCACTCAATCTTCTCTTCTACAGACTAAATAAGCCCAGTTCCCTCAGCCTTGCCTCATAATACATGTTCCTCAGCCCCCTCATCATTTTTGTTGCCTTCGGCTGGACTCTCCAGTTTGTCCACATTTGTCCAAATCCCTTCTGTAGCAAGGGGTCCAAAGCCAGACACTGTACTCCAGATGTTTCATAGTTTCATAGTTTGGGGGGTCGGAAGGGACCTGAGCAGATCATCAAGTCCGACCCCCTGCCATGGCAGGAAAAAGTACTGGGGTCAAATGACCCCAGCAAGGTGTTCGTCTAGCCTCCTCTTAAAGACCCCCAGGGTCGGAGCCAGCACCACTTCTCTTGAAAGTTGGTTCCAGATCCTAGCCACCCTGAGTGTGAAGTAGCTC
>NW_017728909.1:62873238-63061412 GCF_001723895.1 Crocodylus porosus | reverse complement strand
GTGTCGACACCACAGTCCCCCAGTTTCTTAATGAGAACAGGGTGAGAGACAGTGTCAAAGGCCTTCCGAAAGTCCAGAAAGACTATGTCCACTGCTACCCCTGCATCTAAGGATTTGGCGACATGGTCATAGAAGGCCACCAGGTTGGTCTGACAGGACCTGTCTGTAATGAACCCACGTGTTGGTTGCCCCTAAGCATCTGCTCTGGTCCCTTCTGACCCTACTAACTATGAAACTATAAGCTCCCCTGCTTGCCCCTCATGAACAGGTGCCAGGATAATTCTCTCAAATAGCTTACCCAGGATCGAGGTAAGACTAACTGGCCTATAGTTTCCCGGGTCCTCCTTCCTCCATTTTTTGAAGATGGGAACCAGATTGGCCCTCTTCTAGTCCTCTGGCACCACATCAGAGCACCACAAGTGCTCTTACAGCCATGCCAGGGGTCCCGCAATGACCTCGGCTAATTCCCTCAGCACTCTGGGGTGGAGATCATCTGGACCAGCTGATTAAAATACATCCAGTCCCTCCAGAAGTTCCCTGACTAGATCCTCACTGACGCTTGGACTAGGTGCACCTCCCCTGGGGCTTGGTTTGGTCCCTGCTCAGGAAAATGGAGGCAAAAAAGTTGTTAAATAGGTTAGCCTTGTTGTCTAGTGTGATGACCTTTTTTCCTAGAGTGTCTTGCAGGGGCCCCACGTTACCCGGTACCTTCTTTTTGCCCCCAATGTATTTAAAAAAGGACTTCTTGTTGTCCTTGATCTGGGTAGCTGGTCCCAGTTCCATCTGCACCTTGGCCTTCCTGACTGCCCCCCTGCAGCCCTGAGCAACCTCAGTATAGTCCTCCCTGATGATGGCCCCCACCTTCCATTGGGTGTATGCCTCCCTTTTAGTTAGGAGACATTCCCGGATGCTTTTGGTGAGCCATGGGGGCTTTTGCACCCTTCTGCCCCCCTTTGATCCATGTTGGGATTACCTCCCTTTGGTCTTGGAGGATCGTCTCCTTAAGAAGCAACCACTCTTCTTGGACACCTGACTCCCCTCCCCTCTGGGACCTCAGTGCCTCCCTCAGTATTCTCCTTAGCTCATTGAAGTCCACCCTCCTGAAATCTAGGGCTTCTGCCTTGCTGCAGGCCTTTGCCACCTTGCGCTGGATGGTGAATTCCAGTAGGTGATGATCGCTGTCGCCCAGGTGGCCTAACCAGTACCAAACAGAGGGGAAGAATTGCTTCCCTTGATCTGCTGGCAACATTCCTAGTAATGTAGCCCAGTATGCTGTTAGCCTTCTTTGCAACAAGAGCATACTGCTGGCTCATATCCAGCTTATTTCCCACTATAACCCCCAGGTCCTTTTCTTCAGAGCTTCTCCTTAGCTAGGTAGGCCCCAGCCTGTACCGGTGCATGGGATTGTTTCGTCCTAAGTGTAGGACTCTGCAGATCCTTCCTTTAGATCCTGCCTTAAAATTCTCTTTTGCCATGATATCTACAAAAGTCTGTTAATGTACTAATAAAACTGCCTACCCCCTGTTAACTTTATCTCTCTGTTGTCTCTGGTTTTATATTTGGCTTGTAAGCTCTTGGGGTCAGGGACTCTCTTCTTGTTGTGTTTCTATAGTGCCTGGAACAATGGGTTCCTTACCATGATTTGGGTTCCTATGCTGTAAGGCAAGAGTTGGCAATGTTTTGCTGCTGCAGGCTGGAGTTTCTGACCCAACTGACTGCCGTGGACCACTGGGTGACAAATCTCTGTCTCCCCAAACACCCATCTTGCCTGCAATTACCTTCACTACAGATACCGAGACTGTCTAGAGTGAAGGTAAGCATAGGCATAAAGCTGTGGGGAGGGGAGGGATGGTGGGATGCTGCAGAGAGTATTCCTTGGTGCAGCTGTGTTCTGCTTGATTCTTATTGCTGCCCCAGTCCAGACTGGGCCTTCATGGGCTAGATTCAACCTCTTTGTGGGATTCAGCACAGGGGCTATAGCTTACTGAACCCTGCTTTAAGTAATAGGAATGAAGTGACATACCAGGGGAGGTGATATACTTAGGAAGAAAAACTGAAGACTGTTCCTCTCGTCTCACTGAGTGGTGGAACATCTTTCCTTTGATCTTTTAGTGTTCTTACCATTTTGAATAATATTCAAGAGCTAACAGTTATCTACTCAGCACAAATTTATCAAGAGGAAATTCATGACTCTGTTATGATTGACTGTCATATCTGGTGAAAGTATGGTAAGAGAGAAGCAATTCTAAGGAGGAAGTTTCCACTAAAAGAAAATAGCATACCTGAGTGTCAGCAGAAACTGTAGTGGGCAACAGTATGAGGCAACAAGCTGCTTTGTGCGTCTTGGAAAAGTTGTTAGTATTTAGACATTTGCTGTCATGTTTTTAGTGCATGTCAGCACTAGCTCTAGTTTGGATTTTTCCAACTATTCTGCTTTAATGTGAAAAACGTCAATTCCTCAAATGGAATATTTTTGCAGAAACATGGGTTTCGATGAAATTCCAGTGACACAGTCAAGGTTCAACTAGGACCCTGTTTTACTTATGCCAGCTTGGCTGACAGGCTGCTGGTGAACCTGGACTTTCAAGTGGTCACTGTTGCAGAGCTATTAGCTTAGACGCCCTTGTAGTTGTTGCAGTAGCATCATGCAGTGGTTCTCAACCAGGGTGCCAAGGCCCCCCAGGATGCCATGAGATCTTTTGAAGGATGAGCTCTTTTGAGGTATAAGATAAACAGATATGAGGAGATAAGTGCAGGCTCAGGCTCGTGCCTTCCTACCTGCTACCCACTTCCTCTGCAAAGAGAAAAACACTGTAATAAATGCATTTATTTTTTTTAAATGGTGTCCTGATCAATTCATTAAAATTATGCAAGGGTACCTCAAATCTAAGAAGGCTGAGAACGACTGGCGTAAGTTCTTGGATCTAGATTTCTGGCTGTGGTGGACAATTCCATGAGTTAATTCCAAGTACTTTGGAGCCGGGAATAGCATGAGGAATGTCCTGGAATTTGGAGTTTTCTCTTTTCAGGACGTTTTGAAACTTATCATTTTCATTCTGATTTGGAGCACTTTTTTTAATGTAAGCATTTCCCACTGTGAGAGAACCTGCAACAGCAATCCTGCTATGAAATGAAAGTATTGTAAACTGAGGTGAACCAGATTCCTTTCATATGTTACAGGGAGAATAACAACCACATGTCCCTTTTTATCTAATTAGAATAGTGAAGCCATAATATTAAGTAGGAGTCCTCAAATAAAGTGAAATAAATAGAAAAACAAACTTTTGCTTTCCCACTTTTAATTTACCGCATTATTTACCCCCAAAGTTCCATTTAGTTTAAACTACACAATATTTGAACTGTCTATACTACTGTTTATGAACAGGTGAAAATTTTTAGGTAAGGAAGAATAAGGAAAAATTGTCATTAATCTGAGATGTAACTATATCCTTAGATTTGCTAAAACTTGCATTTCAACATATGCTGTGACCATGTGCAATCCCCAAACTAAACTGTTTAATTTGCTAATTTGGGTTGTCATGTAATTTTGAATGAGAGATCTGTGAAGGAACTAGGATGCAAATATATTTTCAGATCTGGAGAATCAAGTGAGGGGAATGTTAGGGTAATGATATCTGGATTTTATGGGGGTGCTGGGTGTACAGCTGTATAAAAGTTTTTTTTCTGTATCTTGGCAAAAGCCGTTAGTCACAAGGCTGGATATATATTAACAGTAACTAACTTTGCTAATGCTTAAGTAAGTGGATTCCTAACAAAAGAATAGGGTGCAAAGGGCGTGATGTGTTGTGTAAAAATAGGATGCAGACCAATGGCAAAAAACCCAGCAAGAAACCACAATTGACTGGGAGATGATGGGGGTCAACGTCTTAGGCATGCGCTCTTAGCAAAGAGGCATGTAAATGAATGAAATGCATAGGCAATACCATGCTAAGGAGGCAAACAGTAAACAGAGGCAGAGCTTGAGATGGGAGGAGAAATGGGTGGAACTGAAAGAGGCTCATAGGCAGAGTAAATGTTAATAAGTATGAACCAAAGTGTATAAATGTGAAAACAACTATTGTTCGGGGAGGCTCCCCCATTTGTTGGGTTTTTTTGGGAGCTAGTACAAAGCTGTCTCCATTCTGAATAAAGCTGTTGTGAGCAATGTGTGCTGGTGTTTGCTCCCTGCTTGCTCTGGCTAATGAGTAACAGGATCCATGGGCGATGGGATCGTCATCTCCCTAGTCATTGGGCACCGCATGGAGTCAGGGTCTAACAGAGAATGTTGATCCCTATCAGCTGGCAGAGTTGCTTAGCTTCTTCAGTACAGAGACTAGGACTTTGTTATAGGCAATGGAAAGAAAAGGCAGACAACCACCCTCTGAAACTTATAGGAAAACTCAAGGGAACCAAAATATGTGGGAACAGGAGGCTGAATAAATGTTTATTCTGCTGAGCAACAGAGCCTGGAGGCTTACAGAAAGATGGCTTGGGGTCAGATAAGTACATAAATAGTGGGATGATTTTCTGAGCTACCAAAATATTTGGGGAAAATCAGTCACTTTTACTAATGAGTTGAAGAAACATTCACCAAATACTTATGATATACTTTTTTCATGACCAGTAAATAGTATGTGTGTTCAGATCATGCAATTTGGTGAGCAAGTTTAATAATCACAGCTCAAGTTTAACACGCACAGTAGTGCACCCTTCATGGAATGCTGCCCCCTGCTGCCCTGCACCCACCATGTGGCAGCAGGCAGTATTGCACCCTTCAGGAAATACAGCACCTTCGAGCTCCTGAAAAGTGTAATAATCTTGCTTTCAAAACTAGAAGCAAGTGGTTTCAGGTTCTTCACTGGGTTGGAAAATAAACTAATATTCTAAAACCATATACTGTAGTGTGTTTAGGCAGCTTATGTTAGCAACTAATATTAAGATAAAAATGGAGGTGAAATGATTTTAATCTCCATGTAATTATTTAACTTTCTTATCACCTGCATTTTTAAGGCGATCCTGACTCTGTCACCTTTATGATAATCAGTTAATAAATCCTCATGATTGTTACACCTTTATGCATAGTAGTAATCTGAACAAATTGGCTGCTGACAGCTGCAATAAATTGCCAAGAATGAGTGCTGTCAGAGAACAAGTTGTTTCTGTGAACACACAGGATAAGTAAATCCCGTGTCATGCAATTTTATTCAGCTGATATCATTTGCAATCCAATACAGCAGGATTTATAGCATTATTTATTAGTATAAAAATGCATGTTTATCTTCAAAATGACATTGATTTTTTACTCATATTTTATGTTAGGAGATTACTGTTGACTTCATCTATATCTGCTTTCATCAACATCTGAGTGTCCCCACCACTATCCCAAACTGGTACAATCTATGAGCAGAAGAACATATGTTGTATTTTTGTTAAAAATATATATTGATTATATTTATTGAAAGTGGAAACTTGCCCTATTTTGTTGTCTGAATGAAGTGTTGTCATTAAAATGCATAAAAATGCATCTTATTTGAGCATGTATCGTGTGTGTGTAATATGTGAAATATTTATTTGATTTTTGTCTTCTAAAATTAATGTTTTGAAAACCTAAGGTGAAAACACTGAAAATGCATTATTTAATATATGTTTTCTGACCCCTAGTCCATTACAGTTTGTCTTTTTCATAGCAACTATAGAGGGGTTTTTTGCACACAAACAAATAGAAGCAGAATGATTGGTATACTACTACATTATTAATCTGAGAGCAAAATGATATGCCTGTCAGAACATTCTAAACTAAAGAAGTAGTTTTTTTATATAAAACATTTCTATCTCATGGGGGTTCTTGGACGTTTGTTTTATTTGACTTTGGGCTTTCTTGTGTGTTTTTTTCCCTTTTCACTAAAAGTTGAATTATTTCATTATAGGACATTGAACATTGCCAATTAGGACCTAAATGGGGGTGCAAAATATGACCTGAGGGCCAAATTCAGCCTGCCAGGCAATTCTATCTGGGTTGCGGGGCTTCTGCGTAAGCCCTCTGTAAGCCTTGGCCCCGGGCTGCCCCTCTACAAGCCAGCATGTCCCTGCAGGAGGTGCGCCTCTGGTTGCTAAGCAATCACCCCCTCCACCCCAGCCTGGCCTGACCCACCCCAGCCCTGAACTGAGGGGCACTGAAGACAAAAAGCATCTGCCTGGCAGAGGCTTTTGTGGCTGTTTCCAGCCTCCCGGCCTGTGAGAGTGGAAATTCAGGTAAGTGCCCCACTGGGCCAGGGCCAGGGACTCCCACTGGGGGAAAGGATGGGAGTGCAGGGAGCCATGAGCTAGGTACTGGGTAAGGCTGGCCCTGCATGCTGCCATTATGTTTAGCCAGGGACTTGGGCAGGAGCTGCACACTTTGGGGCCGGGCTGGGTTGGTCCTGTGTGCTGCCTCCACTTATGGCCAGGGACTTGGGTGGGAGCTGCATGAGATGGGGTCAAGTGGGGCTGGTTCTACACCATGTGCAGGTGGGGACTTGGGCAGGAATGGTATTGGGCCGGATGGGGCTGCTGCCATGTGCAGGCAGGGACTTGGGTGGGAGCTGCATGTTATGGAGCCGGGTGGGGCTGGCCCCACTCTGCCACCACCTGCAGATCCAGGGACTCGCATGCTCCAGGAACTTTGAAGACTTCCCGTATCTGTGTGCGTGTGCACAGATTCCCCCCAAACCACCCACAGCCATCACACACACTCCCACCCTGATCATAACCCCCCACACACCCACAGCCCCCACACACATTCCCACCCCCCACCATAACCCCACAGCCGTCACCCACACCCCTCCACATTCAACCCCCCCACACTGCACCCGCCATATCCACCCCGCACACACACACCTCCACACCTCACCAAACATCTACTCCCCAAGCATACCCCCCAACATGCACTCCCTTACTGCCCCCGCACAACCAATATGCAATAGTAAGACTGTATTTTGATCTGTTATGCAATTGTCTCAAGATACACTACACAAACGCACATAAATCAGGACTAAAGTCTTTTTTTTAAATAGATTTAAAATAAGTTATAGTAGGTGTTTGGGTTTTTTTCCAGTTTCAAGATGGCACCACCCTTCCACCCAAAAGAAGTACTTCTGGAACAAGGGGAGGGACTTTGGGAGGCAAAGGTCAGGGGTTAGGGAGTGGGAGTTCCAGTCCTAAGATGGTGACTAGAGGGTGGAGCTACCATTATGGTCCTGGACAGCTCACCAAAACTCACTAAGTGGCCCTCCAGCCAAAATAATTGCCCACCCCAACCTAAGTAGTGTTCCTAAGCTTTACATCAGTGCACCAACATGCAACTGTAGTCATCTGATGGACATTAAGACACCAGCTTTTTTTTTTTTTTTTAAATATTTTGTTGTAAATCCATTTTTTAAAGATACATGCATATTGCAGTTTATATTGAAATATTGGTGAAAACATTTTAAAATACCGTTGTCTGGAAAAGAGTTCCTGGACACACAGTGTGAGATTTACTTTGTGTGTATAATTTTGTATTTGAAGCAATTTTCTACAATTATGCTGCTGCAAAAGTAACCATCACAGGAGTTAAAATTAATGAAGACACAGCATTTAGTGTTTTGTTCACGTGATGGTTTTATCATGAAATTTTGAAAAGATAATTTTGGAGAACTAACCTTATCCAAAACATTTTAACATTGTAGAGAGACTGCAACTTTAATAAGTAGCACCCTACCAAATTCATGGGCCACAAGGCCAATTACATGGCTGTAACACAGCCGGGACTTCCAATTTTATGGCCGTATCACAACCAGGGCCACCATTTTTAAGGTGGAGCAACCCCATCGCCCCCAACACACCTCTGATTGGCTGAGGAGTGCCACAAGTCCCACTCCTCTGGCTGAGGAGTGCCACAAGTCCCACTCCTCCCAGGCATTGATAAAAAGCCCTAGCTGGAGCTGCCTAGCTTGTTAATTCAGTAATTATCACCCTCTTCAGAGGGTGGAGGGTGATAATTACTGAGTAAACAAACCAGTTAAGTGTGGCACTTAAACAGTTCCCTTACCCAATAGAAGTGTAAAGCTAGGTCCTGGCTAAAATAAATCAAAGGAGACAATGAAATTAAAGAAATACCAACTGTAAATTTTATTAAAGAGGGAAATCATGACTATACTAATACCAATTTATATACATTTGATTAAATCAGCACTTAAACTATACACAGAAAGACCTTAGGAAAATACCTGCTCCCTGCCTCCCTTTCTGGAGACAGAGAGATGGGAACTTTTCCCATATCTTCCTTTCTCCACCCCCTTGCCCTACCCCCTCACCCACTTCAGGAGATTGGCAATCTGCCTTTTTTTTTTTCCCTTTGGTCCCTTCCCTCCCCTCCCCGCACCCTTTAGGAGAGAGCTTTTTGCTGGCTTTTTGAACATAGCCAGTTCCCTGCACTTTTTCACAGGGAACTGGCTGTTTCATGGGAGGCTGCCAATTACACGATTTCCGTGAAATCTTGTATTTGGTAGGTTCCTATTAGCAAGTTACTGAGCCAGTGAGATTCTGTTTTGCCTCAAATATTCACCAATGACAGTTAACTGAATTGTAGGTCTTCCTTGTGGTCCTGTCTCACAAATTACTCCACTGCATGGAGCTAAGACTAGTGTATAATGGATAAAGGTAGAAAGAAAAGCATTAAATGTTGGAAGGGTAACAGTGGGTGGGGAAAATGGACCTAGAAGAACATGTACACAAAGATTTTTCTGGTGAAATAAGTAGCGAGATTTCATGAGAGAATTGTATGATTAGAGCAGTTGGACAGAAAATTAGTTTTGGCAGCAGTATTTTGGATAGATTGGGGATGGACCAGATTAGGCAACAATGTTTATCAAACAGGGAATCCCCCTCTCTGTGTGTCTCTCTCTGTCTCTGCATTTGTATGAGTGTAAGTAAATGTGTATAAGGGAAAGTGTTTTAGCAGAGGAAAACATGAATTTTAATATAGGCCAATTTCACCAGTGACACCTCACAATGTAAATGGCTATGATGTATATGTAGTACTGCAAGGACCATATAAGGAAAATAAACATTTATAGATAAGTCTTTTCTCCTAATTTCTATAACTCCATCGAGTAGATTCGTAATTCCACTGCAAGATTTTACCCTTAGGAAGATATTAGTCTGTAATTTCCAAATCCAGTTATGTCAGAAGGACTATGAGATCTCATATGCTTTCTATAACCTTCCTTAATTCTAACAAGCAATTTATATTTGGTGTTACTCAACTTTCACAATAAACATCAAAAGAATCTGCACTCCTATAGATTGTATTTGAAAACACAAGAATGAGATGCAATGTAAATATTAACTAAAGCAACTTTAGCTCTTCCTCCTACTGTATTGCATGTAATTTATGGCTAGTACATCTTACAACCTAACATTAAGCTGTATCTCACTAGACATAAATCCCAGTGTCAAATATCTCATTGCTGCAATCATAGTTTTTGTTTTTATTTTAAAAGCAGTAATATAGAACCAAAGGCAAATATGTTCTGTTTTCAAACAATATTTTGGTCTTTAGTTATAAACACAAGTGGATAATATAAGGGAATCATTAAAGGTGTAAGCTATTTTTCTTTATTTCTTTGCATTTCACATTTGAGTACTGTTTAAATAATGTACTCATCACTGGAGGTCTTAGTTGTGGGAAAATGTGTATACCTATCTTGGGCCCAATCCTGAACCCTTCTTTGTATAACGAGTCCTTATTCATATACTTAGTTGGAGTGTTATTATGGCCAAAAGTTGCAGGATCAAACCCAAAAATCTATATTGCATGTAAAACAAATTATGTTAAATGATCATTAAGCTTGCAAAGGAAAGTACTGACAAATTAGAACATGACAGAATTAAAGTAGTCCACAAACCTAATTTATTTCTCTTGTACATATGCTTTATGATACCCTGCCTCATCAAGAGGGATCCTGATTTTTCTGGGATTGCAAATTGATAAAAAGAAAAATTAAGATCACAAAGTCTCTGATTAAAAAACCCCCAAATCCACATTTTCTGTGATTAAAATGAAACACCTTTCTCTCTTTCTCTCTCTCTCTCTCTTTATTTTTACATATATAATATATACATATATATTATATATGTAAAAATAAAATTTAAATGCAATGTTTTATTGATATATTTACAATTTTAAAGAAATTTGGCAGCCTACTAGTGACTCAATTACTATAATAAAATAAATTCTAAATATCTATAAATTTTGGCATCTGATTTTAGGTTTTTTAACCTAGAAAATCAGAACTTTCTTGTCTCCTTCATTCATCAGAACACTGTAGGTGAAGGGGGCGGCTGTGGCTGTGGCTGTGGTGTCTCAGCTGCTTTCTGGCACAGAGTAGCCTCAATATGTCAGTGCTCTGCCCATTCCATTGCTCCTTATTCCTGACCCACAACTTTCCAGCCCTGCTGGTGCCCCTCTCTCCCCAACCATAGCCCCCTGGCCCTGCTGGTGCCCCTGGCTCCCACAGCAGTGCCCAAACCCCAGATCCTGCCTGCAGGAGGCAGCAGCTGCTGCAGCAGAATGGAGAATGGAGCTCTGCTCCCCTTCCCACACAGGTGGCACAACAGGAGTGGAGCCCATGGTTGGGGAGGGCAGATGCAAGCTGCAGGCTTGGGCTCCCTGGCCTGCTGCCCTCCCTCTGGGACATCTGCAGCCCAGTGGGCAGGACTTGGGCAAGGCAGGACAGAGTGGGGCCAGGCAGGGAAGCTAGTTGCTGAGGCTTGGAGCCCCTGCCACCATGACGAGGCTCTCCCTGCCTGCCCAGCAGCAGCAAGGGGCATAATTCTATGCTGTCACCTCCACTAGTGCCAGGCAGGTAGAGGATGCTTCACCATGGCAGGCCAGGGCTTGTGGCAACAGCACTGAGCTTCCCTGCCCCACTCCACTCTGCCGCACCAGGACCCACCTGCTGGACTGTGGAGGCTTCACAGGGAAGGTAGCAGGGCAGGGAGCTCACACCCACCCTCCCCCAAATTTGGGGGCATGTGCCCCCTATGCTCCCTATACCCCCCCAGGAGTGTGCCCAGCAACAGGGATTCAGCCCATCTCCCTACCCCCCAGACAAGCTGCTCATGGCCCTGTCCCACTACCCATCCAGGCTCTGTGGTTGCGCATGTGGGCTCCGGGCCCCAAGTCCCATCCACTGGCCCAGATAGGCAGCAGTTGCAGCCCTAGTCCCAGCCCTGCCCAACTCTCTCCCTCCCTCCTTATGGGGGGCCTCAATCCCTCTTCCCCCCATTACCAGACTTACCTGAAGGGAACTGCTGTCCAGGCTGCATGGTGGCCATGCGCATGTGTACATGTGCACATGTACATGGCACCCCTCACTGATAATCCTTCTATTGTTTCCTGCAGCCCCTTGCATGCTGGAACTCTGCTAGCCTGCAAGGAGAAACCCACCATTTTCAGTTTTTTTTCCTTTAAAGGAAAAAAATCCAGGTTTTTCCCCCTAAAATGAGAAAATCTGGGTTTTACCATGTTTTTTCGTGGTAAATGGAAAACTTGGATCCTTGCTAATCAAACGATCCCATACTAATTTTTCCAGAGAGGAATTCAGTACACAAAATTGACTTGGTTCGGGGATAAATCAGGTAGTTGAATGTTTATACGAGGAACTCGGTTCTAACCTTCCTTCTTCAACTTTAATTTTAACATGTTCTACTATTTGAGTGCTAGACTTTGCAGTGCTAAAATGTACATTTAAAGCATCTTATTCTGTGTAATTTCTGAATTTGCTTTTTTCAAAACTCAAACTAAAGAAATAGAATTTCTATCTCATGGAATTTTATTGACACCTACATGGTTCATCAAGACTGGAACCGCTAGGTACACCACATGGACCTGCAGCACTCAAGGGAGCAGCTACTAGCAATAGTAGGTGGTCATTTTCTATGTGCATTGGTACAAGAGAAGGATGATTTTAATAATACTTGTTGACAATGGAGGAAGAATAAGACTAATATTTATGGCTCCCATTCCAGAATCTAAAGGAAGTGTTCTTTAGAGGAGACATACTCTTCTGTTAATCCCCCACAAGCTTCACCCTTGCTTCAATTCATTTTCATCTTAGTCCTGTCCCTTCTCTTCCTGCCACACTGATTCCTTGTACAGTCCCTTTCTTTTTGGAGTCACAAAAAGGATTTTAGAGGTCATAGTGGATAAGCAACTGAACACGAGGTCCCAATTTGTTGCTATGGCTAAAGAATGAATATGATATTTGGATACATTAGCAGAAATGTCCTGTCCCAGAGTCTAATTCCAGAGAAGCCAGCCATGTTGTACTCTAGCTCTTTAAAGTTTTTATCTTGTACTTCAGCATACCTGGATTCCTGATGCAGCATTCTATCACATTGTCCAATAACTTCCTGCACAGTACCTCTTGGTCTGCTGACCTCTGTTGGGACAAAGAGCGTGGTCCTTTGCAGAAGATCATCATTTACCACCCAGATGTATCCAGACAGGTGGAGATTCCTTCTCATGGTCACATCCACAGTTCTTCCAAACTAATCCTTTGATCCTGATGATCTCGCTTCTGACATGGTCTTGCCAACTGACTACATGCAGCTATTTGTAACATTATTTCAAAGGCCATCAGTCTTTGTTTATCAGCCCTCTTTAAAGGCTATATCTATGCAGCAAAGAGCAGGGTTCAGAACATATGTGTTCTGAGCATTCTGATTACTGTGCCTAGGGAGATTCCCTTGTTTTGCCTATCAGCTTCATGTTGCCCAGGGCCACTTGCACCTGCCATATCCTCCTTGCAATCTTGTTTGAGTAGTATTGTCCTACTTGATGATGTTTCCCAGGGAGCAGAAACTATCCACATTATCCATCTTGTCACCTATTTTAATGCCTGTTTGGTTCTTTGTCTTTTTTAATCATCTTTGTCTACTTCACATTAATATGTAGCCTGAATTGTTTACTGGTCCTGTGAAGGACAAGCCCTTTTCTTTTCTTTTTATTGTCAACAAACTTGAGGTTTTTCTTTCATTGCTGTGCATTTTTACCCTGAGGCCTTTGGCTGTTACAGCTGCATCAAGGTGGATCAAAAAGGTTGTGAGAGATATTGGGTCTCCCTGTCTTCTGCTGATCAGCATTCTGAGCCAGTCGCCTAGCTCCAGGTTGTCCAACTGGCAACCCAGGGCTGTTAAATTGTGGCCTGCAGGGTGTGTCATCACAGTTGCCAGAGCTGCTGCGTGGATGCAGTTCCAGAACTCAGGGGATAAACACTGCTTACCCTGTATCCTCTTGCCTACTGCCAAAAATTGGGGTCTTTGGTCACCACTGGTGACTCAGATTGGTAGAAGAGGAAAAGGAGTAAGAGTTTATAGGTGTAAGAGTTTATATATGGAAGGCCAAAGACACAATGGTAGTGTTTCCAAAAACATTTGGATGCAAATATTGTAAACCCCTTATACACAATTGTTGCCTACCACTCCTTGTAGAGTGCCAGGAAAGTTAAAGTGTGAGTTTTCATGTGGGATGAATCCAGGACACAGATGGACATATTCATGCAACTCAAAAGTGCCTCCATAAAGAAGACTTCTGCTAAGGGAAATTAGGGATGCTGTATATGTTCACATCCATGTCTCTTGGCAATTTTAATGAGCAATCAACTGCTGAGGCTATGTTCTGTTTTGTGGATGGTGAAATACCATGGGGCATGTTGTACTGATATGGTAGGAGTTTTAAAATGCCTGTTCTATTGAGGCTGCTAATTTGCATGGGATATTTTATGTCTGATTAGCTTTATGGATTGCGTTGAGTTAGGGTTGATTTAGTTGCTGAATAAAAGATCAATTTAAATGTAACACTCTGCTTGCTAGTTTTAAGCATAGGATGCCATTTTATTGGCTTGAGTAGATCGCTCGCTGCTTTTCTTTTACTCAGACTGAATCTTTGCAAAGCTGCAGATTCCTGCTTCCTTACAGTTAACTGAAAAATAAGTAGTACACAACTGATTAAATTTACAAATATATGTAAGAAAGAACTTAAGGAAAAATGCAGATAGATCTGTTGACTTCTAACAACAAATAGAAGTGGGTTTTTAGCAAGGCTGTCAAATGATTGAAAGATTTTATTGCGTTTAGTTGCACATTAATCGCAATTTTAATCACACAGCTAAAACCTCAAAATGCAGGTACCTTGTATAGTGGGGGGGGTGAAGTGTGTGTGTGAAGGGGGAGAATTTGTGAATGTGTGGGGCTCTGTGGGTGTGTGTGGGGGGGTTGGAGCCAGGGGAGGGTGGGTCTCCACACATCCTGGCAGGATCCAGGGGTACTGTAAGTCAGGAGTGAAGGGCAGCAGCAGAGCTGGGCAGGGGGCTGTGGCTTGGGAGTGAGGGATACATGCACGCGTGCACCCCCCGGTAAGTCTGTGGAGGGGTAGGGACGGGGGAAGGATCGAGGCCTCCAAGCTGATGGAGGGAGTGGGGTAGGGACAGGGGCAGGCACTAGGGTGAATGGAACTCAGTGCCAGGGAGGGTCATGGGATGGAGCTGTGGGTGGCTCATTCAGAGGTGCGGGAGGGTGGCTCTACTGTGCACCCCCCTGGGGGAGGCATGGGGGGGACGTGCCCCCAGATTTGTGTGAGAGGCAGAGGCAGGTGGGCTGCCTGCTGTGGGCTGGGTCTCTGTGCCCTGCTACCTTTGCCCCGCGAGCTGCGCAACACTATATTGTGCCTCCTACTGCTGGGCGGGCAGGGGACATGTGGGTCCTGGGGTAAAGATAGCAGAGCACAGAGCCCCAGCTCACAGTGGGCAGCCCACCTCCACCCCATGCACAAATCCAGGGAGCATGTGCTCCCCGTGCCTCCCCCAGGTGTACGTGCAGCAGCAGGGAGCCCCTCCCCCCCGTGCCTCTGGATGAGTCTCCCACAACTCCATCCCATGACCTACCTTGGGCCCAGAGCCCCATAGACCCCAGTGCTACCCCTGTCCCACTCCCTCCTTCACTGTGGAGGCTTTGATCTGTCTGTCCCCCTCCACCCCTTCCCACTCCCCTTGCCCCTCCCCTTCCACAGACTTACCAGCATGGCACTGTTCTACACACAGCATGCAGGCTGCAGCTTGTGTATGTGTCTAGCTGTGCACCACCCAGCCCCATCTCCCCCAGCTATAGCCACCTACAGCCCGTGCGCAGGCTGCCCTGTGGTCCTCTATGCTGCTGCCAATGCCTGGAAGCAGGGAAGTGGAGCCCGGGTGTGGGCTCCAAAACCACATCAAAGGTAGTGATGTCTGCATCCTGCAGTTTCCTTCTTTTAAGCCATCTATTTAGAAATGTGTAATGCAGCATTGTGTTCCTTGTGCCTGATTTAGCATTTGGAAAGGGATTTATATTGCAGTTGTGTTTGTTCTGCACTGTGTCTGTGTAAAGACCATTGCTCATGTCAGGGGGACGTAATTAAATTGTGAGAGTAGTACTATGAGGTATAGTTCACTTGGACACTTAAATTTTGTGTTTACAGTTTTTCTTCCATAGATACCTAGGAATGGATGCTTCCTGGGAGAGAGAGGAGAACATATATAAACCCTTTATGTGTATGCTGTCCTTACTGAAGCAGATCACCTACATGATAACCAAAATCTTCCCTAACTGTAAATTCCTTGGCCATGTACCAGGAAATCCCACCTCTTTACTTCAAAGCTTCCCCAGAACAATTTCAGGCATCTTCTGGGCCATGGCTCTGGTCGTTCCTCTCCCACTTTTTGGGGGGGCATCTGTGGTTTCACTGTTTAAAAGGTCCTCAGAGAATCCTCCCAAGGTATATAGTTAGGTTGTTCTGTGTTTGTAAGGGTTGAGACCCCAAAATAGCATTCATACCATGGGAACCCCTTGTAAGAGGCTCCTCTCCCTCTTCTCCCCTTTTGAAGAATGGGATCATGCAAAGTGATGGGCTTGGTACACAGAGTAGTGGCAAGTGCCTCAAAGAGCTCAACATAGCAGGTGCGTGAAACAAGGGCCTGTGGTTAGTGGACTTTCACATTTTTGTGTCCGTGCTTGATGTACTTTATTTTGTCTCATGCTACAACCCATTCTAGTTATTGTCCCCAGTCCCCCACCTCCAAGTGAGCTGTTTTAAAATTACATTGCAGTGGTGACTATTCCTGCTCCTACAGCCAAGATTATTTTAGAGCATCCCTTCACCGAGATTTAAGCATGTTGCTCTGGCCGTTTAGTTGCATTTCTGCAGCTTGGCAGAACATAGGTTAACTGGTTTAAGGGAGTCTACCTGGGGTTTTGCTGAAGTTGTACAGTTTTTAAGGAAAAAGAGGGGTTAAACACAAAGCAGCAACTATAAAGCATCCCTCAGCTTCCAAAGAGTATATTGTAAAGAAAGGGGTAGCTGAAGGACTAGAAGACAAAAACAGAGAACTACTGTCAGCTCTCTAATCACATTGCAGATTGGCCATGCAAACATGTGAATAATGGCTGAAGATGGTACACACATGGAAGCTGAGAAGAACTTATGGACTTGGGCTGTAGTTGCCCAGAGCCATTACTACAGGGATTTTTAATTGTAAAAAACTAATTATTGAGATGGGTACAAGAAGAGCTGAATTCAGTTCTATGTGATGATTTCTTCAAATTTTCCTCACAAAATTACTCTTTGGGTGCAGAATTAATTATCTGAAAATGTAAATGTATTTAATTAATTAATTCGTATATGAATTAAAATGAGATGTGATGGCTGGCCTTTTGAAAATGGGAGTTTCTATGAAAGAAGCCTACACAAACAAATATCTGCCATCAAAAAATAAGTTATTTAAAATTGTCTGTTGTATCATTTAACTTGCAAAAGAGTGAGAATGAAAATAGGAGACTCAACTCTGTCCTCAAATAAATAGAAACAGTCTCCTTGCTTTTCTTGTTTAATGTTCATAGGAGACTTTTTATTTAAAAGAGAACATAAAAATTCCCAATTTAAAATTTAAATTAAGATGGGGATAAGGCTGTAACCATCTCTCAATAATTTATAGGGCTTGTAGCCTGTTGTAATTACCTCATGCCCAAGCAATTTATAATGCAATAAATGGGAAATGCAGTGTTATTTTTAAAGTTTAAAGAAATCTAAATATGTTAACATATGGAAATGTGCAGAGCCCCCAGACAACATTAAACGTGTCATATGATGGCAACATGACGGGGGGGAAAAAAGTCAAATGAATTTTAAGAGTCAATTTAATCATAACTGAAAAGCTGTGGCATTCCGTCCCTATAGGGGCTATATTGTCGATGTTAACGCCATTTGAACTAAGAATTTAAGAAAATTACAGCAAAGTTGGTAATAGATAATGAAAAAAATATTTTCCTTTATCTTCTAATTAGGAATTATGTTCAGCTATTCTTGGGCCAAGCACATAATCTCTTCACAGATGGCTTATTGCATAGGTTTGAGACCTAATAAAATCAGGGTAAACTTGTGCAAAAATCAGTTCACTAGCTGTACATTTGTAAGAGTTAAAATAAACTATTTCATAATTTGCATATTAATTTTCAAGAAGTAGTGTTTCAGAAATACATAGATTAGATCCCCAATTCTCATTAAGATTCAGTAAAGGCTTGGGTGCCTACCAGTCATTTATATATTTGAATATATCCAATCAATCAACTGCCAGTCTGTAATATTTATTCTTTTTTGCTGTTTATATATTAATACATAGGCTAAGGAGAGATGTATATCCTTTGGGTTGCTGTAGGTCATTAGAAAGCAGTAATACCGATGGAGACCTGCCTTTGATAGTGAATAGCCAATTAGACACAATCATGCCATGTAACATGGATATAAAAAGGTACAGCACACATAAAGGTTTTGAGTTAAAGAATGCCTCATTATCTGATTTAATTGTGACTGATTAAGAGTAAGTAGTGATGTTATAGCCATGATGGTCCAGAAAATATGCAACAGGCAAGAATTTCTTAGGGTGATAGCTTTTATTGGACCAACTATGGAGTTTGGGATAAAGTTAGACAAGCTTTTAATATAAGAATTTCCAATAAAAGCTATCACTGTCAGAAATGTTTGCCACTTATATAAATATTTTATTTAGTTTATTACTAGGGATCATCATTTCTGAAAGATATAACAGAGTGAAAGTAAAAGAAGAGAAATTTAAAAATTCACTTACAAGAAAACTTTAAAATATGTATAAATATGTAAAGCAGGAATAAAAGGGAACTAAAAAAAGGTACATCATAGAATCATAGAAAATTAGGGTAAGGAAGAACTACAGGAGGTCATCTAGTCCAGTCCCCTGCTCAAAGCAGGACCATCCCCAACTATATCATCCCATCCAAGGTTTGGCTCCCTGGGTTTAAAAACCTCTAAGGATGGAGATTCCACAACCTATCTGGGTAGCCTGTTCCAGTGCTTTACTACCCTCCTCATGAGAGTTTTTCCTTTTATACAACCTAAACTTCCTCTGCTGTATTCACACTATTCCAGATGTGGCCTGTCAAGTGCCAAATAGAGGAGAATAATCACTTCCCTCGATCTGCTGGCAACACTCCTACTAATGCAGCTCAGTATGCTGTTAACCTTTGCAAGAAAGGCAAACCATTGGCTCATATCACATTACAAATGTTTGAAGGAATACCCATATAAAGAGTTCATAATGTCAATAATGATTGTTCAATTATGAAAAAAGCCAGAAGCTCAAGAAGTCTTTAAAGGACATTGTGAGGATGCAGGCCTGCAGATTAGGGCTATGCGATTAAGGAAGTATTCAATTTGGATTCAGCCAATTCGGAGGACAGTGATTCAATTCAGCTGATTTGGCTTTGGAAGATTCAGCACTGATTCAGAGAGATTCAATGATTCGGATCAGCCAGGGAAAGGCAGGCAGAGCTGGGCAGCTACAGCTTCTCTCCTGTCTCCTCCGGCTGTTTTCCTTTCTCTGCCTGGGCAGGGGGAGCTGAGGGAGAAGCCTCCATGGCTGTGCTCCCCGGCCCCAGCCCAGTCCCGGCACTTAAAAAAATTAAATAAAAGCCCTGTACTCGCTGCCTGCAGCAGAAGCAAATGGGGCCTCTGGGTAATGGTGGCAGCACGGGGCAGTGGAGGGCAGCTGGAATTGTGCCTCCACCTGGCACCCTCATGGCAGCTGCCCCACGGTGCAGGTGCAGTGCAGCTCGGTAGGGCTCTGTGTGCTGTCTAGGACCTGGGGTTGCTGGGGCTGAGCACTGCCAGGCTATAGCTGACATGTGGAGCCGCCTCAGCTCCCATTCAAATCAAACTGGAGCCTGGGGAATTGAACCGGGTTGCATTGTTGCATCAGCTACAGTTTGTTCCCATTCTCTTTTTTGGGATGAATTCCACAGCCTGACTACATTTCCTAACATTCAGTATCTTCCCTCTTCTACAGGGAGAACATGTCCCATTTAAAGAAGTGTAGTCTGTTTAGGAAGCCCCCTTAGGTGCAGGAGAGGTCCAATTAAAGTCTCACAAAGCATTTAAGTGATTCAGTCAGGAGTGTTTTGGTCCTAATATTTTTACAATTATTTATATAAAATATTTCCATCAAAAAAAGTTTCCAATTTCTGAACAGCTCTAGAGGAAAGGAAGTATCTTGAATTTTCTGTGTTTGTTTTGCTTCCAAATTACAGTCATTCCCCAGCCACTTGCCTGATTCCAGAGAGTGAAGAAGGTTCTTCTTGGTTGTTTCTCTATGCAGGAAGAGATGCAGAAGGAAATATGCTCCTTGATCCAGAACTGAGAAACAGCAGTAGCTTTGCTGCCTTGTTAGTGATGACAAGCATCCCTGTACAATGCTTTGGAAAGAGTGTTTATATGAGTTCTGTCCAGATGACATTATGCTAGTGCATAAGCCTAAATGGAACTGTTGTCAAATTACTGACTCTGATTGCTTAAAAATTGGATTTGTATTACAAAATAAAACAGCTGAAGACATACATGGAAGCTGTTTTGCCACTCTTCTCCAAATTCAGTAATAGCAGTAGGGGCTTGCAAAAGAAGTGCTGCATAGAACTGTTTTGAAAAGAACTGATTATCTGTCTCAAAGAGGAATGGCATGGACTATTAATGTTGGGACAGAAGACTAACTTTTGGAATGCCCTGTGTTTTGGGAGCCCACTATTTCCACTTTAACTTTACATTAACATTATTTGTTTACATTCACTACATAGACAAACACTAGGATAATGAATTTGTATGTGCATGTAGAAAGTCGCATCAATTTCCCTTTTGTTTTTCCTTTTTTGGCTAAGACTCTAAAATGACTGGAGATGATTTGGGATTACTGTTGGATTACTGATATCATTAAGCCCTACTGATTCTCTTACTGACCTTATTGGCAGTACTGAAACTATTCAAATTAAAGACTAAGGTGATAATAATACTATCCAAAGATAAATACAACAATGTTCTCACAAAGACATATTTTAAGCATACTTTCAAGAGTATTTGGTAGTTAAAGTAGACAAGAACATTTAATACTAGACGCAATCTAAACCAGTCACTGCACGTATGTGATCAGCATAATTCATTATCTTTATTATAGCCTAAATAATGATTTTTTTTGGCATATGTAGACATACTGAACATACACTGACCATGAGATTTTTAAACTTTTCCTATAACAATTCCTTTCACTTCATGACAGTCCAAAATCCAAAGATCCAAAATAAAAGGTAAATGCCAAACTCAGTAAGCCCCATTATTCTGTTTAAAATTGTTCATTGTAAAATAATTAATTGAACCTACCTACTGTATGAACTTTGCAGAAGTTTAATTTTAACAGCTACACAACAGATAGTGTTTGAAAAAAAAACCTTGTAACAAATTTAATCTGTCCATAATAGTAGAATGCCCATTTATGCCCATTTTATGAGGCCACATTTATTCTTATAATTGGCCATTTCCTGTCTTTAAATGCATATTTATTCATGTCTGCCACCTTTTTCTCAGTTTGTTGGCCCTGTGGTCACCACGTTATCTTTCTCTTCAAAATCAATTGACATTTTTATGAAAAGAGTTTGCAAGATGTTTAGCTCAGTGAGAGTGGCATATAGAACATGTGCCTGTCACATCAAATAATCCCTGTTAAAACTACAGCATGCAGTGGTTAAACTATCAGTAAAATATACCAATTTTTTTCTCTGGATTTTATTTGAATTTTTTTATAGAGAATTCATTATCTCAAAACCTTAAGAGAAAGCTAGTGGATATAAATAGTACAAGTAATTTTTTTTTTCATAAGAACTACTGTCCAGTGTAATCTTGCATCTCCTATAATTGAAGCCAGGGTAGAGATTCACCTTGTAGACTAACTAAATCAGAGAAGCATAAGATTTTGTGAACCTAAGCTCACTTCATCAGGTGCATTAAAGCTTATGCATTTTTTTCCATGCCTTCTGCTTGACTTCAGTCTAACCCAATCCTCCTTACCTATCTCCTTCAATATACATTCTGAAAACGTACAGAAATTCCCAGCTATAATGTTAGAACGATTTAACTTCTGGATATACATTACAATATTAAAAATACTAAACAGTTTTCTCAACCAGTCTCATAGAATACAATGTAGAATATTTGTTAACTATATGATATTCCCTTTTGGTTCTTGATTAAGCTCAACCCATGGCAGCAGTAGTACACAATTCTTTCACTATGCCCCTTTAGCTTCTTGGGCTGAAGCATACTTCTCCTCTGTCCCTACATGTATGGACATTATTGCTGCCCTGCACACATAGGGACAACTCATTCCATTTGCTCATGGCAGGAAACACGGGCTGTGTGGTCTCTCTGCCCCTTCTACCTAGTCCACTTTAAGAGCTGTTCTGTAGTTACATGGGTCAGTGGTAGCCACCCTTTTCTGGCTGTGGACTAAAATGTCCCATCCCACATCAGTGGCACGCAGATGGGTAGGTGCTACTGCCACTTGTTCCCACAGGGAGAATGCCACCCATACCCTCCCACCATTGAAGCCCCATATCTGCAGGTCAGAACCCATGGTTCTGTGGGTCAGATTTGGTCCTCAGGCTGTAGTTTGCTGATCTTTGATGCAAGTAATGCTCCATTTCCCTTACTCTCATGGCCAGTGATGTTAGCTTCCACCACAATCAGTCCCTTAAAGAGTGCATAAATAATGGAGAGGAATGAGTACTAGTCTTAGTGTGTTGAGATTCACAGTTTTGGGAAAGATTCACGTTATACTTGTGTCTTATGTTTATTTAAGAGAGAGACTTAAACAACACAGGATAGATACAAGTCTAGATTTCTGATTCCTGGTTAGATTAAGGGTCTGGTTCATATGCATCTCCATTGTATGTATTTAAAAAAAAAACATGTAGTTCTTGTGCATTATAATGATTTGAAGCTAAAAGCAGGCAAGAGATATGGATAAAACTGAAGATAAATCCTCCTACAGACAAGGAAGGAATTTCAACTGATTTATTTTTTCGCATAGTTGAGTGCAGGTCAGCTCCTGCTGCTCTTGTTTGATCTTACGAAGAAAGCCAAATGCTGATTCAAAACGTTTGTTTCTAGGTGCCAGATTGACCTGTCGGCCCTGAGTAAAGAACAAACTCACAAGCTGGAGTTGCAGCTGGAGGAAGGAGAAGGATGCCTGGTATTGCTGGTCACCCTGACAGCCTCAGCTGCAGTCAGTATCTCTGACCTCTCTGTCAACTCCTTGGAGGACCAGAAAGAGCGAGAAGAAATACTGAAGAGATATGTATGTAGTATCCGTAACTTTCCATTTTTAATGTAATATTATAAAGAAATAATGAATAAGTGTTAAACATTCTGAATTGATCTATTACCCACTAGTAACAAAGATTAAACTAAGCTGTTAATATTGTAGTAATTGACTTAAAGAGTTTGATTATATCCACAGAGCCCCAAATCCTATTTTTGCATAAACTGTTGTGTCAGTAATTATTCAGCTATTTTACTTGACTGTAGCATTATGTAATTTTGATTATTTCAGTGTTTTCCAAGTGTAGCATAATCTAAGATATTATTAGCAACTTTAGAGTGTTCTAGTAAATATTCTTTTCAGCTCCTTGGAGTGTGGAGAGTTTTGCAATTGTTAGCATATTAGAATGAAAGAAGCCTTTCTATTTTTTGACTGAGTACTAGAGTCTGGAGCAGTGGTTTAGGTCATTAAAATAACTATATTAAACTATATTTCCATTTCAGAATATTCTGAAACAAATTATTTTATTTCCCAGCATCCTCACATTACACAGAATCTGTGTAGTTTTATCAAAGCAACAGAGAGGGGAGCTCTTACTCCAGCATTTATTAATACTCAAATCACTAAAAGTAACCGTCTCACTATACATAAAGAAAAAGGGGAGGAAAAAAACCCCTATCTCCACTTAAAATTACAAAGCTTTTATTGTACAATGCTGCCAGGTGTTTAGAAGGCTTCTCTAGACACTCAGCCATTAAACCAAGCTCTGACTAACAAAGAGCCGCTTAATTTTTTTTAGGTTTTAAAATATTCCCATTCCCTGACTGACATCCTTTCAATAACTGAATTTAATAAAGATGTACCTTATCAGGCTGTGCAGATAACATGAAGTGCTAGTACTAATGCTGTACAATATTCTTCAAACAGATTAGCAGGATGTGCGCTTCAGCAAATTTATTCTGGCTATCTCCACCGAATCAGCTGTCTGCTAATGCTTGTACAACTCATACACCAATAGTGTTATCGTAAACTCAGTTTAATAGAGGTGACTTAGTGAGGCTAAACATTATATTTTCTAACCAACTGAGAGCTAAGGTATTGTGTACCACCTTTGAAAAATAATTACAATTATGAGAATTATTTCAGATTTTGATATCCAGCAAGGCAGAGTCTGTTGTTGTCAGAATAGATCTTTATAAATATAATACATTTCTGATGGATCTATTTTCTATAATGACATACATTTTGATATTGAGTGTAACAATACCATATTTTTGTGGATAACTGTGATAACATGTGGCTGTTAAGTGATATTGATAGTTTTGATAGTTCAGCGACAACATAGGGAAATAAGATTGCTCCATGTATAAGTTTAGCTTTCTTCAATTCTCTACTTTTGCTTTAAAAGTTGAATGTATAACATAATTTATATAGTATGAGAATGATCAAATGATTTCTTATTCTCATATATCCATATACATAAACATAATTTTCAAAATTTAAATACATCTTCAATATACACATACTGCTGCATTCGAAACGTAAGAAAACACATAACCTTTGTTTGAGGGATGTTTCTAATTTGCTACTTGACAGAAACATAAGTTTACATTTACATATATTCCAGAATTTAATATTGAATACCTTTGGAGAAATTGCCATATTTTGTTCGCTAAAGTGACCCATAGGTAGCAGCAGAACAATATGTACAGAATCCAGATTGTTTCTTCTCATTGCTGAATGATTTATCTTTATACTGTCAGGCATATACAAATAACTAATATGCAGTTAGCAAGATGCACTTATAGCATTTGGAAGATTTTTTTTTTTTTTTTTACTTCTTAAAGGCAAACAACATTTGAAAAATGCATTTTGCACCCGCTCTTGTGGCCACAAACAGTTAATGAGCTGACCCTGCCATCAGATCAAATAGCCTTTGAAAATGACTCTATTACTGTCATTTAACCATTTGTAGCTGAACATCAGAGCCCTACAAATTAAACAGACATTACTGTTTGAACCATTATTTTACCACAATTGTCTGAAAAGATTAATTCCTTTTGGGGTGGGGAGAAGGAGGGCAGTAATGGGTACAGACCAAGAGAGATTGTATGACCTTTTCAGAACGGGTGTGCTGAACCCATGGTCCCCCTTGTCACAGTTTAAAAACCAGAGGAGCTAGTTTAGAGAAGAAGTTGTTAGCATTCCATTTTTATTATGACATTTCACAGTCATCCGATTTAATGTCCCTTGACCGGATTGTCCACCGTGAGACGATGGGCTTGAAATGTTATTTAGAGCATTGATAAAAGGTGAGCGGTTCTAGGATGACAGCGAGTCATAAGGCTGGTGGTGTGACATTAATTTTCTCCATAACAGAGATGGAATAAGACGTCACGGTGACAAGCTGTCAATCAGTACTGGCCCCTCAGTGTATCTCAATGCCATAGGATGGGGTATTGCTTCTCCCATAATAGAGCTGAACTGAGATGCTCTTCCTGACAGCTGCTGCAGCCATACAGAAAATATATTATACAGCCTTTCATTAAAAAAATAAAGAGGACTCATCTCCAGAGCATTTCAATCTTTTCCCATCTATTGAGGGCTGAAAGGATTCACAGCAAATCATAGATTCCTCTACTATGGAAATTTCAGACTTTAGAAGCTATCTAGGTTTTGAGGCCTTCAACAATAATCATAAATAAGAAGACAGAATATCATCTGATAAATCATTACATAATGTTACATATTTAAAGTAATGTAATAAAGTCATTTTCTTTTCATAGAGTCCCTACAATAATATTGCACAGTATGTCACTAGCCCAGGCTGTCAGAATGTACAATAAATGAGTCTAAATCAGCTGACTTGCTGAAACTAAAAGTTCAAATGATAATTATCCCAGAGAGTCTGAGAAAGGGTATCAAGAGTGAAATACAGCAATGCTGCCTTTTAGCAGAATGTATTTACCAGTGTGATTTTTTTTTTGTGTGTGTGTGTGTGTGTGTGTTTTTTTTTTTAAACTTTGGCTTAGTCTCCCCCCCTCCCAGCTTGCTATTTGTTTCAGCCACTTAGAAACTTTTGTTAAATAGCTACAAAAATTGAGGTGCAAAAACCTTCTGGTAAATCTCTTCACCTTTTGGACTACATTAGAGCAGGAAACTTATCTGTATTTTGGTGCCAGCTCTGATAAGAAGCTTCCAAAATTAAACTTGATCAGTATTGTAATAAATGACAGACTTCCAACAGACGTTTGAATTATAACATTGCTATCGGTAACACCACTTCCACCACCCTTGGTTTGCAAGCACATGAGTGAAGTATGTTTTGATTCAACTTTATCTGTTTATTTTGAACAGATTTCTGATAATAAACAAATGTGAATACTGATTAAAACAATCTCTGTGATAAACACTATATATATGTATATGTGTATATATGTGTGTATATATATAAAGCCTATGAGATTACACATAACTGCATTTCCTCAGCTCAGTATACCAAGGTCAACCATCCGCTGTGAACAATAATCAGTCAGAGGGGACTTATAAAATTAATATCATAGTGTGATTTGACTGTCAGAATTCTCTTGTTAATAAAAAGGCAGGGATGTGCTTTAATGTTTGTTAGGCATAAATATATTACATTTTTCAAACAAGCTAACCTTTAGGATTGCACTCAAGTGGCACCTTCAAGATTACTTCAGAACAGTAATCTTAGTTTACAGACTTAAAGCTCCCTAATAGTTTTACCTAACAGTTTTCCCTTATGATATATTTCAGAATCACCCACCTAGTGTCTTTCTTGCTGCTTGCATGATTTAAAATCTCAGACTTTGTTATGAACAGTACAAGCTGTTTCACTTGCTTCATATTAAAGCAGTAAAATAAGGCCCTAGCTTTAAAACTTATTGGCCTTAATTTAAAAAAAAATGGCTTCAATGGATTTGTTTGTAGGAAACTGTTGATGAAAGTTATAATGTGCACAAGTGCTAGGTTTTAGGAACAAGACTTGTAAAAAAAAAAATCTTAGATCAAGCCACATACATTTCTAAATATGGACTTTAGAATTTTATTTTAATTGACCATCTTTTGAGTTCCTGACTCAGATTATCTGATGTCTAAAATATAGCTTTGGTATGTACAGTTAATATATTGTGGGCTTAAAATTTATCTGCAGAATTGGCAGTATGATTCAGGCCTTATAGAAACATTTGAGCCTCTTGGGCTCAATTACTACAATACCAGTCTCCTGCATCTGGTCACTTGAAAACATAGCTATCAGTGTTTCAAAATAGTTTTCTAAAAGGTTTTCACAAATGTTGCATATCATGAATAAATGTGAACTACTCTTTTCCAATGTTGATAAATCTAAATGATATATAAGCCTTGCTGGCAAGGAAGGAAAGATCTGTTATGAGAGTTCCAGCAGTACATAACCATCTTTTTGGTCTTTGATTTGTGTGTCACTCCTGTTAAAGTCAGATGACTAAACATGTTTCTGAAAAGAAGAATATTGGCCCTTAATCACAAACAAAACTCTTTTGGGGAGCTATAACAAGGGAAATTAAATATGGTTTTTAAGTGCAAAAGTATTTAGCAAGAGGAAATAGTATAAATATTTTTATTCAGTTGTATATGTTGTTATGCTAAATAATGTACCAACATTAAAAAAATTTTTATTCACTTTTAATATTAGAAGTATAATAAAGTTGAATTAAAATTTTAAATTTGTTTTACCTTTATATATTCTTTCATTTAATCTCCAGTTTATAAATTGGAGATAGATATGCTTTGAAACTGATGGGTACCGTTAACATTACATTCCTAAAAAAAAACCCTAATTAAAAAGGCAATCATGTGTACTAAATGATATTTGGAATGGAGGGGAGGGAGAAGAATTATACAAGCTATAATATTTATGTTTATTATTATTATTATTATTTAGAGCCCAATGAGGATGTTTCATAATCTGAAGGATGTGGGATTTCTACAAGTGAAGGTCATCAGAGCAGAAGCGTTGATGGCAGCTGATGTTACAGGCAAGGACTCATTATGTTTCTGTGATAGTCTAATAAAAAAGTGAATCATTTGACAAATAGGACAGTTTCAGCAAAATATAAAGTTTAAAAACGATAAAGTGTCAGAACTCTTCAGCTCATTTGCAGACGACATATCTCTTAGCAAAAAACAAAACTTTTATGTGCTGGACCATGAGTTGTAATGCCAGCAAACAGAATCCTACAGTTTCTATGGGAGAGGAGAAATACACCTTTTTCACCATCAGAGGTCCTGCAAAGACATTTTATGTGGTAGATGTGCAGGACTTCATTCTCTAATGGGTACAAATATATGAAAATCTCATAATCAAAATGAACTGAAGGTAAATATTGTTTACAAGACAAAGCAGACAGTTAATTCAAAATACGATAGGCTCAGATAATACATTAAATCTGTCAGGAACTAACCTTCTGGAATTTACCAAAGAGCTTGACAGACTGGTTCGAGTTTAATATTAAAATACTAGTAATAATAATCAGATCTTCCTAAGGAACACAAAGTTTCCCGTGACCAATGCTACTTCAGTGGCTAATTGTAAAGATTGATAAGTAAATAATTTAAAGTTATTATTTAGTAATGATTTGTTCTTTGTATAATTAGCTGAATTGATAGAGTTGTATTTTGCTTATTGAAAACTACTTAAGAAAAAAATGTTGAAACTATACCAATATTTTTTCTTCAAAAATAACTAAGTTCTCTCTTAAAAGTACAATGAGCGTCATGCTCCACAAGCTAAGGGGAATAAGAAGAGATTGTTCACTTTCATAAAGTATCTATCATTACTATAAAATTCATGAATATTTGGTTTAGCTGCCACCATAGAAGTTAAAGTACAAATTCTATTACAGGAATAAATGTAGGCATGATCCGATATGTCTCGTGTAATGCTTCTGTATAAAGTAATATGATATAAATATTTTTTTTTTCTTTAGAGATGTAACAGGGCAAAAAAATGCTGAAACTGATCATCCAGTTTGTGAAACACAAAATAACAGATTCTTTTTTTGGAGGAGCTTGGAGAAACACTTCTTAAGATTCTTTGCTCTGCTTTGACCTTATAATCCAATGTGGTCTGAACAGAGAGAGAGAGATTAAGTTATTCAGGGGCAATGGGATGATTCAGTCTCTGACCTGGTTCAGTCTTTGACTTTTCTTGATCCTCATGTCATTTCTGCACAAGATTTTGGAAATGCATTTGATTCAATTAAAGATGTACAGAACTACTGAAACTATTTTAAGACACTGTACATTTTGAATGACTGTCAGTTATCAACGGGAATAAACACCTGCTATATTGCCATCCTAGGTGCTCTAAATATTGTGTCTGTCCACCAGGAATAGCTAGAACAATTATTTGTACTAAATAAGTATTTTTAAAGAAGGCTGTATATTTCAGAGATTATACAAATTTTTGGACCACTATGTTTGCTATAATGTTGAAAAAAAGGGAAATGATTTATTAAGTGCTCTGACATGTATCTATTTTTGTAGGGACCTTTAGAACCACTTGAGTGGCCTGCCTTCAGATTACAATATGAATTTGAATAGATGTTTAGAAATAACTGTTAATGAAAGGACTTATTTGGTGATTGATTTGTTTTTTGATTCTTCATATTATGATCAAGCCTTTTCTGTCATAATAAAGTGTTTGTAGATGCTATGTAGGACCTGCTCCTCCCACCCTTACTCAAGTGAGTAATCCTTATTTATGGAGGAGACCAACTGACATCAACAATATTATATGTGATTAAGATTTGCTTATATGAATCAAAATTGTGGGGGATGCTTTGCATTTTATTTATTTATCTATTTATTATTTGGCATAATTTTTTCTGAGTTAACCTTATGGTATTTTATCCCAAGTCTAAGCAACAACATAAATACCTAAACAGTATCTGTGAGATTTGCTCCCTAGCCTGTAGGTTGAGAATTTCATTTTTAATATAATTTTTAATATAAAGTAATGTCAAAATATATTAGCTTAGGCTGAATAGTTTAAAAACTCCGTAATATTCCATCATTAAGCATAAGCACAGAAAGGAAAAGACTGCTGTAATCTTTTAAGTAGCCATCAATCTTGCTACAGTTACAAAGAATTTTTTCCTTTCAAAATGTAAAATTTTTTCTTTTGTTACCATACATTCATTGAGAAGCATTGTAATACTGTATTAACTCTGTGTGAATAAAGAGCAATTGAGACTCCCTTTGAATGAGTGAGTAAAAAGCACAAATTACTTTTTAATGAAACCCTCAATTCTTTTCCTTTCCACAAAAAGCCTATAGCCTTGTTCAGCTGAATACTACTACAGTAGGTCACTTCAGTTAAGCCTCTAATAAACTGTTGATAGTTGAGGGTAGTTTTTTCTTCCATCTCAATAGGCCAGTGTTGGACAGTGCACTTCAAATCATTAAGGTTAATACAGATTAAAAAAAGAGATTAACTGTGGTGGTTAAGGCCTCAGTTTACAACTCCCACACATACACATGCATTGAACAAGAGACAAGGGGTGGATTGAAATTTCAGTTAAATTGTGGGCAGGCTTTTACAGCCTGAGAAAGTCGGTGCAACAGTTTTGAAAATTGGTCACTGTTAAAGTCTCCTATAACTGGGTTTGAGAAGTATTAAGAAATACTACTCAATCCAGCCACTTACAAGAACACCCATTAAGGGCATAATCTTTTGAGGGATTGAGCATTTTCCTAGCAGCCAAACTTGACTTCAGTAAGAATAGAAAGTACTGACCACTTTGTAGGGTCAGTCGGCAAAAGAACTGGCATACTGTAATGCCCCTGCAACCAGGAGAAGCACATAAGAACGCGTCTCGAACAAGGTCATGCAATTCTTTCTGTAGGTCAAAAATAGTAGGCTTCTACCAGTATGAACTTTTATTCTGTTAGGAGGTGTGATGGGGCAAACAACCATGCTTGAAAGGTTTTCATGGAAACACTGTATTTTTGGAATTCAGGTATGAAAAAGTGCAGCAGGACAAGAGAGGCTGCTCATTTTTTTATTTTCTTCCGGAGATGCTTCAGTTTACATCCTTATTAAGCATTAACTGTTCAATACTAGATTGTTTTATTTTTTTCCCCACAAGTCCTCAGCAATACAGGAAAAGTTATCTTTTCCCTTCCTTCTGCATTCCCCCTAGCTTGCTTGGGGTTCCTTATGAAGGGATTGTAGCCTTCAGAGAGACTAGGGGCTTGTGAAGCATTGCTACAGACTGGTACAATAAAGCTTTGACCAGTGAGAAATATACATACTAGCAAATTGTTTAAAGGTAGTGTATAATATATTCATCATCAGAGTTAACCTCTCAAATTAACATGTTTTCTTTGCGTTTGAACCAGACAAATTTTAGAAAGAAACACAGATCCTTTTAAAATGAAATGTAGCATCAGTTATAGCAGTAGTCAGATAAATTGTGTTTTGCTTCCTGCAACAGTTATGTATATAGAAGGCTTATAAAGCTCTAGTTCTCTGGTGAAATCAGCTAGTTTAATAGATGGTGTTTGCTAATCCTTTATTAAGACAGACATGTTCATACTTTTCTTTAGAAAATCTGCCTTATTGATAGCAGATTATTTAAGGAAGAAAACGGTGAAAAAAAGATATGCCACAGTTTTTATCAACTTCACTGAGAGTCTTATTATCTTAAGAAGTAACAGTTAGCAACTCATATTCATTAGTAGGGCTAAATCTAAGCTCTATTTGACAGCCTGCCTAGAAAACAGTTTGTTTTGCTGTCTGTGGGCTTTAATTAAGATGTGCTCAATTCTAGTCTCCTTGCTCTCCACCCCCCCACCCCCCCACCCCGCTTGCTGTGTCACAGACCGGCGATCAGACGCTTTCAGATGGTCCAGCCCATGACTTTGACCTTCTGCGCAGTCCAGCGTTCCCTGGGGAACCGTTCAGCTCATGAGGTCTGATTTCACACTTCCAGGATGCCTCGGCTCTCTTAACAATGACAGGGAGACAAAGCCCTTTAGAGCAGGCCGCATGGGGACTTGTTTAAATTGGAAACTAGAGAGGAGTCAAGGAACAAGGTTACGGGCTACAGAATAGTGCTTTTAATAAAGAGCTCACAGCTCTGGTTCAGCTCAAAGAGGGCTACCTCTGTACAATTAATTGAGACATTTATCTGGAGCAATCTTAGGCCTCTACTTTCTCACAGAATTATGTGATAAATATCAGCGAAGAGGCAAATGAGATATGCATGAAATGAATTTTTAACACTTTGATGACTGTGTCTCTAGTCTTCATTAGAAGTAAATTTACTTGTATTTATGGCCTCATTATCAGTTGATTGTTTGTACTTTTTAGGGTTCTGAGTTTTCTGCACAGGACTTTGTATAAAAGGCATATTTGATTAAAGGCTTCATGACATTTGGATTTAGTATCCTACATATGTTAGATTTCATGCTGTCACCTCTTGGGGAACAGAAAGTAAATGCAGCTCAAGAGAGAGGCACTGAGATATAGACTGAGCAAGGGCAAACTTTTTTCTTTGAAAGTTTATGTGAGAGACTCGTTCCTGGTAAATTCTTGTTAAAGTATTGATAAGTTTAATTGGAAGTATGGTAAGATGGGTAATATTTTCAGATGCAGATGAAGATGGGTTTACATCTGTTAACTTCTAGGACCTGAGTTTTAAAAACAACTTTTGGCTTTGTTCCCGAGATGCTAGCAATATTTTTCTTGCATATACACAACCATACATTTCCATATAGAAACAGAAGGCTCTTAATACAAAAATTCATATTGTTTATTTGAGTCTCCTTTAGAAGTATGGTTCCAGATGTAATTTGTACCATCCAGGAGCAGGATGTCTAGTCCCGATATAAATGTGAGTTAATTTCATGAAATGAAAAAGAATACAAAATAGTATTTGGGGGAGAAGTGATAAAACTTCAGCAGGCCATATTTTTATTCACTGAAAGGTTTAGTCCAGATTATGAACTAAATGTCCACAAAATTTCATTTTTAAAAAGAAGGTTGTTGTTTTTAATTATTAAGTAAAAAGCAGGGAAACGACGTTTTCTTTCATTAGTGAATGAGTGCAATGGTTAGAATTAGATTTGGTAAACATATTTGTGGTTGTCAGATTGGGAATTTCTGCAAGTGGCTTGTAGCATTAGGTTAAATGTAGTTGTTGCATTGAACATCCTTGCCAGAGAGCTTGAATATGCATGCAAACTTTATGCATAATAAGTCATCACAACACTACTGTAAGACAGGTATTATAATATCCGTTTCACAGATGGAAAACTTAGAAAGGTTAACTGACTCAGTTAAGGCCACAGAACAAGTCATTGTCAAAGCCAGCATTAGAACATAGGCATCTTTTGGTCTTGGTCTTGTGCTTAATCCATTAGATAAGGCGGTGTCCCATTCTATTGAGCCATTCCTCAGTGCGGCCATAGGTCATACTGCCTGCTCAGCTCCAGGCAGCTGGCTCTTAGGGGGTCTGCAACAATGTTAGTGACATTTAAAGACTGCCTGAGTAGCACTGCCCCCCACAGCCATGGACTGGCTGTCACTCTGTTCCAAATGGAAGGGATTTTTGGCTCTAGTTTTCATAGATCCACAATGGCTAGCCATAGATACCAGTAGGGGAGGACCATAAAAGCACAGGATATTTTCAAAAACAAAAGACAAACTTAGTACCTTCACAACTGAATTAAAATTATGAAACGATATTTGTGAAGTCAAGGGTTGTGGTTTGTATTTTTAAGGTAGAATTGAAATTATATTTCACATTTATTATTCCTCAAAATAGTGTTGTCACTGCCTCAGGCTTCCAAGAATCAGGTCTGTTAAGGTCAGGAGAAGGCTGAAAAGGAGCGACTGTCTGTATAATTTGAACAGTACAAAAATGTGATCAGCTTATGTTTAGTTTTGGAGAGAAGCTGGTGCTCAAGTTCTAGCTTAATTACAATGTAGAGAACTCTAGGGGAAAAAATTCTGGAGTATAATGTGGTATTATCAGTTCATACAGATTTATAGTCTGTTAGATCCCATGGAAGTGATGACTGTAGGCTCAATTCTAGTTTACTGTGATATATTGTTTTTCTTGATGAACACCACCTTTTTTTTGTTTTACTATTTTTTGAATGAGATTGGGAGCTTGTATATAAATTAGGAAGGTATTCCAGGAGCATAAGGTAGTATAGCAAAAGGCACTGAGATATAGACTGAGCAAGGGCAAAGAGGAAAGATCATTTCAAATTATTTTAAATTAGTATTATTTAAATTAGCATTTATTTCTCTTCTTTTAGGATTCTTTAGGATCAAATAAGAGTCTAAATACAGCATGAAGTGCAGCAGACACCCATGTTAATTTTGTGTATCCTCATTAAAAGCACCATTCATGTAGCTTTCATGGACTGGTCCATAGTACCAGTCCTTTCTTGCTATGAAATCTGCACCACTGCTAAACTGGAAGTATCTGTATGGACTCTTGTATTCATGGCTTGGAGCAGTTGGCATAATGGAGTTAAGATATTTCAGCATTGCTAGGCTCTGCAGCAGAAAATTGAGAAGATCTGAGTACCAATGTTAAATCCAGTTCTCAGCTTCTGGGCTACTTACTATGTAGCCAGGAACTGAGACGGTTAGAGGAGGGGCCTTCAGGACTTTTGGGCATGATGGTACTGCTCTGTAGCCATGGGTCATAAAAATCATGGAACCCAGCAGCCCACCAGAAAACCAGGAAAGGTTTAAAAGTTTGTTAAATCTAAGATGTCTCAGATCTGAAATATTTGGGTGTAATGAACCAGTGTTCTCTAACAAAATTATGTCATGTTGGAATAACTCTTACCAGCTCTCACTTGGATGTCTGAATGAGATGCATCCTAGTAAGTTTGTGTCTATTCAGAAGTCTCTCATCTGTGTCTGCTTCTCTTCCAGAGACCTAAGGAAGACCTATGATACTTGAAAGCTTGTCTATGTCTATCTCAACTATACAGTTGGTCCAATAAAAGATAATACTCCGTGAGAATTCTTGTCTCTCACATATTTCATGGACCATAGCAGCAACAGCATCATTTCATTTCTTAAAGGAGCTTGAGGAAAATATACTGTCAGTATTCCTGTAAACAAATAGGATGTAGAGACTCATGTTTTATTTTGTTTTTCACTGAAAATGCTTATTGTTGAGCAGTTTTCTTTCTTTTCTGTTGAGCAGTGGCTAGCCTGTGTGCCATAAGTGGCAAAGGCATCCTATGTATGTGGCACA
Source organism: Crocodylus porosus (assembly GCF_001723895.1). Lineage (NCBI taxonomy): Eukaryota > Metazoa > Chordata > Crocodylia > Crocodylidae > Crocodylus > Crocodylus porosus. Next base: position 63,026,395 of record NW_017728909.1, on the reverse strand, counting down.
TGACAGACTGGGGAGGAAACAGGTGGCACAATAGCAGATAGGTTAGGGAATGGAAAACAGGAGCAGATGGGGAGGGAGCACAGGGAAGGAAACAAAAAGCCAACCTGTAGATCAGGCAAGGAGCACAGGGCAGGAGCAGAAATGGAGCAGCTGATCAAGTGTGAGGGGGAGAGGGGTAGTGATTGGAGTGGCACTTAGGAAGGGCGTGGGGCTAATTCATGGTATGCATGCCAAAAATGTTTGGCCCCAACTGTTTTAGTGCATCCTGAGAAAACAATAACCTTCCCTTTCTGCACGCCATGGAGATGGATTGTGAATTTGAACTCAGAATATGTTTCATTTCTTTTGCCAAAGGCTTACTAGTCTGTGTTTAATATTTCTGAATAGAGAGTTGGGTAATAAATTAGGCAAAATCTCATAGAATCGTAGAATCAGTGAGTTGGAAGGGACCTAGACAGATCATCAAGTCCGACCCCCTGCCATGGGGAGGAAGGAGCACTGGGGGTGGGAGGGGTCACAAGATACCAGCCAGGTGCCTGTCCAGTCTCCTGTTGAAGATTTCCAGGGAAGGTGAGAGCACTACCTCTCTGGGAAGCCTATTCCAGGCTCTGGTCACCCTTCCAGTGAAGTAGTTCTTCCTAATATTTAACCTAAACCTATCCTCCCTCAGCTTGTGGCCATTGTTCCTAGTGACTCCAAGGGGGATCCTGGTGAACAGACTTTCCTCGAGTCCCTGTTGGTGGCCCCTGATAAGGTTGTAGGCAGTCACAAGATCCCCCCTCAGTCTCCTCTTGCGGAGACTGAAGAGATTCAGGTCCCTCAGCCTCTCCTAATAGGGCTGGCCACGGAGGCCCATGCCACGGAGGCCCATCTCTCTGGTTGCTGTAACTGTTTAGCTCTTTCACGATCAAAACAATGCTATAAAATTAGACTAGACAAAAGAAATAGATTTGAGCCAATAGTAACATATTTATTCTCAGTGGGTGTGTCTACATGTCATCCTATAGCAATGTAGTGATACGCTATGGCAAAGTATGGTGTGCTATGGCAATGTAGCAGTTTTGTGGGTCTACAGGTGATCACCAGCTATGTCGCAGTAGTGGCGCACTCCCCAAATATAGCATGCTGCTATGGCAATGTAGTGGGGAAATCTAAGTATATGTCGCCTGCGCAGTGCAGTAATCACCAGTGCCGTGCCGTGATTTAGTACTTCCAAAAGGTAGTACTAAAAAACGGCACCGTAGCAACGTCACTATATGGTGACGTGTGGACGCACCCAGACTGCATTTAATAGCTCTGGGTGATGTATGTTGGATAGGAGGCAACCACATTCTTGTATTTATTTATATGGTGCCATAAGAATTCAGTGTTTGGAAAGAAGGCCAAGCATTTTAAAGTTCTGCTCTATGATCTTGCAGTCTAAAGACTAGAGTGATACTATTAATAACAATAGAATGTGATTTAAAGAACATAAGATGGTACAAAAGGAAGATACAATGTTTATAAATTGAAGTCTCCATAAATATTATTTTTTTATAATTTTTTTTTTATGAGAGAGTGGGAGCTTACATAGAATTTACAAAAGCACTCCTGGACCATAAGGCAGCATAGAAAAAGGCACTGGACTGTTGACTGAGGAAAGGAGATATTATTTAAATTATCACATTATTCATAATTATAAATTTAAATTATCACATTTTAAATATGTACTGTTTAAATTAGCATTTTATTTCTGTCCTGCTAGGATTTCTTAGGGTCAAATAAGTAAGAGTCCAAAATACCATGAGATTTAACAACAACAGAAAAATCTAATACGATCTGCTTTGCCTCATGCTGAGGTTTTCCTGCAGGTGCCACTGCTGTCTAATTGATTTCAGTTACTGGGAAGGTGAACTTTTTTGGTTTTATTGCCTACTTGTCTTATAAATGCCTTCAAATGCTACCAGGTATAATACTTAATACTCTGTTTAGTCCCATTTAGATGAATAGGATTACTTATAGCAGGAAGTATTACTTTCAGTAATATTTGGAGCAGCCTATTAGAGTGAAAGCTTCTTAAGCAGCTTGCTTTTTGTTTCTTGTATATCGCTAAGCACACATTTAGTATTTAACAGCTTATACATTATAATAATAATACATCATAATAATTACTTGATCTGTGTGCCTTTGATGGCATCTTAATTTTAGCTGATGAAAACAGTTACATCATAGGCAGGACTGGAGCCTGAAAAATTTGGAACATACTTTTAGGGCTTGGAAAGGGAGTCATCTATAAATTTGTGGGAAAGCAAATTTATACTGTGTAGAAAATTTGGCTTAGTTTTCAAAAAGAGCTGTTATCTTGCTGGAAAATGCCACGGTCCATTGGTTAAACAGAAGTTATTTGAGGTTGTTCAAAATAAGTTATGCTATGTTTGGATACCATAGTACTGAGCACAGTTTACAAGCCTAAACAAACAGATTTCTAAATGTTTCCTGCTCTCAGTATAGTGAAATTAATTTGTTCTTCTGATGCTGCTTCAGTGAAGTAGGCCATATTATGCTTATGTACAGAAATGGTGAATAATTCTTTCCCCAAAGTGGTAATAATGTAAAGTTACTGTTTCTTAGGTCTCTAGAACCAAAGAGGTGGTGAATGAACATGTGATCCACCAAGTAATTGTGTCACTGGTCTTGACTGGCCGTTCTGCTTACTGTCCATTTATTTAGGATTGACAGTGTTGATTTCCAACTTTAATTAAGCCTAGTTCATGCCCTTACCTTTGGGCTAGGGGTAAACATTCTAGGTGGTGGCCTGAGTATGAATTGATTTGATCTTTGCATCTTAGTCTAACCTGGCTAGGTTGAACCAGTTTGTAACCATACAGACATTCCCTCCGGACTGAAAAAATCCAGGCACATGCCTGCAGTGGCATGGGCTAGAACTGGAGGGTGCTAGAGCAGCCCTCCCTTCCTTTCCACAAGGCTTAACTGAGAGGGGGCAGGGCCAGGCCCTGGCAGAATGCTCTGATTAGGGCAGGGTTCCCCCTTGGTAACAGAGCATTATCAGTTCAGTTATCAGCATTTAGCACCCCATCAGAAAACAAAGCCTCGCTCATTAGTTCAAGCTTTTCTTAAACAGTTTTTTCCAAAAGGAAAAGGGACATTATCAGCTGACTGTTGATTAGCTCTAAAAAGCCCTAAGCAGACACTGTCCTGTCTGCCTTACACAGATACCTCTCAGCATTAACTAGCATACTACATGCTGGCTATGCTCCATGCTGTGGAAGACAGAAGGAATGGATCCCTGCTTAACCAGTGGGTGTGCGGGAGGAGGGGAACATGGGGAAGCCAGGCAGACCCTGCTGTGCCTGCAGGTCTCTGCTGGAGCTCCAGCCAGGGAGCAGAGGGGAGAGGCCTGCCCGGTCCAGAGGGCATGCCGGGAAGTCTTATTTAACTTTAACCAGGAAGGGGTCTGGGACAGACATTGCATAAACCATTTTGACCAAAATCAGTTAAATCTGATACTACATTCAACCAGGTTTATCTTAAACCAGTTTCAGCCATTTTCAAAAGGGTTTATGTGCACTGAATGTCTGTTCTGTTACAAGTTTAAACCAGTTTCTGATCACTTAAATTGGTTTATGTGTAATGTCTGTCCCTAGCCTTGGACACTGCACAATGGAAGAGAATGAATGAGGTACTACTTGCAGGGTAAATCATAATATGAAGGAGGTATAACTAAACCTTCTAAATTTGCTGTCAGATCTTGCTTCTGCTTCAGTTTCTCTTCAGGTTTAGTCAGCCAGTGGTTTCCAGAACTCCCAGCTTCTGACAGTTTGCAATAGTGACCCGCTGGCTAAATAAAAACAAAAACTCCGTAGTATAAATCAAAGTCTCCAAACAAACACAAACCTTCCAGCACTGTCCTTCAGCTGGATATAGCACTATCAAGTCTTGCTCATAGCAGGTAGCAGTGTCAGTCTGTCAGTTCTCACTTAATAGCAATCTCTGCACCTGTCCCCGAGGTGACAGCCTAGGAAAAGTCAACAACATGCTCCAATATGAGTTCTCAGCTGGGATTATTCTAAATGACTGGACCATTTGTAATTCAGAAGTGCTCCACCTCTTCCTAAGGTGTCGTCTTAAACTTCCAGTCCTCCTGACTGTTCTTTACATGTTTCCATGGCTTTACGCAGGTTCTGTATATGCAAATTTGCTCTTATCCAATGACCCTTTTATACCCAAAATACATCATATGCAAAGTAAATACATTCTTATGCAATCGGCAGCAGGTAAATCTGTGCGGGGAGGGAAAATGGCTGTAGGCAGATCGATGCCCCAGCAGTGATGGAGGAAGGGAGCAGGGCACAGGCAGGAGCAGGGGCTGGCATGAGTGGGGCCTCGATCTGCTCCCCCATCAGTGTTTAGGAAGGGAGTGGGGCTGGGGCACAGGCAGGTGCTGCACAGCCAGGGCGGGGCACAGGACAGGGGGGTGCAGCTCTTGCTGCTACGGGCTGGGGCTGGGCCCCAGCCCCACTCCCTCCATCACCACTGGTAGGGGGGCAGCCCTGGGGCTGGGCTCTTTCCGGTGGGAGGGGGTTGGCCCACACTACACTCAGAGTAGGCGGTGGCAGTAATGGGAGGGGGATCGGGCTATTATGGCGAATTTTGGGGTGGCTGCAGCCACCCCCCATTAGCCCCCCTCCCAACACTGCTGCTGCCTGTCCTAGCTTTTGGGCACGGGCCAGGGGGCTCAGTTCCTGCTGCTGTGGGCTGGGACTGGGGGCTGTACCAGGCTCTTCCCAGCGGGGACTGGGCTGCGTTTGAGGTGGGTGGCAGCACTGGGAAGGGGGTTATAGAGGGACTGTAGCCACCCCACAATTCACCATAGTTAGCCCCCCCTTCCAGGGCCACCACTGCCCACTCTGAGTGCAGCATGACCCAGCCCCTACTGGGAAGAGCCCAGCACAGCCCCAGCCCACAGTGGCAGCCTGTAGCAGCAGGAGCTGCACCCTCCCCTGTCCTGTGCCATGCCCCAGCTGTGCAGCACCTGCCTTTGCCCTTGCCCCAGACCTATTCTCTCCCTCACCACCATTTTTTCATGCAGGTCAGCTCTTATTCATGTAATCATTACTTACCTATTTCCTCTACCTTGGCTTCCAAGCTAAGGCAGTTACAGAGGTAGCTGAGCACCAGTCCCATTAAATGACTTGCTCACTCTCTTATGAGATTAATTCTGCAGATTATCAGATCAGGTATAAGGGCACTATCATAGCACAAATATATACTTATTTAAATATACTTATGGAGGAAGGTGATAGGCTGATTATTTATCTTCTGTGTGGAATCTTTCTTTTAGAACAGGGCTGTCTAAACTGGTAGTCTGTGAACTGCATGCAGCTTGCAAAGAGTGAAGTTGCATCCCCTAGGCTCCTGTTCAGCTGCTGCTGCTCCCCTATGGCTCTGGCTGTAGCAGCAGATGAGGGCTCTGAGGGTAGGCATATAGTAGACACACAGTGCAGCAGTACATGGGGCAGGGGTGCCTGTACAAGCATATGGTTTAGCAGCCAAGGGACCCACTGCAGGCCAGATAGAATCAGTTGGCTGGCCAGATTTGCCCAACATGTGGACCAAGGACCAAGGCTTTGACTTGGTGCAGCCAGTGTGCCATGCAGATTCTCTGGTGCAGGCCATGGGGCATGTGGGCCCTGGCTACTTGGAAATCAAACAGCCATGTTTTTGGAATAAATCATTTTTCCAAAGTGGATATTTACCAGCTAGCTTATGGTTCCTGTTACTTATAGAGGAAAAATAAGGGCAAACAGAACCCAGAGAGACAAAAATGGGGCTAGCTTAAAGAGATAGGCAGCCAGAGCCCATGAATGGGAAGTGTCTATTGCTGAGAAGAGTAACCTGGGTGAGCAGCAAGAAGCCTAATGCAATGCTGACAGATTCCTGGTGGTGTCTTGTGTAGGAGACAAGGTCTTCTTCTACAGCAATGATGAGCAATTATGCAGGAGGTCACTGGGGAGATGCCAATTGATCCTATCTAGCCCCAGGTCCAGGTGGGCAGGTGGTGGGGTCCCCATGAAGACCAGCCCAGGACTTCTGTGGCAGGGTATGCTCAGCCAGAAAGCTGGGATGGGGTTGTGGGTGGGGAGGGAGCAGCATCTGGGAGCGGGTCAGGTGGGCAGGGTCAGGATTGCAGGGTGGTGACAGTGCAGGGCTATCACAGGAACCAGTGCCCATTGTAGGGACATGTACAGACTAGATCACAGCTATGCTGCAGGCCCCAGCCCTGAATTGTAACCAACCCATGATCTCAACACTGTCCCACTTGTGGATTCCACTCCCCACCTGCCTACAGCCCCATCCCATCTGCCTGGCCAGTCTCTCAAAGTGCATCATGGAGACCCCATCCACCTACCTGCTTTGCCTCTCACCCCTGGCAATGGGTGCAGGGTGGGTAGGCTAGGGTACCCAGGCAGTGGGTCCAGGTCTGGTGGCAGTGGCAGAGATGCCGACAGTAGCAGCCAGAAGTGTGAGACGGCAGAGCAAACCACCACCACAGGGGCTGCTGGGAAGTTAAGTCCAGCTGCCACACTACCCCTACCCTGCAACTGTGCTGCCTGACTTCGTGGACTACAGCTCCTGGTGTGCCTGAGAGCCATGCATGGGGATAGGGCAGGCCGCTTCTGTGCCTGGCAGCACCTCCGTGCCTGAGGATGGTGGGATCAGCTGCATGTGGCATGGCCTAGGCTGCTCCCCAGCACTTGGGCTGGGCAGGGTCAAGGGACCCACTGCAGGCCAGACAGAATCATTTAGCTGGCCAGATTTGGCCAACAGGCCCTATTTTGCCCATCCCTGTGCAATAGGCTACCTTGAAGGCCAGTAAGCAAAGTGTATTAAAAGACACCTGCGGACAGGGAGTCACCCATCTGGAAGGGCAGCAGGGCTCTGGTAGAGCTTGAACCTAAGCAGTCAATCTGGCCCTAAAGGCTGAAGAGAAAGGAGCTCTGTGGTAAGATGTCTGCTGATGAGTGCCTGATTGTCATCCTGCTGTCCCTAAGAGTTATCAGTAAGGAACTGAGGACTGCAGGGGATTAGACTCAGTTTGGATGGGGATTTCAGAGGATAGCAGTATGGTTATAGAGTGAAGTTATAGCCAGTTCACTTATGTTTTGGGTTTGGGACTGTAGGAGAGATCAGAAAATCCTAGTAGTGCCAGCACAGGAGGTTTGAGTCTGATAGGGGCTCAAGCTGGTTGATTGTTACACCTGCAAGGCATGGGCATAGGTACAGAGGTGGTTGGAGACCATGATTAACTCATAAGGCAATGCATGTCCTTAGGGGGCCAAGAGGGCCTACCTAGCAGAAGGGATTGATTGAGAGCAGTGGGGTCTAAGAGGTATCCATGGGTAAGAGTATAGGCTAAAAGCCCTTGGGCAGCCTCCCTTTCCAGTTTTGTTAATAAGACCAAGGCATGGCAGGTGAGAGCAAAGGGAGGGACCTTAGGGCAGAGCAGGAGCCAAGTCACCACCAGGGGGCGTGAGGGCCATTCCTGGGACACCAGTCCTGTTACAGGATATAACAGTGATAGCAAGTGTCATACCATATTTGCAGCCCTGTTGTAAAGTGTCATTGCTTTCTCTTAATGCAAAGTCAAAAGTATTCTTAAATTTGTTTATTTTATGGTTTATTTTCGAGGAGGTTAAAGAAGTTGAATTTAAGTGACAGAGAATGAGAAGTTGAAGTGATTTTAATATAGAAGCACACATAATATGAGTGTTATAGACAAATATTCACCATGATGGATATTGCTTATTACTTGGTGGTCTTGACCAGTTTTAGTCATCATATACATCTCCAAGGATCTATATTTAAATAGTGAATATCGAAGTATTCAGAAAATAAAATTCTGTCCTCGTAATTTCAGGTGGTCAGCTAATTAACTTATTGTTTCCAAAACTTTTTTATTCATTGTAAAAGGCATTAGGGCAGTTCTGCAAGAACATTTCTCTGTATATAATCAATTCACAGAAATTATTTACAAATGTAAGAGAATATCACTGAGTATCCTATAACAAAGCAGATAAAACAATATCACCCTGGTTACCTTGTACATTTGTAGTGTGATCATCTCTTTGTTTGAAATGTGAGCCATCAGTATCTAACTTCTGTTTAGGTGTGGTATGTGGCAGCTAAGCACTCTAAAACTCTGAAGGTAGCATCCATCTCTGATGGTTATTTAATTCATCCTTTTTTCAAGATTAATAGAGAAGATCTGATGATATTCAGCTTTCAGGGGAACATAAACATCCACTGTGACTGTAATTCACAATGTGTTTAAAACAATTATTCTTTATCATTAAAGTTAATAATATGCACATTAACCTCTGATGTAGTCTGAATCAATATTACAGTTTGGAAGATGTGACCCTTGGACAGCTTTGTCTAAATATTGATTTCATTGTCATTTGTATAAGGTATGAAACAAATTACATGCTTACTAATATCATTAATGTAGCCCCATTGAGCTACTGAATTTATGGGTTCTTATAATACATGACATTGCATTAGAGAAATATTGAAGACATTGTGAAATACAATTGCTTAGTTTGCTAGATTTGATTATGGGGAGCCAATACCGACATTCAATAACTTTCAAATACTTTGCTGCCTGTGGGTAGACCAGAAACAAGGTTAAGCCACTCTAGAATATGCTGTTTACTTGTTGTTAACTTTAACAAGGCATACTTCCTTCAGATTATGGCAGTAACAAATTATTTTAAAGCTTAGTACTCGTGTATTTATATCCTTAAATTTAGATGCAGATTCTATGCATGCTTTCACACCATGATAAACGTACAAGGTTTGTTGGGTAAATCTGACATCTTTTGTCAGACCAACTAAAATAGTTGGAAAAATTCTTTTCTGAAAGCTTTCAGGTCCAAACACCCTTCTTTAGGCAGAAGGAGCATCCGCAGTTGCTCTTCCTGGAAGATCCAGAAAGAATCTCTCAGCAAGCAAGAATAAGGGGGGAAAGAGACACAAGTGTCCATAACTGTAACTATTTTTTCCATACTTTTGAAGAGGATAAACTCCTCGGTCTACTGCATCATTTTGACTTCCCATGATTAATTAGTGAAACAAAGTAGTGTCTGCTAACAAAGTAAATTCCAAGTAAATTCTAACACACTACAGTGAAGATGATTTTAAAACTAATTCTGCTAGACTTGCATACATATTCTTCCTATTTAAGGGACTGTGTTTATCGTACATTTTTGAGAGGTGTTGGTTGCAGCCATGTTGGTCTAAGGATGTAGGCAAACAAGGTCTTTGGATAAATCTGAAATTTACTAATCTTCTTGGAAGATCCAGGAAGAGCACAAAACAACCGCAGATGCTCCCTCTGCTTGAAGAAGGCTGTCTGGATCCAAAAGCTTGCAAAGGAGACTTTTTCCAACTATTTTAGTTGGTCTAATAAAAGACATCAAATTTACCCAGAGAACCTTGTCTCCCTACATCGCTAGACCAATACAGCTACAACCAACACTGTTGAAACATATATGATAAACACAGGCACTTAAAGAGAAGGTATACGTATGTAAGTCAACCAGAATTGGTCTTAAAATTATAATCACTGTGCTGTGTTGGAATTTACCTGCAATTTACTTTGTTAGCAGCCGCTGCTTTGTTTAACTAATTAATCATGGGAAGTTAAAATGATGCAGTAGACCGAGGAGTTTATCCTCTTCAAAAGTATGGAAAAAATAGATACAGTTTATGGACACTTGTGTCTCTTTCTCCCCAGTAATTCAAACCTTTATTCTTACTTGCTAGGAGATTCTTTCTAATAAAATATCAGCTAAATAATTTGATTCTTACTATGCCTACCTTTCCTCCTCCAAGATCTTCTTCATCCAGTAATCTTTCTGCAGTTTCTGGGAATCCAGGGTTCAACAGTATTCTATTTTCCACATGTAATCTCTGGGCAGTTTCATGTGCAAACAGGAACTCAACTACGAGCTCCATGTGGATGACTCACAAATCTACTTCTTTACTCCAGACATGTCTACACTAAAATCTTGGCCTCTCTCTAACATTTCCTTTAACCACCCAACAAAGGTCTTGATTCCTCCCTTTCTTCCCCCCCCCCCCATCTGCATTGTCAAGCACTATGGACAAGACCATCATCTTGTCTGTCACTTTGGCCTGTAACTGAGGCTATCTTCAACTCTCTCGATCCTCAATATCTAAGCTACGTCTGATTCCTGAAAATTCTTTCTGCACTTCATCTGGAATGACATAAATAGGACTTCCCTATTTATTTGTACAGCTAAAACTGTGTAGGTTTTTTCCTGCTTTCTTTAGCCTTGGCAACTGTCATCTTTCCCTACCCATATGCAATCCAGAATAATGCTACAAAGATCATTTTCCTATGCTCTCCTGTCGCATTTTTGCCTTGGCTGCTTCTTTTTTTTAATCTCATAAAACATAATCTGTGTGTCCTCACTTTCAAGTCCCTTTATAGCCTATGCATTAACTCTTATTTATTGAACCCCACCTCAGATCAACTCAGGATGCTAAACTTCACGTAACATGAATTATGTCCCATACATTAAAGCCAGGCTTTCCAACTAGTGACCTGTGGTGGGGGAGAGGAAGGGGTTAAGTTGAAGTTTGCTGCTCCTCTTATTGCACCAACAGCAACAATAGCCCCAGGGTTCCTTTTCCTTCCTCTGGCTGTCACTTCCTGCCTGTACCCTAGCTGATGGAGGCAGGAGCAGAAGGGAGTCTGGTGCTGTGCAGATGCTCAGTGTAAATGTAGGCAGGGTGCCCACGTGAGTACACAATGCAGTGGTGGGGGCATCCACATCGACTCACATGGACTGGGGGGCCCATGGCTCACCCTGGTGCAGCCTACATGGCATGCAGTCGTCACTGGTGCTGCACTTGAAAAGTGGTCAGCCCTGTGTTAAAGTTTCAAGCAAGAATCTTCATGCTTTTTTTCCCATCCCACCTCTCACATTTGGTAGGAGCTTCTTGTACACATCTTCACTGTGTCTCCAATCAAATCCTTCTATATGGTCTGTTCCCAGTATTCTGCCCAGGCCACTGCTTCTGGTGTCAGTGTTGCCAGACCTTGTGGGGTGCATTGTGGTGCTACAGGGCATCTCAGGAGATGATCCATGGTTTGCTTCTCTTGACAAACACATTGGTCAGTTGTGGAGGGTCTCCCTAATTTCATGAGAAAATTGCATCTGTTGAGACCCACTCTCAACCTGTTCAGGCTCTGCCGTGCATGCCATTTGTAGTGGGAGCCAGATGCTAACTCCCCACTGCAGGCAATTTCTCACTGGCTCCATTCAGCAGCTTTGTTGCCTGGTTTCTTCCATTCTTTTTGCCAGAAGGTAGTTCTGGCTGATTCTGGTGATTTGGTCAATGGTGTGGTAGAAGACAAAAAGCTATTTCTTGATGAGAGATGACAGTGTACTCGTTGATGTAAACATATGAAAAGCCATTTTCTTGTTTATCTCCAAGTCACTTAACCTTTCCTTTACCAGGCTACTTGAAAAAAATTACAACACTTAGGCTGCTGATGCACTGACACTACTGCCTACCATATAATCTTTATTGTGTCATTGATTCTTTGTGTACTTCCATCTGTCCATATCCAACCGTGATCTGTTATCTTATATTTGGATTGTAGGTTCTTTGAAGTAGGGACCATTGTTTTGGTTTTTGTTTTGTGCGGAGTTTAACACATTGGCATCCCTATCCATGAAAGGACTTCTAGGTACTGTGTTAATGCAAATAATAAAGAGTAATATGTTTACTATGCATCAAAATTTTATAAGGATCTAATCGTTACTGGCAAACTATTAACTGCACAGCATACCAAGTCCTCTCAGTTCATCCTGGGAATGTTCACAGGCTTGCAGGGTTTTTGCAGTTTGCGATTAGAAAAGTAGTAGATTTTGTCCTTGCATTCCCAGTCGGCCTGGTAGTTTTATGAATTTTCAGTACAGAACAATTATAGACTGTAAAACCAGAAGGGACCGTTGTGATCATTTAGTCTGACATTGTATATAAGACAGGCCAGTAGACTTCCCTGACTGAAATCTTGTTTGAACCAGACACACAGGTGGATCTTTTGGAAATAAATCCAATCTTGATTTACTTTTGCCAGCTCATGGGTTTTGTTCCAAATTTTCTCTTCATAGGTAAAAGTGACCCATTTTGTGTAGTTGAGTTGAACAATGACAGACTGCTGACACATACAGTCTACAAGAATCTCAACCCTGAATGGAACAAAGTCTTCACATTGTAAGTTTTTGGTTTTTTAACTTTCAAAAATCAAAATTACCTACCAGAGAAATAGTTGTGAAATACTCTTATTTTTAAAGCTAAATAGCTGAATTCCTTTTCAGTGGAATTAAGAAAAATTGAAAATGCTTTCAGATAACTGAAAACTAGTTCACTTTGTTAAAAAGAGGAGGTCCGTTCCTGTGAGAGAATAGTTGCGGAGTACAGAGTATTTCTAACTCCCACTAGCTTTGGTGAAAGTTGAAAGAGCTCATCTCAGAGGATTTGGTCCTAGATTTTTGGAAATGAGGAAACATGTTGATGCTAATGATCATTATGAAACATAATAAATATCTTAATGAATACCACGAGTTCAGTGTATGTGAGAAGGAAATAAACCAGAAGCATCTTTTTTCAGGAAGAGCTTCTTGCTGATTTTCATTTTTTTAAAATCTGTTTCTCTGATTTGACAAATGACCTTGTTACAATACTATTTGATATTATAATTATGCAATGGTGCTATTGGATAAAAGGCAATCTGCAACATTCAGTTTAGAAGTGGCACAGTTGTTATATTTTTCTGTAGTTTTGAAAATAATAAAAGGTTCCAACAAATGCAAAGAAGAATACTTCTTCCAGGAATGAATTGTCACCTTATTTCTTTGTTTTAGTTTTTTTCTTTCACACATATATATAATATGGAAGAAAGAAACTTTATATATATCTCCCTGATTGCAGTATGATACTGACGAGGAGAAAATTGATCAACTTCAGATTTCTTTGCTGCTGATAGCTACAATCAGCTCACAAACTTAGTAGAAGCTTAAGCTTTCTGTGAGTTTCACTTTGGCAAAAATGAGAATATTAAGTATTGTGTTCGGTCTCAGAATGACCTTTGAGTCAATTTTTTCTTTCTAAGAAATTGTCTGTCCTATATTTTGCCACCTATACTATAGAATCTATGCAGCATAACTCTCGTTCCTCTGAGATGGGGCCTCAGTAATTCATTCAGAACAAAAGAAAAATGCTGCAGCAATTGTAATTCTCATTAGCTTTCTCACATAGTTCTCATTTATGTATCGGCACAAACATGCAAAAATTCTTCATTAATTTATTGTTAATTATCTGCTAAGAGAATCAGTGACTAATCAGCCTGTGTTACTTGACCAGGGTCTCTGAATAAAGGCTCACATATTTTTGTAAGGAACAAAAGACTTACCAGAAAGAAAATAGAAAAAATTAGTAAGATCTTCAAGGGAAGGTTTTACCTCTTGCAGTATGTATATGCATGTGTTAATCGTTTTGGTTATTCTTAAATTGGTTAATGGACTTTGTCCTAAAATTCAACTTCACATATATCTATGTTTTAGTCAAGTGCTATTGTTTTCCTTTAATTCATGTTTTCTCAGCAAGGAATTTGATCAAATAATAAGTTTGGTCAAATGATTTTTGTTTCTTTTCCCTTAACCAAATAAATAAATATTTAAATAAATAAATATATAAAAATAAATATATAAATAACTTTTCCATAAGATTTTACAATATATAACGTCACTTGCTATGCACAGTGATGAACTGTTTAATATTTAAAAGTAGGTGAAAAATGTAATAAGGTTTGCACGTCTCTTTCTAAATTCATTTTTAGTGTGGCTATTGAATATTTTGAATTAAGCTACAATTTTGGAAGTGGAGAGCTCATTCTGACCCTAAGGACATAGTCAGCTACTTCATTTTTATTTTTATTTAGAGGGCTACAGATATCAAAGCATGTGGCATTTTAAATTACCACAAGGACAGTGGAATTTTCAGGTGTGGTCTTTTATGGCTATCAAACCTGATGTCTCCTTCTGTAAATCCCTCAGTACACCTTACCACTGGCTTTCATTGCAACTTGTGTAGCGCCTACACCAGGTACAAGATTTAAAGGAACACTCTTTTAAAAAATTTACAGTAGTGTAAGGTGCTGCAGATACTACAACTGCAGTGTTGCCTCTGAAGTAACCAATCTCTGCTTTTGGTTGTATTTAACGACATCTTATTTACCCTAGTTTGTTTCCTGTTAGGCTTTCTAAAATATGTAAATATCTGCTTTTTGCTAACTTTTTATGCTTTTGTCCTTGTAACCATTGATGTAGGTGACTTTTTTTTTCTTCCTCTGTGTGTACTTTTTTTTTCCCTCTATAGCAATATTAAAGATATCCACTCAGTTCTGGAAGTGACAGTTTATGATGAAGATCGAGATCGGAGTGCTGACTTTCTGGGCAAAGTTGCTATACCGTTGCTGTCTGTAAGTTTCATTCACCTGACATACTGCTCTGTATTTTTCTTGCTCAAGGAAAAAAAAATCTCAGCTCTTTGTCTGTCATTTTTCAACCAAGGTCTGTAATAAGAACACTAAAATTTTAACATACTCAATTCACGGCCATGTTGAATCCCATGATAGTTAATTTTTCCTGACAGACTTGGTCCTGGTAATGAACAGGTACTTGTCAGAATTGCCACAGTTGTTTTGGGTTCTCTGTCAGTTTCAGCAGCTGGGGGTCAAAGGTCACTGAGGGAGTGTATTCAGTGGAGACCGTGAGACAGACGGCTGTCATGTCCTTTTCCCGCAGATTCAAAATGGTGAACAGAAAGCCTACGTCTTGAAAAACAAGCAGCTGACAGGGCCAACAAAGGGGGTCATCTATCTTGAAATAGATGTGATTTTTAATGCTGTAAGTCTTAACTTTAGCTTTTTTGTACTGCTAAAGAGTTCAGTTTCATGAAAGCTTTTGTTCCTGATTTGTAGAGAATTTCTGTCATTCCTCATTTTCTCTAAACCTTGATGTATACTACAGAATGCTCTTCTGCCACTGCCTGGCACACCCACTCTTTTTGTTACTGTGCTGCTGCTGCTGCTGCTGCTTCTAGTGCTGCTAATGTAAGAAATAGAAGCTTGTGCCTGTATATACATTTATATTTTGTGGGCTTGGCAGCCATGTCTTTGGAACTTTTTAATTATTGCAAATTGAAGTATGTGTCATTACTAAGTATGAAATAAGCCCATAATATTGACACATATTTTGGTGTATAGGTGAAAGCCAGCATACGAACATTAATGCCCAAAGAACAGAAGTACATTGAAGAGGAAAACAGACTGTCTAAACAGGTAAAAAGTAAGAAAAGACTAATCTGTTTGGAAAGGCTTAAGGATCAGGTGTAAGCTGCTAAATATCTCCTATCAAACTGCTATGTGTGGAAAGAATTACATGTCAATTTTCTGTTAGCAAAAATGAATTCTGAGATTTAAGAATGGTCATGAACAATATACATTTTTTATTGTATCTATTCATTCTATACTGCAGTTTGATTTTTCATGAAATGTCTGAATGAGAACACAGTTGAAACAATTGGCGTGTCCACACGTATCAGGTTGTATACCACAGGTGGATGTAAGCTAAGTCTAGCATAAATTTTTGCTCTTGACCTTCACTTGAAAGAACTCCATTTTGTTGAGGTTAGGAGCATAGTATCAGCAGTCAGTTAGATTTTAAGTGTGTTATATGGTATTTAGAGACAATTGAAACAAAATAGTTTATGACTTTTCAGTGCTATTTAGTTGTTATAGAAACAGACTATTATAATTGCTTTAAAAATGCATCTTGTGATATTTCCAGTTAATTTATATTTGGTAGAATTATTTGCAATCCATAGTTCTGTATTTTAGTTCTTGGGAGTGGAGTTGAGTTGTGGGAAGTTGCTTTTTTGTTGCTGTGCATGGTAGGAAAGGCAAAGTTTTTAAAGTATTTTTTTGTAGGAGCATATTGAGTTCAACTACTAATGAACCTTCATAAACCTTAATGTGATTTACATTATATACCACATGAACTAAGTATCCATTGTCCATTGTATTTCACAGAAGAGATTGCAAAAGGGCAAAATGCTATCTTTCTTCACTATTGTAGGGAAAGCAGTTTCTAGAGCTGCATTTTTTCACCGTTATTACAGCAAACAAACAAGAAGGCCTTTTATTCAAGACTTGCTGTTCTCCCTACTTTCATAACAGAAAATGATTGTTATAATTCTTGCTTGCAGATGGCAAAGGCAATAACTTTAAATACCCTCTTTTGGTTTTAGAATATTTGCTTACAGTACAGCCTATAAAAGAAAAAAACTGTTTAAAAATTAGAAAGAGAGAACTTCATTAATGATTGCTGTAGTAACATTTTAAAATATCCATGTTACCTGGTGGTGGTGGGTTCTTCTTTAAAAGTAAAGTGTTAATCCAATACTCAAATTAATTATGATGGCTACCTTAAGATAATAATGATGCCTAATATATCAGTAATTTAAAGTTTTCTCCCTGAATT
Organism: Crocodylus porosus; assembly: GCF_001723895.1. Taxonomy (NCBI): domain Eukaryota; kingdom Metazoa; phylum Chordata; order Crocodylia; family Crocodylidae; genus Crocodylus; species Crocodylus porosus. Next base: position 63,009,755 of record NW_017728909.1, on the reverse strand, counting down.
GAAATCTTTTCCTCCCTGTAAATCAGTTTGTACAAATAAATATAAAGAATTCTTCTTGTTAAGGTTATAGTATTAAACCTTTAGAACTAATGGTAACTGAAAAGACCACTATCACAGTGTATAGCCAACAGGGGAAAAATGGATATATGAAGTATCTTCATAGATTTCATAGACATTAGGGCTGGAAGGGACCTTGGGAGATCATTGAGTCTTGATTTGTTTAGAGCAATAATTTGGTATTATTTGCCAATAATATCTCGCAACACACATTTACAAGGAAAGGCCAAGATTTTCAAACTGTTGAAGTCAGAGAGATACTGAATGTTAGTCATCCCTGACAAATCACACCACTTAGCTAAATATTGATGGCTGAGCCTAAATGTAGGTACACACTACTGAAAGCCTTGGTCATAGAATTTAATAAAATTCCAAAAGCCCAATAACTAAGTGATACATAAATCCTTGTGCATGATTTTTTTCATATTTTTAATACTCACCGTGAATTAGGATAAACGCAACAGTTTATATGTATTTCAGACTTATAAACATTAGAATTAAATTTAGCATGTGATAAATTGACTGCTGTATTCCTTTGCCCCTCCAATTTTCCAATACGTAGTAGTATTCTAAATCTACATCTAAACAATTTGGTGGATTTAACATGTCTATGCTGCATTGAATTGCCCTGGGGAACATCACCATAAAAAGCCCACACTGACCACCCACTTTTCTCCACATCCTAAACATCAACAGGATGTAGTTTAGCTACCGTTAGAGCAGTGGTGGGCATGCCCAGTGCTGCTGTTATAGCATGACTGACACTGAGAGTCTGGGTATGCTGTGGGCAGGGCATATGCCAGACAGCAGCTATGTGACATTTTTTTGGCACTTAAGCTAGGCACAGACATTCAAAAAGCCTGAGCCTGAATTGATTCAATCTTTGCAGGTTAGTCTAACCTGGCTAGGCTGAACCAGTTTGCAAGTGCACAGACATTCCCTCTGGACTGAGAAAATGCAGTGGCTCAGGCTAGAAGCCGAGAGGTGCTAGAGAACCCTCCTTTCCCTTCTATAGAGCTGAGCTGAGGGGGGGTCATGGCCAGGTCTTGGCAAGATACTCTGATTAGGGAGGGGCCCCCCCACCCTCGCTGCTCCTGACCAGGGAGGGAGCCAGAGGCAGTCGATAACACAGCATTTAGCACCCCATCAAGAAGTAAACCAGTTTACTGAACTCAGTTAAGTCTGCTACTACATTCAACCAAGTTTATCTCGAGCCACTTTTAGCCATTTTAAAGCTGGTCTATGTGCACTGAATATCTGTTCTGTTACAGGTTTAAATCAGTTTCTGATCACTTAAACTGGTTTATGTGTATGTCTGTCCTTAGCCTTAATGTTTTTAGAGCTGGAGCAAGTGCAGAAGGCATATTTTCATGGCCTCATTCATAATCACAGTCCAACTTGGTATGGAGATGGCCACTCTTTCAATTTTACTAACTTGCTTTAACCCAAGGGAGTGTGAATATATTCTAAGCTGTCTTGATAGTGTGAAGTTGTGTGAGGTCTTGTTTTTTCTGATAATATTTTCATCTTTCCCACAGCTGCTCCTAAGAAACTTCATCCGCATGAAGCGTTGTGTCATGGTACTTATAAATGCTGCCTACTATGTAAACAGTTGCTTTGACTGGGATTCACCCCCAAGGAGTCTTGCTGCTTTTGTGGTATGATCATCTTGTAATATTTCTCATTATTTTTGCTCAAAGTCGTTTGTTTGGCTGGATATAATGTTCCTGTTATCATCCAGTCTTCAAAATGGCTGTATGGCCTTGGCTTTCCTCCAGGCTGAAACAACCTGTTTTTTATATGTACTTTTTATTTAAATTCTAAAAACAGAATTAAGTTTAAAAGTTCATGGATGCAAGAAAGAAAAATTTTGCCTGGTGGATACGTGTATAAATAAGATGGAACAAAACAGAATTTGCTAACAATTCATTTTTTCTTTGCTCAAGTAGTTCCTTTGACACCAGTATTGTCAATTTGCAGGCTTGGCACAATATCTGTCTCTTTTTTTTTCTCGATTTTTTTTTTTTTTTTTTTTTGTACTTTAAAATTAGAGTTCTTTCCAATACAGACCTCTGAGGGAAAATCCTTTGTACAGATGTTTGGTACACATTATTAACATGGCATTCATGTTATGAGGGGAATGAGATGTTTCACTTGCTAAGTAAGTATTATATTTGAAAATTTGTTCATAAAAATATGAGTACCCTTAGACCAAAACAGTTACTTCTCAGACAAAATGTAATTGTCTGATGTAAATATTCTTTTTTCAGTCACTAAATTCTGGCTCCAGGTTGCATCTTGTGGTCCCATGAAACTCTAATTGCACCCCAAACATTATTTCGTTAAGGTTTGCATGCTTGATATCAAATATAGAAAATTTAGAGTTAAAATTCTGTGTCCTCTTAGTAAATTCTGTGCACTTGATGTTGTTGCTTTATAGTGACATGAGCTTCAAACCCACAGCCAAATTCGTCACTTGGATTTTGCCAGTTGGACATCCAGATTGTCAGGGTGGGAGGGGATGTACGCCCACAACTTTGGGCAGACTCAGAAACTGACTGCTATATCTCACAAGTGGGAAGAGCTGTCTGGGGTGTCTTGGAGCTGCACTGAATCACTACGCCTAGGCAGGGATCCTTTTGTACTGTGTCTGGCATTTAAAGCAGTTGTCTTCTAACAGGGGGTACTGTACCACTACCTAGCCACCATTGGGAGGCAAATACTTGCCCTGTTGCAGCTTCTGCAAGTGTGAAAGGGTTGTATATGACACCTCTGTGCACACAGATATGAGCATTACACAAAGAATGAGTTTGAACTGTGAACATCTCAGTTTTTGACTAATGCTGTTGTCTACGATACTATATTTATATATTCTAGGCCTTAATTTAAAAGGGCGATAAACTTCTCTCCCTGTTTCTCAGTTTAGATGATAAAAACTCTGTTATGATGGTGCTTGTTTCTCTGTAAGGTCACATTTTCATGTTAGCACTGCTATTCAGATCAGTAAATGTTCAGCTGTCCAATTCTTCTTTCACTGCAGGCATGGAAATCCTTTTTAATGTCAATAGGATCTGGGGAAATGTACGGCAAGCATGTCGTTTCTATCTTGTGGTCCACTGCTGTCACCATGAAGAAAGTTGTGTCACCATTTATCTTAATAGAACATGACCAGAAGCCATCTTAACAAGCAGTTCCAAATAGATAAATGCAGACCTTTTATTTTGGTGCCATAGCAAATATTCTTTTTACACTAGTAATACTACATTGTAGTAGAAACATTTCTGGTTATAGAAAAATATACTTGTTTTTCTTCCCCCACATAACAGACCATATTTTTTTGTAACAGTTACTTTAAGAACTGGCATTGATATACTGCATCTATTTCAGTACTGTATCTTTAAAACTATTTCAGTCCTGCCCTACATCATAGGGTTCTACTTATGGTTACTATTTTCAAGTCTTATGTCTCAACAGATATTTTTAAGACTTTTTTTCTGCTTCCTGTGTTGTAAAAGATGTACATAACTCTACTTCTAGTTAATAGACATTTGTTACTTAACAATAGCTATGAGAATTTAGCAAGGAATTTAACAAGGATCAGTGGAGGTTGTGGCTGGGATTTCATAGCTTCTCCACATCCCTGTAAAATTCAACACTGTCTTGTGGAAGTGTGGTTATGGGCAGATGTAAGACTAAATCATTTTAAAAGGTGGGGGAGGATGGTGAATCTACTGATTGGCAGCAAGTGTCAACTGGTCCCCCACAGCAGTTTTGTCTGCCCATTCGTATACCACTGTATACCACTGTATATGAAGTTAATTTGCTGTACCTTTAAACTTAAATGAAGCAGACTAAGGAGCCCAAGGCTGAGCTGGGCAGGATGAAATGCCTAAAGGGTCACTCTGGTGGTTTCAAGGCAACCCCTAAATTTATAACAATATTGAAGGCGTGGCAAGCGAGAGTGATGGAGGTGACTGATGGAGTGTCCAGAATGCCTAATAATCTCAGTGAGGTGCTAGAGCACCAGAGGGAAACAGAAGCCTGTTACACATACCACTAAACAACATTTTATAAATTAACTTTAAAATTAACCATTCAGTCTTCTAAAAAGACTGGAAGACATAGGCTTCTAGATTAATGATATATAGTAGTAAAATAAGGGTTTCAGGCAGTCTTACAAAATGAAAAACTGATTTTTTTTTCCAAATCATCAAAATCCTTGAATAGTTTGTTTGACTGATCAAAATTTATGATAAATCCCAAATTCCCCTTCTTCCTGTCTCACTCCAATCCCTCTTCTAGATATGCTCACATGCACATGATGATAAAATACTGTAGAAAAGAAAATTCTAAAATCAATGAAGAAAGGAATACAAGGGAGTCACAACTTCAGGTGTGAAATATAATCTTTCCATATCAGATGATCTACACACTACTGAAAAAAAACTTTATAATGAAAATACAAGCAGCCCTTTTAAATTTATATGGTAAAGCTATTTTAAGTTAGTTATTTACTCAAGGTTTCTTATACATTCAAATGTTCACTGATGTTCTTTTCAAAGTTAGTACGTTTAGTGGTATAATTTTTGACTTTGGGAATCATAGCAGTCATCTTAGGCTATGCCTCTGCAGTAAACTTGCCAACCTTATCACACTGTGCTGCTCCAGGTGAGTTTCCTCCTTCTGTGTAGCACTTGGAATAGCTAATTAGTCCATCTGGGCAAATTAGCTCACCCTGGTACATACGTAGTTGTAGCTATACAGCTTGTTTTTTAAGAAGTTCACCCAGAGCAACACATCATTCTTCAGAACTTCCTCAATGTGATGTTGAGTTTACCAGATAAACCTACCCCAAGCTATATCTACATAGGGCCCATTTACATGTACATGAATGTGCCATTGTTACTGTGCATTAAGTTTAGTACCTCTAATATAACTAACTAAATGCACAGTAGCCGGCACTACTGCACAATAGCAAAGGCACATGGTCTTTTCATGATGCTTAATGCTCAGTAGACTAATTCTATGGCGCATTAACCTACTGCGCGTTAAGCATCTCATGGAGATGTGCCTATAGAGACTAGAAACTTTAAAGTATTTCAGAATGATTTTGTCCCAGAACTGGATTGCCTGTTGAACTTCAAAGTCCAGTGAAATGCTAAAAAAATTGCCGACCTGCGGTTCCAGTTTATTTTTTCTCATGGATTTCCAGACCTTCTGGAAGTCAAGCGTGGGGACTTTCTAGCTTATACATCACCTGTACAAAAAAACTCTACAAGTCTGTTGCACTTTCAAAATACCATGATCTTCAAAGGGAATTTTCCATGAATAACACCTTCAGTATCTGCTCAATTTTTACTTTATTTTTTTTTACTGTGGCTCAATAAATCACAGTAGATATAAAAGTTTGAGAAGCATCATATTATTACTACATAAATACATTTTTTGAATGAAAGCTTTTATATTATTGTGTCCTTTGCTTTAGTAGGATATTCTCAAGAAAATCCTGCTTCTGTGTTAGCAGTTCATGAAACATAAATTATAGGATCAGAATGACCTGACTTTGAATCTAAAATATCAGTAGAATTGCTATGCTAACGATATCTTTTTGTCAAAATACCTTCCTCGTATATTTTATTGGCCAACTGTTAAATAAAAGAAATAAATAGCAACAATATCAAATTAATATCAAAATTGTAAAACAGTCCTATTAAATCTTCATTGGCTCTATTTTGCCAAGATATTGGTCACAGATAGAAAATGTGATCTTTTTTAATAGTTATGATACTCTAACACCTAGGCAAAAAAGAAATAAGTATAATACAAAGGGGGAGCCTTCACTTTAAATATGATGGCTTTCCTTTAGGTAAGACAAATACTTAACATTATCTCAACATATTTTTCTTCTAAAAATTAATCAATAATTAGTATGGTATTTAAGTATATAAATTTGTACTGTTATATAATATGCACAAGCGGCAAGGTTTCTCTTTGGACTCCTCTTCTGTAGGCACTGAAATATCTACTAAATTGAGCCTAATTTCCATCAGACTCTTGACCAGACATTTGTGTTCTTGTGGATGTCAGTGGGTGCAGCATGGGGGGAAAAAGTGTATACTCTCTCTTTCCAGTACTGTCATTTCTCACTGTAATGAGTGCAAAAATAATTGGACAACTGAGCTATCAGTAAAAGGACACACTTCAACGTGAGTCAATGAATTATTTTACAGGACAAACTTTAATCTTTAAATGTGATTGTAGATAATTTGTGCTACCATCTGTCCATTTGGAATTCTTTTAGCCTTTTCAGTCGTTATACAGTAAGTGTTGCCGTGTTTAACATTAACATTTGATATTTTACACATTTAATTTCTGTACTGCTGCATGGTCCTTGGGGAGCTGCGCTCTAGTGCTACATGAGAGAGACAAAGTATTGATCAGTTAACATTTCAGCTACATTTATGTATGTCGCAAAATTAATGAAAATGCCAGACAAAAATGTCAGAGTGCACAAAAAGGTAGAATTTAAATTTGGTAGTTTAATGAAAAGTTTAAGATGTGCATTATCAAAAATGTCCCTTTGCCTTTAAAGTACAATTCATAACAGAATAACTAAAGGAACCACATATTTTACTTAGAGGAACATTGAACACGAAGCATGGATGAATGTCTAATCTTCAAAGTATCTGGTGTCTCAAAATGGCCTCAATAAAGCACTTTAATTGCCAGTTTGAAAGTATAACTGTTAGTCATAAAATAAACTTGTTTCCTTTCTCATTTGGAAGGAAGGCAGTGCCACTGCACCACCACCCCTCATACTTCCCAGTACACCATCAAAAGAAAGCTTTCTATGCACATATCCTTCTTCTTATTCTTCCTCTTCACACTGTTTATATGTGAGAAAGGAAATTATTCTTTTATAGACTTCTAAATAGTAATTAAATGAGTCAGTTCCACTAGGTCTTTATTCAGATATAACTCACTTTGCTTAATTTTGCAGTAGAAATGGCACAGTGACAACTTTAGAGAAGGCCTTTTAATCCTCTTGGATGCCAGCAATTTTTGGAAGCGGTAGGATACTAAAGAAAAGATATTGAAAGAGGGGAAAAGTAGAGCTTGGATTTAGATATCACAGGCAATGAAAAATTAGAAGAAAATATGTCATCTCAGTTGACACGTAAGTTGGTTGAGCCCCTCTCTCCCCCGCCCCTCCAAAAGAGAAAAATGCCCCGTACAGTATTTTAAGTGGATGGTTTTGTAAAAGGAAAAGGAAAGAGAGTGGTATATCTTGAAAGAGAGTGGTTTGCCTTGGTATCAGTAGAGACATGACATGGTCTGTGGAATTAGCTTATATTCTTCTCTGTCGCTTCCACTTTATAAGTGTAGCCTAGTCAGAAGGCTGTGGCTGTATTTAGGCTCTGTTGATATTTCTACTATTATCTTATTTTTGCAAGGCTAATACAGAAACATCTTCAACTCATTTTTTCTAAATCCGAGTACATAAATCGTTGAGGTCAGTTATACATTATTTGTGGAAAAAATATTCCTGGTTTGACACACTGAGGTAAAGATTTTCCAAACAGTTCTGAAGATTAGCTTTTCCCTTACCAATCTGCTGTCCAAAAACAGACTGAAGGGAAACAGGGTCAAGACTGTGAATAATACAACCTTCACTAACCTAAGTAACTGCACATTTTTTCCTGTTGCTGACTGAGCTTTCAGCCTTGGTCTGCAAAAGCTAAAGGACGTGGCAGTGACAAAGCCAGATGCTGGATTTATGTATTGTGGCGCATACACACATGTCCAGCAGTCTCAGCTCTGTCAGTTTCATTCTTGCGACCAGCAAAGAAAATATAACATACTAGACTGTTGCTCCTGCCTCTTCACTAAAGCAAGGCAGCTAAATCCTGTCCCTGATTTTAGAGCTTAAGAGGATCTAACAGAAGTGCTATGTTACTGCTGCAGAAATCAAGGCAGCATGTTAGAGGTGTGTATAGTGCTTACCTTTACATTGGCGTAGGTGCTGAGGAGTGGAGTGAGTGAGGAACAGAAACTGGACTACTGCCAACTGTCAGTCATTCTCATCACTAGAGTACCAGCATCCCAGCTGAAGTAGAAATTGCAACCTTGAGGGATGTTTCTGCTGCCATTCCTTGACTAGAAGAAATTCCTTCACTCCAGGCTATGGTGGATATTCCCAGCTCATAGCCTGTCCAGTCCAGCCTACACTAACCTCTACCACATTACACATTTGTACGCTTCTAGTCCAAGCAGAGTTGGTACACCATTTCTGATCTTAAATCTACTGAGTAATATTTTATTTTCTGTTTCTTAATATTGTACTGATTTCATTCCCTACAGAAAAAGGAATTGTTGCGGGGCGGGGGGAGGCAGGGGATGCACTAATTGTGTATCTATATTCTCCCCCATTGGGAGCACATCAAAATGCTTAACCTCACAATGCTTTGGTGATAGAGGAAAATAATATTCCCATTTACAAATTGGGAGGTACTGAGAGACTTGTGTAGTATCATGAAGGAAGTCTCTGGTAGGATGGCAACTGGAACATAAATCTCCTAATTCTAGGTTATTGTCCTTTTTCTCTGTGCTACTCTTTCTGCTAATTGGAAACTTAGCAACTTACCATGAATCTTGGTTCTGGCCTGGACTTGCTGTATAGACTTTGGCAAGTCACATAAACTGCCTTTCTCAGTTTACATGTGGGGGTAAATAATATTTTACAGCTCTGTGAGGCAGAGACTTGTGTAGCGCTTAGTTATAGCCACAAGATTCTTACATAACAATTGAAGATATTGTACAATCCATACATACACTTAAATTTAATGGAGTTTCCAAGAAATAATGCAAGAGAAAACTGGTAGTGGTAATGACAGAATTTCAGTGGTGGGATACAGAAGCTACAGTATGTGAACACTATGGGAAGCATTAAGAATTCTGAATATGCAGAGGTTTCTTGGTTTTAAAACCTTTAGTGCTATTTTAACATTATTTTTGCACATAAATAACATCTTAAAGTATAGTATCATAGGTTTGTAAAGTGAATTTACTTCTCAGACAGAATACCTTGGAAACAAATAGGGCTAGATCCTTAACTGAATCAAAGCTATGTTCAGTGTATAGCATGAGAATGGGCTTCAGCCCATCGTTTATACCACCATTCTTCTTTCCTGATTTTGAAGGTGGCTGAGGGCTGTTCCTTTCTCCATGTTACTTAGAACTTCTTTAAAACAATACCCGGTGGCAACAGCTCCAGGGGACCAGTCTTCTATAGTAGAGATTGCTGCACTACATCAGGGCTTTAGCTGTGCCCCTACTTCTTCCTGGCATGCCCTGAAGCTGAAACTAGTATAGGAGATGTCATTATGGCCAGCTCTGTATCTCCTGAAAATCCCCCTAACCATTAACTTGTCATTTGGCTGCTTTAGCTGACTAAGTACCTCTACCTCATTCTGAATGATAGCTGCTGATGCGTCACAGGATGTCTAAAACCTACCAGCCTAAACAATGTTTACCTACTGCTTGGCATCACTTCACCTGACATAGAAGAGCAATGGCCAGCAGGTTAGAACAATCAAGTCAAACGGAAGATGTGAGATACCTGCTATATGACTACCTCACAGTACACAAATGTCTGAAGTCATGCAAGAGATTCCTCACCAGCACCCAACCTCTCAATGCCACATCCAAAGAGACAACTACAGATATGGAATGAGAAGCTAAAGCAAAAAAAGTGGACATTCCAGCAGCCAACTCCTTGCCACCAGGGGGTGACAAACAATGGTAAAGTTGGTGATGCCTTAACCACCTACGTACCAGAGTTGGATACTCCAAGAAACTAATGAAGAAGTGGAGTTATACCACAACACCTGCTGCAATGCCTCTGCTTGCAGAAACATGTACAATGAAAGATCTCACAAAGTACAGTAAGTTAACACAAATGTGTAACAAAATGGTCAAATATGGTGTAGAGACGCACAAGAAGAAGAAGAAGCTGGCTTCTAACCTGCTCTGCACTATAGCAAGAATGAGGTGCTAGAAATTAGGATGCCGCCCAGTGTATCTCTAGGTCTAAAGGGGCCCAGGCAGGAGTACTTGATCCTTTCTCACACTGACCTACCAAATAATTTAAATATCAGTTGAAGAGAGAATTATAGATTTGAGAGAACAGTTCTGATAGCAGTGACATTGACTTTTAATAATTGTTGACTGTCATTCTATGGGGAAAGTGTCTTTATAAACGACCATCAATATTTTGCCATCAGGTCCTACCAGTTTCCATTTTACGTTCTTTCTAGAAGTGATGGTCATTTCAACAGTCATTATTTCAGATTGCATATGTGGGTGGAATGAAAAATATCTTAAATTGTTCATTTTATTCCAGTCATGAAATTTAAAACAAAATACATTAAACCAGTGGTGGTCAGCCTTTCTGGACCTTCTCTGAATGCGACTCTTATCCCCTTTCTCTGCCCAATCTGCTCCTCTGCTTTCTTCTCCTCTGCTTTCCTATGTGCCCTGTCTGATTTTTTTTTTTTTTTTTGCTTTGCTTTCTTCTTCCTATCCTATTTGCTGTTGTGTGGCTTGTCCCCTCCCTCATCTGCCATTTGCCACACACCGAGGTTGTCCAAGACACTTGTGGCACTTGCACCACAGTTTGGTCACCTCTGCATTCAATGATGTTACATGGAGTATTTCACTTATTTTTCATTACAGCAACAGTAAATATTAGAGCAATTTGCATGAGTAGAAGGAGTATTCGTACCATTGATTTATTGGAACTTTCTGTACTTAGACAGTACTGTTTTGCTGAAGGGATAGAATTGTATCTTAGGTAGTAAAAATGTACAGTGGTTACAAAACCAGATGTACGTTAATCAGAAAAGGCAAACTAGAGGAAATTAAATACAGAAATTGCCTTTCAAAGCATTGTAAAGGTTTGAAGTTCCAGCATGTCATAAAAGCAAGATGGTCGAAATCAAGGTTACCAGGGTTACCAAGGAATTCTAAATATGCTTATGTCTGCATGGTGTCCCTATATGAGATGGGAGATGATATTTGAGCCACAAAACTTGGCCACGAGGGAAAGAATGAATTCTGTAGAATTCACTCTGAATTTGCAGAGTTTTATTGGATCCAGTATTTCTATTATTGTTTTAATATACTTTTCATATAAATAATATAAATGTTTTCTCCTGCTCATCCTGTGGTTTATTATTTGTTTTGACATATACAACATAAATTGGAATCCAGTACACACAATAAAAATAAAAGAACTTGAATGCTAATCAGAGGGAAGCCCTTTCATCTTTTCTAATCTATGAAATCATGATTGCAGCACATATTATGTGACTAACAGTCATCCTGTTTAATTGCTTTTATTTATGTTAATACATAAAGCCTCAAGAATACATTAGGTCATGGTTGTCCAATTAGTGGCCTGTGGACCGTATGCAACTCTCAAGGGGTTAAATTGTGACTCCCCCCACCCTCCTGGCTCCTGCTCAGACAGTGTTCCCCCCATTGCTTGGGCTGCAAGAGCAACCAGAGGCTCTGGCTTTTCCTTGCCTCCTCTGGGTCCTGCCTCCTGACCTCACCGCAGGGGGTGGTATAGTGCGGTAGTTGGGGGAGCTGATGGTGAATGTGGAGCACATGGTGCAGTCTAGTTTGGGGTCAAGGGATACGAACACACAGTGCAGCAGTGGGGAGAGGGATAAACGCACATGGTGCATTGGTGGTGGAGACGTTGTCAGGTGTGTGGCCTGGGGAGGCTGTGGCTTATTCTGGTATGGCTTCAGGGTGTGCGGCCTCCTGCTGGTGCAGCTCATGGGGCATGCAGCCTCCAGCTGCTTGGTAGTTGCACAACCCCACCTTAGATAACTTGTAGCAGTGCTCCTTGAAAATGTGTAGTACAGCAAATGTTGCCATTAGGGCTGCACTGATAAAGATGTTCTTGGTTGAAACTAATGATTAACCAACCATATTTGCCAATACCAATCTGATAACTGATATTTAGTAGGGGTGTGTGAAGCAGACAGTATTCAATTCGGCCCAATTTGGGGGACAGTGATTTGATTCGTTAATTCAGATTGCTGTCCCAGTTTAATTCGGCTGAATCTGAATATTCGATTCTGATTCAGAGAATCAGCAATTCAGCCATAGACACAGCTTTTATATGTTTTTTCTACATACCTCGAGGTACCAGGTGTAGCTCATGAATGCTGAGATGGCAGGACAGATAGAGCATCCCATGGGCATGCAGGAGTGTCCCCTGCATGCTCGGTGATCAGCTGTGGGGGAATCCCAAGTGCTCCCCCAGACCCAGAAAGTGAAATACTTCTGGTCCACTTCTGGGTCTGGATGGTTTTTCCTTTTTTGAAATGTCTTGTTCCTGCTTGCTACAAAATTTTCCCCATAACTTTTGACTCTTTTGATTTCCTTTCCTGCATATATCTGACGTCTCCTGACAATGTTTTGTTTTATTTGAATTGGAGCAAGCTTAAAATAAAATTATTTCATGCAATTTAAGAAAGTCTCAGTAGCAACATGCCAGTTTTGATTAAAGATAGGAAAAGGGTGCTATTTTCATTTTTAATTGGATGGACATTTTGAAAAATGATGAAAAACACTAGTATAGAAAGAACTCCCTTGGTTAGCACAATATATGTGTTGCTGTGTTGAGTCTCTTGGTGTCACATGGACGAGTCAATAAAGTGACCTGGTAATTTATGAACATCAAAGGTTTAATTCATTTTTTTCTAAATTTGACAGGATTTTAATAGCACATTACTAGCATAATCCTCATTGCACATTTTAGATATGTTAAAAGGTATTTTTACTATTCCCAAGTGTAGGTTATTTTCCATAACTAAAGGACTAGGATTAAATCTTTTCCATAAGGATAATGGTTATCTTGATGCTTCTCTGAACTATCTATCCACGTTGTTTTCCCCCTTTATCTTCACATTCTCAAGGGCTCCCTTGTGTTGACCCCAGACAGCAGCTGCAGTTCTTGGTGACAAGGCTTCATTAAACAGATTGCAGTCCAGGCAGAATGTTTGCTTAAATTCCTTAATTAAGGGCCAAACTGGTGGTCCAGCAAAGCTGTCCAGGAAAATCCTAGTATTACCTTGTGTTCTCTGTGGCTAGTGGTTGGTGAAGGCTGGGTGTATACTGTCCCCAGTTTTATAGGTTAACATTGTATACTAGCCACAGCTATGTAATGGAGCAATATTAGGTATTTTTATTAGCAATATTTTTATTAGGTAACGTTGCAGGAAACAATGTCACCTATGCGATTTTTCATTATATGAAAACTAGGCATTTTATCCTACTTAGAGGAATGTTAGATATTTACAGAGTACTAGGGATAAGTGATTCACCTTTTTGAAGAAAACAAGCAATTTACAATTGACCTTGAAGTTGAATGGCTGTATTGAACAAATGGCTATGAGGTCTGAAAGAAATCATTTAATTAGTTTCCATAATTATTTTACATTTCAAAGCTAAAATTAATACTTTTACATCCTGAAGAAGTTAAAGTCTATCTCTGCTATCACAGTAAATAAGCCTTTATTCAAAACTAGCAAAACACAGTTTATTTCTATTTCTATGTTATATTTTACTTTTTTTCAGGTTAACGTTTGAGTTGAAATAATTAAACTGTCATCAGTTATGCAATGGCGCTAACAAAGTTTTTAATCAGTAAAATGACTTTAGGTTTGAAAAAAAAAAAGGAGGGTGGGATTAATAACAGTAAGCCAAATTGCTACATGTGGTACTGTATAGGTTTGCTACTGGACTGCAAATCCTCAAAGCTTTTATGTTTCCACAAATAACATCAGTGGTATTATAGCAGTTCCAAAGTTACCAGATATCACCTGTTTTCCCAGAGATGGCCATACTGTACAGTGTATTCAGTAGTCTGCAAAAGCAAAAAATGGCCTAATTTAGCTTTGCTTATGTGAGATTGGCCCCCCTTTCTCTGTTGTTGAGCTGTTATTATCTGGTATTATGCAAGTGGAACTTCTTGGGCAATTAGTACAGAGCACTGACTGTGTACTAGACATGATTTTTCCTTCCACAACTGCATAGGAGTTGTGATTAGGCATGCCTCTATTCTGATTCTAATTGTCTAGCCTTCTTAAGTAGACACTGCTCATTAATGGACTGACATAGACTCTTCCTTACCACATTTAAAACAAAACAAAACAAAACAAGTAAAGACAATTATTTGTGGTTACACTGCATATATTTTTGTATCCATCACTACAAGGAGTGATCTATTGGAAATATGGTTGGGAAAGCCATTTTGAAATGCATTTGAGTCACAGTTAACACATACCTCTGTGATACTACACAGTCAGTAAACCTTTTGAATGGCTTATAACTTCAGAAGTAAAAGCATCAAGTTGAAGGCAAGTCTGTAGTGTAACAACATCCTCCATCAATAGCATTTACTGAACCTTGGCTTCTTTCTCATATTTCTTGTTTTGCTTTTTAAGAGTATGAATATAGGCTCTATCTCTGCTTTACTCTGCTTTGACATTCTCCATTCAGTATTTTCCAACTTTTGATTAAATTGTTTGGTTTGAACAGTTCTCTTTCTGTTGATGGTTTCTTTCTTTCTTTGGCTCCCACCTTTACAAAGGAGATAGACGTTCCTCTGCCTCTCTTTCCTGTTAGGTTTGTTCTCAGCAACTCTTTCCGTCTTACTTGTATCAAAGAGGCTCAGGGGGCAGAATTTTGTAAGCCTCCCGCTCTGACCCGTGAAGCTCAGCAGTTCCCATTCCATGGCTCTCATCGCCAAGTCCACTGAGTACCTATTCTACTGTAGTGCATATGGCCAAGTAGAGTGAACACCACTTGCAGTGCTTCTCCAACAGTACGGGAAAGCATGAACATCATTTACTAAGCAGTGGACAGAGGCTTATTGGGGGGGGCTGTTCTCAAACCCATTTCTAACAAAAACGCAGATTTTTAAATTTCCAGAAAGACCTATTTATCATAATTTGAAATAACCTAATTCCATAAACCAGTTGAATCAATAATGTCATGAATACTGGTAATTATTACTGAAGACTTCTTGGGAAAGCATCACTTAATAGTTTCTGAGATGCACTGTTATATGTCACTGTTTGTCCTTAAAGAACCTGTAGTGCTTAGAGATACTAAATTCATTCAGGATAAATGAAGAATTTAAAAGTAGGCATTTTTAATATTTGCTGCCCTCTTAATTATTACTTGCTTAATGCATGACTGTTAGCGCAGGGATTATGAGTTAATAAAAATGTCATAGTATTAGTATATGAAACACAATATAATTTTCCCAAGATAATGATTAACAGCATACGGCCATATTAACAACACTCTTAGCACTCAGTCCCTAAATGCATTTGGTTTTCATCTTTCAGAAAGTAATTTTATACCAGAAATTTAAACTCTAATATATTTTAGAGAGACTTTGTTTAAAAAAGGAGAGCTAGTTAATGTAACATCTTTTAGCTGTCTGAATTTTATATTTTAAATGTTTTGGATTATGTTATATCTATAATAGCATTATAATTTTAAATCAATTTGAATAGTGTTTTGAATGATGGGTATTAACAATCCCCAAAGCAATTTCAGTGAAACATATAAAAGACCTTATTTATGTCATTAGAGTCTATTAGTTAGAACAGTTGAAAAAAATGAAATTAATAAGCTATCAGAGCATTATTACATAATTGTTGTGCTCACATAGAGAAAGAGTTGCTTTTTTTCTGTCTTAAAGCTTCTTTTGCTTTGTTCCAAATCTGCAGCAGGCTGTTAGTGTGCATCTTTATAACATCAGAATGAGTGAAATACATCTATATAAATTATTGATTCACTTGAGCATACCTCAGTAACTCAGAGCTGAAAACTGGCCGAGTATCTAATAAAATGATATAACTGAGCAGACTGAGGTTACCTACCACCGCAACAATTGCCCACTAGGGCTCAAATGGCCTCTTACCTTTCTACCTGAACACCTGCAAATTGAGCTGAATCCCATTCAGAATTTTAAGAACAGGTTCATTGTCACAAGAAGCAGAGTTTGTTTCTGAGAGAAAATTATGCCAGTTCTACTTCTGAATGAAAGACAAGGCTGTTATTACTCAAGGGATATTAGGCCTCACTGCTTTTTTGAGAAAACAAATTTGCTGTAACTTTATCTGTAATTTAGTACTGAATGGGTGCAAATAGACTCTACATTGTATGGAACAGAAGACAGAAAATAGGGGTTTGTTAAAGCCATAAAAGGGATGTGTAACCATTATATTTCCGCGGGAGGTCTTATCAAAGTCATAGGTTATAAGAAGAAACATTTTGGTTACAGCCTTAGCATTAAACACCTGTTTTGAATTTTACTTAAAAGTAGTATTGAAGAAGGAAGGGTTTTGTCTATAGTGTGCACATGGTGAAATTACACATTTCCTGAAAGTAAATATGCAGGTTCTCTTTGACTTAGACCCTAGCCAGTCAAGGATTACAATAATGACTTTGCTGAAGTTATTCCTTATGCCGTTGAGGTTAGATTTGGTCATACTTTCTTTTTCTTAGTAACTGGAACAAAATTCATAGGTTTTGCTCATATTATACTTGTCTCTAGAACAAAATGTTAAAATGCTTAAATGAAGGTTACTCTTTATTGGTTGATTCTTGTTTGGTAATCAGTTGTGAAATAGTAACATTAATCATTCATAAGCTATGTTGTGTTATTCTTGAGAAAATTCAGCCTTTGCAAAGTGTGCCTATGATGGCCAATATAAACGCCAATCTACTTCAGCCAATGTAATATTTACCAGAGCAATACTCATGTTTACAATAGTGTAGTTCTTCTGATGAGAGGGTAAAAAGCTGCAGGGATGTTTTGATTTTTTTTTAAGGCAATTGGGAAAATTTGTGCTTAATAATTAGCAAAATTCAAGTTAAGAGCTTTAGTGGTTCCTGATCAGCCAGCAGCTGTCATTATTGAGTAACAATGTGGTTAATCCTTTTGACCTCCACTGTCACTCTCAAATACAGGGCATGCCACCTTCAGCATACTCCTCCAATCCACCCTGAGAACAGGGAGAGTCAGACCCCAGGATTGAACCTCAGTCATTTCCTTGGTCAATGTGAATCACTGTCTCTGGATTACTGAGTTCATTCTTTTAGTGTTTTATCCAAAATATCCAGCATATTTTATTCTATCCCTCAATTGTAGATGAAACAAATAGAAATCTTTTTTGAATCCATGGAACTGTGAGGAATACTTAAGAGAGATAACTGTAAATGGTAATTTAAAATGAGATATCTAGACTTGATTTGACCAAGGTTTAAAGTTACACAGGCCAAAGCTAGTAGCAGGCAGGCAAAACAGACAGGGATAGAGTTCCTCTGCAGTGGGAATCACAAATTAGATTAACAGTTAGTGCAGGGTCAGCTATTCATACATTCTTTATAGGACATTGCACTACAAGCAAAAGTATCGTAATTCCCATAAAACGTTAAAGGGCATACAGACCAAGTAAGAGAATATGAGCTTTTCAGTTGGAAATCAATCCTATTTTGGTTTATCTTTTTATTGTTATTACTTTTAACTTCAGCAGCACCATTCTCTCCACACAAGCCTGTAGGTAGGGAGTGTCATGTCAATCTCTGCTGCCCCACCAGTCCTTTCCTAGATCTGCTCCTGGTGACATGATACAGCAGTGCTCCTAGTTACTATTCATAGCAGTTTATCTTTTTATCTAGACATCCACTTCTGCTTCTAGTTTCAAGTATTAAAAAAACAACAAACCTCCCCTCCCCAAATAACACCCCCCATCCAGCTCAAAAGAAGTGGGAGTACTTCAAAGAAGCCATTTGAATTCTAAAATGCACTTAAAGACTACTGAAATTGTTGTCTGGCAATGAAAGATATGGCAGGTTTTTGAGACCACTTTGTGCTTGATGGTTACACTAATACCCTTGTTCACATCTAAAATATAGTGATGTATGGTTGTTCTGGGATGAATCTAGCTGTTGCTGACTTGATTTTTGGATCTGATAGTTGAATTCAAAATATAAATTGCTTCAAGAATGATAGATTATGTCTAGGAGGGTTTCAGTGTCCACCTTCATGATAGCTGGATTTTTTAAGGTCATGTAGTTTAAAAATTATTTTAAGTTACCCAACAGAAAGGGTAGAAATATTAGATTCACAAACAAAAGCTTTATGGGCTCGTGACAGTAATCCATCTTTTTGCATTAGCAGAGCATTCTGTACCAGATTATTTTTCATAATTGATAATTTATGAGTCATATATTTGTTATCTATTCTGTTATGGGTTTTTAAATAGTGAGTAATGTCAAAGGTCTCTCTTTTTTTACTTTTGGTGTTCTGAAGAATTCTTTGAACATTTCAGGGAAGCATATCAAAGAAAAAAGTGATACTAGTTTTTCTGCTGCACAGAAACTTTATATGAGAGATAATGTTCTACTAGTACAAAAGAGAGAAGAATTGTTAAACAGAATGCACACTGAGTATCAGAATAGTGGCAGAGCATAAATAGAATCCCAATAGAAAAAGGCAATAAGTAGATTTATAGAAGAATACTGTGGTATGTTTTAAAACTTCAAGATGTTTTACATCTGTTCAGTTGATCAGAGAAATGGATACTTGTGTGTAAATCAGTTTTATTGATTTTATTTTTCCTCACTGAAAGCATTATTGTATCAAAATGTTCCTCTGTATAACTAGGATTTGGGGGGCATTGGTTTCTTAGACCTATATCAAAGAGTTTTAGGATTCACCTATTATAAGAAAGTTCAGTTTTGAAAACGTATTATTAAAATCTAATAAGAAAAACATTTTGGCGTCTTAATGTTACTTTGCATGCTGAAATAGCATGCGTGTTTGTTTCTCGCAGGCAAGTAATTGATAATAAGAGTCAGGTATGTCATTTAAAGTTTGTTTTATCAAATCAGATAACATATAGGAACTTTTCTCTTTATTAAAATTTCTCTAGGAGCCTGTGAATGCTAGCTCTGGTTACGTTCACAAAACCCTGTGATGCAATTAAAAACTGGGGGAAATGAATAAAATATGAATAAGTTCAATCAGTGGGAAAGGTAACTTAAAATAATTTACAAACTGCTATATAGAAGGCATAAAGTATTTTTAAAAGAAATTAAATATTAATTTCAGGGCAAATTTGTTATGAACATACTATTACAGCTTATATGGTTTTCTCTTCTGTATTCATTAAAATGTTCTCTGAACAGTTTAATTATAATCAGACATTTCTAATAAAAATGATTCAGAGCTATCTCCTTAATTAAAGTAGAACTGAGCTCATTTAATTGTGATGTAATTATATTATTGCATAAAGTGAAATGTCATAAAAATAAAATCAACAATTGCTTTTTTCAGTTTTGTAAAAGTGAATAATTGTCTGATAATTTTTATAGTAAACAGATCATTGTTTAAATTTGCTCTGAAAATTAGGGCTAGTTTAGAATTTAATTTTTTTAACCTATAATTGTTTCAGTATTGTTTGATTTTTAAATCAGTGAGACCATACAGTAGTATCAATTAAATTGATCTTTTTTATTCATCTAAAAATAAAGCAATACTGATAGGTATTATTGCTGAAGAGCTGAAGTGTTTATTTTCATGTTATAGTTAGCTTTCATCAGGGCTGACTTTCTTCCACAGATGAATTAAGAAGTTTTTACAATACTGATTTTAAAAAAAACCTAATAATATATGTAAAGTCAAGTCAGTATAATTAATAACATATCCTGATGTATTTCAGCAGTTCATTTTAATCAATATGCATAATACTAATGGAAATGTAAAATACAGTGTTTGGTTGATTAGTGAAAAAGTTAGAAAGTAGCAAATGTAAACACAGGTATGTCTTAATAATTTTCTGTAACAATTTGGATAAATTGACACAAAATGTCTTGTTTTCAAAAATCCCTTTTATGGCACTACTACAGATACTAAAATATGTTTAATTGTACTTGTGACAGGTTGATACGCACTAGTCACTGTGGATCTAGAAATATAGAGTTTAAATACAAGAGTAGTAAAATCTATATTTAGATGGGAAAATAAATTCACAGTTATTACTGTGCAACATAAAATTAATGAATTTTATCTTTTGTTCGTTTTGTGTTTCTTGAGAAAATGTAATTGATAGTATTAGAAAATTGGGATTGCAGCATTACAGTTTTCTAAAAATCTTAGCATCCTTGTACTGAACTCCTTGGCTTGCTGAATCTTAATTAATTCTGCAATGAAAAATACAGTAACAATAATAATAGTTTTAGGCACTTAGACGTGGAAAGATACCGTCCTTATCTTGAAAAGTTCATTGTTTAAGACCCTGATGCTGAAAATGCAGCAATGGATAGTTCTGTTGAAGTCAATGTGACTGTTCCCATGAGTTAAGTTTACAGCCATGCATCAGTGTTTACAGGATCAGGCCTCTAAAAGAGGAAAAAAGCAATATGCAAAGAGGTCCAGAGATGCAGAAAACTTAAAAATATATATATCCTTAAAGACAAATGACACTTTTCAAATTTTTCTTGATCTTAAAGCTGTTAATTGATTAATTGGAAAATATGAATGTTCCAAATAATTTCTCCAATGAGGATATTTGGACGGATTAGAAGATATTATTATAGTTTATCTGATACTAGCAGTTTCATATAAAAAATATTTATTAAGATGCAAATAATTCTTGTCAAGCTTTTTATTGTTTTGAAAGATCAAGCCCAATGGTTAAATCATAAAATAACATAAACTGTGAAATATAGGATTTGGAAAGCTTTAGATGGAATTGTCCATTTTTAGCAAAAAATTACTATATTTTCACAAAGAAGGGAAAGGTTAATTTAGATAGAAAGATGGTGTTGCTCTGAGAATAGGGAATTCTTAAACGAGGGTGTGTGAAAACCTCCAGTAATTTGACTACATTTCCTTGTCTGATGTTTGCTTTAGAATGAGCAAAGCTTTAATTTTCTCTGTCTTTACAACTAATGCTGTATTGGTTTGTGGTAAAAATGTGCAACCTGCATTTATTTTTTGCTACATGCCATTCTCCACACAAGCCTGTAGGTAGCACCCTTGCACCGCAGAAACACTCAGTCTTTCTTGAGACACATTTATTTAGGTTGGGAACTCTTTACCGGTGCAGACCCCCTAAATGTAGCTTAGTATTATTTGCATAATTTCCAGACTTTGATGACATTCTGTGTTCTTGAAACTGTATCCTAAAGAGTATGTATTAAATTGTTTGCTTCTGCAATCCACTGTTTCTCTCAAAGATGCATTGTTTTTTTTTCTCTGTGCCCTGATAGAGGTAGGGCATACCAGAATAGTCAGTCCAGTGGGTAGTTTGGAATCTTGAAGATACTATGATCACTTGCAATTAGTGGTTTATTATGTTACCCACTAGAGATATCAGTAAATTGTCTTCCCCATTCCACAAGCTGTGTAAGACTTGTTGAATTTTAAACTTACTAATGAGGTAAACAAGCCCTCTAGTCAACATAAAAATCTTTTACTCTTTTCGTTTTCATACTTATGCTTTTTAGTGTGGGCTTGATCCATTCCCCTTTCATGTTGATAGGTTTCCTCTGAGTTGCTACCAATTGCCCGTGTGGTGCTTGAGACCCTCGGCTCCCGGTGAAATCAGTACCCTGCAGGATCAAATTTTTTTTTTTAGTGACTACTATTGATAATGAGGATATTGGCAATTAAAAGTTCCATTTACCGAATTCAGTTAAACTTTAAATCAATTGTTATTTAGAGCTCTTTACAGGATATAAAAATATAATATTCATTCCAATTGAAAAATTTTCTGTTGTTGGACTCACGGTTGGTGTGAGCCAGTGGAAAAGCTAGTCAGAGTTGATCACTGAAGCTACCTCTGTCTTTATTTTCCACAATCAACTAAGTGTCAGACTGTTTTCCGGAATGATAGCTTCATGTTTCTTTTTGAGATGCTGTTACATCACTTCATGCAGAATGTCTTTTGGGTCCATTTTCCCCTTATTAATTAGTACGGCCAGAGAATGCTCAGTTATCATCCTATCCAGCAATCATGGTTTGCTGAATAAAGATTTTGACCTTTATTTCATTTTGTGTATTTACTGTAACTTGCACCAAAAAGATAAGGCTTTAATGATTACATTAGTTTTCTATTATTTATTTATTGGCCAAATTTATAACAGCTGGGAATAGAAAATTAATTGAAAATCGCTAAGTTAGATGGAAAAAAAAATTTTAAGTCCTCACCAACATGCATCTTTTCTTATCATTCCTTTGTCAGTATGCTGCACCTTTGGGCATTTGAAAAAAGGGAACAGTGCACATTTGAGGGACTTTTCTATGAACAAGTTTAATTTCTAATTGTTATCATCTGCACATTTGTGTATATACTAGACCATGCAAAGTCAAATGCAGATGGGAAGTAGCTAACCTTTGACTTACTGTTGCCGCAAAAACATATAAAAGTATCAGCATGGGAGTTTTCAGCCTTTCATTGTTTCACTGTATCTTTATAATGAAGAAAAGAGGCACAGATAGAGCCTCGCTCCACATGCACACTGCACCATTCTTTGCCTGGATTTTTATAAAATGTGAACCTTCTAATTTTCCAACTTGTGAAGAGAATCCAGCCATGAAAGAAGCTGACAAGAAGGTATTTTTGACGAAATCTTGTTTCTGTGCAACTGCAATAAGGTTAACAAGTAAAGCTTACTTGTTCTTGAAGGCCCTGCTTCCATTTGCCGTGTCAGTAGCCAAGTTAGAACTGCAGCTGGTGTTCACAGCAAAGGTTCATATCTTAACTAGTTAGAGGAGTCATGTTCCAATATGGTAGTCCCCAAGGGAGAAAAGACACCCAGGACGGTTGCTTAATGACTGAGCTCTTCTGAACAGAAATACAAACTGGTAAAGAATAGAGGAAACAAATCTAGTGTGTGGAGAGAGGGGTTTATGTCTATAGGTCATGAAATCTGTTTTTAGCAGCATTTGCTTTTTTCTTTTTTTGAAAGCTTTATTCATGCCGTCATCATAATGCATGTTTCTTTTGTGTGTGTGTGTATGTTTCTGCTATTTTACATGCAAGTCATACACAGATTTTGATTTGCATAACTAGAAAAGGCTAAACATGCTATGACATGATTACATTTTTTGATATATCGTGTTCACCTCAAATACATTTTTATTTCTTGGAACCACTAGCAAAATCAAGGCAACAGTGATCATAAGAGGCAGTATCTGTTTTCTAGAACTATTTTAGGTGGAGGGTTTTGAAGTAGGGTGGTTGTGGGTAAGCAGGTGCTTTAAATATGTATTGAATGTGCTCTTTTGCTAGTTCTTGTAAATATAGAATAATAGGTGAAAAAAATTGATCTTTGTGGCATGTAGCTTGCAGTGAAATGCCATCAGATGCCACTTCTGGGTGTTGTAGTGGCCCTTCCATTTAGAAAAACATGTAAGAAGGAGAGTAAGAACAATGTCTGATGGTCAGTTTAGACAACTAGAATAATACCATTTTATTTTTAAATCATGTCTTCTGTCTCAACAAAACACATTTTGAAATGAAACACTTATTTTCAAGTATGTGTGTGTGTAATAGTTCATGGGCCTCACCATAAGGGAGCAATTATAGTATATTCAACTTTACGTCATGTGTATCCTGAACAATACATGGCAAAAACAAAGGTGTTGCTTTTCAAGTGCTTTCAGCCATTTACACTTTACCTGGTAATCCATATTTAAGAGGTTCTTTCTATTGATGTCATTCGGGCAATTAAATCAAACGCTTTCAGTAAAGGGCAGGCTCAATCCATGTGAATGTATTTACCTGAAATATACTCTCTATTGGGGAGGAATATCTTCTATTACCAGGAAGGTCCACTGAGCAAAGAACCAGTGATTTGTCACTGTCAAGCTGCAAGATCAAATTTTCAAAGGAAAAATTGGAATGCAATCATAAGCTTTCAAGAGTAAAAACAGACACTGTGAATTGTGGTCCTCCTTTTATAATGTATTTTGCTTTGTGAAATCTGACATGAATAAATATGATTAAACTAAAAGAGTCTCACTGGCTTGGAGGTTTAGTGGCTTTGTAGTACAATGTAGAAAACTTGGAGCCTGATTCTGATCTCACTTAGACAAATTTCAATCTGAAGCTACTTCTCATTTTGAGATCAGCAAGGTCCCTTGCCCCCAGGCCAGTGGGCTGGTTTGCACTGTGGCAACAAATGCATTCTGCCTTTGGAAGAGAAAAGGTTAGCCTCCTCCACAATAACCCCTCCAGGCTGTTTAGAACTCATGCAAATAGGACTCAGAATGAAGTTTCATCCAGGCTTTCTCTACAAAAAGGAGCCTCTATCTGTACCTTTGTCTCTGTTCCTAGGTCTTGTATGCCTCTCTCTTGGTTAACTGTTTCATTTCCAGTATATGCAGTTGTTGCATGGAGTCATAGCGCTGTAAGGAAAAGACATTCTTATCACGTAGTTAGAAGCAATCCTTTGTGAAGTTTTAAAAATCTGTGATCTAAACAGTGTCCTGAACTAGATCTCCGTTACAGAGAATGGTGTGATGGACTGGTAGGAACTTGTGTTGCTGAGTAAGTGAGCTGGAGCATTTTGAGTGGACTTGAGTTTTTTGAGGGCCTTTGTGTCTGACCTTAGAAAAACTAGATGGACTGTGTTTTTCTAACTGCCTGTGAATAAAAAAAAAAAAAAATCTGCTGAGGCTCCTCATATAAAACTCTCAGATACTTTAAAAAGTAGTATTCCATATCGCCCCCATGACTCCCTGCAAATAATTTCAAGCTACCTCGTCAAAACTCTTACTGTTGTTCAAACAAATACACTGTTGTCACCTTTTCATTTAAAAAAGGTCTCCTCACTCCAACATTTGTATTAATGCTCTAAAATTCTATTTAATTCCAATGGTCCCCAAATCAGTAGTGCTTTTCAGTTCAAAAGCAGTACTGTATTATAAAGATCCTGCCCCAGTGCAACCAGATCATTTCTGCCATCATTCCTATACTGTTTGTCTTAACTGTTAACTATATCCAGCTCTGCTGAAACAGCCAGATTTGTCTCTCTGACCTTCCACGCTTTAGGATTAGCCATAGTTCATGAAGTGTAATCAATAAAGCATCCCTATTAATGTTCATTTACCTAGTACACAGGAGATGCATTACTTGAGAATATTTTTATATTCTTCAACCATTGTCCTTTTTCCCTTTCTTCTGTAGCAAATTTGAGATCTCTTTTTCCATATTACATGAATTCCCCTTCTTTAGCTCTCTTTTCTTTTATTTGAGCCTGGTTTTACACTTTTGCCTCATTGTCCTCTCATTAGAAAAACAGGCTTTCTCTCTCCTTCTCCTCCTCTCTTTTTCCCCTTTTCTTAGCCAGACTAGACCCCCTCCTGTCCTACCCTGAGTCATTCTCCTTCCTCTAGTATTCACTTCCTCTCTTTATCCCATCTTTTAAGACTACCTTCTTAAAGTCAGAGAGTGAATGAGAGTGGCACAGAAACAATAGAAGGATGTTATGAGAAAAAAATCCTATTGTTCACTTATTATGATGACTGATAGATAATGTAACAGGAGATATGCACACTGCACACCTAATCCAACCATAAACTGCTTGATCAGCTGGTTGGCCTGGCTCTCTCCAAGCCAGAAATTCTCCTCCCTTCCCCCCCATATCTTTTTTGAATCTTCCGGAATTGAGCTACACGAGGTTGTAGCCTATAAAAACTCGTGCCTCTCAGAATGAGTTAGTCTGAAAGGTGCAACCCTGCCCTCCCTCCTGCCTAACTTCAGACTAGCTCTCCCTTTTCCAAAAATTGTTAATTAATATTATGCATACTGGCACTATCTTTTGGGGATGTAAAATACTTTTTTCTTTCTTTTGCTTCATTGATTTCTCCTTCTATTCCTTTCACTTTCCTCCTACACCACTATGTTATTAATTATAGCCCAAATGTCAAAACTAATTTTTGTATGACCATGAAGAAATCACCCCGTATTCCTTCTCACCACCTCTTTTTACATACTTCTCTGTCTTCTGTCCATTCTCTCTTTTGCTATTCTCTTTTTCTAATACAGGTCCGTAATCTACCCATTGGTTCTCTCATTACTTTGTTCAACATGCTTAGGAACCCAAATCCTAGTGCCGTTCAATGGGATTTAAGTGCTTAATTTATAGAGGCGAATTTTACCCCTAGTGACCATATAGTCCACAACATGGGCATTTTTCTAAGAAAGAATATAGCAGTACTTTATGGTCAAACTTCCACAATGGTAATGGTTCCTTGTTTCACAATGGACATGAAATGCTTGGTCGTTTGCATTTATGATGTCCTCGGACTGTTCTTTTTCAGTTTGAAAGAAAATTGAGTAAATGAGTTCTCCCTGCAAACTATTAGAAAATAATGGCTTTTCTACTGCTCATGATATATGAAAAGCTGTTTTATTTTTCATTGTAGCTGAAGTACTTTATTTCCTTTTCAACTATTAATCAATAAAGGTAGTATCATTCTAATTTTAAATAAAAATGTAAGGTGCTGCACATATCATCTCACTGACACTAGTTAGCCACAACATTTTTCTATTGACTAGTTGTATCCAAACTCTTATTATTTCTGTGGCAGTTTTTCCAAAGTTATGGGCCCAGTAGAATTTTTTTAATAGTCCACATACTGAACTTTGAAATCTGATTATTTCTTATTGGCCACTGACTTGCAGTTTTGGTGTTTACAGCTGTCAAACCTTTTCTTTTATTTCACCCACTAATAAGTATGGTCCCTAGAGATTTTTTTTATATATATATTCATAGTATAGCATTTTTTCCTTAATTGTCAATGCACTTAATTTTCTTTAGATGTAGATCTTCATCACACAGAGTAAACTTACTAAATTAAGACAGGCTTTCATTTACACACATACTTTGAGCTTTTTGTCTGTAAATGTTCACTATTCAGTGGAACTTGTCTTTACTCTCATTTTATTATTTCCTCATCAGCAGTGTCCAGGGCATGTGTATAATATAGTCGTAGATAAATTATTCAGTCTGGGAAATAAAGCACTAAAGAGCCTGTAAATAATTTTAGTGGATGTTTAAAAATAGGATAGGTTATGTATGATAGGCGCCTGTGAATGTTTGTAAATATGTTTTCATGTTCTTATTGTTTGTGGTGCTCTGTTATTCCTCTCAATATTTGTGATCTAATATGAAATAGCACTAAGCATGTTCTCTCACTCCTAGCAAGACCTTTTAAAAACACTAAAAGAAAATGCATTGTGAAAAAAGCATTTGCATTCTTTAAATCCTGGGACATTGTTATTTTTATTTTTATATAAGATCATGCACTGTCTAAATTGTTTCCTCCCGAGATCCTGAAAAGATTCAGTTACCATCTCAACAGCCAAAACACTTGAGTTGTTTTAAGATGCTTATACTTTGTAGGGAATTTTTCGTAAAGTTAAAGAATAGTTTCTTGTAGCATGAAGGTGTAGGTTTAAGAGGCAATGTATTTGTTTTGATTTCACAGGAGGCAGAATTAAAATTGAGACAGATACTTATTAAAATATTATTTTCAAATTTTAAAATAATAATAGGATGTGGACACTGTTCTAATGCCTTATGGGAAATGAAATAAGTTGTCAAATGAATCTGAACCTGATTATTTCACAGCTATTACGATGATATCTTTATTTTTCTACTTCTCCTTAACATTTGAAATCTTTTTTTTCCAAGCGTATTTTAGTAATTCAAGTCCTAAATCAGTCCTAAGTGGC
The DNA here is from genome assembly GCF_001723895.1 of Crocodylus porosus. NCBI lineage: Eukaryota > Metazoa > Chordata > Crocodylia > Crocodylidae > Crocodylus > Crocodylus porosus. Next base: position 62,981,850 of record NW_017728909.1, on the reverse strand, counting down.
AACCACTTCTAACAACACTGTGTATGGTGGTGGGTTAATTAGCTGAACTAAATTATCCCCTAGTGTGTGGCATAGTGTTTGTGGTAACTTTTAGTGTGCATAGTTTGCTGAAGATTTCATGTTTATTTTCATGTATCGAGGCAAATTCATAGTATGTCTTCAAATTATCTCCTTGGGGGTGTTTTTCCTGAGCTAATCCTGACAGAATCTTCCTGCCAGATATGCCCATCATCAAGAACAGTAGAACACTGCACATACAGGAACCTCTGTGCTTGGGGCTGTATGCAAATTTAATGCCCAGCTCATTTCTGTTTCTCTTACATGGATGACAGACATTTTAACAATAACTTCCACATTTTCCTATGGGAATCCCATTGGATTACTGTATATATATGACTACATACATATACACTTTGCTTTGTATATATAGTTAAAGATAATATCGGGAACATATACATTTGCAAATATGTTTGATAGTTATTTTCACTTATTTATGGATAAGTAAAATGTGTAACAGAATGCATGTCTCAAGAATTCAACTACCAAGCAGATCTTTATAAGAGATGTATCTAGATCCCAGGGAGACTTATCAGTTACTAAAAAATAGATAGGGTCGAAAAAGTGATAAACAAGAAATTGACACTGAAAATAATTCTACAACATTTGGGGGTTTCGGGTTTCTTGCCTTCATAAAGCAGCGAGAAGCAACAGCATAGAAAATAAGCTTTTGTTTTCTGATGTTTGAAGCAGCCACAGTCAGAGGAAATGATATTCCAACAGTTGCAAATAGAGCTTTCTCCAGATATGTCACAATCTTCTTGACTGAAATGAAGTCTCACTGGTGCTGCAGTTTTTTTGGAAAAGCAGGAAGTAGCTGGATATCTGCTAAATTCAATCTTCCTGCACCTTAAAAGAAAGCTGTCTAAAATTGAGCAGTTAAACTTAGGTAACTAAACTTACATTAGGCACCTAAATAAGAAGTAGCCAACTTGTCAGAAGTACTGACAGAAGCACTCCCCTCAATATCTCCCCTCTACTTCCTGCGTATACACATACATGCAGACACACACACACACCAGTCTTCGTGCAACAAACTATATAGAGGTTAGAAAGAATAAATCCTTCCCCCAAGTTGCAAGCAGAGCACAAGATTGGCCCTGGCAAAGCTGAGGAACAAACTTCTACCTGGTAGTTATTTGAGTCTTAAAGGTAAGCAGCACAGAAGCGTGTCTTAAGAGGAATTTAGAAGTGGTGATGGTCAGGATCTTGCAGATGCTCCAAATACACGTGAGCGCTGAGCGGTTCATATAATGTTGGTTATTTTTGGATTTTAATGTTCATCAGAAGAGTTTTCTTCATAATTTCTGGTCTTCTTTATGTTCAATTTATGTTTAATACCATCAATTCTCTTACCACTCTTCTCAATTACCCTAATTTGTAATTTGCAGGTTGAAAAATGATCATTACTATCCTCACCTGTTTTTGTTTTGAACTAAATCTGGGGAACTTGTTTTACTTTATTTTGGTTGTTAATGAGGAATGAGATTAGAATATAATTGTGCTGCTGAAAAGAAGAAGAAAAAAAATCCTACTTGTTAAAGTACTCCAGGGCTGCCATCAGTGTTCCAGAGAGAAAGTTTATACAAAAATAACAATAATGATTCATGAGTAAGAGGGTATTATGCAGTAATTTAACAGTTAATTATTTTTCTTTTCATTCTTAAACAAAATTATTATTATTCTTTATATTAAAAATCGTGTTAAATATAAATTTGCTTCTACCTTCAACAACTGCCTGTAGTAATATTATACAAATAATTATGTTAAATAAAGTGTTGTGTAATTGGGGCATATTAGGAATAATTGATTATACCTAGTCAATTTTAGAATAAGTTATTTACACAAATAAAACTCAGGTAGTTTTGTGTAGAATAACACATACTAAAATGTCTAGGATGAACTAAGTGATGTGATTATTGGATGAGATTTTGGCATTGCCCTTATTTTAACTGCACAACATAAAGAATATATTTACATATGATTAAAGTATTTTTAAAAGAATTTGAAATTTCTTTTGCTTTGGTCCATTTTACACCAGTTGCTGTTTTACTTACTCATTATTGTATTCTGTTTTCTTTATTGCATTTCTTTTATGGCTTTCTTAACCTTTTCTGATAGTACTTTATAACTTTCTATAGTGTTCAGTCCTGCTGAGGTAGCTGCATGTCTTGAATTTTTCAAATAAAAAGTGAGTAAGTTAATGTTTCATATCACATTATAATACACCTTTCTTTATAGTTACCCATCTGAGGCAATAAATATGAGGATATTTTATATGCATTTCAGATGACTGCTTTAAAAATATGTCAGCTCTTTGTGACTGTATCCATAATGGAGAGGTGTTTTTCCCCTTTAAAATTCTGACCATTGTTGTGACCATAATGTTCCACTAATGGTAGCAATTGGGAAACATTAATATGGACTATCCACCTGTTTTAACTATCACATTTTAAAACATGCACTCCTGCAGGAATGTTCAACCCCCAGCCCAGGGGCTGAATTTGGCCTATGGAATTGCCATTTGGCCTACCGGGCTCCTCAAGGGTTTGGAAATTTGGCAACAAGTGAGCTGTGGTTATGTCATTTGCTACTCACCTGCCACCAAATTTCTAGACCTCTGGGGAGATTGGTGGTCTGGAATTCATGGCCCTGTACACTTGCCTGGGCACACAGAGCTGCAGGGGTGAAGGGCCCAATCAGGGTGGTGCAGAGCTCAAACCTGTGCACCAACCCTGTGAGGGATCTGGCCTGTGGACCAACACCACAGGAGTCATCTAGCCTATACGGCTGAAAGGTTGAGCACCATTGCAGCAGTGACTTCCCCCTGTTATTACTAATGTTAAAGTTGCAGAGATGAGACTCTTCAAGGAGGAAAGTCTAGTTTCGATCTTAAAGCATACATGAATATTTAAATCCCATGACACTTTTATAGGCTTGGTGTCTTTAAGGAGGTGCTCAGTCTTCAAGGGCTTGAAACTCAGCTGCAGTGGTCAGCAGTTAGCAGTCTGCCTAGATGGAAGACTGGCATGCTGAAACTGATGACCCAGTAACAAGACTGGATCAAGAGCTTCAGGAGCAGGGTGCAGAGAGGAGAAGAGTGTGCTGCTGGAGAATCACAGAGTCAGGGTTACCTTCTTAGGTTAGGGGCCGAAGGAAAGACAGCAAGGTTTGGGGTTTGTTTTTTTCCTGACTGTCTTTGTTGCTTACTTGTTTCTTTCTTTTGCTGTGTCTATCATGGGGACAAGCTGGTCCTACTAAGTGTGAAACTGACTGCAAAATGTAAGTCCCCTATATCAGGAAGAGGAGTGAGTGGAGAATGAGGATGCTATAGATTTTTCCAGATCCATGGAATCAGAAACTCTGTGGAAATAGAAATCCTGTACCAGCAGTAGCTTTACCAGCAGCTACAGCTACCACAGCAGCAGTTCTGGTGAAAGAAGGAGCAGCAGTGGTTTAAGCAGTGTGTTTTTGGCAAAGGAGAGGCCCCCTCACACAAGTTGGTAGGTCACCCTGTTCCTAGGTGGGGATGGATGGACTGCTTGGAAATATGGGGCCAGCAGATGACCCAGGCGCCTTCCTATAAATTTTGGAGCAGGTGGCTAAGGCCTACCAATGATCACAGGAACTCTGGGCTGTTAAAATAGTTTCCATTTTAACTTGGGAAGTTCAGACAATCTATTTGAACCTCAGAGCTGCTTCAGCCTGAGATGATAACGTTCTTAAAGCTGCTATATTGAACTGCCTGGATCTAACAGAGGAAGTGTATGAGTGCAGATTTAGACAGGAGGCATTTAACTATAATTCTCAGCTTTGCGTCACTGCCTGAAGACTTAAAGACTTCTGTACCCACAGTCACATTTGTCATCAAAGGTAGTCAACATAGTAAATTTAGAACAGGCTTAAACTTAGAAATAGGTCCACCAGCAGTCATTGTCTACTCTGAATGAGGCCACCCATATGATTGTAAATTGTTTGGAGAAAGATTTGGAGTATAAGTAATCCCTAAGGACCCCCCGAGCTTTGGGAGGTTGAAACAGCAGTAGAGGCCAGCTTCAACTATGAGGGCATCTTTGTCTGGGACCCTACTTTAATCTCCTCCCAGATCACAGTCCAATGGCTTGACTTTGAAAGGGCCGCTTTGGGGGAAAGAGGGAAGTTTGGAGCAGGCTAGCAGTCTGACAATGAAATGAGATGGTTATGGCATTTGCTATACATGTGATGAGAAGGGCCACCAACAGTATCTCTAGATGGAGTCTGGGTATGCCTAAGCCTCTGTGTCAGGACCACTAAGGGTGGCCTAGTTCTGAAAGGCTATGTGGTGCCTGTTAAAATAGAGGCTGTCGTGGGGCTGGTGGACTCAGGGTCTGGACAGAATTGGTTTGTGAATCCTGACTTTCCAGATAGTGAAACGTGTCTGTGTAGTGTGTCAATGTGGATTTTCATTCATATGCTACAGTCCAAATGAGCTAAACTATTTGAGACCAGATGTTAGGATTGTTGCTACTGTAGCTAGTCACTTGACATACTCAGAGATGATTGAGCAAGATTAGGGCTCAATGGCCCTGTTTTGGTTGGCCTAGAAGATTGAGATGAATTTGGTCAAACCCAATCCAGCCAAACTGCAGCTGGAGGAAATACTTCCATTTTCAAAACCCTGAGTTGTTTGAACCCCATCCTGGATTTTGTCAGGAACAGTGGAGGGTCAGGTAAGAGACACTTTTTGGCCATGGAGATCATAGGGAAGCAGCTGCCAGTTTATTCCTGTTTGGATAGACTATGCCACCCATTATCTGGAAACAGTGGCCATCCATTTGGCCTCAGCCCAAATGGTTGCCTTGGATTTATTAAAAATGTACTCTTGAGTAGGAATTCCCCAGGAGATGTTGAATAATCAGGGCACAGTATTCACATCATGGTCCATTCAGTAAAGACCTTCCTCAGTTTATCATCCCCAGATGGATGGATTGATTGAAAGATTCAACCAGTGTTGAAGGGGATATTAAGAAAGTTTGTAATGTGGGTCCCAGGAACTGAAACAAACTGCTACCATATCTGTTGTTCACTATCTGGGAGGTCTGATAGTCATTTACAGGCTTTTCCCCCTACGAGTTACTGCATGGCAAGCAACCTGGAGGAGTATTGTTCCTATTGCAGGAATCTCTGGTGACACAGGTTACTAAGGTCCAGAATGTAGTGTAAAACATCCTCAAATTGCTGGGGATGTTAGACTTAGTGGGAGCCCTCATGAAGAAAAATCTTAAAACAGTACTGTGGGCCCAAGAGCAGCAATATAATAAAAGGTTCATGTTGTGGGAAAGTGGCAAGGTTCCCAGATCTATCGTGTTAATCTGTTCAAGCCCTGGAGGGCTCAAGAATCATGTCTGTTTCTACCTGTCTGTTTGGGGCTGGTGTGGGTCTTCCAGGGGGGCCCTCTAGACTCCAGTCTGGCCTTAGTCTTTACCTGGAGTTCAGTTTAACTAGCCCAGCAAGCCAAGGCAAAAGCTCTCCTGAGGAGTTTAAGGATGTTTTTTATGAATGCTCCTGGGAGATCCACTATAATGGAGCACTGGATTATCTTTAAGGCAGGGTTGTCTGTGCAAATGGGATATTCATAAATATTGTTACAACCAAGTGACACAGTATGTTGGGAGATTCAAAATATGATTGAATTGGGGGTGACCTGAAGAATCTACTAGTGAGTAGATTAGCCTAATTTTGCTGGTGCAAACCAAACTGTCCATTTTGGTACTGATTTCTGAAAAGTAAACATGATCTCAGTTTCAAGCCCTGGCTGTTGGACTCCATAAGGCACCTGCTACCTGCAAACACTTTATGGATAGAATATTCTAATGCACCAGACTTATGCAGCCACATACTTGGACAATATTGTAATATTCATCAGTACCTCAGATGAGCACATCCAGCAAGTGAAAGCTGTGCTACATTCACTTGGAGCTTTCAGCCTCACGGCCAACCCACCTAAATGTTGGCTTGGGTGCCAAGAAACTAAATATCTAAACTATGCCTTAGGAAATAGGAGAAGTAAACCCTTAGTAGAAAATGTAAAGGCAGTGATGCAGTCTCAAATACCCATGACAAAATGATAGATAAAAGTCATTCCTAGGACTGGCAGAATATTATAGATGCTTCACTCCACAGTCTTCATCTATTACAGCACCTTTGATGGTTTTATTTTGGGGAGAGGTACCTAGAAAGGTGCGGTGGTCAGCAGAGCATGCAGAGGCTTTGGGGACAAAAGAGTAGCTCCTTTGTGCTGCCCTGGTACTGTGCAGCCTATATGTAAGTTGAAAACTTCTTCCCTAGGAGCAAAAATATGCAGTCACTGAGAAGGAATGCCTTGCAATTAAGTGGGCAGTTGAAACTGTCAGGTAATAAGGGTCCCCTTCAACCTTGTAACCCACCATGGTGACCCTGGTGATCCTCTCTTGGAGGAGCGGGGCTTAAATATAGAAGAGTGCACCTCAGACCCCAGTTTTGAGAGGGGTGCTCAGTCTTCAGGGACTTGAAACCATGCAAAAGCAGGGGCTGTGGCGGAGGCCTGTGCTGATCAGCGGGTTTGCTCAGAGAGCTCACAGCAGGTGTCGAGCTCTGACAGAAACTGTGCTGACATGCCAGTAAGCTCAGAAAGCTCACTGCACACGTGGCACACAGCCAAAGTGGATGTGACCGTATCCTGCTGGCCCTAATCCTGGATCCACCCGTGTTACCAGCTGTTTCTTTTGCTGGAGTTCCTGTGTGACGATTGAAAAGTGCCTGCATCAAGCCTGTGATCAGAGGAAAAAGAAAGTGAATTATATTCAATTAACACTGATATTCCTCAACGCTAACACTGCTGCTCGATGCATTCAGTCCCCCAGAAATAATTGGAGGGGAAATGTAAATTAATTATCAAATAAATAAAAGTCCTTTAAGTTCTTGAATGTTTCTGTTCAAGGAGCATCTTCCAACCAAAAAAAAATAAGGTTATAAAGTTTCTGAAGTGAGAGTGATATCTTCCTCCTCTTGTACAAAGAATCCAGCATGGTTAAACTCATAAGATATGTGGTCACATTTGTAGAATTATATAATTATTTTTCTGAGTTCTTTGTTTCAATCATAGATGCTAGAGAATGAAAAGACCTCTTAGGGCATCCAATTATGCATATATATAATGCTTTTTTACAATCTACCTTGTAGCTAAAAATATCTGCTACTTCCCCAGCTAACAGTGCATGAAACTTTTGTACAAGCAAATGTTCTGCTCTTTCCAAAATGTTCATCAAAGAATAGCTACATTTGACAAACATTTCTTAATTTTGGAATACTGTGGTGATGGGCAAAGTGGAAAAACATGAATATAATGGGGCAATAGAATCTATGTTTGCAGCCGTCGTTTGCTTCATCAGAAACCTAGGATATTGAATTTTGCCATGACACATTGTCATGCTTTTCAGTATTATGGAAAAAATCAAATACATTCACATTCATCAGATTATCTTACTATACCACTGGGAGGGCCGGTTAGAAGGAAGGTGGCTCACTAGCAAAGTACCATGTAGCTTAATTATGAGAGGTTGGGTTTTTTTGCCTTTTTCTTCTTCCCTAGTTTTGTTCTCCTCAAGATTATGAATCTGATAAATCTGGATACATTTTTGTCACAAGAGGATAGATCAAAGTACTATATATGTATAATGTATATATATTATATATATATATAAAAAAACATTTGCAACTTTAAAAACAGTTATTACACTACTTGCAAAAGATTTAGTTCCACCTATTTATATAGTATTGTTTAATATAAAGATCAGCAATCCTTTAGACAGTCAAGTAACATATAGCTAATTCTGGAATACCCATCTGATCCCCTGTACATAGATAACTCAAAAGCATGAAGTTTGGTTCATATTACTTCATTGTAGAACATATGCTGCAGTAGGACTAAAATAAGAGAATGCTTTGTGTAAAATCTTGAGTATATTCCCAAATATCCTGAAAACATTGTCAGCTATCTCATTGGAAAGCAATGAGATGGTGCTTTAAGACATTAGACTAGCACATGCATTGTTTTGCATATCCATTGCACTGTGGTAGAAGACTGTACAGCCAAATTTTCAATGAGATTGTTTGCTTGTAGCCTGATAAAATTTTTACAGTACAGAGAAGAAGGTGAAACACTGATCGTGTTTTATCACTAAACCTGGAATTTCGTCTGTGTTTACATATTTCTCTGTGGTGTTTTCTTGCAATGTTTATACTATGTTCCCAAAGTAACTACACATTGGTTAGCTGGGAATGAAGCCATCAAAACAAAAAAACATGGCTCTTTTTATAAGATGTTTATTCATTGAGAAACCATCCACCACTAGAAAAAACATGTAAATCTATTTAGAAGCATCTAAAGATGAAAGACTCCTTTAATAAAGCATTATGAATCTCAAAAAATATACATAAACCCTTTTCTTTAAATTGAAGGAGGAGATTATAGAAAGATGTCTCATAAAGTCGCTCTAAAAATATTTTCAAATGAAAGCCCTAGGCTTTTTTAACTCTGATATTTTCCCGCTGTTCCCAACTGATTTTTTGGGCAGGCTTTTAACTGCCTGCCAGTTCTTCGTTCTGTTCATTTATTCTTTAACAAAATCCCTCTGCATGCCAGTGAGGCAGTAAAGAAAAAACAGATTAATCTAACATTATAAAATATAGTTCGCTCTACTGAAGACACGGTTGTCTGGAGCCATGCAAGGATGTAACATGCATAATGGCATGAGTTAAGCAAAAAGAGTAAGCATAAGAATCAGACATTTGTGGTCAAAATACAGACTCCAAAGAAAATTTGCAGGTGACACCAGGGAGTTAACTGTCCAGATGTGTGATCTTGCCACATAACACACATGTTCTAGTCTATCCTCATGCTAAACTACACGATTCTAAGGATCTGAGTCCCAGATTCTCCCTGGTGGTGCTACCAGGTTATTCTGCATATTCAGCTCTAAGTGGTTCAAAAGCAGCATGGGCAGCCAAGAGATGCTTATAGGGGGTGCTCCAGCCGGTGTAATGTCTCAGCCATCATTTTTCTCTCTGTGCTGATGTTATAAATGTCATTATGAGGTAAAACAGAGGTGTCCACAACCTGTGTAATGCTTTCTCCATTCCAAGATGCCACATTAGCTCCTGCAGGTTACTAAGAGCCTTCCTGGAGGATGGATAAGCACAAAAGTCCACTTTGCTCTCCAATCCAAAGGTATTCTGTGTGCCCTTCTTTATCCCTTGGGGATAGGGCGCAGCCCCTGATTTTCCAGTGCCTTGTGCAACCACTTTGTACACCTGTATAAAGTGGAGGTAAAACTGCTTCCTTATCAGAAAGGTAACATTTTGCACTGTTTTTGCATTTGTTGAAATGGCTAAAGAGCATCAGGGCTAGACTCTTTTTCATTGCCTTACACTTGATTGAGGCTTCACAAAACAGCTGATGAAGTAAACTTAAGCTTACAGAAGCTCTTGCACTCTCATGCTTATGCTCCTTATCTTTCTGTCTGTCTCTATGTATAGTGAACCAAACGCACATTAGCCCTTGGGGGTGGGGAGGAGGGAAATCTTAGACTGTGTTCCACCATTTTTAAAACAGTCTATATGTGCCAAACTTCTGTTCTGTTACAGGTATAGATCAGTTTCTCATCACTTATACCGGTAAAAGTGTAATGTCTGTACCTGGCCTAAGACAACTTAATAAATACAGCAAAGTCGACTGAGGACCATATTCTCCTTCTAGTTACTCTGCCATATGCCATGTGTGCACCTGCTCTGAGTTCACACCAATTGGGTTCTCCGGTGCCCTGCTTTGTTTGTAATTCTTTATACTTGTTTGGGGTGTAACCAAAATGGATGCAAGATATTTTCTGCTTTGGTGGCATTTTAAAGCTGTTTTTCAAAGATGGAAATGACTATATGAGGTGGAAAGCAAGGGGCAATTCAGTCCCACACAGATGCAACTAAGTATACCATTGAGCTCAGAGTATGTGTAAAAGGTGAATAGTAGGGAGAGGTAAATATATCTATGCTTGTATATTACTTGTATTCTAGATATTCAATAAAGACCATTCATTGCTGCATGTAGTGAAGGGTCCTGAAGGAAGTCTTACAGCTTGGATGAGTTCCATCTTAGTGATACTTCTAAGTAGAAGATTCATGAACTCAGCAGGGTAGGTTTTTTAGGGTGAAGTGACGTGTTATACTTAGACCGTATTAAATCTGTGGAACGTTAAGTCGTGTTAAGGTTAGACTATGCTATGAGCAGTTGCACATTTAGAGTTAATGCCATGTCTTGCCTGCACAGCTCTGACTTACCCCTAAAAGGCTGGTGAGCAGGGACATGGCTGGGAGCCAGAGCACCTGGGCTCTGTTCCTGTGCTGGGAGGGGCAGGACGGCTAGGAGCATTGCAGCCTGAGATGCTGGAGGACTTCAGATTGCTCACTTTATCTTTGTTGAGTAGACTGAAGTTATCCTAACACAAGCTAGGTAGCACAGCCGAGAATTAACCCTCACCTAAAGAGGTGTCACTTTGAATTGCTCAGAGGGCACTAAGCATGAGTTAATGAGCCTTAAGGTGCAGACTCTCAAGTTTTAAGTATGCTTAGTATGGTCAAAGTGTAACATGTAATTTCACCACTAGTTAGTTCTCATCACAGGTAACAAAGTCCAAGCTTGTAATGCCTCCTGGAACTGAAACTGTGAAGTGAAGCTGAGATTTGTTAGGCTTGAGAGTCTTAGAAAGGGCTCTTCCTTTGCTGACCAGAAGCTACTGAAAGAAAAGTTGATACTCCAGAGAGTTGAGATGGTATATTTGTGTTTGATTGGTGTTATCATGCTTTTAAGGTATGCAGAGGGAAGATAGGAAGCAAGTATGTTGGTTTGTATTATTTTGATTGAGCAAGTGTTCTATAAAAATGGGGAAGAGAAGGGTTGTTTTTTTAAAATGTTATTAACCTGGAATTCCTGGGAACTTTTTTTCCCCCCATGCTTCAGACTGTGTACATGTTACACACACAAATATGATCATAGCATCTGATGTTTACAATATGTAGTAAAAGCAGGCAGAGTCTATAGTTAAGGTTGCTGAGCATTCTTCAGTTGGGTATATAACCTTGATAAATTATAATTGTTTCAGCTAATATTTTCTATGCTTTGTGTCCAACTGGGGCTGAATATTTTGAGGAAGTTTCATCTGAAACAGTTAAGTCACTTCTGAAAAGGAGCTTAAGAAAAGACAGATTGTTGTACGCTTGTTAATTCTTACAATGCTTTGATGAAAAATTCTGTAAGCTTTGGAGCAGGGACTTCAGCTTTGGAGAGGAAGTTCATTCTAGTGTCAAGGATGTGCCTTTTGCTCTCTGCATGAAAATTGGTACAAATTGATCAAGTTACTAGATTGTGGAAGAGACTAAAAAGAGTTTGGCAGCTAATTTTTATAAGATTCTGTGGGCATTGATCAGCAGTTCTACCATACAAAGGAAGTCTGAGCTCTTGGTGTTTCTACTGTTGTTGTCCAGGTAGCAGAGAAGGGAGGAAGCCCCTGATCTGAATGCAGGATTTGGAAGGGAAGAGTGAGTAAAGGGTGCTTGGGGACAGCGAGCTGGAGTTCTGACACTAAAATATGAGCCTGAAGTGGGGAAAGAGCAGCATGATTTGAAGGAAAGAAAAGAAGTGTTGAGGTGGGTCCTGGCAGGAATTGAGGACAAGAGATCTGGAGGAGGGCCAGCATTAAGGGGAAAGGACAAACAGGGTAACACCCATGGAGTGAGGGAAGGACAGGAACCAGGGAGAGGTGGGACAGGCAGAAGCTCAAGAAATAGCACCAGGAGAATTACAGTGCCAGGAGTTGGAAAGGGTGGCATGGAAGTTAAAGGGGACAAAGAGGTTGGGGAAGCAGGAGCAGGTGGGTCTATAGTTATTAGAGCAGTGGGTCTTCTGGCACCCCTCTTGTTAGGCTCAAGGCACCCCTTGGAAAATTCAGAGAGCAAAAGGCACATCCTTGACACCAGAAACTCTTAGTTTTCATTTGTTTTTTGGCTACAGAAAGATATTAGAGCAATTCTTCTGTTTCAGGGAGCTCAGAAAAACCCAAACAGGCCAGAATGTTTTTTACATTGTGGATTCCTGTTTGAAAATATTGCACTTATATTGTGAAATGTGTCCAGGTGTTGTGAAGCACCTCGCAGTACCCTTAAAAGGATCTCATAGCACCTCAGGTTACCATAGCACCCATACAGATGAGAATCACTGTACTAAAGTGTACTTTCCTATAGAACCTAGAAATCTGTAATCCCTGAATCTAGCAAATAGCTGAGAATCCCACTGGCAAGGCACAAACTATCTCTTTCTTTACTGACAGGGTTGTACTGAAAATAAATGCCTACTGTAGTTGTTAGTAATTTCATAGATTTCATAGACATTAGGGCTGGAAGGGACCTCAGGAGATCATCGAGTCCAGCCCCCTGCCCAAAGGACAGGAAGTCAGCTGGGGTCATAGGATCCCAGCAAGATAAGCATCCAATTTACTCTTGAAGGTGTTCAATGTAGGTGCTTGAACCACCTCCGCTGGCAGACTGTTCCAGACCTTGGGGGCTCGGACAGTAAAGAAATTCTTCCTTATGTCCAGCCTGAAACGGTCTTGCAGGAGTTTGTGACCGTTCGACCTCGTCATCCCTTGGGGCGCTCTGTTTGCTCAAATGATAAAGCACTGTGATGTGGCCTGAACCCTGATGATGAACCGTTGGTTTATTTTTTGGAAAGTTGTCGGGCACTTAGAAGTTGGGAAATGCTAGAGTAAAGGCTGCCTGTACAGCTGCAGTTTGGCTCTTGTGAATAGACATTATGATATCTTTAATTTTGTGATCATATAATATGTGGTGATGATTTTCCACAGGACAGCCCACCTCTCTGCTCAATTGTTCCCAGTGCATTGTGTCTGCTGCTGCTATCTTGATGGTGGCACGAACCTGGTCATAGACTGCAACTGTCCTGGTCACTATTCTTTTGGCACAATGCAAATGAAAATGGGAGAAGGGAGATGAAGATTTGAAAAAAAAATGCTATAATTCAACTAAACCTGAGTGATATCAATTGGATAAAGAAAAGGTACTTCCCTGGTCCTAAGTCTTTCACCCTTGTGAATATCAAAGGTTTGTTTCACCTGGTCAAAATGTTATTGTTTTTCAAAGTGTTTACAGAAACCTTTTACAAGGGTTAGGCACTCTGAATGTAATTGTCTCTATCTTCTCTCTCCCAACATCTTAACCTAGTGGTCACCGACCAGTTGACAGTGATCGACTGGTCAATTGTGGAGCTTGTGACAGTTGATCTCAGTCTGGGGGTGCTGAGCGCACACACTCAGCCTCTCCCCCCCCGACTGAGATACAAAGCTGGAGCTGCTCTGGGAGCACTGCGATGCCACATGCGTCCTGTCACTGGGCTGAGCTGCATCCCCTGTCGCTGGGCTGGGCTGGGTGAGTGAAACAGTTCCCCTCCATGCCCTGCTGCACCCCCTGCCGCTGGGTGAGTGGGGCCCCAGCCGGGCTGGGAGATGGGAAAATCGGAGCCCAAGCAGCTTCTCCAGGCACACGGGGGCTCCCGCTGCTGCATGCACCCTGATGGAGGCCTGGGAGAAAAGTGCCCCTTGATCTGTGCGTGGGGTGGAGGCAGCTGCCACTGTGCGTTGGACTCCCAGGGCAGCTGAAGTGGGGCTCAGGGCTCAAAGCCCGTTGTGCATTGGTAGCCACCTCCACCCCTCACACAGATTGGCCTCTCCTGGGGTGTGCACAGCAGCGGGAGCCTCCCTGCATGCCTGAACAAGCCTCGTGGGCTCCGATCTTCCTAACACCTGGCCCAGCCAGGATCCCACTCACCCCTGTCTCTGCCCCACTCCTTCCCTCACCATGGAGATGGTGAGATCACTTTTTTTGATTAAAGTGCAACCCAAGATCTACCACATGCCATCCCCTCCCCCCCACCCCTTTCCCCACCACAGACTGACCTCATGGGTGCGGGGGGGGGGTGCACAGTAGATCCTAAGTTTCATAATTAAAACAAGTGATCTAGTACTTAAAAAGGTTGGAGATCACTGCATTAACCAGATGTCCTGATTTTGTTGGAAAAACCTTGCCATTGAATTCACTATGAAACCGTAAATTAAAACACAAAGCTCCAAGTTTAAGTTTTTTTTCCTCAACCTTCTGAAATGCCCAACTGCCTGAAGTCCCTGCCAGATGCACTGGTGAAGGTGTGATGGGATCTCATGTGTGATCCACACAGTCACGCTTCCTGCTATGTCACACGTGCACTGCAGGAGGTGTAACTGTGGGACTGAGCATTGCACCTTATTGCTGGTGCCGAGGGAGCCCAGGATCATGATATCAGGCTCCCCCGGCACTGGCAAGTAACAAGCTGTCATGGCTGGGAGCCCAAATTGGGTGATGGGACTCCCACCCATGGGAGCACGTGGTGCACCCCTGTGGTTGGGAGCCCCATCAGCTGCATGCTCCAAATTTTGGTGCATGGTGCATGTTCAATTAATAGCATAGGAACCAGATAAAAAGTAATTACACACATTTTGTGTAAGAACTTTGTGGGTTATTCCTTGTTTTGTAATGCCACTAATTGCTTTAACATGTGGCTGGGTTACAACTTAAAGATGTGATTAACCGTAAGATGTGGCAGAGACCTGAGAGAACTCCTTGAGCAATAAATGCCCTCAAAGAAAGGCACTCCTCTCTTCATATGTAAATAGGGCTCTGTCCCTGCTTACTGTTGGAAAAGGTGGTGCTTTTATTGTTTTTCAAAAAATACAGTACACAGTCAACCATCAGCAGGAGAGACGGTGTTGTAGGCAGCAGTAAAATACCATGTATTCCCACTTTTGTACTACCCACTACTATATAGACAGCAGTAAAATACTGTCTTCTAATGCCCACTTTTCTAAGTTTTGCTTTAATCTGAGCAGATACAAAATTGAGTATTCTTCATCAAATTAGTAAATGTTGTTGATAGCATTGCCAGCTCAGTAAATGGCTTTATTAGAGTTAGAAAAGCCTTTCTATGACAAAGTATAGCTAAACATGTCAGGAAGGCAAAAGCATGCAAATAAATTAAGTGTCATGTTGCTGAAACAGTGAACTATTGAGAGGTGAGCTAGGTGCTGTAAGTGTCTCATACTTGGAGCACAAAGCCACACCTGTCTCCTTGTGCTAGTATGGCACAGAAAAAGCTGACTGTAAAGAAGGAGCCCGTGTAGATTGCAGTACTTGATGCCTGGAAAAATGACTAAAAACAATGGGAAATCTGCCAGGGCACACCTGTCTCTTCTATGCTTGATTTGTTTTAGTTCATGTAAAAACACATATAATAAGTTTTATTACGGAGGAACAATTGAAAAGGCAAGATGTTGTTTTAATAGTATAGAGGCACAGGATTTTTCTGTGATATCTTAGAAATACTTCAACAAAAAAAGTGGGAAGTTGATTCCAGATTTATTTCACTCTTCCCACTGTGATCATCAGTTTTCATTTTTGTTGTTTTGTTGTAACATACCAAGGAAAACAAGTCCAACACAACGAGTCAGGCACACTAACCAGCATTTACCAGTAAACTATTGTAGATGTTTTTCAAAGAGTTTTTCTGCTGTCTGTGCATGAATGATGAAACATTTTATTTCCCTGTCCTGTAGGTATGCTGGCAATAGTGAACATTTAAAAACCACAAATGAAAATATATTTTGTTCCATGCCAAAAATGACAGAGTTGGAAAGTATGGCTATAATACAAATATATAATTTTCATGGTGTGCTTCTGTTTCTTAGCAGAAATTTGTCCCAAGCACAATCCTTCCCAGGCTCTCCAGTATTCATAGCAATTTTAGTCTGTGTAATCCATTCTTGACTGTTTTTCACCTTTAGACAAAATCAGTTCCTTCATTTTAATTTATGATAAGTAGCCCCTTGTATTTTTTATTATTATTCTGCTGAGTATTTTTGGCATCTAGAAGGACGTTCTGTTCGAAAAGTTGATCTTTTCCTCATATGCTGCTTTCCCAGAAATACAAAGCAAACACCAAATAATATTTGCACCCATCTTGTAGCTACTGAATCAACTTTTTCACGGGAGATGAAGGGTGACCGCTGCCAAATAAATGTCACTGGAAAAGTTCCCATGTTCATCTTTCCCGTTCTGGACCTCTGTCGCTTGCCCATCATCATCAGTTTGCAATGTGAGGAGGTCTCTATTCCCAGGCAGTGCCATTACAATCCTAAAACGCTAGGCTTGGGCTTAGCTCAGCTGAGAGAAGAGCCATTTTCAAGCCTACAATCCTGGGCCCAGCTCAGGGATTCTTCTAAATCCAGGGCTGTCCAACTGGTATTGCCCATGAGGCCTGTGCGCTCCCGCCCGCCTGCCCTTTCCCCCCATTTCTGCAGCTGCTGTAATGGCCAGTATCTCTTGGGGCAGGGCAGCTCACTGCACACATAGTAGCAACAGTGAGGCAGCTCATGCTGCTCATGTTGGAGGTGGGGGGGTTGTGTTGGCCATGGGGCAGGGGGTCGCACAGAGCCCAGACAGCCTGCAGCCTGGGCCTGTGACTGGTGTAGCATATGGCCCCCAGCTGCTCAGAAGTTGGACAGCCCTGCGCCAATGTATAATAACAGGAGTAGTTCCAGATCACTGGAACTCTTGAGACATTTTCTCTCTACGCTCGACCCATTTTCTCCCTCTGAGGTAGTGTGAAAATAGGCTACCCTAGTTGAGGATTCTCTCAATGGATAAGGTAATTTTAACCCCCACCCCCCACCTTTTTTTTTTTTTTGCTGCTGGATCTGTGCAAAAGGGAAGATAGAGTCTAATGCTGGCAGAAGGCAGTTTAGGGACCTGGAGGTAACTGGTACTGTCACTCTAACAACGTAATTGTTTTTATAAATTATTATTATTGCTCACAGCAAGTCAAAGGAAAAAGAAATAAAAACAAACAGTTCTTTTCTCTTCCCTTCATCCCTTTTTTTTTTTTGGAATTAAATGTGTCAAGGTAAAAAAAAAAAAAAATTGAAAAAACCATCCAGGACACCTGAAATTCCCTGAACCCTAAATTAGCTCACCTAATCTTCAGCTATAATTGATTTTCATTTATATCCTTAGAGAAAGTATGGGCTCCATGTTTTCACCATTTATGTTAATAACAGAGGTCATTGCTTTGTTTATAGTGCCAGTTTTTCAGCTTCTACCTGGGACTAACTGAACATGCTTAGCTTCTTTGGGATCTATGTCTTTTCTTTCCCTAAAGAAATCCCAGCTTAGAGAGAAGGAACTTAGAGTTATGTCTTGTTGACTTTGTTTAAAGAAAACATTGCAGAAGTCTATTATAGCTATCTTACAAGTGAACTAAAAATACCTTCCTGTCTCACTGGCCTTGGCCCAGGGCCTTTCTTTTTACTACAGAATTTAGGCTGTTTGAACAGTTGGAGCCTGACTTGCTTTGCTGTCTAAACCAGTATTCTCTGTTGATTTCCTGTTCCTGCATTTCATGGCCTTATTCTGCACAAGAGTATTTAGAGAGTTGATAAATATAGAAGAGAAATATATATACCTAGTATACAAACATATAGAGCTCTCAAGCATCCAAATGGATTTAAACATATAAATCAAGAAAGGATACTTTTTCCTCGTAGGCATCATGTAGCAAAAGTACAACATTAAAGAAAAGAGAAATCTTCTTAAATCAGCACAGGATTAAAATTAGAATTGCAAAAAGAAACATGCCAGCATGGCAGAGGGATTCTAAACATAACTCTGAAAGTTTTTCCAGAACTGAGGAAAAAAGACTTGAAATCAGTGAAGGAGAAAATTAGAAAATTACAAGAGAGACTGGGAGATGAAGTTACAAAGGGTAGCAAGATAGCACATTTTTTTAATGTACTCTATTGTAAATACATTTTAAGGAATAATAATATATTTCAGCTATCTCACATCAGTTGAATGACTGACTTGTTATTTGTGCCTCAATCTGAAAGTCAGGACAATGGAAAACCAACAACTGTTTGATGTAATTTTATTTATTTACATTTTACAGTTACACCTAACTACTGCTCCAGGCATCCCAGAACTACAAAAGAAAACAAAACAAGTTGTCAGCCAGTAGCTTGATGAAAATCATCACAGGAAGCTTACTAAGACAGATTGATGATCTTGAAAATTGAAAATAAGTCAGCATTATACCAAATGACTGCATACCAAGTGAGAGTTAATGGCAATCAGCATGTTACAAGACTATACCTAATATGGGAAGTAAAAAAAAGAGAAAAAAAATCACTGGAGCAATTTAAGCACATCCACATAGAGTAATCTAGTAAAGAGAAACTATCAGACATTTTAAAGGGAACAATAACCTTGCCTATTTAATCTTTTTAGAGGAGAGGTGCTTAAGGAAGCAGAAATGTGGATGATTCAAAGCTTGGGGCTTGCATGAAGTGCCAGGTGGAGAAAAACAACTCTTTGCAGGAACTATTAATGTTTTATTCAACTATTAAAGGACATCAAAACAGTCAGTTTCTGGGTGGGGTGAGTGAGCTACTTAGCACTCATTTTGGTGTGTATGGCAAGGTGAAAATTTAACCCATAGACTCTTTAAGAAGAGTTCAAGGCAGGTACAAATCTGATCTAGGAAATCAGATATCAGTCCATGTTGAATAATTTTCTTTTAGAAGGGAACATTTCCAGTTTTTTCAGGGTGCACTGGTGGTTTGGTCCAATGATTTGGTATCTTCCTGTACAAACAGGCTAAAATAAACCACCAAGAAATGGTTAGACTACACATATTCTCCCTAACCAAATCACTATACTCCTAATTACCACGCCTCAAATGTCGATGTTAACCACTTCATTATTGATATGTACAACCAACAAAGTGTATGTTTCCCTGGGCACAAAATATAGTCATGCAATTTACTTGTACACTGACTTGCCTTATGGATCTAGCTGCTCCATTCATTTGAGCAGGAAATTTTCATGCTAGAACTCTTCTAAGAGCAATAAAGCCAGTTAAATATTGGAACTTAAATATATATTCAGGTTAGCTACTTTACATGCCGATTATTTTCCCCAGAGAAAAAAATTCTGCCTCTATTTCCTTCATTTCTCAGTATTTAGATAGTCACTGTTTTTACAGTTCTTGAAATGCTGAGTAGCTTTATTCTTATGCCAGTTCTGGTGAATGAACAACAGTGAATCTATAGTAGTGTCCAGTGTGAAGCGTAGAGCAAAAGTTGATAAGGATAAAAAGCCAAACTGCGGCAGCAATGTGCTATCTGCATTTATACAAGCGGGCCAGGCAGTGTGGGTAAGAAACTACAGTTCTGTTCTCCTTGTTTGTACTACAATGGACCTTAAGAGATACTCTTTCTCAATAGCTCAAGGAACTCACTAATATTGCTCCATTACCAGCACTTCCATTCTGTATGGCTGGAATAATGGCTTACAGCAGGGCAGTTCTGCATTCCTACAGCCTGCTTGCTGGGAAGGGGCTGGATTCATGGGCATTCAGACCCCCAAAATATTCAGGATTGTGGAGTAAATGAAAGGGTGAATTTCACCCAACTGCAATATGTTAGAAGTTGTAGCAATAAAATTGACACAAACATATGCCACATTTTACACACAGGTATTATACCAACATAGCAATGCCAGGGAGGTGGTGTGATGTTTTTCCGTCCTATGTGGGAAAAGCTATATTAGTGTAAATTGCCGTTATGGTAGTATAATTTTGCATCAGTAGGAAACATATACATTTGATCATTTTCACTTTCAAAACTGGCCCATTTCAGTGCAGAGGAAGTACAGAAATAATCTGCTGGTATTATAAAGTAGCACATGCCTATATATACAAAAAGAGAGGGATGGCTAGTGTTGTGAAATAGAGGTAAGCGTTTGGAAAATGTCCAAAAGAATATAAAATGTGTTGAAATGGTAGCTTTTTAGTAAGGCACTTCCAAATGAAACAGCATGTTTAACTCTGTAATTGTGTTAAACAATTGGCAAGGAAGTTTGAGATAGGAAAAATTAGATTGCTCTCAAGCCTAAAAAGCATGAGCAATGAGGGAAGGCTTAAAAAGCTGTATTTGTATAGCCTAGAGCAAAATCAGACACTTAATAGAGATATAATTGAATTATATAATGATTTAAATCATATAGACAGTGATTACCCCTCTCATCAGCACTGCACTAGAAACAAAAAGTCAGCTTAAGAGGCCTACATAAAAGTAAAGCAAAAACAAATTGAGAACAGGCATTAAAAGCACTTTTTCACTTAGAAGATAATTAATGTATAGAATGCTCTGCTAAGTAATGTTGCTGAGACAAAGACATGGGTCATTCAAGAAACAATTGGAGATTCTATTGGGGAAATGGAGTACTAAAAGGGACAAGCTTCAGTGAACCTAATAGCCTCATTCTCAGACATTTCTTTGATCTAGTTACTAATGTACCACTATAGGGAAGTTGTTACTTGATATTAGTATACTTCTCATAGATGAAAAAATACCAGTTACTCTAAATTTTCTGTGTTTGTAAATTCTTTGTATTTTGTTCTCTAAGAGCACAAAAATGCATTGGACTGCAGTCTAGAATGGCAGTGGGCTGCATATTGTGATCGTTTCATCGGACCAAGCTCTGGCTTTTGTACTATGCATCTAGTGCTAATACTGCTCAGAAATTCTGAAGTGAAAAAGAAAAGGACCCAAGAGAGTCCCAACATTTTGTAAATATTTACAGATTTCTTTGTAAATATGCCATTTTTATTTCCACCTAACTTTTGCTATATGAAAGTCATTGGCATGAATTTTACATCAGTAATTCATGTGTTGTTAAAGGGATTGCTTGTATTCACAGGCTCTGGGGTTCACTGTTTTGGAATTGTCAGTATACTCAAAGCAAAGTCACAGCACTTTCATCTTTGACTACTATAAAATGATGTGGAATGTCAGTACAAGTTGTAAGTGGAGAAAGAAAGAAAAAAATATACATTTAAATTAAAAAAAAAACTTTCCAGCCCATAGCTAGAAGGTTTTGTTGGTGCTGACAACCCTGTCAAGGCACAGGTAGCCTACATTATGGTATGATTAGATGATCTTTGAGGTTGTTTAGGTGAAATAAGTCCATTTAACTACAGAGATGTTTCAAGAGAGATTGAGGTGGGCTGAAACATATCAGATGAGTCATATCTTGTCATACTTGCTTCTTTAATAGCTGGAATGAAACATGCAAAAACCAAGACCTGAACTACCCAGCTATTTAAGAAATGGGAACTTTTGATGTTGACACTTTATCTGTGTACACCATAGCCAAACTAGAAGCGCAGCAGAATTTTAATGTCAGGTGGTTCACCAGGGTTGGGATTAAAATGACAATTTGATTTTTTATGTCTAACTTCAGATTCATCTTGACAAAACTAACTGTTGCTTGAATCTAAACAAGATCTAACACATTTTTGTTGTTTTTCTTGGAAACATCTTGATTTCCAGGTTCTAGGTGGGAGGAAGAGGGGTAGGCTGGGGAGTACCCTCCAAATTGCAGTGAGACAGACCAGTACACTGCCAGAATATGAGAAATTGGAAATGCAGGAAATCTCACAGCACAGTTTATTCCTTTACACATTAATACCTAGTTGTGTTTGTGTGTCATCAAAATATGGGCCCCAAGAAGACATTTTGAAATGGCAGAGGTGGTTAAGTCACTCACCTATATTACGCTGTAACTCTGCCAGAGTGACACAACCAAGAATGGCACTTATTTCCCCTGACTCTACTACTGTAAATACCATGCCGTGTTCTCTGTTTGACTTTTGCATATTCTAGATCTGGATAGTTTAAGATTCAGATCTTTTGAAGTTGACCTATTCCTCATGCTCAGATATCTGAAAAACTTTTAGGAGGACTTTATCATTTGCGTATGAGGCTCATTTTCTCCAGGCCTATCTGAACAAGTGCACTGTATTCTGCGACCAAAAAATACAATGTTAATATTTACACTGGCAATTTGTTTTGGAATCCAGTGGAGCTGAAGGAAGTGATTTTAGAAAACAGAAACATTTTGGGGGATGAGATGGGATTCAAACTCAAAAGGTAGCATTTTCATTCCTTTTTTTAAAGAGAAAACTGAATAGGTGACAGAACAGGTTGAATAGGTAAGTAGGTGATTTCAAGTTCAGCTGAAGTAATTCTTGTAGTGCTTTATGGTGCAGGGAGCATGTTGTTTCATTTGAAGCCTTGAATTCTATAGCATGTGATAGAAGACCCTCACAGTACATTTACATAGATTCTTTCATTCTTTGGATTCTTTTGGAAAAATATCCAGAAGAAAAAACCTGAAAAAACCACAGTCTTGTGATTAAAGTACAGTATTTGGAATCATGCATAGAGGTGTCTTTCTGATTGTGTTACACATTCTATAAATGAGCTGGAAAATTCCCCAATGCTGCAACTTTTTACTTATGTGCAAAATACTATTTAAATGAATGAAATAATTAGTTTGAGCAAAAATTACATGTATTAGTGAAGGTTGCATGGCTGTGTTTCAAAGTTAGCCTTTAATGTAATTATGGTGGACAAACAGACCCAGGGCTGGAGAGCGCAAAATGGACTTACAGTCAGAGTTTACATTTGCAGGAAAGTCCAATTTTTTCAAAAAAATCATTTTTTCTGGGATTGAACAGTAATTTTTAAAAAATCTTACAGAAGGAAAAGGTAGGTAGAAGTTTTCAAACAGATTTGTTTAAATTGGTCTGGGAGATGTGAGCTCCTGGTTCACTTTGGAGATTAGCAGTTGGGGATCTCAGGCTATTAACTCCACAGTATGAAGGTTGAGAGACCCTAGACTCTATGGCAGGATATGAAGAAGCCTTAGGATCCCTGAAAAAGAGCTTGAACTTCTAATCTAGAGCTTCCATACTTCTTCTCCCTGGTGAAAAACCTGCAAGCTCTAGAACACCTTTGGTCCTTGTCTCCAAGGCAGCCTGAATGGCAAGGCTGCTGCGTGAACCCTGGCTCCTCTATTTGATAGGAAGTAACTTGGCAAGTTCCTATCATTCATTTGAGGTTTGAACCAAGACATTGAACCGTTCATCTGAGGTTTGAACCAAGACATTTCCAGGAACTATTTTCATTGTTGCCAACTCTCATAATTTTTGGTGTTGTTCTTAAAGGCTACGCTTCAGGAATATGAAAAACTTAGCTCTTCCTTTTATCTTTATTTATACGTATCTATCTAGATAAAAGAAAGAGCTACGTTTTCCACATTCCCAAAGCGTAGACTTTAAAAACAATGCCAAAAATCATGAGAGTTGGCAATACTGTATTTTGGTTTTGAAACATCAGCCTTTCCTGATGAAATCTTAGTTTATCAGAAAATCTTTACTTCCAACTAGTCTTATACCTGCCCTCTGAGTTGTGGTGTTATTATAAGCTGTGACTGAAGATTTGGATCATAGCATCTAGTATGTTCAATGATAGTGGGGTCCTATCTTTTTTTCTCACATCGTCTTTTCCTAGTGAAAAATGTCTAAAATATTTAAATGTAATCCAAATAGGAGCAACAGCATAGAGGGGGTAGGCTTAGGTGACAAATGGGTTAAATGCTGTTAAAGCTTTGGGTACAAATGTGGGTTCTGTTAAAAATGAAATGAAATTGGGAATGGGGAAGATAAAAAGAAATCTGAAATAATTGTTCTGTAGAATATGGCCTTTCCACATAGACAGAAATCTTTCTCTTCACTTCTGCCTGAAGAGAGAGTCAAATAGAGAATCTCATCTCTTAATTAGAAAGAAAAATACTCATCAAACACATCTCATCACTGGAAAGCTAATGATCCACAGCTGCTAGTTTGAAAGGGCAGGCTTTTTTTTCCTGAACAGTAGGAAGTGTTAATCATTTTGGATGAGATTTCTTTTTAAAATATACTGTAGTTTGCAAAAGAATAGGATATTCAATATTCCAACTTAAATTATTTTTTGAAGTGTTGTACACCAGGGATAGTGTCATGTGTCTCTCTGAATGATCATTTAATGTATGTGTCTCTCAGTGAGAGTAGCAACTGATATGATGTTGTAAATGGCCAGTTCGTGCCTGTGACTTTTAAAATCCTTGTCTCAAGAGGGAAAGGAGAAAAAAAATCCTTCCTTGTAGCATTCAGTGTAGGAATGGCAGCTATATTAAACTGTAACCTTTGGGACTCACATTCTTCCCTTTAAAGAAGTTGGTTGTTTCAATAGTGGGGTGGGGGAAGGGAGGAGGGCGCAGGGGAAATCCTTTCTTCTTTTTCTTTTAGCCTAAGTACACCCACTGGTTTTTTTTATAAATATGTATTTATTTAATCTATTTCTATGCTGCCCTTTCCATACCATCATTCCAGATACAGTTGTGTTCTATTGGATATTTATAGGCATGGACAGGTCCCTGATTTTGATTGTTCATCCTTCTTCCTTCCACTTCCTGGCCTTTTTGTTTATGTATTAACGTTTATGAATTATTATATCATATTCCTTTCCCCTTTCTTGAATGCAGTGAAGCTAAAGCAAAAAAGCCCCCCAACTCCCTGCCCCAACCAACCAGAGTTTTTTCTTGCTTAAATAATTGTAAGATCCTTTGTGTCTGGCAGCTGACCAGTTTCCTTGCATTTTCTCCCCCTTCTGCACCACATAATTTTGGGGATTGCTGAGATATTCTGAAGGTACTGTCTACTACTGGAAATTTCTAGTTAGTGATATCTTTTATTTAACATGTATTTGTCTGCTGGGGAGAATAGAGAAGCAGTCTGAGCTGCATTGCCAACACTATACAGATTTCACATAGATATACAGTTCATTTTCATTGCGAATATAGCATCCCTGCTTTCCTAGTGCCTGACTAAGACAGGTGCTTAAAAGAGAAATCAGTTGAAGTTCAGCCCAGGCTAGATGGAAATAATACTGGTTGGTCAGAGGAATTATCTAAAGGAGATGACAGGTGTAATATTGACTCTTTCTAGTCAAGGAGTATGTCTATATTGTTAATGAGGTTTGCAGCCTGAGGCCACAGACACATGAATGGGATAACCTGTGGCAAGTCAAGCTTTCCCAATTTTAAGAAAAAGCAGGAAACACATGACAGAATCCCTGAAAGTGATGTAGCCTTGCCTCAGCAGTGGCAAATTTTATACCTGGACAAATTGAGGCAATTTTCTTATGCTTTCAAATGCCTGCCCTTCAAAGCACAGCTTGCTTGTTTCTCACACTTCCAAATGCACAAGCTACTTGTTTGGGTGTAGCTGCCATGGTGAGATTTGCTCCAGGTTTTTGTTTTGAACCTGTCTTCTTTATTCCTGGGTTCAAAACCTCAAAGCCATTTTTTCTCCTTAGAATCAGAGGGTATGTACAATCATTATATTTAAATCCACCTAACCATAGTTAGTTTGATCCAAATTCCTACCTGTGCATGCATTTGGGTGTGGGGATTTAAATTGCCCAAAAACTGGCAGGTCAGATCAAAATTGGTTCACCTGGTATGTTAACTAATTTAGATTGGTCACGGGCTAATTTACACTGTTAATGGGTTAACCCAAACCTAACTGGACTATTTTTACCCTCCAGCCTCCCAACTCTGGATGGATACCTCCCCCATAGATCTGCCAGCCTCCCCCCATATGAATGTGTTAGCCCCCCTTCATCCTGCCTGCCTCTGCTCTCACCTCAAATGACATACCAGTTTCTCTGTGTGTCTCCCAGTAGCAGCAAATGCCTATACACAGCTCCCAGTCTATGCTCATGCAAGTTAAAGTAAGCCACATGAACGTTGATCAGCCATGGTGAACAGCTGTACATGGCCAGAGGTTGTAGGATAATCAGTAGTGTTTTCTTTTATTGGCGTTTATCATTCCCCTCAGGTGTGGACTTCACCATAGCTCGCCACATCACTCTAACCTCCAGAGTTAGTTATTACAATCTGTTTGGGACTGCCTTTGAAAATCATCTTGCAGCTGCATATTTCAGCTGATTCAGAATGTAGGACTCTTGTGCATTTGATGCTCTTCTGTATGTGGAATGGGCAGTTTAAATCCCCACACCCAAATGCCTGTACTGATAGGAATTTGGATCAAACTAACTATGGTTAGGTGTATTTAAATATAATGATGGTACACTGGTCACCATTTTGTTTCCAGGTGGATTTCAGGATGTTATTTTTATTTTGTGAAGCCTTATGTGTTTTGATTCTGACTTGTATGATTACTTCTTCCAGAATTAAAATTGAGGTGGAAGTGGGCAGACTGCATTTAGAGGCAGTTTTCAATGGCCAATCTCTGAAGATGCTTTCCTTATCCGTTTGTTCTTTTACTTTGAGACTGCCCTTCAAAGCCTGTCAATTCACTCAGGTCTTCTTGGGTGAAATAGAGTGTGGGGTTTTTTTTGAACTGCAGAGTCCTGTTTTAAGTGACTTATGTCAATGTTGTCAAATTACATTCCTGTAAGTATCCCTCTCAATATATGTGTTAGTAAATCCCTAGAAGCCTTCTCTTTTACCTATCTATAAATTCTATAAATCCTTGTATTTACGTTCAATGTTAATTCCAACAAATCTCCTTTTAAACAAAGCAAATTGAACAAGAAACATTTTGGTCAAATACAAAAGTGTCAATCGGAAGTGCCAATAGCCTGTGTAAGCATCTTATCTCTCTCAGATCTGTTCAGTTTAAAAAGTCACATTGATACCTGTAGTCTAGGAAAACATACATACACAGAACATTCAGTGGTGCAAAGGGAAATTAAGTCATATGATGCTGTGGATTATTTAAAATGTAGATTTCTAGTTAGTATTTGCACTAGTCTATTATGAAAGAGATTTAACTGTGGGGGTCGACTACAGACCACCCAACTAAGGGGAAGAGCTAGACCAGGAATTCTTAAGTCAGCTCACAGAGGTAGTTAGGTCAAAGGATGTGGTCATCATGGGTGACCTGAACTTTCCAGACATCTGCTGGGAAGAGCAGTCAGCCAGGTCTTACTGTTCACGTAGGTTCCTAGCCAAAATGCAGGACCTCCATCTAACCCAGGAGGTGCACAGCCCCACTGGGGGAGCCGCGTTGTTGGACCTGGTACTGGCCACGGGTGACAACCTAGCGAGGGGACTGCGGGTGCTCAACCACCTGGGCGACAGTGATCATCGCCTGCTGGAATCCACCAGCCAGCGCAAGGTGGCAAAGGCCTACAGCAGCAAGGCAGCAGCCCTAGATTTCAGGAGGGCAGACTTCAATGAGCTAAGGAGAATAGGTGGGGAAGCACAGAGGTCCTGGAGGGGAGGGGAGGGGAGCCAGGTGTCCAAGAAGAGTGGTCAGTCCTTAAGGAGACGATCCTCCAAGCCCAAAGGGAGGTAATCCTAACATGGATCAAAGGAGGCAGGAGGGCACAAAACCCCCCATGGCTCACCAAAAGCATCCGGGAATGTCTCCTAACTAAAAGGGAGGCGCACACCCAATGGAAGGGAGGAGCCATCACCAGGGAGGATTATACTGCGGTTGCTCAGGGATGCAGGGGGGCAGTCAGGAAGGCCAAGGCAGAGATGGAACCGGGGCTAGCTTCCCAGATCAAGGACAACAAGAAATCCTTTTTTAAATACATAGGGCGCAAAAAGAACGTTCCGGGTAACGTGGGACCCCTGCAGGACAAGCTAGGAAATTTGGTCGTCACATCAGATGACAAAGCTAACATATTTAACGATTTCTTTTCCTCCATTTTCCTAAGCAGGGACCGGAACAGCCACCCCTCCTCTGGGCCCCCCTTACACCCCAGGAGAGGCACACCTAGGCCCAAGGGTCAGTGAGGGAACTAGTTAGGGAACTTCTGGAGGGACTGGATGTATTCAAATCAGCTGGTCTGGACGATCTCCACCTTCAAGTACTGAGGGAATTAGCTGATGTCATTGCAGGACCCCTGGCACGACTTTATGAGCACTTGTGGTGCTCTGGTGTGGTGCCAGAGGACTGGAAGAGGGCCAATGTGGTTCCTATCTTCAAAAAGGAGAGGAAGGAGGACCCGGGAAACTATAGGCCAGTTAGTCTTACCTCAATCCTAGGCAAGCTTTGTGAGAGCATTATTCTGGCACATGTCCACGAGGGGCAGCAGGGGAGATTATGCTTAGGGGCAACCAACACAGGTTCATTAGTGGCAGGTCCTGTCAGACCAACCTGGTGGCCTTCTATGACCAGGTCACCAAATCCTTAGATGCAGGGGTAGCAGTGTACATAGTCTTCTTGGACTTTAGGAAGGCCTTCAACACTGTCTCTCACCCTGTTCTCATCAAGAAACTGGGGGACTGTGGTGTCGACACCCACACAGTCAAATGGGTCGCCAACTGACTGGAGGGCCGCACCCAGAGAGTGGTAGTGGACGGGTCATTTTTGACCTGGAGGGATGTGGGCAGTAGGGTTCCACAGGGCTCGGTCCTCGGGCCCGCACTGTTCAACATCTTCATCAGTGACTTGGACGAGGGGGTAAAAAGCACCCTGTTCAAATTTGCTGATGACACTAAGATGTGGGGGGATGTAGGCACGCTAGAAGGGAGGAATAGGCTGCAGTCGGACCTAGACAGGTTACAGGGGTGGGCGGATGAGCATAGGATGGGATTAAACACTGACAAGTGCAAGGTGCTGCACCTGGGGAGGAACAATCAGCACCATACCTGCAGGCTGGGGAAGTCCCTTCTCATCAGTGCAGAGCCAGAAAAGGATCTTGGAGTCATCATTGATGCCAAGATGAACATGGGCCGGCAGTGTGGGGATGCAGTCAGGAAGGCCAACCGCACCTTGTCGTGCATCAACAGACGCATCTCAAGCAGGTCCAAGGAGGTGATCCTCCCCCTCTACGCGGCACCGGTTAGGCCGCAGCTGGAGTACTGCGTCCAGTTCTGGGTGCTGCACTTCAAGAGGGATGTGGACAACATGGAGAGGGTCCAGCGGAGGCCACTCACATGATCATGGGGCAGCAGGGCAGGCCCTACGAGGACAGGCTAAGGGACCTGAACCTGTTCAGCCTCCACAAGAGAAGTCTGAGGGGGGATCCAGTGGCCTGTTACAAACTAGTTCGAGTGGACCAGCAGGCATTGGGGAAGTCCTGTTTCCCCGAGAACTGCCAGGAGTGACTAGGAATAACGGTCACAAGCTGGCAGAGGGTAGCTTTAGGCTAGATATCAGGAGGTGCTACTACACGGTCAGGGTGGCTAGGATCTCGAACTGACTTCCAAGAGAAGTGGTGCTGGCTCCTACTCTGGGTGTCTTTAAAAGGAGGCTAGATGTACACCTTGCTGGGGTCATTTGACCCCAGTACTCTTTCCTGCCATGGCAGGGGTCAGACTTGATGATCTGCTCAGGTCCCTTCTGAGCCTAGAATCTATGAAACTATGATAGGATGGTGTGCTTTGGTTCTGTTAAACACAAATCTTCAAGTCAGAAGATTATTAAAATCCTTTTTCAGTCCTTGTTCAAACCAATTTTTTGTCTTTAGACTATAAAGAGGGGTGAGATGAAACATTTTTGTATTTTTTAGTTTTCAGTCTTGTTCTGCATTGGATTTATTATAGTTCTGGTACATTGCACCTTTATGAAATTTACTAAGTACAAGAAAGATGGGGAAGCTTGAACCCATACTATATGTAAGCCATTAACAGTACTGTCACACTATCACAGTTTTATTTAAAATTTCTACACTTTTAAATTATTTTTTCTCCTTTTTGTCATTTCTTTAGTCCAATGCTTTAGTTCATGTTTCAGAAGTGTAACAGCTTTCAAATTTGGTGTTTTAATATTTGCATCATCTGTTTAAGTATATGATATTATTACACCAGTGAGAATAAAGTCCCTTGTTGTAAATAGCAGTTCACTCTTTCTCATTAAGAGAAATAACCCAAGCTTTTCCTGATTGTGTGGCAGTTTAATTTTTGTGCCATTTCTGCATTATTTTTCCCATCCTATCAATGATTTAACTGGAGAAGGACAATTAAAATTCCCTCTTGGGCAATTGAATATCAATTTTTCTTTCCCACAAATTAAGGTACAAAGCAGCTGTGTAATAGTTGCTTTACAGAGCTAAGTTTCACAGTCACTAAAATGCTTAACCAAGTGTTCTTGTTGCCTATTTAGAGAGTTTTTTTTGTTTAAAATCTTTAAATGTACTGTTCTTGACTGTGCATGAAAGCTTATTTAACATAATGCAGAACTGAATCATTTCTCTCTCTCTTGTCTTCTAGCTTTTTCTTTTTGTGGTTTGGAACTTTGAGCTCTACGTGATACCGCTGGCTTTGTTGTCACTATTGGCATGGAACTACTTCTTGATCATATCAGGGAAAGATAACAGGCAACATGATACAGTAAGTTTTTTCCTCTTCAAACACATGCTTGTGCTTATTTTTTTAATGCTAAGACAAGACTTTAAAACAGTTTGGTGCAGAAACTGAATTTCTTTATTAAAATACATCTTTTCAGAACCATTTCAGTTTATGATGCTTGACGGACAGTTTTTTCCTATTCACATCAGAGCTTTTCTCCAACTGTTCAATAGCCATTTCTATTTTTTGTTGAAACTATGACTTTAAA
Organism: Crocodylus porosus; assembly: GCF_001723895.1. Lineage (NCBI taxonomy): Eukaryota > Metazoa > Chordata > Crocodylia > Crocodylidae > Crocodylus > Crocodylus porosus. Next base: position 62,951,144 of record NW_017728909.1, on the reverse strand, counting down.
AATACATTAGAGCATGCACTGTACTCTAAATCCTGCATGTGCGCAATGATTTTACTGATCAGGAAAGAGCAAAAAAAGAAAAGAAAAGAAAACTGTTCTTTATGTTGAACCTTATTGCTTGACACAACTTTTTTTGGCTACTGAAGATATAAGAACGTTGACTCTTCCAAAATTCTAAACAGATTTTGAAAAGTCCCGTTTTTTTAGAGATTAAGCTGTATGTGCCACTCAGTAGTACATGCAACTCATTGAGGTTACCTGCTGCCTATCCCAGTAATTCAGACCATCCAAATATTTGGCATATAAAGCAATAAATTAATGTCAAAACAATAGTTTGTGTAACAAACACTAAGAGCTAGATTTTCAAATGTATGCCACCAAAGCATTTATAATATGCTGTTCTTATTGGCTGTATAGGTGTGCAAGTCTTCCAACATACACACAATACAGGGTTTCTACAGTAAATTTATTTTGACCTGGGTGTCCTAAAACAATATAATCCTGCAACTACCTTATCTGGTGACAATTAAGTTTGCTTTAAATAAAGAAGATGTGCTGTCTAGAACAACCCATGGGCCAGATCTGGCCTGTGGAGCTGTTTTCTGAACTGCAGTGTTTCTAGAGGGGTCAGGAATTTGGGGGTGGAGTCTGCTGAATTCCCAGGCATGAGCCTGTTGGTGACATGAATCTCCACTGCTACGCACTCTGCTGCCCTGCACCACACCAAAGCCTACTGCCACATCCATATCCAGTCTGCAACTTACCCCCACAAGGAGGGGTAAATTTGACACCCCTGGACTAGGGTAATGTATAATTTGCATTGTTTTGGTCGCAAAGACAAAAGGAGCAAAATTGAGCCCAAGGGTGCAAAGTTTATTGAAAAAGCCCAAGAAATGGAAATAAAAGCAAAAAATATTCTTTCTTTAATGCTCATCTCATTTTAATACATCCAGCTGCTTAAAACTGGAGTTTAAACCATTTCATCATGAAGATCCCACATGTAACTAAAATCTGTCATAAAAAAAGAAAGCTTAAACTAATGACTTGCTGCATTATTCAGTCTTTTCCTACCAGAAACAACACCCACAATGAAGATAGTCCCAGAGCCATGTAACAGCCCAAATAAAGTGATGATTTGATACCTCAGCTGGTAAAGATGCTAGATGCTGCTCTCCTGAGTTTAATCTTCAGATCAAAATGAGTATCAGTCATGTCAACTGTAATAGTGTTCTTCCTTAATATTATTCATGTTGCTAACTACTTGAGTTGATGGGATTTAGATGTGACCTCTTCCTTAGTGAATTAACTTTTGAAGACCTAACATATCATTCTTTGGTTCTAAGGAAGCTGCAGAATTGTTAGATGCCTTTCAATTTGTCTTATATCTTTACAGATGGTGTTCTGAGCTGAGCAAACTAACATAGTATCATGTCAAAATTTGACTAAGATTCTTGATGAAATTTTGCCTTCTATATTACTGTTCAAAGTGTTGCTTGCGGCTTAGATCAATTCTGTGAAATCTAGAGACCCGAGTTCCATTTCCATCTGTGCCAGAAGCTTATCATGCACTCTTAGTGAAGTCACTTCTTAGTACTTGTCTTGAACTAGAAATAGCACCCATCTTTTGTGAATTGTTTTGTTCTTTAGTGTTAGATACACAATGGGCATGTCTACACATGTGCTTTAATCTGCAGTAGCTTATTTTACTGCTCATTAGAGTGTCATTTCAAAAAACCATGCTGATATGCTAATGTACAATAAAATTAGGCTATTGCACACTTAAGTATCACTAAAAAAGCATGCACTTTCACTATTGTGCATTAGGGCAGCCTAATGCACATAAATTTAGTACCTGAGGGTTCCTGTGTATGAGTGTGCAGGCTAGTCCAATGCACTGTAATTACAGCATGTCAGAGCAGACTTGATTAATTGAGTCTGCTGGAGCGTGATAAGTACTGCACTCCAGCAGCCTCCTGTGTCTTGTGCATCAGTGTCCTTGCACTTCAGAATAGCAGTGGGGGCACTTGAACTAAAACTTGTTCAACAAACTTTAGTTCAAGTGCTCCTGCCACCATTTTGAAGTGTAGAGACGCTGATACATGAGACACTGTAGCACTTTAATTAGAGCGGCACTCAGAGCTGCTCTAATCATAGCAGCACATGCTGCCCACCCCTGGAGCACATGTAAAAGGGCCCTCACATTACAGGTACTAAATTTAATGAGCAGTAGCAAAATTGCATTAATGAACATGCAGATGCACCCTATAATAGCAAAACATGAATATATTATTAAATAGAATACCATGACTCACAGATATATGGACTTGTATTAGTTTAAAAATGGACTTTTCCATTAATGTTAGGCAAGATTAAAGATGATAGACGAAATGGGAACCTTGAAAAGTAGTTTTTGAAGACTTCCTTTCCATTATAATGCCCCTAATAAATCTCATTGACTAATCCAGGGGTGCTAAAACTTTGAGCCCACAAGCCAGATCCAACCCACAGTGTTGTCATTCAGACTTTCCACAGATCCACAAATTTGGCAGCTAGGGAGCAGTGGCACTGCTCCTCTGCTGCTAAATTTTCAGACCTATGGGGAGTCCAGCCTGCTGGATAGCATGGCCCTGCATGTTAGATGGGGAAGTGTGGCACCTGATCCCGGTGTGTGGGGGCCAGTCAAGGTTACATGGGGACCCAGAGCCCAAAGCTGATATGCGGAGCTGGGTGGGAATGGTGCAGGACCACAGGTCCTAGCAATGGTGCATGTGGCTTGTTTCTAGCATGTGAGGGCTGCACAGAGGCAGCATGATGCATGAGTCTGGTGCGTGGGGCCTGCTGTGGCCCATGTACTGACTGCACACCATTCATCTGACCTGCAGGACCAAAAGGTTGATTGCCACTGACTATCAATTGAAGCATAATAGACTGTACTCTACTGTCAATCAATGAAATCATTAACAGAGCTGCTGTCTGGATATGACCGATGAACTATCCCTTATTCATCCTTGTTTGAATATCTTTACAGGTGCCAAAAAGCTTAGAAGTCTTTTTGGAATTTATTTTGTTGTGGCACAGTTCTTCCTCCTTTTGTCATCTAGTCTTAAGAATGTTGTGTCAACATTAGTTGCTCTAAGGCCACATCCAGATTAGTGTGACCCTGCAGTATGTGACGCCACAGGCACATCTCATCTGTGGTACCACCTAGTGCACGTTCAGCTGTTCTGTGTGCTGCAAGGTAATAGCGGGGGGCAGGTTAAATAGCAACCTGCTAGTTAACATATACAAACCACAAATTCATTATAACTGAAGCTATAAATACTAAGCTATATAGGATGCTTATTTTTTATAATAGATATTCACCTACTTTCATGTCACGCATGGCATCATTTCTCTGGGTTGCCTAATGGTATCACTTACATTCAGTAGACAAAAACAAACCTATCCAGCAGTGCTTCCCCAGCTCTACCCTTTGCTCACCCTAGCACCTTGGTTGATTACTTTGTTATCATATGAGAGTTGTAAAAAATTGCAGCGTTCCTAAGCCCTAAAACTGAACAAGGAATTTTTCTCTAGATACTTAAGTGGCAGGGTTGGAGCTAGATGTTCTTGATGCTTTTGGTGAAATCCATGTGGTTATATTTCATCCACACCAACTACCACTTCATTACCAACTACCCTCAGCTTCATCTGTTTTACAAAGTTTTGTTTTTAAATAAATTTCATCTACTAAGCCTATGGAAATACCTGTGTTGGAATCCTTGGTCAGTTAATGACACTTCTTTCTAATTACCTCTTACCTAAGATGAGAAAAGAGGCATGATTTTAGTGCATTACTTTGTTCTTGTCAAGTATCAGATCAGTAACTAATTTTCTTTATGGATCCTTGGCATCTCTTCAAAATCAGGAGCCTAGAGAGAGGTAGCCATGTAAGCACTGAGGTTGCAAAGCAGAAGAACAGGGAAAATTAAGTAAAGTTGGTATCAGGAGGGTAGCTTTCTGGAAGACTGGAACAGGAGCCACTGGGGAGGGGGGCAGAGGGACGCAGTCTGCAAGGCACTATCCCTTTGGGAACTTGGGTTTTTAGTACTGTTATCACCATGCAGATATCAATGGTCAAGAGACCACTTCTTCATAGATTTCTTGACCAGAACTCCCACCCCTTCATCATCGTTAGCTACTACCCCACCATCATTGTTGGTATTTGTGACCTACTGGAAGCTGTTGCTACCCCTGGGTTTCTTACAGGCACTTCTACAGGCATACCTCTTCCTGTTTGTCTCACTGGCTTTCTTCACTGACTGTCCCACTCACATCCATGCCAGCTTTGACCAGGTTTGCTCCCCAGAGTAGCACCTAAGCAACTTCATTGAGCCCTTAACACATAAAAATCAAAGTCAGAGTATCAGGAGGCGGAGAACTGGGAGTTAAAAGAATTGTCCTCTTGCAGAGAAAGGGATCTCAGTAGTAGCTTCACTTCCTGAACTACATTGTAGGAGAGTCAAGTTCACAGGGACATCCAGAAGAGTGGGCCTAGACTGTTACAAAGCCTCCAATGAATAATGGATTATCCTGATTAGCAGAACTTTTTGCAGAGTCAGCTAAGTACAGACAGTCAAAAATCCCAAGGCTGAATTAATTCAATCTTTGCAGGTTAATCTAAACTGTATAGATTGAACCAATAAGCAAGTGAACGGGCATTTGCTTTTGATTCTAGAAATGCAGCCACAAGCCTGCAGTGGCTCAGGCCAGAAGCTGAGTGGGGGTGCTAGAGCAGACAGCTTAGGCCAAGTCTAGCCCACCAACTCTGTGAGGTGGAGGTTATGGGTGAGGTGCAAAGCATCCTGGGATGCTGGGGGACTGTGAGTTAACTTGAAGCTGGAGGGGATCTGGGACAGAAGTTCAATAAGCCAATTTAAACTAAATCAGTGAAGTCTGATATTGCATGCATTCAGGTTTATCTTAAACCGGTGTTGGCCATTTTGAAAGTGGTTTATATGCACTGAACTTCTGTTCTGTTACAGATTTGAACCAGTTTGTGATCACTTATGCTAGCTTCTGTGTAACTTTTCCCCGTAGCCTCAGTTGAACCCCTGACAGTGCTGATCTTTGGGTAGCTACCTGTCACCTACGGGCCTTCTTGTCCCCTCTGGGGAGCTCTGTTTTCCTGGTTGGTAACTATTCCCCTTGCGGACTGGTTTGTCTCCATGGGTGATCTTCTCTCGTGTCACCAAACCCTGCTCTCACCTGCCACGACTTGGTGTTTCCTTAGTGGGGTGGGGCTAGTGCACGGGTCCCTCGGTGGCCTGGGCTTGGCCCACCGGTTGCACACAGGGCTCTGCCACCCCTTACACCCCGGCCTCCTGCCACCTCTGGGCTCCGCTTCTCTGATCTGGCTTCGCTGCTTCCGCTGGCTTCTCCCACGGCTTACTCAATCCCACAGACTGTAGGATGCTGCTATGCTGCTACCTTTCGGTTGACCTCCTTACCGTGACCTACACCGGAGCCTAATCTGCACCCTCTATAGACCCCTCGCCACAAGCCCTCCACCCAGTGCGGCTCTTTGCCTGTGTCATCACTAACTATATCGCTATCCCTCCACCAGATCCTAAGTAGCCTGGGATGGGAGGGGAAGGGATTCCCCCCTCAGTAGCCCTCCAGTTGTCCCACTCCTGATCCTTGACCCAATGTCTCTGGGTCTTGGCGGCGATCCCGCCCCGATCTCCCTTCAGCCCGGGGATTCTTGGTCTTCCGCCCTTCTTCAGTAAGTCCCGCACCCACCGTTGCAGAACTTACTTCGGAGTCCCCAAACTTTTCTTGGATTGTCCTGATCCTTCGTTGCTCACCCGATCTGTTGCTCCTTCCACGATCGGACATCGTCCCTGTCGTCGGGCTCTCGATCAGGGTCGCCTCCTTCTCCAGGGCTCCAGCTCGGCGGGGGGGGTGGGCTCTGTCCCCGGGGTCCTCTGTCAGCGCTTTCCCGTCCCGCCGCATGACCCCTGAGCCATCTGCCGCCTCCAGAGCGGCGGCCGCCATTTTTAAATCTCCCGGCCAGCATCTGACGTCATCATCAGCTGCCGGCCGCAGCTGTACATAGACGTGGCTGACAAGCCACGTGGGTTCTCCCTTTGCCGCGGCGTTCCTCTCCGCCCGTCCTTCTGGTAAGTTTTCCCAGCTTCTTCAGGTCCCGGGACACTACCTTTATGACCCATGTTTAAATTTCACCCTTTCACTAAATCAACCTAAAACATACCTGCTACATATTTAAAGGGACACAATAAACATCCTCCTGTCTTTCTAAACAATCTTTTGCTTTAAAAAAATATTTTAACATTAAAAATACAACTGCTTCAGGGCTTGTTGTTAAATATTCTGTAAGAAATTATATGAAATATATTATAGATACAAACTGATTGTCATCACCATTTTTTCAGATCTGATTTTTTTTTTTTTTTTAAGCATTGATATGATTTGTCCAATGGATGCACAAGTATTAGCAAATCCTAAAAGTATAGGCTTCCATTCATTAGATTTGGGGATTCTAACAGAATCTTTATTACACAAAGACCAGGTAAACAGGAGTAGCTAACAGACTTTTCAAAAGGTGTAGCTGTGTATTTTGTGCTTGGTAGGTGTGTGCTTTGGCCTGTTTGCTAGTAGATTGTTAGTCTTTGTGTAGAACTCCTTGATTGGACCCAGGGTGTTGAAGTTTATATATTATTCCTTGTCAGCATGAGATGGGGACTAAGCAGCATGACATACCAATCAGTTTCCGTATGACCTCTTGCACGGGCAAACCAGTGTAGGTAACAGGAGAATTACCTGAATACTCAGGGGAGGGAGTGTGGTTCTTTCCACTTACATAAAGCTGTACAACAGGGAACACATTCTGTAAAATTCTTTGGATGTGCTATGTTTTCCTTTTGCTGGAGGACAGAAATGATTTCTGATATATGAAATGCATGCTGATAGACTTATTGGAGGAGATTTGTGGTCTGAAGGTACACATTTCAACGCTTCCAAGAACTTCTTGGACAACTATATTTGGAAACTTGTTCATGTGGAAAACACATCAGTAGTATGACAGTTGGACAGCCAAGAAACTAAAGAAACAAGCTAGTGACTTTTGACCAAGAGGGGAAAAGAAAGCAGGAGTCATTTCAAATACTGAATCACTATTATACACTTACTGATTAAACTACTAAGGAACCTGTCTCTGGAGGAACAGAGCAGAATAGAAAGCTATGGGGTATCTGCCTGATGTGATTGTCCCTGAGTTATTAAATGAACAGCTACCAACAGAAGTTCTTCAGGTGTTCTAAGAAGGCAAGCAATTGTAATAGTTGACTTGCTGTTAAGAAGAACGCACAGACAAATCAACCAAGGACAATAGGAGTGGGTATTGTCTCCCTGAAGCAAAAATACGAGTTCTAGTTGCAAAATAAGTCAAGGTTATTAAGTTGCCTGGCAAGTGTATAGTGGAAGTGATATGTGCTGGAGGAAATGACATATCATTAGGTGGAATGACACAGATTCTAAAATGTTACCAGCATCTTGGAAGAGGGTTAAAGAAGAGAAAAATCCAAGTAGTTTTCTCTAAGATCTGTTCATTTTCAAGAGCAGTAAAAAGTACCAGAGTTGAACCACTGGCTGCAAAACTGTTCTAAAGCTGAAATCATTTTTTTGGGGAAGGATATTGGGCCATGTGCATTTCACATATGGAAGGACTAATTGTCTCTGTTGGAGGCTTGTTGGAGCAGCCAGGAGAACATTATGCTATCAATGAAAGGGCTAAAGAGGCAAATGTGGTACGAACTCAAGCTCAGCATGCTACAAACAAATTCAACTGATGTGCCAAGGAATACAAAAGGGATTTTTTTTCAGTTGCACATACAGCAGTGATAGGAGTCTGGGTACTGGGCAAGATTCTCAGTGCTGAGGGTAAAAATTTGATATAATTGGCATTACTGAAACCTGGAGGAATATTTGCATGATTGGAATATTAAAGTCTCAGGTTATAGCCTGTTCAGGAAAGCTAGAGCGAATGAAAGTATTTGGTGTATGCTGCCAGTCTATATTAAATGCACCATTCTTGTTTTAGACTTAGCAGGTGTGTCTACATGTTAATTAAGGCACTTTTGCTACTGCACATTAAATTTAGTTCCTCTGGGTACTTTTACACATGCTTTGAGGTGAGGGGCAGTGTGCTTTAATTAGAGTGGCTCCAAGTGCCGCTCTTATTAAAGCACCACAGTGTCACGTGTATCAGTGTTCCCAAACATGGCGGTGGGATTACTTGAACTAAAGCTCATTCTACAAGCTTTATTTCAAGTACCCTGTCACCTTTTTTTAAGTGCATGGATGCTGATACATGACACACAGGAGGCCACTGGAGTGTGATAATTGCCACAGTCCAGCAGACTCAATTGAGCCTGCACCAATACCTTGGAATTGTGTGTGAGAGCAGCCTCCACAGTCATGTATAGGCGCCCTCTAATGTGAGGTACTAATTAAATGTGCAGTTGGCTACCCTAATGTGGAGTAGAGAAAGCACATGCTTTTTTAGTGATGCTTAATGGGCAGTAGCTTAATTTTACTGCACATTAGTGTATTAGCATGGTTTTTGATGTGATGTTTTAATGTACAGTAAAATAGGCTCCTGGGCATTAAAATGCATGTTTAGACATGCCTATTGATATCTTCAGTCTGCAAGATCTTGAACATATATGTTTTAATGTTTTAAGTAATATAGCAGAGGAGAGGATACTGGTGGAAGTCTGGTATAGAAAGGTGGGCATCTCCCTACAATGTAAAGAAGGAAAAACTGATGTCATGGGATTTGTCAGTATGGAGACAGGCTGCATTCAATAATAAATCATCACTGGAGTTTTCAAAAGCATAGGTGATGATTTTTAATATGAAGAAATTTTGCACCCAACAAAAGATCAGTGTTTTTTGGACCTCATTAGGATGGAAAGTGTGAATTAATTACTGATTGGAGGTTGTTGGCTGCCTTGGGACAAATTGTTATGAATTCAATATGGGTAAACAGAGGACAGTCCCAGCCATCTAGACTATGTATATACTTGATGCTTCAGAAAAGGCTTACTTCCTGAATTGAGTAAAATTAAGAACAACATTATTGGAGACAAAAATTTAACCAAAATATGCGACTGAAAATTGGGAGCTTTTTATGAAGAGTATGCTAGATGGCCAGTCAGCCACAGTTCCCCAGCCAAGGAGATGTGTCTGATTCCCCAGTCAAGAGGAACACTTCTGGCTAAAAGCCCAGACTAATTCAATGGCAAAGTAAAGAGAACAGTTAAAGTGTGTGTGTGAATTATTAAGTAGATGTGTACTTTGGATATTTGGGATTGTCCTCCATTTGCCCATTTTGAATTCATAATTACTTGTCCCAAAGCAGCCAACACCTTCCAGTCAGTGATGAGTTCATCTTTTCCATCCTAATGAGGTCCAAAAGAGGTTGATCTTCTGTTGGGTGGAATATATTTCATATTAAAATTACACTCATACACACACCACAGAAAAAAAGAAAAATGAACCACACCTGATATAAATTAAGAGGTGAAAATGTAGAATAATGATACGAAATACTAAGGACCTCAGGAGAGATAAAGACAATAAGAAAAAGTTCTTAAGTAATGTTAGGAACAAAAGCAATCTAAGCAATGATAAAGGCCTATTTCTAGATGGAGATGATACAACCATTATTGATCCAGAAAAGGTAGAATTGTGAATTACATATTTTTGTTCTGTATTTGGAAAGATTACTTTCCATTTTCCACGTGACTACTTTCCAGTCTATTAGTGAATGTTAGTAAGCAAGGAGGATGTTACACATCTGTTCTGGATAAAACACTTTTAAATCAACAGTCCCAAGTAATATGAACTCAGGAATCTTAAAGAAGTGTCTGAAGACACATCTGGCCTGCTGATGTTCATTTTTAATAAATCTTGGAATAGTGGGGAAATTACAAAAGTCTAGAAGAGTGCTGATGTTGTGCTGGTAGTGAAAAAGGGCAGGCAGGGTGACCTCAGGAATTATAGGATGGTAGTCTAACATAAGCCATAGGCAAAATAATGGCAAAACTGACATGGGATTCAAACGATAAAGAATGAAAGGCCAGAATAGAACTAATGCCAGTTAACACAGTTTTATGGAAAACAGTTCTGTCAAACAGACATGATTTTAGCCTTTTAATGAGACGAAAAGATAGGTTGATTTAAAAAAAAAACTTCATAAATATTAAACATGTTAAATGTTTAGTACTACATTGAATTTGAATTTTAAAAAAATAGTTGCATACATTTCATATGGTTTAAGAATTGGTTAACTTGGACATCTCAGAAAATAGTAATTGATGTGGGATAATTATGGAAGTGTTTCTGGAAGGGGGATTCTCTTGAACATAGCTGTCACAGGGGAACTCTGGTGCCCTGTGACTATGATGAGAGAACAGGTGTTGGTTGCCGCGGCAACTGCATTGGGTCAGCTGACCAGAAGGGGGCTGGGCCTGGCCTTTATAAACAGCCCAGGCTCAAACCTGGCCGGCAGTTCCCTTCTGGCAGCCTGAGGAGCCAGAGCCCTGCAGCCAAGGCGAGCAGAGCAGCCCAAGCACCCGAGTGGCTGCACCATGGTATGCGGCGAGAGAACCCTGACTGGAAGGTTTGGCAGGAAAGCCAGTGGGCCTAGATTGCATGTTATAGCCAGGAGACTTATTGCTGTGTTACAATAACTGTTTAGTTATGGTTATACCAGAGGACCGGGTGAGGCTATAAGGGGTGGTAGGAGGCCACATAGGAGTGCCCCAATGGGGTAGAGGTTCCTGGTGCCAGTGAGGGCACGATAGTCAGGTGCCGGAGACGGCACACATATACGGAATAGGGGGCCAGGTAAGGCTATGGCCGCCTGAGCCCTATTGGGAGAAGCCCGAGCAGGGCATAAGACCCTAGGCGGTGGGTCAGGGGGCCAGGCACAGCTATGGCCACCTGAGCCCCAACCATGAGAAGTGTGGGTGACGAGACCCAAGGGCGAGTAATAAGGGGGCCAGGTAAGGCTACGGCTGCCTGAGCCCTATTGGGTGAGAAGCTCCAGGAGGGGGCGCATTCAGAGAGAAGCCCCAGGAAGGGGTGAGCATATTGAGCGGGCCTAAGAGGGGCAGACATATTGAGCAGGCCCGAGAGGGCTAACAAGTAGGGGCGCCGGTTGCATGACAAGCCTAGGGGTGCCAGTCAGGGTGCCAGTTGCATGACAAGCCCAGGGTGCCAGTCAGGGCACACAAAGCAGAGGGGCGCTGGTTGCGTGACAAGACCAGGGGCACCAGTCAGGGCGCCGGTGGCGTGACAAGCCCAGGGCGCCAGTCGGGATGCAGAAAGCAGAGGGGCGCCGGTTGCATGACAAGCCCAGGGCACCAGTTAGGGCGCCGGTTGCGTGACAAGCCCAGGAGCGCCAGTTAAGGCGTAGGAAGGAAACTGACCAGACAACGTCCGGTACATCGGTGAGGCTTGGGGCGTACTATAGGGGAGGTTGGAGGCACGCATAGCCCATAAGGCTGGGGTGCACCCGTCACTCCATATAGAACAGGGAACAGGATTAACATAGCACCATGTCCAAGGGGACAAAGGGCAGCCTCCTTTATAAAATTTAGACAACATCAAAGACGTGGCCGGCGAGAAAGAGGGTGCTGAATCACCTACTTGGCACGGTAGGGGGCGTTAGGGAGATCATGGCCGCTCCTAGGTCCCTGCGCTGTGACAATAGCCTGATGGCATTCAACTTCTTACTGATTTGGGAAGTAACTATAAATCATTTCATAGAAAATTTATCGATAATGCAAAAGATGGCAGAATGGTAATTGACAAAGAGGGCAGCATAATTGCATAAAACAATATAGATCATTTGGTAAATGGTCTATATTACCTGGCCAATAGGGAAGAACTGGTTGATGATGTAAAGGTGATGGGAAATTTGGGAGGAAGGGAGCATGTTGCGATGGAATTCACAATTCTGAGACTGAAGGGAAAGCATGAAATCAGCAGAAGGTAAGATACTGGATTTTAAATAAGTCAGCTTCAACCAAGTCAAGAAGATAGTAGACAGGGTACCATGGGAGGAGAGACAAAAGGATAAAAAGGTTTAGGAGGGCTGAAAGCTTCTAAAAAGCATAGTATTGGAAATGCAAGAAGTTATATCGGTATGTTAGAAGCACATGAAAAAAACTAATGTGACTGCTCTAGGATCTTCGAGGCCTCAAAAGCAAAATTCAGGTATACAAACAACGGAAAACTATAAACAATGGAAAACTACAGAACACCAGGGAAGCATAACAGGAAATAGCAAGAACTTGTACAGGCAAAATCAGAGGCAAAGGTAAACAATGAGCTTCACCTGGGGCAAAAACAGTTAAGAACAAGAAGGGGTTCTTTAACTATGTTAGAGAAAGGTGAAGAAAGCAGTGGGTTAGAGAAAGGTGAAGAAAGCAGTGGGTCCACTGTTAAATAGCCAGGTAAAGCTCTTAACAGAAGATGAAAAGAAGGTGGAGCTGTTTAACAGCTGTTTTGCCTTGGGCTGTGTACACATATTCAAATAGTCTGAGAGAATTCTCCCAGTTTTGTTCTATTGGTAGAAGAGATTAGCCAGAACCATGTATACAGACATGCAAACACTGAGGCCCTGAAAAGTGGAGGGCTTGTTGTGCTGACACTAAGCAACATGGGGGGGCAGGGGAAAAGGGCGTCTTGCACATTAGCGTGGCAACTAAGGGAAGCAGTGCATAGGGCAGCCCTGATTGACTGACCCAGACCTGCTCATGGTCAGCCTGCATTTCCCTGCAGCACAATGTGGGGATTTTGAAGCGGGTATTTTCTGCTCCCTGTTAGAGCAGCAGAATCCAGCAAGGAACACGGTGTTTCCCTGGGGGGAAATGGGGGAGAGGGGATGCTGGAGGACTACATTTTCTTCTGGAAGAAGCTATAGCTTGTACAGACATTTGCTCAGACCTTGTACAGACGTTTAGTTTCTTCTGAGTTGCTGATCTCTGAGGAGAAGCCATGAGTGTACAGATGTTCAGCCTTCTCTCTTCAGGAGAAAAATAACCTGGGAACAGCTAGGGTTAAGTCACTCTCAGGAGAGTTTATTCTGGGACAACAGATGTTTGTAAATGCTATGAGTTTTTTCAGAAGAGAACATAGTCCTCCGGTATCCCCCCTCCTCCCAAAGAGATAGCGTGTTGCTCATTGGACTGTGCCGCTCAACAGGCTGACTATAGGCAATCTGGGTCAGCCAGGCAGGGCTGTCCTTCATACTGCTGCCATCTGTTGCCAAGCAGACTAGGGAAGCCTGCAGAGCATGCTGAGATGTGTGTACCCTTGCCAGCACAGTGTGAGAACAGCAGGGTCTCCACTATTCAGGGCCTCAGAATTTTCTTGTCTTTACACATGGCAGTCAGAATTTTTGATCAGTTTGACTGAATTCAGGTCAACAGTGCTACGTATCTCAGGGTTTTGAAGGACCTGGCAAAGAGAATCTCGGAGCCCTTGGCAATAATATTTACAAAATCTTGGGAGACAGTCAAGGTACCAGAGAACTTTTCCTTAAGAAAAGGTGAAAAGGAGGACCAGGGGAACTACAGACTAGTCAGCTTGATATCAATATTTAGGCAGTTATTGGAGCATATTATAAGGAAATCTATTTGTTAGCATTAGGAAGAAGAAAGGCAGATCACAGGCAGTCGGCATGGATTTTTCAAGAACAAATCTTGCCAAATCAATTTGATCTCTTTCTTCTACAAAGTACCTAGCTGGGTAGATAAAGGCAATGCAGTAGATATAGGGTATCTGAACTTTATTAATCTTTTGACAGAGTCCCCTGATGACACATTTTGAGTATTTTACCATGGAAAATCAGAGCTCCCCCTGTTCCCTTTTCTCACCAGGACATAGGTCATGACCCCTCACTCCCAAGCCACAACCCCTCAGCCCTGCTGATGCCCCTCAGTTCCCACCCACAGCTCCCTGCCCCTCCAACCCTGCTGGAATGGGCCCCTGGCTGCCAGGGCTACAGGGGCAAGGACCTGGGTCTGCAGCCCCCTCCCCTGAAGCAGCACCTGAGCCCTGGTTACCACCTGTGAGTGGTGACAGCTCCTTGCAGTGGAGCAGAGCTGGCTCTCCCTCCCCTGCAGGTAGCATGGATGGAGTGGAGCCCATCATGGGGGAGGGCGGTTGCGGGCTGCCTACTGCAGGCTTGGCTTCCCTGCCCTGCTGGCCTTCCCCTGGGGTCTCCATAGTTCAGTGCGTGGGACATGGCATGGCAGGGCAGAACAGGGCCTGCACGGGGTGGCAGGAGCCACAGCTGGAGGTGAGGAGAGCAGAACAGCCAGCTCTCAGCTGCCTTACACCTGTTATGCCCACCCAAAGTGTTGAGCAGTCCCTGCGAGCAGAGGGAGCATTAGAAGGCAGCAGGAGCTCATGTGCTGGGCAGAAGCCACTGGGCTGAAGTTCCCCCTACACCCCACCCTCCCACCCAGAGGGGCACAGCAGGGGCAAGAGTAAGAGGGGGAGTAGCCACTGTAGTCAAGTGGTAGCTGGTTTACACAGGACAGGGGGCATGGCAGCAGCTGGGGCAGGCAGCTGCTGGGCTCAAGGCCTGCTGATGCCTGCAAAATGTCTCAGGCAACTGCCACCTGGCCAGCCCCTGCCCATGCTGCTGGGCTTGGCTCACAACTCCATGACAGCCCAGCCTGGCCTGGGTGTGGGGAGGCAGGGGCAATCTAGCCTCAAAGCCTACATGGCCCCATCTGGAGCTGGAGCCCTCTGGGAAAGCCCTAGCCCCTGCAGCCCAGCCTGGGCTGGCCCCTCCATTTCTGCTCAGCAGCACCCACAGCCCCAGCCCCAGCTGGTGGCAAGGGAATTGGATGGTGGGGCCATGCCAGCCAGCTCTGGCCATGCTCCCTCCCCTGCTACTAGAGTGGGGGAATGGCTGACAGGGGCTGCTACACCCCAGCCAGGCAGACCTTGGCTGCAGTGTCCTGGTGGGAGAGGGGAGGGACGGGGGAATAGGCCCCCTCCCAGCTCCCTTTGCCTTATGGGGCCATGCTGGGCCTATGTCTGGCCACTCCCCACCCCTGCACCAGCTGGAGAGCAGAGGACAGGGTCAATCCTGTTGTCTGGAACAGACAGCACAGCCTAGCCCAGGGCTGAAAAGCATGCTGGGATGCTGGGGGACTGTGATTTAACTGAAACCAGGAAGGAGTCTGGGACAGAAGTTGCATAAACTGGTTTGACCCAAATCAGTTAAGTCTGATACAACATTCAACCTGGTTTGTATTATATTTCAGCCATTTTGAAATTGGTTTATGTGCACTGAGCTTCTGTTCTGTTACAGGTTTAAACCAGTTTCTGATCACTCAAATTGGTTTAAGTGTAACTTCTTTCCCTAGCCATGGAGATCACAAGAGAACCACTGCACCCCAGAGCAGGAGGATATTGGTGATGATGCTCAGCACCCTAGAATGAAGCAGAGCTCCATAGCCTGTTTGGTTACAAAAGAAGATAGAAGGGGGTGGAAAAAGTTTATGGAGGGCAAAGGATGACAGAAAGGGGGTGTAACATTGGCATGTGTTTTCTGTGTCCAGAGCCGAATGGAGAATTTTTGATTTATTCCATTCTTCTGGGCTTTGCTAGTTGCCACATGGGGCTGGGAAGGACTCCCCCTTCCCCCCGCCCCTCCCCTTTTTTTCATTTCAGTTATCAGAATTTTTTTAACCTTCCTCAGAAACATTGGGTGTTGGTTGCAGCCAAGATTGAGGATTTTGACTGGGGTGTCCCAGTGGTGATGCTGGAACTAAATCCTGGAGATTCCTGCGTAGAGTGGTGGTGTTGCCCCACCACTCAGCGTCAGACCAGTCGTCACCTTTGGGGTCAGGAAGGAATTTTACCCCACACTCAGATGGGCGCTCAGGGGTTTTGCCTCCTGTAGTTGGGGGACATATATCCTCTTCCTTAGATCTCTTGAATGTATTTAAAAACACTTTGCTGTGGAGTAATATTGACACTGTCCTCATCCCTCTACTTTACCTATGACAGGCTATGGTGTTCTTGGTGTTTTGGGGGTGAAATGCAAGGGTCTGTGATATAGATGATCTAAAGGACCCTTCTGGATTCAGGTCTGTAAATGAATCAATGAGACAATAGCCGTTTACCTGGTATGAAAAGAGTAAATGTTTGATATGAGTCATGAGTATCTCAGAATCACAGAAGAATAATTTGTTCTTTTAATTACAAATGAGGAACTTTAGAAGAACATATAAATCCAATACTGTAGTCTTACCCTTAAGGCTCTCTCTCTATCTCAACTGAAACCTTCCTTAGCTGTCTCCTTAGTGTCTTGCTTTATTTAAAAAACACATAATGCTTTCCCCCGAATATCTGCCCTCCTAAAGTTCTATTCAACTTTGCTCTAATTTTTTTCTTAGAACAGCATAAACCCCCCCCCACATATATACAAGATTAAGTCACACTTTTTCCTGCTGTCCAGGGATTCAACCTCCTCATCCTTTAATGCTGCCACCTGGGCTCATTTTGCTTCTTTTCTAGAATCTTTGCAACTTAAAAATAACCTGGCAAAAGTATTTTTTCCCTGTCTTTTATCCAGTTTTTTTTCTCTGCCTTTCTAACAAAATAGTATCTATTTCTGGTTCATTTTCTACCCTTGCTGCCCGCCCCTCCTTGTCAGCTGCACTAAATCTATATTGTTGGAAGCAACACTTCCTGTCAGTCGTTGACAGGAAGTGCTGCCTCTACACGGGGCCACTCAACATATAGAACAGGTGGGGAGTAGCAGAGCATGGCAGAATGACAGACCATTTGGACCATTGAAGGAGAACAAAGACAGGAGGAAAGCAAAGGGGTGATTTATTTTGCAGCACCTTTCATACACCTGGAATCCCAAATCACTTTGCAATAATAGATGTATAGCCAGAAAATGTCTTCCTGCACAGCAATTATTGGAAGACATCTAGGGCTACCCAAAATAAAAAAAGTGTGCTGGGGGGTTTCAGCCCTTACGTTCCTTTTTTAATATCTTATATTTTAATATTTTTAAATGTACTGTCCCCACATGGACAGGGCCTAATTAGGGACAGCAGCAAGTGACAAGCACATTTTTGTCTGGAATTCTTTTTTCTGAGCTAAGGTTATCGGTAAATGTCACATTTAGAACTGAATAAAACTAGTGAGGAAATCCCTTCCTTTTAAGTTTTGTTTATTCTGGGCCAGATCTGAAGAGGTGGCTCAAGGTTAGGTGACACAAGACCTAACTTCCAAAAGAAGCCAAAACCCACTTTTAAGCATCTCAGAAAGGCTGGAGTAGTCAGTAGGAAACACTAAGGAAAGGGGTATGAGTCCATGTCTGGAATCTTGGGATGCCCAGCTTTCGGTTGCAAGAGATGCATCTGTCAACTTGGGCTTCAGAGGCCAAAACAGATTCCTGAAAATATTTGCCTACAGATATTTTTTTTTTCCTTGAAAATGGTGACGAGGGCTCACTGTTGTTATTATTTTTTAAGATGAAGGAGAGGATATGGTGGTAGTGCTAGCCTTTTATGTAATAGTTCAGTGAAGGTCCTAGGTTTAATTCCCTCTTCACCCTGAAGGGACTCAAACTCACATTTCCCAGAAACATCCATTTACTACCATACTGTTGGCTAGGTGCACTCATACTCACATACACTCTGAAGCTGTGTAAGCATACCCAGAACGGGAGGCACCTATCGAACTTTCAGGTCAAAAAGAGAGAGCCTAGTAAATGAAGGTGCTTCCAAAGTAAAGAGGCCACTTAGCAGGGCCATTTTTAAAAGAACCTTCTCAGTGAACCAGAAAACCCCTTATGCAACTCTTCAAAATGGAATAAAATAATATAGGACATAGTTTATCAGAAACTTGATTGCTATAAAATAACTCCATTTTTAGGAACTCAAGTTGGCAATGACTGTTGAAAATATATGCCAAGTTACACACAAACTTGTTATCCCAACCCCCTCATCTTTCTTACCCAGAAGTGAATATTACCAAGAGAGCTGTTTTGGCATTGAAGAAGATGGTGATAGGAGAGATCATAACAAGTGATGCACAGTCCTTTTCCATCATCAGCTCAGGGCCAGATTCTCTGAAGCTGGCACATGGAGGTGCATGTTAAACCTTCCTGGTATTACCTACAGTGCAAGAGAGGTCTCACTTGAAGGCAGAAGGTGCTATGGCTACTACTCTTCTTCAAGATATTCTGCTTCAGGGTAACATCAATCACACACAAGTTATTTCCAGCTGCTGGATCATGCATTATTGCTTGCTAGTGCTTTTCACTTTTTAGGTTTCATTCCCCTGTCAAATTCCCAAGGGAGAGAAAATTGTAGTCACTTTTCTGAATTGCAACTTTTGTCCTTGAGGGATTTACCAATTTATGTGACTTCTTCAGACTCATTACCTGGGATTATCTGCATTATCTGGGAATGAATCTCAGTATGTTGTCAAATCTGGCTGGTTTGAAATCTCCCTTCCTGATTCATTTCTCTTTTCCTATATCAGCAAGTTACCTTAACTGAGTGTCCAGCTCTTTATAGGCAAGTAGAGGTGAAAATGCATCTGTCTGCCAGTCTGGGAGTTAGCTATTAATGGGCTACCTTTTGGGAAAGCTTCTAGTCATTTACTTTGCATCCTGCATTTATTGCCACTGTTTGCCTTAAATATTTTAAAATGTATTAAATTTCTAGTTGTCCCTTGCCAGTCCAAAGTTATGTCACTGAGAAGGAAATGACTGTGAATGACTAGAAGTTCAAGTTAAAATATCACGTGCATATTGTTTTATAAACGTATATGTCATAAAATATAAATGCATCATTACTCTTACAAGTTTGATGTAAAATTATATGATATATGTTTATATTGTATATAAATAGACAATGTATTGGGGGGCTATTATTTACTGTAGATCCTTATTGAAAAACGTACACTGAAAGAATATATATACTATACATAAACATTTAGATGGCACCTTGATGACAAAGCAAAAATAGAGATACTTAAATCTTCTGTTTTGAGTTTATTATCAGTTTTCTTTTACAAGCTACACAGTTGCACAGAGTGTGATTGGTTTAAGCTTTCATGAGATCCATTTGGGGGTCTATTTTACCTCCATTTGAAAAGAGGACTTTCAAATGTATATTTATTTATTTGTTTATGCAAAATATAGGTGCTCTTACAGTGGAAATTACAAGTGGACAAAGTGCTGTCCATAAATACATCTACCTCACTACATGTCTCCCTCCCTCAACAGCCCTTACAGATAAGGGGAAAATTGAGGTTTGCAGCCCCTCCATCCTGTTAAAAAATCTGGACACTGGCCAACTTGAGGAAGGGCAGTAAGTTTCAAACTCCCATCAGAGACAGCACCCTGCCAGGAGCCTCTGCCAATTTCTACCTAATCATCTTCTTCATTGTACGAGGTTATATATTGTCCTACTCAAGCTTTCTACAAAATAAGATTACAATTTGTTACCCCACCTGTTTAGGAAAATAGACCTAGTGTACATTCTGTAGGTAAACAAGTCCCCTGTAGTGTGGTAGTTATTTAGCCATCACATGCTTCAGGGCTTTTACATATAAGGGCCAGGAAGGAAGTTTTCCACCTTATGAATGCTGCTGGCTTCTGCAGGTGAACAGGTTCTTTCAGCAGCATTGAGATGTTGGCCACACCTGAGGCTGGTAGTTTTTGTCTAAGGTGATGTGAGAGTCCTTTTTGTACTTAGAAAACGTAGAGATTTTTGGCCAAAGTGTCATGCTGTTCTGCTCAAGGTCATGGTAATCATCACATTTTGGGACAGGATGGATATTTTCCCCTAGATTTCACTGGCTAGGAATGTGAGGGTTTTTACCTCCCTCTGTACTGCAGGACATGGTTCTTTTTCCTAGGCTTTTCTGAGCATATATGAACTAAGTACTTGCCTGTCATTGTAGTGACAGGGCATTGGTGGTGCCCTCATGTCTCCTGCTTTTAACTAGGTCATGTCGTAGGGTATTTCTGGTTTTGAGCTTTGTGTTTTAAGTTACAGTTTAGGAGATTCCTAAGGGTAAATGTTCACCTGAGAAAGCAGGGGACTCTACTTTTGGTCTAGAAGGCCCCCATGTTTCCAAATCCCACTAAGAAAATACCTGACCACATCCCCAGTTTTTTCCTGCAAATATCAACATATCTGAATTCTGTTACTGCTCAGCACACATACAACATATCTACTGCTTTTTATCTCAGTAGGCTTTACAAGCATGAACTAACTAAATTCTCACAAGAAACCTCTGAAGAAGATAAGTGTCATTGTCTTTTTGGTACAAATGGAGAAATTGAAACACAGTGGAATTTAATTGTGTGTCTGAGGCCACGTGGAGAATTGAAGGTGCAAAGAGAATCCTTCTTCCATGCTTAAAAACAGTGTTATAGTACATTCATCAATGACAGCTATCTCACACCGGGATTGTGACTTTCCTGAATACTGTTGCCATTGGGTTGTAATGCTAATCCAGACTTTGATTTTTCTTAGTCATATGGCATCCTATAATTTTTCTCCTGGCTTCTGACTTTGCTAAAACACAACATGGTTTCAGGGTATGCTCTCAGTAGCAAATAGAACTCAGTTGAAAAAAGCATTTATTAGTTAGCTCATCACCTATGTATTCAGTTTAGACTTTTCCAGAACAGTAAAGCCTACTGAGAATCATTGTTGTTCTCGTTATACTGTTTACTCCTTATAAGCTACCTACATGATAAAGGGAAAAAGTATATTGCCATGCCCCATCAGACCATGGGACAGGGGCTCATTTTAATAAATTAGAGCCGGAACATGAAAATGTCAACTTAATCAAGCATTTAAATTTTATTAATCAAGCCTAATTTTTATGAGTGCAAATAATCGTTGAAGCTGGACAAATTTGTTCTATATTGCATCAGAAACATAATTTTAATATTTAATGGCCTGCTGAATTTAAATGGAGAATTATCTTTATGAAACATGCTCTTCATAATTTGCCATTAAACGAGAAATGAAAAAAATCAACATAAATCTTACATAAAGGTTATTTAACTAAATGTTGGTACTATAAATATTTCAAATACATTATGCATTAATTTAGCAGTCATACAATACACTGTACAAAGAAAAAAAATTATAAGTTGGCTGTTCAGCATTTCTCTTCCGAATGTAAAGGAATGTATTATTATAGTTGGCTATTCATGACGCTATAGTTAAGGAGACAGTCTGTGCTTCCATTATTATCCTCCACCTTCAGGGGTTTATACTGTCTCAGCCATAGAAATTCACTCCAGGCTAAAACTTTGCATAGAAGGTCTCATCCCAATAGCACTTTTAAAAAAATTTCTCCAATGGAAGATTATTTTCAGCTGCTTTTGGTCACAGGAGGAGTGGGGCAAACCCAGAAGTATTCATTTTAGAAAGATTTTTTTTTTACTTTTCTCTCAAAAACATATTATTTATTTAAACTGAAATTTTCCCAAACTTTTTCCCCTGAAAAGTCTTAAAGAATTTTAGAAAAAAGATATTTTAAAAATGCAGTTCACTGCATAAGCAAAAGTATTCTTCTCTACATGTCTTAATGATTTGTTTTCATTTGCATGCAGTCTTACATGACTGCTGGAGTGGCATGATGCATTGTAGCAGCTCCAAAATTAGTCAATATTCAATAAACTCAAGAATAATTTAGTGTTGGAGGAGTGTTGGAGTTGCTTGTGGTTGCTTTTGTTTAGAGTATATTAAGGTGCAGATGATACCTGAGTAACTTTAGAGTTGTTTTTCAAAATTAATATATATGCCAAAATGTCTAATTACATAAAAGGGTTTTTATAACGCATTGGGCTAATATTACAATAATATATGCAGGTATACAGTACCACATAACATATTTTAAAAGAGTATATATTTTTTTAGTAATGACAAGGTAGTCAGCCCAAAATGTAAGTCCTAGCAAATTTGGCCATTAATAAGTTTAATATTAGTTAAACAAACATGAATGTATATATGAGTGGTATTTTGTCAGGGTAGTCTTTAAACTACCTGAAAGAAGCCCAGAATTAAAATAAACCTTTGCTTTTCAATTCTGTTGACAAAAATATCATAAACTACTTCATTCTAGAACTTAGCTCTCGCATTCTTGTAAGACTATTTCTGTTTTAAGTTTTTTAAATAATAAATTAAACAATTATATTTAGTTGAGCAGACTATCTTTTCTGTTCCATCACATTAAAAAAGCACCATTCTAAAAACATATAAATGTTTTATTTTTTTACAAAATAAATACACACTTACACAGTACATACTAAAGCCTTTAGATGGAGACATACTTCAAATAAACACCTAGTCCTCTATTCACAATGTCACTCTATTCACTATATATATAAGAACTCCTGAAAGCAATGAGAGCCAAATATTAAAAGAAAGGGAAAACCCTTCTTCTTATGCTGTTTTATGTTAAAAAATATTTAGTGTTTAGTCTTATCAGCTGAATATTGTGCACATATAAGGCTCACAGGCAAAATGTTACATGTACTTGTATAATATAATATATTTACTGCCCATGCATAGTTCAGAGATATTTATTATATTGCAAATAAAAAGTCTGTTGTTGATATTACAGAACTATATGTAATCAGTGACATGCATCAAAAGATATCTGATAGCCACATTAAAGTCACATTTCCTATTAAGAATCAGACTAAATTACAATATGAGCGTTTCCAAGAATGAGCTAAGGAAATGCATTCTGCAGGAAGAAATAATTGTATTTGAGTGTCTCTGAAAAATGAGAAGTCTTTTAGCACTAAAGTACTAATGCTTTTTTTTTTGTCTTGTCTTTTGTGCTACAATTCATTCTTACTGGCAAACTTATCACACTAATTATTATTACATCTAGTGGTTCAGTTATCTTGATGATTGCTGTAGATGAAATATTCCAAGGTCAAATCTTTAATAATGTGAATCAAATTCTCTTGTATTCTAGATGCATTATACCACTAATTCAAAATCTTTTAATGTTAGTTTTATTTTTCTTGTAAATATGGTGTAAAATATAAAATAGATGGATGTTTTAATTAAGCTATTCCTTCTGCAAATAGGAACAATCAATAATCCTCTGAGAGAAGTAGATGTTTGAAAATGACCACATAAACACAGTTGTAAGAGACATATTAACTGTGGAAGTGGTACTTCGAAGTGACCTGGAATAGTTTAATGCATCTTTCTCAACTCATACACATCAATAATTTTGTATTACACTTACACAAAAGTGTTTTAAATGCACTGACATACAGAAACATTACAAAGTCTATGTAGAACTAGACTGTCTAAATGAACTTTGGACTACATTGAAGAATACAGCTCCAGTCAAATTCCTTTGTCTTTCTTGAACAGAAATATTCTCGTAAGCCTGAATCCTGTTCTCTCTGAATTCAGTAGGAGCAGAAGTGGGTTCCCAGTTTTAAATAGCTTATATAAAAAGATTAGTGTCTGCAGACATTTGTACATTGTAACAAACTGAATTAGAACAGAACAGAGTTTTAATTTGAAACAATTTATTCTTTTATAGCCCAATCCAGTGAGGTGATGAACAAATTTGGAGAAGCACTAAATAAACTGCTGAAGTGAACTAATGGCTTGGAATGGCCACTTTAGGTTTTCCTGAGCACTTCACAGAATTGGGTGCTGGAACTATATTAAGATTTTAATGGTTAAAGATATCTGGAGGACTGAGGGTCGTCCCCATTCCCAGCTGCCCTTTAAATGTTCTCCCCCTATCTTACATATTTCGGTAAATCAATAGTGTGGAATTGCTCATTCATAAACCTATCAAAATATCCTTTAGCTCCACTGTTATTTCTGTTGCAGCAGCCAAAGAAGCTGATGATAAAGAGACTTCATGACTGACTGTTTGCAGTGATTAAATTATTGCACTTTTTGCTCTAGTAACTGCTGGAATGAATTAAAGTGAGACTTTTTTTGTTGAGGGTTTTCATTAAAAACCCATTAAATAAGCAGCAAGTGTCCTTTCTCTCAGAAACGGTTTAAATTCAGGAGGTATTTTTAAAGCTGTGTGCATTTGTGAAGCCTTTTTGCCTCTTATTCTGACTTAAGATGCTTGTAAATACCTAGAATCTGACCAAATTACTATTGTATTGATATTGGTTTCCTTACAGGTTACATTAAATTGCCCTCCCCAAAATCATTTATTAATACATAACTAGACATTTGGGGATTTTATTAATTAGGAGGTCCAATTCATTGTAAACGTAGTTGTAAGAGTTAATTCCAGTCCACAGATACTTGCTCTTCTTGTCTTGCATTCTTAATATAACTGAGCTAACATGTCTACTGTGGCTGTGGTTACTAGTACTCCAAGAAAGAGTGAGTTACACAGGATTTCTAGACAAAATTCTCCAAGGGGATGGTGGGGCAGGAGCAATCTGTCATCATCATATACAAATTATGTTGTTTGCTTTTTCTGATTAGTAAATATTTTATAGAACTGTTTTGTACAGGCAGGCTCTTATTTTGCTATATGTTAACATCATCTGCTTACTGTTTAGCCATAAAGTAGCTGACATGCCATATTTGAGGCTGTCTTCATGTGTTTTTTAAAATGTCATCTGTATTAGTATTACATTCAAGGAATAGAACCAAGAACCAGGTTCTTTCAAGACCTTCCACCAGTATGTGGCATATAAGTCTGTGACAAGTGACATTACAGAAGGTCATGTCACTTTTAACTGCTTGCATTAGATCTTTCTGATTTCCCCAGTGCCCTTCCTTTGTTTGAATAATACTACTTGATTTCAAGCAAGGTATCGGAAAGCATAATTTAGAGTGAGCATTATAGAGGTGATCTAAGATTTTTACCTAAAAACTTATTATAAAATAACTATAATATTTCATTTATCTTTCATGTACTTTCTCCTGTAACATTTTTTCTCCCTGAAAATATATAATATTGTGTAACTGTCTAGATTACTAGACTGTGTTGCTGCAGACTGAAATAGTACATGTAAAGTTTATTTGAAGAGTGGCAAGCTAGAATCAAAGAGAAAAATCACGTTTGTTCTTGGTTTCATTCAAGTATAAAACTTAAAGCTGAAATCTGTTGTTTGAATTCATTGTAATGATATTGTAAAACCTTGCTTTTTGCTTCTGTGAGAACAGGTTATCCTTCAGTATATTTTTAAAACTGACTTCAGCTCACTAATAGTTACAAGGATTCTGCTTCTACTGTTTACATTTTGAATAGCAAAATCTTGGAAAACTCACAGATCTAGATTCTAATACACTCAGTTATTTGAACAATATTCTTTAGTTTTGCTTTTTTTTTTCATGCTCTTCCTCCAGAGTTTCATGTTAAGTAAAACATAGACCAAGACTTATGCTATAACAAATAATGTGTGCCACCCAGAGTTTGAAATACATTTATTTTGCTATAATAATTGAGTTCAATCATTTTTAATTTCCAGACAATTTGACACTCTAAAGCTTAATTTAATTGATTATATGACTATAGAATGGAAGAATAGGGTGGATTAACATAGGTGGGTAAATGTTCATCTAGATAAAAAAGCAGGAATTAGGAAATGGAGGGGCTGGGTTTGATTCTTGAATTTGTCATAAGCTACTTGTGTCACTTTGAACAGATCAAAATTATTATTAGGTATAAATGTTTATGCAGATGTTTTGAAATCCTTGTATAAGAAGACATACTATAAGTGTGATTTGTTTATCCTGATTACTTAAAATTAGCATTGTCCTTAGTGATTTAAATTGGGTGTTGTCATTTGCAGTGAAAGGGCTG
Organism: Crocodylus porosus; assembly: GCF_001723895.1. Lineage (NCBI taxonomy): Eukaryota > Metazoa > Chordata > Crocodylia > Crocodylidae > Crocodylus > Crocodylus porosus. The sequence continues at coordinate 62,925,236 of NW_017728909.1, read as the reverse complement.
TCATTTGTAGAGGTATCCATTTCAGACGCTGTCCACACTGACTTTGCACTGGTTTAATTAAACTGCGCTTATATCATACCTTTAGTTACTTTATGTGGGCAGTTCCTGAAGGAGAAAGCGGGTGTGACAGGAAAGTAGTTCGCAAATAGGCTAATGCAGAAGTTTCAGATCAGTTTCTTTGGCTCAGAAATTCAGTCTTAGCTCCATTTGTCAGAATTTGGGCATAACATACCCCCATCTCAAAATATCTTGTAGCTTGGTAGTCAAGACACTATTTGGAGAGTTGAGAGAAGGTGTGGCGGGATCTGGCTGGCTGTTCCAACTCCATGCTATGGCATAAAAAATGATGGTGTGCCATTAGCACCACTACTCATCGTCTTACAAAGGAAAATGGTTGCTGCCCTTGCATTTTATGTGGAACCTTATCCAGTAGGTCTGTAGCATATATTACCAGAGCACATCTACTGGACTGAGCCATGCTGGAGAATAGGTGGAGGAGTGCCTAGTTCCTAGATCCTGATCTAGCTGTAGGTAAAACGGTCATGGAACTGCTCAGCCCTGTTAAGACTGTGGCACTTCTGGGCATTGTTGAAAGCAGCTTTTTGTTAATATTTTTTTTATAAAAATAATAATTTAGATACAGAGAAGGGTTATATAGATCCTACCACAGAAAATCAATTTGCAGGCCAGCTCACAGCTGTCTGGAATGGAAAGGCACAAGGAGCCATTTATCCATTTGGCTTCCTAAGCAATGGCAAGTCAAAATTGTGATTTCCTCTTCACTGACTAGTAGGGTTGGCAGACCTTGATGGGAAATGCCTTCTGCAGCAGTGACTGAACTTCCCTTTTACATCAGGGATCTATGAAGGTATAGGTATATCACCCAGTCACTCTGCTGACGGACACCATGCTGCTTCCCCTGTATGGAAAACAGGATGGCTACAGTCATCTGGAGCAGCACCTGGACCAAACTGGTTCTGTCTCAGCAGAATTTTTAGTACCTCCAAAGCACTATGCTAAGGCAGATACTTAGTTTTACGCTTTGTGGGCAGGGTAACGTTCAAAAAGATATACAACATATTTCATCACAACAGTGCCTGGCACAGTAAGTGAACAATATAGATATGCCTTGAATGTACCTTAAGGAGGCACAGGGTGTATCTCAGAGTCCAGTACAGCTATATATATTCATCCTACTGTTAAGTCATACAATCCCTTAAAATACAACAGAACTCTAAATTTGTTGCATTTGTGTCATTTTCAGTCATATGAGTTTAGAATCTTTTTAAAAGACAAAACAGCAGGTAGGAATCTCAGTTTCAGGTCACAGAAGGGATGAAACTGTAACTATAGTCATTTATGTGATGTAAACAAATAAATTAATAGTGATAAACTCTTGCACAGCATTTTATAACCATAGGTCTCAAAAAAGGTAGGTTCGTATCATTATAATAAAAATCATATTGTGATGGAATATAATCATTTTTACAGATAGGGAAATGGAGGCACAGAACAGTAAAACCCAAAAGCATGGAGCAGGCCTTTAGCAATTAGAAATAAAATCCAGGTAGAACTGAAAAATGGGAGGTGTGGAAAACACAATAAACTAAGTTGAGAATATCATCTAATTTTCAAAAATATTCATTTAATCATTTTCTTTTGTTTCTCACTGTCAAAGGCATCAGAAGGCCCACATCATACATATCTAAATTTCAAAGAAGTTGTTATACAACAATTTTGACTATTAAATGATTTTTATAGATAATACAACAAAAATATTTTGTTAATTCCCTAAAGTAGGGCTGTCCAACTTCTAAGCATCTAGGGGCCACACCATGCATGGACAGTATCAGCAGTGGCTGCAATAGTCCTTGCTGTGGACACTTTCCATCCCTTGCTGCACCATATGCATGGATGCTCCCCCCATACACACACACTTGGTGGCTTCAGTGTGCACATGGGTGGTCCTACCACAGCTGCAGTGTTTGGAGGTGGGTGGCCTCCCCACTCACCAGCCACAGGCTCCCCTAGCATTATAGGCTACATTGTCTGCAGAGGCAGGTGCATGAAGCAGAAGCCAGAGAGAAAGCCCAGAGACCCTGGCTGTTAGCTCCTGTGTGGCCTACTTTTACACTGAGCTGGGGGTCTACAGATTAACTTCTTTTGGCCACATGTGGTCTGCAGGCTACCAGTTAGACAGCCCTGCCTTGGATAATGCCCGTGATTTAAAGTCCAGTATTTTGTGCCTTGTGTATATGTAAAGCTCTCATATATGACTTGCATCATTATGACTTTGCATATACGTACATACATACATATACATGCATAGATACGTGTGTGTGTGTGTCTCTCTCTGTCTGTCTCTCTCTCTCTGTATATAGATATTCTGCAGACAATGCAGCCTATAATGCTAGGGGAGCCTGCGGCTGGTGAATGGGGGGGCCACCCACCTCCAAACTGCATATATATATATATATAGAGAGAGAGAGAGAGCGAGAAACACACACATGTATGTATGCATGTATATGTATGTATGTATATGCAAAGTCATAATGATGTAAGTTACAGAGAGATATAAAAATATGAAAATGACATTTAAATTCAAAAGTTCATGTTGAACTTTTCAGTAACTTACATCATTATGACAGAAAAGCCACAAAAAGCTGTAAACTGGGGAAAAAAGCCATTATAAGAACAGTATGTCAGCATAAACTTTTACCTGTTAGGTACTTGCCCATTCTTCTGATCTTACTATAATATGATCCATGGAGGGATCTTTATGATTCATTGTCTTTTTTATTTTTAAAGCAATCAAACAAATCCATCAAAGGGAAACAAGCCCTTATAGATGAGTAGTGCTTAAATATGTGATCACAAGCATTTGTAATTCCATTATTATTCAGGTACTTGGAGGTTCAGAAGTGCTTCTTTAGAGATATTCCAGACTATCATGTAAGGATTTACTGAGAATGGCCATTAAGGGTGCAATTTATCCCACCCTAAACAAAACCCACACACAAGCAGTCTTTTGTTCACAGAATTTTGCAGGAAGTGGAAATGAAATTCACTCTTTCAATTTGTGGCCAGGCCATAGTGGAAGGACACAATTCTTCCACAGTCTCAAATATGCTGGGCATTTCCCCCTGAAGCTTCAAGGTGAGGCTTTGTGCTGTGCCTTTATGCCCTCATGATTTGGGTCTGTTACATACAGCCTGTTCCCCAAGTGACTTAGACAAGCCAGGAAAGCTTTTTGTAAATGATGACAAGACATCAGCAGTTGGGTCGCATTCACTTATCCCTTACCTTAGTTATTGGATAAAATACATAAACAGTTGTTGAAGTATCGACTGAAACCCAAGGTGCTCCGTTCTTAGTGTGTCCTTTAATCGCTAGGCTGCAGAGTCATACCCTCCCACCCTGTGCTATGTCTTTGGCCCAGATAATCTTTAATTCTTACTGCAGAGTGGACCAGCCTTAACCAAAGAAGGGGAGTGGCCCACAGCCCTGCCTTACAGGCAGTCTGTAGCCTGATAGTGAGGGTTTTCTCCAGGGGATGGAAAGTTATGGGTGTAAATCCCCTCAGGCAGAAGGAAGAGTTGAACTTGGGGTTTCCCAAATCTTACGTAAGTATTTTAACAACTAATTATTATATAATAAGCTGGGGCCAATATCACAAGCAGCCCTTCCTCCTGCCGGGCTTTTTAAAAGGATGTATACCCTTTTGTTTTAAAGATTTTATATAGACATCCACCTCCAGAAGATTCAAAGCTGTGACTCCAATGTGGATGTGAGGGCCCTGGCAAACATTAAAAAAATGTCATGATTAGGATTTGAGGAATTTTATGCCCCATTCCAAACATTGTTCATCCTGCCATGCCAGACTTTCTGTGCTGGATGTGCAATGTTTGAGATAGGGCATAATATTACTTAGCTCTCAGTCACAGCACTACAGAGCTGCCCCTAGCCCAGTCTTACACATCAGGCAAGGGGCAGCTCTGTCCTAGACCCTAGAACTGCTGCATTTCTAATGCTGACTCAGGTTGTATTGGAAACTTATGGCAGACCTGGGCTGGTACTGACAAACAGTTAATAGTTGGCACCCATCCTGGATGGCCCCAGGTCCAGATAGCAACCCACGACTTTCACAGGCCCCTAGTGACAATCAGGTGATTTTCAGCATCAGCCCTGGACAACTGGGATCTGGTCCAAGACTAGAGGCTATCTAAGGCCAGGGCCAACAACATGCACTTTGAAGTGCTGGGTCCAAGCAAGCGTGCATCTTGATGCTGACAATCCATAGTTGTTGATATTAAGACTGGGGCAGCCCCTAGCTTGCCCAGGACCCAGTGCTGATGATTGGGGGATGGCACATGCCAGCCACAAAGATACTACACATTTCTGTGGGACATCTTTGTAGTTGGTTTGCCATTTTATGGCACCATAAATAATTAATGTATGGCATATTGTTAGTTGTGGCACAATTAACACGTTAACTGTACCATAAATGTAACCTGCTAGGGGCCTGAAAAACTCACGCAATCCATGTTAAAGGGGCAGAATTTAAGACTTAAATCCTCAACATTTCTGTCTCCAGGCATCTTGCAGCTCAGTTGACTCATTCCAAGGTACCTGACTTCCACATGCACTGTACAGGGACTCAGTTACATTGTTAATGTACTTTACAACAACTCAGTGTAAAGTAGGCCACAATTTTGTATCTCCAGGCCTGTAGCTCAGCTCTTTCATGTGTACAAATAGAGACACATTCTCTTGTGATATACAAGTGACTCTGCTTCACTTTATATCAACAAAGAATTTGACTCATATTGTAGTTTGATTGTGAGGCTTAATTGTAAGTTAAGCAGCAGCTTCCAAGTGCTAAATATGGCTCTTCCACTGACCTTCTTTGTCAATAAAATAGGTATAAAAATTATTTCACAATCCTGATGTGAAGGTTAAAGGTACAAAATTCTGTGTGCTATGGTTCCTCTCTCTTTTACTTTCTCCCTTCTTCTTTAATATCAATGTCTGTCCATCTAGTGAAACAGTAAGATAAATTCATACATATAGTAAGTACACTTACACACAATCAGAGAGGGAGAGATGGGCATGCATTATAGTAGGTACATCAGTAGCAGTGAGTCACTATCAGGAAATCTAATGCTGCTGCTGATAAAATTTGCTCCACCTGTCACTGCTGGAGATGTTTCCATTAATGGTATAGGCTATGATGAATTTATTCCTGAGACTGAATTTTTCAACACTCTCTTAATGAACCGTGTAAATAAAATTAAAATATTGTATTTTTCTCAGATTAGTTGTATATTTAAAATAAGCATTTGTACTTTGCTCCACAGTCACCAGAAGATCTGATGAAGGATTCCTTAGTTAAAAATATCCCAGAGTGAATTTCTAACTACCTTTTAAATACTTAAATTGTCAAGCTAGCATTTTGCAGATAGAGATTTTCAGTGTATTATTCCCTAATGTAAGTCAATTAAAGCTGTAACACTTTCCTAAATTTGAATCTCTAGATCAAATGTTTTTCTAGTTGCACATTTGCCTTCTGTGCATTTATTTCAAATGTTAATAAAGTTTTCATCTACAAAAGGTTTACAATTGACAGAACAAAATTCTTCCTTTTTAAATCATGACAACTACTACTGTTTCTGTCTGCAGGTAGTGGAGGACATGCTAGAGGACGAGGAAGAAGAGGATGACAGAGATGACAAGGTAATTATCTTTCTTAGCACTTGGGTACCTGGGGATGGGAGAATTTAGACATGACACTGTTTTTACAGACAGTTAAAAAAGGAGTTGAAGTGTTTTAGTCCAGAAAATTGGACAGAGCTGTTTATCATCCTAACAATGCTACTGTGTGTTGCAGGAAGGGATGGAGGACTATAAATCCTCTTCTTTTTTTGTCCAGAGCTGGGTCAAATATTTTTTCTGCCAGGAACAAAAATAATTCAGCTTGTCTGGAACTTGATAGCTCTTGTGAAGATAACTGCAGTGACAACTGTTTTTGAAGGACAAAAATTTGTCCTGTCTTGAATGTTACAAATAGGGCTATACTTTAAGTGGGGGGAAATGGTGTAAAAATAGCAACTCCACACTGGTTGAAGATGGGTTATTGCCCTCTATAATTTTCGATGAATTACTTTGTAGAGAAAGCTTCATATGTTCTGTACTCTCTATGACATTTAAATAATCACAATTTTCATAGCCATCCACTTGATTTGGGACTGGCATTGGGGCCCAGCAAGCCAGAGAACTATTGCAGATCTTTTGGCATTTGAGAATATGTGGTTTGGTTCCTAGGCTACTGGTTGGGTTAAGGATTGCAACCACAGTAAATAACAGCTTGTTTCCTCATCTTACTGAGCCAAACTATGGACTGCTTGGATTGGTTGTCCCCTAGGGAGAGGGAATAACCAGAGGGAGGAAATTAGAATGACCTTGCACCACAGATGCAGGGGCTAGCATTGGCAGGACAGCTTTGCTGGAGAGACAAGTGCAGTAAAGAGAGCCCTGCTGTTGTCTCTAGGATTTTCGTACCAATAAGATGAGATATGCGAAAGAAGGGGAAAAAACCCATATTGTTTTAAAACAGTGCTGCATTAAACACAGGCAATTTTGACCTTCACAAATGTTCTCCTACTTCAGTTATAGTAAAGCAATGAATTTTTTTGAAGAGAGGAGAAAAACAGTGTATCTTAATTTATGCCCTTGACCTTTGTTTCTAGTAGAGATGTACAGTTACATACCACTGTAAAGATTCGTATGCTGGCAGCAGCATTTGAAATGTCAGAAAATTCACTGTGATTAGTTAATCCCCTGAATGATTATTTTTCTGTTAGCTAACACCCAAGATTTGAGAGAGAGGATAAAAAAAATGAGTATTTCCCTCATTCCATTGCCAGTTCAAACATTTTACAACTGACAGAAAGATATTATGTGAAATTCTTCTGTACATCATTTAAATTGTTAGCTACATCATTTCAGAGTCATCAAACATTGCAGTAACAAAGCCTCCTTTTTACAAAACACATATGTCCTAGTTCTTCACACTAAATGATATGAGCATACACTTCTGGCAATAAAATATATGATTTATTGCAAAGGTCAGCCTTGTAGCTGTAGAGAGCTTGTATTTTAACTCAACATGCTAGCTCTGAATCATCATTTCTCTTCTGATAAACACTGATCTGCCATCCATTTGTAGCCATTTTCTCCTGCATCTGGCTGCTTTATTATTAGAGCCAGTATAAGAACATCAACCCAGTAGTATATGTGCTCCTGGAAATTTTAATAACTGTGATCAGTTCACAAAGTACAGTACTTTACTGCTTGCAGTTTAAATCAGCCTATTTAGTTACCACTTCGTTGTTTTTCTCAAGTTACTAAACAAAGTGCATCCATAAAAAGCCTGTTATGCTCTAGCTAAAGCAGCTGCCAAACAAAACATACTAGATTTCAAAAAATAACACCAAATCTCTAGAGCTGTATCAGTTGTAATCTAGTGCTTAGCTGTCTGAAATGGACACCAAAGTTGAACCACTTCTTAAGATATAGTTACCAAAGGTGTCTGAGAATGCTTAAATTACTGTGTGAATCACGTGGTACTATTTACTGAATGACTAAGCAGTGTGTTTTGAGTACAAAAGGCATATGAGTTGCCTTTCATAAATTCAAATCCTTATTTCATTAGTACATAAATTTTATTTAAGCCTTCATAATTCAGTGTGCTAGCTGAAGAATCATAGATTGAACAGAAAGAAAATGACACATGCAATATTTTTATAAAAAATAGATGTACCATATACCCAGTAATTTCTGCAATGAACATTTTATTGCTACAAACTAGACTATAAAACAGATCATGAATGTCTCTTTTTGCCACTTTCCTCCTTAAGGCTGTATCATATACAATTAAGTGCAACTTCTCTTTTTCTATCAGTTTGTCAGTATGGAAGGGGCAGAATTCTCTACTCCTTTAATTCATAGGTCCCTCAAGCTAAGGGTTTGTGCGTAGTGAAATGCTGTGAGAAAATAAATACATGCTTTACAATACTGGCAGGGACTGACCTCCAGCTTTCATTACTTTTCTGTTTTTTCATATGGTACAATAGTCAAGTCAGGTCAATGGGTCCTCTTCTAGGATAAAAGTAAAAAGATTAATAAATGTGCCAAAGCCTCACTTTAATTGAACCTGAAGCATATGTTGCAAGTATGTAAAATATGTCCCAGATGTTTAACCATGGCCAGTCCCTTTGCTTTCCCTGATTACCACAAGGCAGCTATTAGTCCTGTAACCTTTGGACTTGGGGGTAAATGGGGTATTACATGGCACAAAACTAGAGCACCTGTTTTCCATTCAGTCAAGACCCCTGGCAGGCTTTGCCTAAGCCTATCCATATGTTTTCACTTAGCAGATTGTTGGGCGATTATGAAAAGTGTCTTTCTTTAGAGGCAGCTTAAATATTAGTCACTTACTTGCAATGAAAGGGCAACTCATTGGCTACTTGATGAGGTCCGTGTGGGCACACACTGAAGTAGGTTATGGGATGTGTGGTAGGGGGCTGTTTCATGACATCCCTATATAAATTAGAGTCACAGAAGAAATGAATTGAGGTTGCTGAATATCCAAATGTTTGCAATTAGTTAAAATAATAGTTTTATAATGTCTTTTTATTAACGATGACTTTTACTACTTGTGAGGAGTTCAGTTAAATTTGGTGAAGCAGAGCTGTAATTAGATTTTTGCTTGGTTTTTCAAATCTTATTTTTCCAGGTTTTTACCGTTTTTATTTAATCTAGCACTGCAAATAATCAGACAGGCAAGATTATAGATTTAAGATCATATGATGCCTAAACCTTTTAACTGGAGGACATTAACATTTGTTTTCAATTGAAAAATGATTAATATGCTAAAATGGCAAGTATACTTGATGTTATTTCTGTTATAATCTAATGTTTAACATGGGGATGCTGCTTTCTTGTTATTATTACTTACTAATATTGTGCTTTGAAGACGTGATGCACTCTTGCTGTTGCTGTTTAGCTGTGACATTTGTCATAAATTTTAATACTCGTGTTTCAGTAAGTTAACATGGGATTCTGCATTCCATATGTTCTGCGCTAAACCTGTGCCAGCCACAAAGTTACAATTTGATCTGATTTTTTTTTAACCTCTTTCAAATTCTCTGTGGTTATACAATATCTTAGCAAATAAGAGTTAAATCACATGGAATCAAGTTATCAACAAACTATAAAAAGCTCTTTTGCAGCATTATATACTAATATTTTAGTGATCAATATGTATAATCTATACATCTAATTAAGGAAGATATGATTTCACTTTGCAGCCTGGAAAGTTTAGGCATGTTTTCTCATAGCTTCTTCTGTTTGTAAGAAGCTCCAGCTGAGATTTGAGGCAAGTGCAAAGGGCCTGATGGGTGAGGGGCCAAGCATTAGCACACTATAGAATCAGGCTCCAAAGTAACAGTAATATTACAGGTTTTTGGGGAAATTTTAACTGTTGTCATACCTTAATTATTTGTATTAATTTTATTGATTATTTTTAATAAGAGGCTTTATTAAAATATTCAGGTCATTTATGTTTTTAACATCTTTCTCTAGCCATTTGTTCTTAGTTTGGAAATATTTTTGTTATCCTGTTTCAGGGTAATGGAACATACTTAATTTGAATTAATATATATATGTAAGCTTTTAATCATAACTGTCAAGAGGTACCAAGTTTGTTTTCAAGCCCAAACACATTTGTAAACTGCCTAAGAATCATGTTTCTGCATCTTGAGTAAATCATGAAGGGGAAGAAAGATAACTTTGATATGAAAAGATTCTAATCTGTCAAAATGACCGTTGCGTTCTATAAAATAAAAGCTGTGTAGGAAAACAATTTAAGAAATGGGGGGGGGCAGAGGGAAAGGAGGAAATCAGAAAATTAAAAATTGAATAGAAAAATCTGCAGGCACATCTGCAGTTTGAGTCCAGTGTTGGATTCTACACATACATAGATTGCAACCTCAACACAGAACAACAGATACATCTGAGAGGGAACTAATTGCATTCTCCAACCAAAACTGCAGCTGTATATGATTCTGCTATCCCCTAAAAGCCTAGTTAGGACACAGACATTTATCTAACAAACTTGTGATTCAACAATATGAAAAAAGTTATGTGGCTGGAATAAAGATGCAGTGTTGTAGCTCTGAGTGCCAGTTATTCCCAAAGTGGGACATTCAGAAACCACCATAATTGGGCATATATGGTCATCCTAATGAGGGAAGGGATGAGGGAATCTACTACATATTTGTGCATGAGGGAGGCAGTTCATAAACTTAATATGTTCTTTGGGGACAAAGAATCCAGAAAAGCCTCCTTCAGTGTTTAGGTAGTAGGGACTCAATAATACTGGTGTAATTCTAGAATAACTCTTTTGCAGTTATTGGAGTTCCTCTGGAATTAGACCAGTATAAGTCAGTGTCTCAGCCTCTAAATACATTCAGACAACTCAGATCCATAATCAAAGTTCAGCGCCAAGGGATATCGTGCGCATGCGTGGTAGCCTCTGGGGGGGACCTTGGGTCCATAAACTATTGAATGGATTATACTCATTCACGTATGTAGTTTTTTCACCTGTGACTAATATAATATGAATAATAATGTATTAATAAATGACTTCATTTATTAAGTCATCCAAGTATTCAATAAGCTATTAAATCAAATGAATAATTTTTCTAAATCATGTTAGCTTTTTCAGAATGTGACATAATATTACCCTGCATAACTAAACAAATAGAAACACTTTTGAGTCTAGGAAAGGATTTTTTTTAACTAACTATTCAGAGAGTGGTTTTACAAGATAGCTGTCCTATTTACAACTGTAGGGAAGGAAATGCTGAACATCGGAACAAACAAGGATAAGTGCTACTAGGTTCCCCTTGGAACTTCCATGTGAACATAGGCCTGTCAACTGTTTAACTCCCCAATTTCAAGGAAGGCATTCATTAATATGTACTTTCAGAAAGCAGTGAAAAAGGCCATTTCTAACTCTTAAAGGAGCTTTTCACATGGTTTAAGGATTGAGAGCAAGGAGCTCTGGGTTCTGTTCCAACCACTGCCATAGACCTGCTGCGACTAAAGACAAGTTGCATATAATCACTGAAGTGTAACTACTAATGTTATACCTAAATATCTGTTTAGGCTCATTTGTGGCTGCCCAACTTAGTCTGGCAAAGAACAGCCAAAACATCTAGCTTTGACAGCCCAAATGTCCACTCAGTAGAGCACCTAAAGAAAATTGTCTCAAATTTAGGCCCAGAACATAGAACAGACCTATATGCAATGCTGACACAAGTTAGAAGTGTCATACAACTAAGGCACAGCTGTGGGGGCCCTTTTGGAGCCCTGGTCTAAGGGTGAAACATGTTTGCGTAGGGATGAGCACTGAATGAGCGTACTGTGACAAACACAGTATCTGATATGATTGAAGAATTTCTAAACCAAAATATAAGAAATGCAGCTTTTTCCTGGCACTTCCTAGCAGTAGGACTCTGTGTGAAATGGAAGGCATGTCACACCGCTTTTTCAGCTGAGGCTTGCCACTGAGGCTTGCAGCACATCACAGCTGAAAACTAAGCCAGTGAATCTGTGATGTGCCTTTCATTTCACTGAGATGCACATAACAGAAAGTTGCAATCTGAACTACAAAATTTGGCATGACAGTTGATCAGGTATTTCTATGCTTTTGGGAATAGCATTAATAAAATATGTGAATGTGGACAAATGGTGTATATATTTCATATTGTGTATATGATCTGTATGTGTTTCATATGTTGTTTGGATCCTGCAGAATCGGAACACGATTGGTTGTTTAGTATGTATATAGGGCTAATGTCTATTACCACGTGGCTCTCTTGCAATTGGTAAAGGGGCTGCTGGATAGATAATCCAAATAATGGTGCATATAGATGTTCAGGAGGTTAGATCGGGTAAAAATGGCTGCCCAATCTTAGTTCATCCATGTGTGGACCTTACACTTAGATCACTAGTTAGATCAGTCTAAGTACTGAACTGCACAGACAGATCGGTCAAAAGAGGCTCTCCAATCCCCTAAAGCCCCCCTGCACACCCCACTAGCCTTCCAATTCCACTAACTACCCCCCACCACAGTCCCACTAGCCCTCCCTCCCAATCCCACCTGCCTCTCTATCTCCCAACTTACTTTACATTAGGCTCTCAGCACCTATGTGATCACTGACTTAGATCCAGCAGGTATTTTTTACCTGATCTAACCACCTGAAATTCTAAGTGTAACATCTGTACACACCTTTAGACACAATTGGGCAAAAGAAAACAAAAGGAACTCTGGGCAAAATTGCTGTTAATGTGGTCTGGAAGGATTAATTTAGGCCACATACAAGCATTACATTTCTACAGAGAGAATCAACACTCTCACTGTGGAAATGACAAGCATATAAGTGCTTCCCAAGGGATTTCTCCCAAGGGAAACATGATTTCAACCATGGTGTCAACCTGGAAGATCTCTCTTGTGCAGCACTTCAAAGCTGGTGTCACAGCTCTGTACGTGGGGCTGTGGGTTCATGGCTTCTGTTTTCGCACAGGAGGAAACTCCTCCAGGCAGCACCTTTTAAAGTCCATGCCCACAGCCCTGCAAGGTCCGTTTGTTGCAATATGGGGGCTTTTTTCCTGTTACTCTAGTCCCCTGAGACCAGGAGTGGAGCAGCCTGCTCCCCATACCTTCCCTAAGTGATCAATGGTCTGGGAAAGGTGTGGAGAGCAGGAGAGAGGGACAGCTGCAGGCTGAATGCCTGTACTGCTCCCTCTTTTAGACTGATTTCTAGTGAGAGACTTTTTTCAACTACAGCTTCTGAGGTTCCAGTGGCCCAGTATCCAGAAAAAGCAAATTCAGCATGAGTAGAGCATTAGATAAATAATGAAGATAATCAGCTCCATCTACAGCCTTCATTTTGTAGATATGTATGCATTGCTTTGGGAGCCCTATCATCCTTCACAGCAGGCAGGAACCAGAAACTCTAAGGAGCTATGCTCTCTGCTGAAGTGTACATTGGTTGTGTGCTGCTATCGAGGCAATTGCTGAAAAACCAGGTTAGACCCACCTGTTCCCACTTCATATGGCAATGAAGATGCTATGGGGACACTTCTTTTGCTCTTAACACATCAGAGATAAAGGTCAGCCTCTGTACTTAGTGCTGTATGTGTCTGTGACAGCGATGTACCATGGGTCTCCGGCACCCAGGGGCCAATGCTTGCATTTGCACATCCCCCCACCCCCCGGTCCTTCTTGTAGCAATACTTAGTCATGTTGCGCGATAAGAACTCTGAGGGGCCTGGCTGGCATCCCTCCCCAGGACAGTGCCTGGGGGTCATGGCCCCTTCCCCCTGCCTAGTCTGCCGCTGGTCTATGAGCATGTGCTTGCCATGTTGAAGAGAGGAGAAGCCTGTTAAAACATTGAAGAGGTGGAGAGGAACAATGTTGCCAGCAGCGAATATATCACAACCTCCCTCCCCTGCTGCCTGTTCCCTGTTACAGAATTCAGCCTCCGCTGGTACAGAGGGCTATATAGTGATTAGCTGCTATATCTTATGGAGTTTCTGTTTGTAATTTTTCATGTCTTTTAACCTGTGATACACAATGTTTCAAATGTTATCATTTCCTAATATTCACAGTCAAAAACAATAAATCTTGCCAGTAAACTCTTTAAAGACTAATGGCCTTATAGCTGCACAGGAAAAGGATCCATTCTTCTGATATAAGGATATATAGGTAGATCATAGGTGGGGCCAGTAACACTATTATTAAGACTGTCTAGCATGTTCCATTATAAAACTTTGGTTTCAGTTGCTTATAACATTAAGAGTCAGGGTTGAAATTTTCCATGTTGACAGCCTGCCTCAAACTTAACTCATTTTACAAATTAAAAAAAAAAAAAAAATCAGCCATTTCTGAGGAGGGTCTTATTTTCTTTGCAAAAATTTGCCTACTCTTTTAAAAATCAGGGTTTGAAATAAAAAGATGTTGTCTTTGTACAATGGATTTGGGAAGGGGGTGTTCCCACCACCATGAAAATCCACCTAAATTTGTCTAAGTTCCAAAACTTGTAAAAATTACAATTTTTACTTGCTGCATAGGATCTGTGTGGAATACAACAGCTAACAATTGTCAAGGTTCCCTCCTCATTGGGCCTCAGTGTCTATGTATGGCAGGACTATACATGTACCATGCCAGCATCCCTCTTAGAGCTCAAACCCATTACCAGATGAACCTGTTACCCTGCCCCATCCCACCCACCCTCCCATCTTCTCTGACTTACTATCTCACTCCCAGCACTGGCAAATGCCAGTAAAACTGGCCCTGGGAGAAGCTTGTAGTTTGGGGGGGGCAGGCTGGTATGTGGGGGGTTGTCCATCTTGGGGGAGGGGCCAGAGACCTAAAAATAACCCAGTAATGGGGGGAGAATGGTAGAAAAAGTGCAGCCCTGGGTCTGGGGTCAGTGGCGGGGGTTTCCAGCCCAGAAGTTCAGTTAGATCAGTCTCACTGAATCTGATCTAAGTTAGACTACCTCAGAGGTACAGTTGACTTAGATTGGGTCAGTCACAGATCTAAACTTCTTGAACTTCTGTACAGTTCATACTTAGATCCACCTAACTAGGGATCTAAGTATAAGGTCCACACCTGGGTGAACTGAGTTAGATTGGGTATATTTGGTGCAATCTAACCTCCCCCTAACCTCCCTGAATGTCTGTGTGCACCTAGGTATCTGAAACTGGGCACCCAAAATCAGTGAATATTTTTTACCTTAATCATTCTCTGCTTCAGTTCCTTGTCTCTGAAGTTAGGATAATAATACCTGCCTCTCCTCACACTAGTTCTCTGAAGATAAATGTATTAATGTTTGCATAGCACTCGGATTCTGTAGTGCGGAACAGCTTGGAAAACCCCTGTCTTCAAAGCAAGGTTTGGATGGAGTACAGTAAATAAGCCTGAGGGCCATACATTAAACAAGAAGGTGAAAAATTCACTAAGGAAGCACAAAACAAGGAAGGGATGTTATGAAAAAATAGTATATAATTAAAAACTGGTTGCACAAGGTGAGGGTGAATTTGCATTGTAAAATTAAAGTTAATTTTGACATTTCTTAACTTCTGAGTGTTTGACTTTGCAAATGTAATAGCATGCTTTTAATGTATTTTTGATACAATATATAATCATTAAAATCCAAATTGATTGTTGTATGGAAAAAACACAAATACTTATTAACTCTCTCTTAATACTCTTAATATTAAGTGCAACAGGGACTGGAGAAGTATCTATGTTATCTGAATGATCAGTAAATGCATGTTTGAACATTTTGGAACAGACTAGGTAATATGATAGGATAACATGCAGCTGTAGCAGTCTGATAATGTAATGTTTTTATTGATTGTCTAACTGAGTAACTACACTGGGTATTAGGTTTGCTTGTCACAGTGTTTAGTGCCTGGGGTAGTTGTACAAGTTACTTTTCCATTGAGTTGACCTCAAAGTCTTTGAATCAGACTCCTCAGATTTCATACATTGGCAATTTCTTTCCTTTTCTAATGGGTTATATTAAAGAAAATGTGTCACCTTTTGCACCATGTAATACCAAATCAGATCAGAATTCATGCACAATTATGTCAGTGGAAATCTAATAGTACAGACCTGCTTATCTCTAGATAGCACATGGAAAAATAAACTTGCACAACTGACAGATTAACTTGATATTACAGATAAGCTATTTGTAAGTAATCGAGCTAAAGAATGTAACTGGATTATTTTCATACTTTTCAGAAACCACATAAGTAAAATTGCTGTTAAATGTTTAAGCTTTGTTTCTTTCTCTCCCCACATCCTCTCCCCCTCTTCAGTTTGTTCAAGTCCTTAGGTAATAAAGCCCAGGATAAGGAAGCATTATTTTACATTAGCAAACTGTTCTTGTTCTGAAAAATAATGAGTTTGGAAAAAACAAAATTTACATAATCCATTTATATAAAAGTAACTCTAATAGATATTTAATGGTATCTAAGTAACATGAAAGTCTGAGGAAAAAATCTACTTGGAAGCTTATATTACTCTACCTTAGAAATACTCGTTTTTACTTTTCTCTAATAATGTGCAAAATGTTTAAAATTGCATTGCTAATCTAAAGTCTTCCTGCAACCAACTAAAATAATTTAGAATGAATTGTGCAGCAGATGTTATTTGCAGTGTTTAAAACTAAAGATGTCTCAGGAATGTTGTAAAGTCTTCTAACTTTGCTAAATGTGACTACCATAAATATACTGTTACACCTTGTATGTACCATATTAGCCCTCACTTGGAATTAAGTGCAGGCATGTTCTTTGGCCTTTGACTATGTCTTGATTAAAACTTTAAATAATGGTAGCAGTATGAAAAGGGCAGATAGCAGTCCCAGGGGATGCCTTCTCTTTTGTTCATTGGCAGACTGGTTTCCGGTAGTGATATTTAAATTTTTTGCTAGCTTTAAAATATGCGATGACCTCAAAAAGTCTTTCTGTTGATTCAGCTGCTTTATTGTCCATTTTCAGTGAACAAATGCTACTTGTATACTTTTGATCAATATACAGTGTATAGTGGAGATCAGGTAATACTTCAGTCAAGCTGTTTTCTCAAGTTTAACATAGATCTATGCATTTTGATAGATACATGGTTTACATAGTAAGAGCTGCATTGTCTAATCACTTCCACTAAACACCAGGGTTTTCAAAGTCTAATAATACAACTATGAAAACTTTTCCTGGACTGAAATGTAGCATACACGATCGTAGCCCAACAGTAAATTTCTCAATAAATAAAATTTTGAAAGAACACATTGTACTGTTTAATTTATAAAAAAGTAAAAAAAAAGAAATGTATCTGTTTCAGAACAGAATATGTTCTCCCATCTTGAAAATTGTTCTTTTTTATTTGATGCTGAAGTTTTCAGGCTTAGTCCATAAATATGGAATTGTCATTTCCTGTAACAGAACTGAAATGAGGCTTTTTTCCCCCTGATGAAATTTCATAAGGATTTTTAGAAATGCATGAGTGACAGCTGCATAGAGATCATGGACCTTATGGACTCTCAAATCAATAATCTGTGAAGTAAGGGCTGCAATGGCTCAGCAAAATCTGTTATGCTTAAGCAGGTCTTGGGGGTGCTTTTAGAAGGAGCTTGCCTGGTAGAGTTTTAGAAGCCTGCACAGTTTATCAGGCAAATACCAATCAGTTCCAAAATTATTAAGTTCCCAATCAAAATGGATAAATTAATTAAATGTAATACCAGTCTTCAAAAAATACTACCTTCAGCATTCAAAGTCTCACCTCCTTAATGAAAACCATTAGAAACCCCAGTCTAGTCTTTGTCCTCTAAGCGCATAGTTAACAGGTTGGAGCAATTTGCTATCATTTTCTGTGTCTAATCACAGTCCTTGGAATTGTGCTGTCAGTCTTGACCACGGCCAGTGAAGGAACCTCAAACAAAATCTGGGCCTCTTTACTTATCTCCCTGACATGTTTCTTCTCCTGAGCTTTGACTGCACCTGGGTCTATATTCTAGACCTTCTCACTTCAGGGACTTGGCCAGAGGTTTTGACTTACAAAATTGCTTTCCAATTCCCTAACCTCAATCTGGAGGCTACTGACAAGTCTAGAAGTGAGGCCAGCGTTGGAATTTCAATCTTATCCATATCCTGCGAGCCAGTCAGCACTGTACCTTGCCTTCCTTTATTCCAATGGGAGCCACAAAGAAAGTTGGAGGAAGTTCTAAAAGAATGAAATCCTGAATTGCCTGCAGGAGAATGAGAGAACAAAGGAAATGGGTATTCATGTACTAGAGTCTCAGCAGGTACTATTGATTTTTGAGGTGCTCAAGGGTTGACATAAAGATGATATAGCTCTGCCCCTGGTATGTCCCTTTCAAAATGTGGGCAGTTTGGCATAACTGTGACTTACATGGGGACCAGATGTCTCTGTCCTAGACAAGCTTTAGTTGAGTTGAATATATCTTGGATGCAACCAAGGATCAAAGAGCACTTTATTAAAGTCTTTAAAGTGTCTAATTCCCATGGATTTAGATGAAAGCTTGGTGTCTAGATACCTTTAAAAATCTGGCCCTTATTCACTAGCATTAGTATTTTATGACACATCTGTTGCTAAATCAGGCCCCAATTATAATGGAGAGAAAGAATCATAGAAGTAGGGTTGGAAGGGACCTTGTAGATCTTCAAGTCCGACCCCCTGCCTGAGCAGGAGAAAAACTGGGCTCAAATGAGTGCAGCCAGGTAGGCATCAAGCCTCTTCTTAAAGAGCCCCAGGGTAGAAACCAGCAGCACTTCTCTAGGAAGTTGGTTCCAGATCCTAGCCGCCCTAACTGGGAAGTAGTTCTTACGGATGTCTAATCTAAACATACTCTCCAACAACTTGTTATACAAGTTGTTATACGACGGTTGTTATACAACCGTTATTCCTTGTTATACCAGGCGGCGCTAGGGGATACAAGGTCTCTCCCAAACCCTTCTGGTCCCCCCTAGTGAGTTTATAGACTGTCACCAGGTCCCCCTTCAGCCTTTGCTTGTGAAGGCTGAACAGGTTCAGGTCCTGCAGTCTCTCATTGTAGGGTCTGCCCTGTTTTCCCTGGATCATGTAGGTGGCCCTCCTCTGGATCCTCTCAATGTTGTCCACATCCCTCCTGAAGTGGGGCGCCCAGAACTGGACACAGTACTCCAGCTGTGGCCTAACCAGTGTCATGTAGAGGGGAAGGATCACCTCCTTGGCCCTACTTGAGATGCACCTGTCGATGAGCACGACAAGGTCCTGTTAGTTCTGCCAACTGTGACCTTGCATTGTTGGCCCATGTTCATCTTGGAGTCAGTAATGACTCCAAGATCCCTTTCTGCTTCCATGCTCTCAAGAAGGGAGTTTCCCATCTTATAAGTGTGCTGCTGGTTACTACTGCCCAAGTGCAGCACCCTGCACTTGTCAGTATTGAAACGCATCCTGTTTTTGATAGCCCACCCCTGTAACCTATCCAGGTCTTGCTGCAGTCCTTCCCTCCCTACTAGCGTGCTCACCTCATCCCAAATTTTGGTATCACCAGCAAATTTAAACAGGTTGCTTTTCACCCCGTCGTCCAAATCACTGATAAAGAAATTGAACAGCGCAGGCCCAAGGACCGAGTCCTGGGGGACTCTGCTGCCCACTTCCTCTCAGGTCGAATATAACCCATCCACCACCACCCTCTGAGTACAACCCTTGAGCCAATCTGCAATCCATCTGACTGTGTAGGCATCAATGCCACAGTTGCCTAGTTTTTTAATGAGGATGGGGTGGGAGATGGTGTCAAAGGCCTTGCTGAAGTCCAGAAAGGTAAAATGATAATTGGATTGACCTGATTTTACAGAATTTTAGAACCTGGACAGGCTGCGCCCATTACATTTTTCAGGTCATCAGCCCAGGAGAGAGAAAATGCTGACTTTAGACATAGCCATGCCAGACTCATTAGCCAGGATGACAGTTGGCTTAGGAGAAGGTAAAATCTGACTTCAAGTGACCATGATTATTTTGTGGTCACTGTTGGAACATTCAACAAATAAGTGCTGAACATTACACCTTCAGGTCTGGTGAGATCTCTCCATTCTGTGGTCTGCCAGACCTGTATCTGCAAAGTAAGGGGAAGATGATGAGCTTGCCACCTTTAGGGCAAATATCCCTTGACTGACTTGGACTAGTCCACTAAGTCACAGCTCAATTTCATGACTGCTGAGGTTAGAAAACTGCAGTGATATGTTCCTCCAGGGGGGGCATTCTGGGTTCTCCCTACCTAGGGATATGGCACAGACCATGGCAACCTGTTCATATGTGTGTGTGGGCTAGCTTCCAAACCACTTGTTTTACACTTGCTATAGACATGACTATAGGAGATGTCCTCTGACTCTAGAACTCAGAAAGGCTGTCACAATGACAGCCTCTCAAATACAACGTGCAGCAGGTAAAACCTCCAGGAGGCCATTGTCCTAAGGGATTAATGTTACTTCTCTGGTCCAAAGGTTGCAAGTTGGAATGCTTGGATAGTGGAAGATCAGCAATAAGACAAGCTCCTGAAGGGTGGTCAGAATTGGCAGCTAGCAATCTTGGATATGTAGGCATTTATATAGCTGACCTCAGCAAGTGTCAAAACCCTGGTGGAGGTGATTTAGAAGGTGAAGGATGCGGCTTGCTATACAGTGGATGACCAGGGGGACAGTCAAAGCATGGACTCTGATGTGACACTATGTCAATTTGCTATCAGTTGGTCAGGTGGTAGTTTTCCTGTTTTGCTGGTTGCATCTTTCTGCTGTTTTGTTGCATCTCACTCAGCTCTCTAAGCACCTCACTCAACATATTTTACTAGCAGCTGTAAGAAGTGTTGATAGCAGGACCTAGTAGTAACCACATATTCTTATGGGCAACCTCAGTGCAAATCTTGGTAGGAATAAAGAAAAGGATGCAAAGAAATGACATGGGTGACAGGGCTTGTAAGTATGAATAAGCGAGGAACTGTGTACTAGCTCAGTGCCCGTGACAGTTACACGTACCATTTTCTAGTACTTGGGCACTCACAAAAATACTTGGCAACACCCAGTTTCTAAGTACTTGGCAGTGTGTTACAGAGTATGATAGAGTGAAGGCTTGCTATCATAGTAGTGTCTTTGATACCCATGTTTGTACAAATACTTACTTATGAATCAACAACAAGGTCATATGCATCCACAGTTGCAAAAGGCTATAGCGAATGCACCCTGACAGTCCCATGCTTATGGGGTGACACCATCACTTCTGATCTGTAACAGCACCTTCAGTTTCAGTGAAGGTGAACTATGCAGAGCAGCATCCAAGTGCTTGAGAGTCTTCAGGGTCTATGTACTGAAGATCACCAGAAAGCTGCTTGGGGTCAACAACCAAAGACATGAGCTGTCTTTGGTAAATCATATCAGACAATAGAGCATGGTATAGAGGCTGCTGTAGTTGCTCCCAGAGGCCATTAAGAAGACTGCAGAATAAATGATGATTAGAATGTACAGAGGAGACTGAGATTAGGCCTGTGTGAAGTGGCTAGTATTTGCTTTGGATTCAGCTGATTCGGGGGACAGTGATTTGATTTGGTGATTCGAATCACTGTCCCAAATCGATTCAGTGGAATCTGGATAAGAGATTTAGCCATTGTTACAGGTCAGAAGTGATAGAATCACTCCATAAGCATGGGATTGTCAGGGTGCATTCTCTATAGCCTTTTGCAACTGTGGATGCATATGACCTTGTTGTTGATTCATAAGTAAATTCTGTGTATCATACTAATTATTACTGTTGATTCATAAGTAAATTCTGTGTATTATACTGATAGCACACATCTCATAGAGTGGGAAGCCATATTGCTAAGATGGGAGGAGCATTTCAAGACTTAGATCAGAGATTTCAGTCATTTCATGCTGATTTGAGTTGCCTATCACCTAGACCCATCTTTTAAAGTGGGAAAAATGGTCACCCAGTTAAAGCCCCAGGTGAAGATGGTATACAACTTGAAATCTAAAAGTAAGGTGGCCCTTCACTGCTGTCTCAGCTGCATCAGTTGCCAGTCAGCATATGTAGACCAAGGACAGCCACAGAATTTTAAAGATAGTCGTATTATTCCTTGCACAAGAAAACTAGAGACTCAATTGTAACAGCTACCAAGGGACTGTTCTCCTTAATGCTGCTGGCAAGATTCTGTTCACATCATCTTGAATCAACTCCACTCAATGCAAGCAAATGCAGAGAGTAATTTAGAGTGTGCCATGTGGTGTCCATGTACGCAGAGAGTCTGACTCAAACCCTGTTGTGGGACTTACTGTTAAAACTTGAACTGCCAGGAAAAATTTTCCACCTGATTGCTGGCTTTCATAGTGGGATGAAAGGGTGCATCACAGTAGGTGGTGCATGGAGTATGGCATGGATTAGACAGCAGATTTATCTCCCTCTGCAGATTATGTTCAAGGCTCAGATAGGGGTGACTGGTGAGTTTTTGTAGGAAAATGACACTGACTTTGCTGTGATGCATCAGACTCAGTTGCAGCAAGTATCACCCTAATCAAGACCAACTTAGTTTAGGGTTACTGTTGCCTCTGTTATGAGTGCACTAGTAGGTTGCCTGCTGATAGCAGCAGATCCAGTGGGATGCAGTTGCACTCCCACTTTAGGACATCACCACCATCTGTGGATGACCCATACATCACCACCACTGTCCCCTGCTGAGCCTGGCACCCCATACAGCTACTCTCCATAGCCCCTGGCTGGAGTGAGGCAGGAATTGCTCTGGGGCCCTCCCATGCATGTCAGCCAAGGGACAACAGCAGCAGTGGGGAGTGGATTCTTCTTTCCAGTGCCTACTCCCTGTCCAGCTTTCCAGTGTTCCCTGCCCACATGGGGGCTCCAGCCATGCCTCATCTTACCTCTATGGTCTGAGGAGCAGTGTTTTGTACACCACCCCCACTTAAGGAAATGCTGGATCTGCCCCTGGCTACTGATAAAATAAGCAGGAAATAGGTGCACAGCCTGACTTCTTATAGTTTATACCTGCAAAGCACAAGAATATATATGTGTTCTGATGCCCACCTGACTACCATGACAGGACAGTATAGAATCTCATCTATAGCAGCTTGGAAGAATCAGAAGAAATGGCACTTGGACTGGCAACAGGTTACCTCAGATCTGCTTAGTTCTTTAATTTTCCCTCCAGTCCATACCTCAGTTTTACATGGTTTATTCTAACAGACATTCTCTAATTGGTTTATTTAAATTTCTTGCTTTACTGAGATGTTGGGAAACAAACTGAGCCAATTTTTCCTTGGCCCTGAAAGATGTCATATCTGGGATTTATGTGTTTGTGTGAATTACAATTTTCCGGAAGGGTAGAATTATCTTATTTCTTTATCTTTTTGGAATGCCACATACACCGCTCCTTTTTATTTTCTCTGTATATTAAGGCCTTCTTTGAGAAGGCTGTTTTTGTCTGGCAACTTATTTAAGAAACTTAACAAAGATTATTACAGAACAACTACATGTGGTATGTATGGTTACATATGTTAAGCTGAAACTACAATATGTTATGTTGGATTATTTTATCTCAAGGCTTTTTGTATTATGCTTCCTTTTGTTCTGTCTAATTTGATCTTACTGCTTGTGTAGCTGGGCATGTTAGTTCCTTTTAAACAATTGCTGACTATGCAGATATTTGAATTTGCAGAGGTTCACTTTCTAAGTATGCAAAAATTGGCTTTGCTTTAGCTACACTTTTGCAACTTGGTCTAAGCTCCCTGGCAATGGGCAAGGCTTCCAACACTGCAGTGTGAAGTACCCAGGCAGCAGCCATTGAGGGTGACATACTGAAGGGAATCTCAGTTTTACACTTTCCTGAAAGCATGGCATTTGAAGACAAATTACCTGATGTTGAGACATGGATGGAGATTGCACATGCTTTCTGCAGCTTTCCCACCTTGAGGCCTGTTATATGGAAAAGAAAGGGGTTCTTGGCACCAACAGTGTTGTCAGTCTCTAAAGTGATGGAGTTCTTCTGCATCTCTTATGACTCTGAAAGCTGGGCCATACTGCAAATTCATATCCTTGGAATATTTTGTCAGCAAGGTCTGAGGCTAATCTCGAGAATCTCTTGGTAGTGCAGGGTATCTAACCATGAGGTACTACATAGAGCCAGGTCATCATCCATGCAAATGGCAAATGTACAGCAAGCACCTTTGACTAGGGTACATATATTGCATGCCCAGTGACAGGTACCCAAAGCAGCTGTTTGGGGAGCTGAATGAAGGTGCACAGATTATTGGTAGACAACAGCAGGGGTGGAAATACTGCATCACGGCTGACCAGTGCATTTGATAACTGCAGATGCTAGCATCGAGTCATGGCAGCTATCATGCTATTGTGCATTGATCTAATATTTGCAGCAGTTGACTGGCATAGCTTCTAGAGACAGCTGCTTAGACCTGCAGGGATTAACTTCTGTTTGCCATGTGGGAAAAGTCCACGTTAAACCTTTGTCCCTGTAAAAGGAAGCCAAAGACTCCTGTTATTAGAGAGGGGACTGCAAGCAGCAAAGCCATGCTGCAGCCAGAGAGCAGGGCATACTGCCCATTAGAATTGAAGAGAGACAGCTGTGGTAGATCTAAAGAGTCACCTGAGGAGAAGAGGCCAGGCTCCAAAGCCCTTAAAAACCCTGCACTTTGACCAAGGAGAAAAGAGGGGCTGGGCTGGAACTCCAGAGGGAACGGAGCCCCTTGTCTGGGAGGAGCGTCCTGACAGTCTCCTGCCGGCCTGAAATGCCCTTAAGACAGAGAGCGGTGAGAGCCCAGAGGAGAAGGGCTGCTCTAATGCTCATTTGCCTACCCCCAGTGGGGAGGTTTTTGTTATAATGACAGCATGCCTTTTCTTTCCTAATGTTTCTTTACCCAGAACAGGGAAGTTTTATTGAAGCGATAGCTTGCCTTTAAGTTATTGTTTATACTGGCAGATTATGTGTTACAAGGAGTGATGAGGAGGACACAGGGGTGCTCAAGAGGCATGCAGCTGTTTTGAGCCCTTCCAGGGCCAGGTGCAAAACACAGGCAGGCAGCGACTGAGTGGCCCTTCATTGCTGTCCTAAACATCAAGGCTGCTTAGATGTAAAAAACAAAACAAAACGGTGCTTTACTTTAGACTCCATGTGCACCAATGCCGAGGTCAGTGCATGCCCAAAAGAGACATAGTGTTAGTTGGATTTGGCTCGCCCAACATCTGTATAGATTGGGCACTTTAATGGGGCTTGTTATAAAGCTTTGCTGAAGCACCAAATCTATACAGACACTGCAGAGCTGGGTTGAACTAGTACACTGCTTCCAGTAAAGTGTGGGGTTTTTTTTGTTTGTTTGGTATGGGTTTTTTTTGTGGGGGGGGGTGGCGGGGGACAAGTTTCACATCTGTCAGCAGCCCAAGGCAGGACAGGCAAGTGAACAGGTTGAAACCCTGGGAGAAACAAGTAGGGACCAGACAGGACAGAGGTAGCCACTAGGGGGCATCATGGCAGCCCTCAGACAGTAATTTGTCACAGTCCCAGACATCTTATAAAGAAAAACAAGACAGGAATGTGTTTAAACTAGGCCATAGGTTTAAGTAACACAGTTATGTAGGAGCTACCTAGCAGTAACCATTTTTGTTGTAATCTTCTGCCCTTTGCATGGAGCTCTTGTCATTCCTACACCCTGTTAACTTTGTCTCAGCACCATTGCTAAGATCCAGGCACCCTCTTTTGTCTGTGGGTAAAAAGACTAGAGTGTCTCCTTGCTGTATAAGACGTTACGAGTGTCAATTTCATTTTCTGTCTTCTCCCAATTCACTTTTAGTTCTGGACCCAAAGAAAGTGCATTGAGCATAAAGTTCCACGTTGGGTGAACATTTAACATTTAACCATCATAGAATTTTAGTTACCCACTTGTTGACCCTTGTGAAGGCTTTGTGCCTCCACTCTTCGATTCTCTGTTACGGTGTTTCAGGCCATGTCACAGAAAGGAAGGCCAACCGCACCTTGGCATGCATCCACAGATGCATCTCGAGCAGGTCCAAGGAGGTGATCCTCCCCCGCTATGTGGCACTGGTCAGGCCGCAGCTGGAGTACTGCATCCAGTTCTGGGCGCCGCACTTCAAGAGGGATGTCGACAGCATGGAGAGGGTCCGGAGGAGGGCCACTCGTATGATCAGGGGACAGCAGGGCAGGCCCTATGAGGAGAGGCTACAGGACCTGAACCTGTTCAGCCTCCAAAAGAGAAGGCTGAGGGGGGATCTTGTGGCCTGTTATAAACTAGTCAGGGGGGATCAGCAGGCATTGGGGAAGTCACTGTTCCCCCGAGCACCGCCAGGAGTGACCAGGAATAACGGTCACAAGCTGGCAGGATATCAGGAGGCGCTACTTCACAGTCAGGGTGGCTAGGGTCTGGAACCAGCTTCCAAGAGAAGTGGTGCTGGCTCCTACCGTGGGGGTGTTTAAGAGGAGGTTAGATGAACATCTTGCTGGGGTCATTTGACCCCGGTACTCTTTCCTGCCATGGCAGGGGGTCGGACTAGATGATCTGCTCAGGTCCCTTCTGACCCTAGAAACTATGAAACCTTAGACCAACTCCTTGTCTCTGCATCCTATTTGTTAAACTCCCACTTTGCTTGGTCTCCCATCTTTCCAAATGCACATTCTCTCTCTGTAGTCAGCAAATATAAGAAGGGTATTGGCAGAATCCATAACAAGTCCCTCCACCAACACCAACCCCAGTCTGCTCCATTCATGAAACCTAGAACTGGCCTGTGGGACAAATGCATAACACTGTGTTTAACAATCATCAGGTCCTGTAACCATTTAGTGCTAACCCAAAAGAAGAGACAAATAGAAAGAGTTTGTTTATACCACTGTATATCATTTCCAAAATTCAGGTGCCACTGTTGGTAGGCAAAAATCGTGGCAGAATTAGTGCAGGGAAAAGGTAAAAGAGGATATGGATATATGTACATTTGGAGCCATTTCAGAAGGGGAATGTTTCAAAAAGACAACAGCTGTTATATTTTGATTAGGTGTGGATAAACCAGGAGTGATACAAATGTAGCAAAACTACTCCCAGTTTAACAGTGCTAACCTTGCAGCAGTTTTGATATTCTCATATCGCTCCCAGTTTATCCATATGTAATAATTAGAATGTAACACTCCTGTTCTTTTTAAACAGCTCCAAACATACATATGTCCATGCCCAGAGTAGCCATATTTTATAGGACGTTAAACTTTGGAACAAAATCTGATACATCTTCTGTGTAGCCATTTCAAACCAGTGTAGTTTTTCTTAAGCCTGAGATAGCAATGATTAAATTCTGTTTTCTGCACATTAAAAATAAAAAAAATTTTAAAAATTCACACCTAATAGACTTTTAGTTTGTCTCAAGATTGAAACAGATTTCCTTTTGCTTTTCCATTTCTCTCTCCCTTTTCTAAGGACTGAGGTCCAAACCCTATGAATCTTTGTTCTCATAAAACTCCTATTGAATTCAGTTTTTACTTTGTAAAGTATTCAGGATTTGATATTTACTACCCAGTTGCTTTGCTTAGATAATACTCCCTGATTTTTGTGTAAAGTAAGTTGTTAATATTGTCCTTTTAAGCTAGCATGACAGGCTACTGGAGATGCCTGAAGTATATGATAGTGTTTTGTGGAGGCTTTCTCTTTTTCTGGATACATTTTTTTTTCCATTAACATATCACTATGTTCTTGGGTCCTATTTTCATGTTTACAAAGAAAAATCTGCTCAGGAACGCAGGAGGCATAGGGCCGACTGGTGACTTGTCTGGGAGGGGAGGACGACTTCTTTCTTATCCTCCCCCTGTGACACTTCTCCACCACTCATGCAGGGTAAAGGCACAATCCCAGATTTGAAGACATGGAAGCAAGGTGTGGTATTATTTGTCAAAAGTATTTATAGCTCTAAGAACTAAAAGTTGACAGGGAACATTGTGGAGAAATTCTTTAGTCGAGTAAGGAAAAAAGGGGACAAATGACTGTGTTGTTTGCTATAGTTTGCCTGGATAAGTATAGAAAAAGAATGAATTTGGGGGGGGGGATGTTATCGAGGTTTTTTCATCTGCAGTATTCTGTATCTGCAGTTACCAACTGGACATTAAATGCAGTATAAAATAGATGTTTTGCGATTCTTAAGATCTGTACAAGACAATGAACCAGAAGGTAAAGACTCTAATCAGAGAATAAACTATCACAGATCTGTCTAGAGAGTAACTGATTTTGAATGTGAGAATAATGGAAAAGATTAGATAACGATGAGCTACTTGAATTGAGTAAATTAAAGAATTTGTCCACAGAATGCATAGACCAAGGATATTAGTTTCCAGGAAAGCAAAACAACGTGCAATAATCTACATTTCCTTTAGAAAAAAATGAATACAAGAAATAAGAATGTCAGTGTAGCTTCAAGAGAGACTGCTCAAAGATGTGAGGTTAAAACAAAGCTGTACTAGAAATGGAAAGGAAGAATTCCACCAAACAAGATTACTCAGTCATTTAAGGCTTTTAGGGAAAAAGATAAAGACAGCTAAGAATCAGAAGGGGTTTTGTTAGCCAAAGGGATTAAGAGGAATAAGAGGGGCTTTTACAAATATAACAGTGAAAAAGGAAATGGCAAGGAAAAATTATATCCACTAACACATGAGGAGAGAGATAAAATTAATGATTTAAAAACATACTGGTTTCCTTTAAAAATGTCTGCTGTGAACAGTCACTTCAGGAAAGTATTAGATAGTGCAAAATTAGAAAGGATTCAAGATTTATTCTTACAGGTGTTAGGTGAAGAAATAGTTGGAAGAAATGTTTAAAAATATAAAATTGGAAGGATATATTATTTAAAATCTCACTGTATTGCTGATATTTGGGATTTTTTAAGTCATACATCAGTTATTGAAAGACTGGTGAAAAAAATTAAACTTTGTTTTCAAAAAGTGAAAAGAGCATTAATCCTCACCATTATTTCCTTTGAATGTTCTGTGCTTTGTAAACATTGGTACAAATACTTAGGAGCAAAATGATTAAATATCTGCAGCTATATTACTGTAAACTGTTCTGCTGTCCCCATGTTCAGATCCAGAATCAATCAGAACTCCATAGAGAGGTTTCTGTGGGGTTGGGATTAGGAATGTAATTAAATGACACCTCCAAATCTGGATCAAAATGCACTTGAGAAATCAGCTTCACAAATTTGGAATTTGACAGGTTCATTTTTACTTTCTTCTTTTTATTTTACCCATCAGCACACACCACCCTTTTTTTTTCCATTCTTTTGAAATTCAAAGCAAGGTGAAGAGGTTTGAAGAGATGAATCTTCATGATTTCAAGCTTAAATCTACTCAAAAAATGTTATCCTCCTGCTTTCAAAAGAAAATAAAAAAATACAAATTCTACCATCTTTGGCACTATAGCTGAAGTCCTTATGTACTTATAACATCCCAGTCTTTTCCATCAGGTGTACCTAAATTATAGGTCCTGGCTCAAATGATGCTACTCACTGTACAGCTCATTATAGGCGTTCAGATACTATGGTGATGAGCATGGTATAAGTATTCTGTATAAAACAGAATAGTTTTGGATAAATGTCAGGCTGATTTCAAGTGGCCATTTACAAGAAAGGTTTATAATGGATGCTGGTGAATCAGAACTAGTGTATTTCCTCAAGGATGAAACTAAACAGAGGAAATATTGTTACAATTATAGTCTTATAATATCCTGTTTGCCCTCTTCTTCATTTACTGTTGAGCTCATTCAAGGACAGATGCCACTGAAACACATCTCCTTTATCTTGACAATCCTACTATCATTTGTTCTTTTCAGACATGACAATACCATCCATACTTAATATATTTCTTCTGGGCACTATCAGTATCATTCTCCGAATATATATCCCAACAAAGGTGCAAAAGGAAAGTTCTATTTCAGAGGGTTGCAGACCTCCCATTTGTTTATAAAGTAAAGCTAGTTAAGCCAAGTAGGTTACTTTTTGTTACTACTTTCAAGGGCATATGTGTTTAAAGGTCTTTTTCTAGGCTTTTCCCTCTGTATCTCAAATATTCATTCTGCTTTTGTGCTCTAAAGGGAACTGATTTGATACACTAAATTACTTTTACTAAAAAAAATAATTTGCAATATTGTCATCCCTGCTTTTTTAAAATAGATTTACATTTCTTTCACTTTAAACCGCTAAATAATGACCTAGTAGTATTTTTATACTGAATGTGTAAATAAAATATGTTGTTTCCTAATAAGGATTTATTTAGAAAGAATCATTCTGCTTTTATATTAAAATGCCACAATTCCTTCCAAATTAACACACTTCTGTTTCTTTCTATAATCTTGGTAAGAGTGAAAAACTCGGGATTGGTAACACAATATCAGCAGAGTTGATCGAATTATTTTACAATACAAATGAGTAGAAAATAATGAAAGTAGAAAAAAGTGTACACATTCAGAAAAAGTTTACTTAACAAGAGCTACCAGGGTTAGATTATATAGATTTTAAATTATTTTGGAGGAGGGAACCACCCTTTGAACTTTATATATATTTAGTACTCATCATGGTGACCCAATATTTGATAATGGCCATTTTCGTAAAACAGATGATAAATACAAAAAATAACAAAGGAAGAAGAATAAAGGTACATAAACACAACA
Organism: Crocodylus porosus; assembly: GCF_001723895.1. Lineage (NCBI taxonomy): Eukaryota > Metazoa > Chordata > Crocodylia > Crocodylidae > Crocodylus > Crocodylus porosus. The sequence goes on along the minus strand of NW_017728909.1, from coordinate 62,894,882 downwards.
TTAATAAATAATGGCCATCAGTTGTGAATAGGATCACATTGACTTTCTGGGAACTTCTGCCCAAGTATATCTAGCCCTTCCTCTAACCAGAGTGCATAATGAAAGGAGCTAAGGTACTAACTTAACATGAGGTCCTTTTACTTCCATCACCCACCTTCTTTGATTTCTTGCCCCCTGCTTCATTATCCTGGGTGGGCTCATCCTTTGGGGTTATCTCTGTCTACCCAGATCCCACTCCTGATAGTCCTCCCTTCTCTCTCTGAGAAAGGAAAAAAAAAAAAGACCTCTTGATGATGATGATGATGATTATTAAATAAAAAGCTTGATCCTTCTCCCTGCAATGTGGAGCAATCTCAAACAAAACACTTGAGCTGCATCCAATCAGGACTTGCCATCTCTGGTTGCCAAGGGAACTTCCTTATATTCACTTCACATTAGCATAACACAATGGGGTATTTCCCACTTGCTTACAGGTACTTGGGAGAAATGCTTTACAGACTACACACTTTTACAGTCTTCATTCCATTATTTTTGAATAAGCCTGTTAGTGAATTCTCCCCGTATCTGTATATTAATGTTTTCCACAGAATGGGAACCAAAAGGCACTAAAATCAATACAAGTAGAATACAGTTTCTGGAGTAATACAGTAATTTGGCCCTGACAGTTCAATGTGATATGATGCAAAAGATACAACCTCAGGAATATGCTGGGGTTCCCCAAAGACTTGAATTCATTGTGAAGGTGAAGCTCACTGTCTTTGAATGGGAAGGAGCAATTTTTGCTGCACTTTGAGCCAGAGATAGAGCACATATACTGATGTTTATACACTCTGCCATAATTAAAATTTGGGAACAAAAGCACAGAAAACCAGATAAATCTCTTTAGAGTTATTAAAATCTTCAAGTACATTTTACAACTGCTCTGACTGATCTGATATTCATATTCATCCATTTAAAACCGATTCTTGTCAGGGGGAAATTTTCAGAGTGAAGATATCGTTTTCATGATAGAAGGGACATAAGTTTTAAAATGTTGTTATTTCCATGGTTAAATTTACATGACTATGTAGTAAAAAAAACCTGTTTCAAAGCAGGAACTGGCAAATTTCCCAAGGGAGGCAACATGGACTACTAGTTATAGTATATGGTGAACAAGAGACCAATCTGGGTCATTTAATCTTTTAAACCCATTTCCCTATCTATACAAAGAAATTATGTTTAGATGAATTCAGTTAGCTGACTTGTTTTGCTTAGCTGAAGTATGGGACCGTGTAGATTGCTGCCTTGTTCAAAGCAACAAGACCCTCCAGCTGCACAAGGTTCAAAATTTCTTCTCCTTAGGATTAGGTTGGTAGTGGTTGTGTACCTCTGTCTAGCTATTGCTTCCCTGCTGCTTTCTCATTCTGGTTCTCTGGTCTTTTTGCCTCTCATTTACAAACACACACATTTCACAAAAAAATTCCGGTAAAAACCTGTCGATCATGTGTCCCTTGTATGTTCCTTTGTATTGGGTAGGGACATATTACCTATATTTGGAAGGGGGGCTGCTATTGTTCATGCTACTTAGTTCCATAAAAGAGCTTAACTGTTTTATATTTATTCCAAATTAAGGGTGGGTGTGATATCTACTAGTTTCTACATAGTGTAACCCATGTTGTAATACTGTGTTGCTTCAAAAAGGAATACAACAGGGAAAATTTTCATTATTCCTGAAAATGTCTCATATTTTTGAGTCATGTTATTTTGTCAATGAGTCCCACTCATTTTGTCAATGAGTCATACTAAAGATTGTATGAGAAATAATACTGTTTTACCAGTTTTACATGTGTTGCTTTCGATTTCTTAAAGTGTTTTTATTAATATATGTGGAGAGTAATTATGAATGTTCATTTTACTTTCTATAAATGGTTCATTATATTTTATACTCTGTTCATGTCTGTTCATCTACTCTGTAATCTAAAATGCCCAATCTTTTCAAGCTCTTTTCATCTCAATTTTTTTTTTCACTTTCTCTATTATGTATTTAATTATTTCCATCAGTCTACCATCTTCCTATTTCTGCTCCTTTTTAGATGAACTTGAGCTCACTGTTTTAGGTAAGGGAATATAATGAATGTATGTAACGGCATTATAAAAATACCTCATTATTAATTTGTTAACAATGACTTTACCCCACCATTGTGTTGTCCATTTTTCTGGGTCTGCTAGTCACTCAGAAAATCCTCCAGTTTTCTTTGGTGTTGAATAACCAAAACGACTCTTTCATTCTCAAATTTTGCCACCTCACCATTCATCCTTTTTCCAGAGCATGAATAAATATATTAAATGATATAATTTCTAATACCGAAACTTGTGGCACTCCGCTGGTAACCTTTTGAAATGTTAAAAAATGATCACATCTTCCATTTTTTCTCTGTCTGGTAGCCAACCTCCAATTTTGGTCAGCATTTTATTTCTCAACTCTGACTTCATGGTCATTTTAATGCCTTTTATTAGGGAGGAGATGAAAGGCTTTTTAAAAGGCTATACAAGTTGTCAACATCATCTACTTTATTTGCTTTTTTAATGCTCTCAAAAAATTTCAGTAGCTTGCAAAGTCACAGTTTTCCTCAACAAATCACAATTCTTTGTCCCTAACCTATTATTATGCTCATCTGGGCTTTCTTACAAGTCTTATTTCAATGTTTTTTTTCAAGTAGTTAACTAGTTGTTTAGTCTTGTATACAGATAGCTCCAAGGAACACCTGACTTTTTTTTTTTTTAAGACAGGTACTTTTGCTACTCTCCACCCTTTGAATACAGCACCTCATTTTAGTGAGAGGAAAATTTTCCTGTTGCCTCAAGTATTTAAACACCTTATTATTATACTGCCTTTTCATCCATACAGTATAACTGTTTAGCTAGTCAGGTCCTAAACTTAAGCCCTTTTCTTATAAATCCAAATTGTAGGAAATCTGGGTCCACTGAAAACAATAGGAAAACTTCCAATGACTTACATCAGCCAAAATTTTGGGCACAAACTTGAGGATTTTGTACACTTCTAATGTCATTGGTACAATTATGTACACAGAATTCCTCCCCGGCACTTTCTAAAAGATCGTCAACATGTTCGTGGAGGTTTCTGTATGTGTTAGACAAGCCACCCCAGTGTTTTCAGTCAACATTTATTCAGCTATCTCTATTAAGATGATGAAATCTCCATCACTGTAACCTGCCTCACAGTCTTGCCCAGTCTAATGCAGTGCATGAAGAATAATTGTTACACTGCTTGAACAATCAACTGCAGCACTATTCTGTATATTACAGAAATCTTGCAATCCAAATCTGGCCTTTTACAAAAATTGTTTAACCCTGCTCCAGTTGCTTTCAGCAGTCTGTTGCTAACCATTCTGCCACGAAGCATAAACATCTCAGAAATGTTTGTGTGTTTAATCTCAAACTGTCAGGCTAGAATAGTATAGATCATTTTCTGGAGGAATGGCACCTGCTCTCGTCCTGATTTTGTTTTCTTTGGGAAAAGATTGAATATAGTATATCCTCCCAAGCAGTTGTTTCAACGATGATAAAAATTTCACAACCCTTCTCCATGTTTACTTAGTACTGCTGTGCCCTGGATATGACAATATGTGCAGATCCGATAGAAATAATGAAATCTATGGAAAGAAGTCACAGAGAGGAGGAAAAAAAGATATTAGATGATGGCAGTTTTTATTCCCTCCTGCTGTTGGACTGCAAATGGGTAGATAGTTTGCAACCAAGGCTGAAAAGCATTTAAACTTTATTTACTAGACAATAAATAATACAATGACTGCCTGCCAAAAGTCGAAAATGAGAGCTGTTGAATTTACATGCTGTGGTTTGAGATGTTTTCTTTTGTGAGCGCCACTAAAATAAGCTATGAGTTTTAGCTTGTGGAGCAAACAGAACTTTGTAAATAGGGGCCAAACATCCCTTTCTCTTGAAATACCCACAGGGATAAAAAAGTATTTTAAATAGGCTGCATCTTGTCACAGTGCACCTACTGCATCATTCTCTGTTACACAGGGATGGCAGCCTTCCAGATAGAGAGAGAAGTGCCGTTGTCTCAGACAAGGATCGAAGAGAAACATGAGCAATCTGCTTTTGGAGCGCATATCCCAGTGTGGATTCCTGGGCCAAAATATAGATGTGTCAAGCATCCCTGAAAGTGACGTTGCATTCAAAAGCTCTTCGCCCCTCGGGTATACAGTGTGATTTGAATGTGAGATCTTTCTGTGTTCCACCAACTGTGATGCACTTTTAATTGACCTTTTCTTCCATTATCACATTCATGCCCCATCTCTTAGTTCACCTTAGGACCCCTTGATACTTCACTTCTGTGATAAGCTTCTAAGCATAAACTGTAGAAATCGTTTGGTTTCCCTTCCTGCTTGTTCTGTCGAGCATATCAGTCCTCATAACTTTCAGAAACCCTTCACACACATACATCTGTACGGGACTTGGTAGCCCTGTTTTGTTTATTTGTTTGCTTTTGTATTTAATTACAGTCTGGGATTCAGGGAATGGCATGGCGCATTTCTCAGAGGCCTCACAAGAATGGGCAACTACCTGTGATGTGGTTACCACACTAGCATTTCTTGTTCCTTTTTATTTTCTTTAGAATGTCAAGGAATCACATCTGAAAACATACTACTCTTTTTCTGATATGTTGGATTTCAGCCTGTGTTGCTGAATGGGGGCTTTAGCATACAATAGCATCATCAGTGATCTTCCTGTGTCATAAGGATGCTCTGGCTGAGATAACATTTCCAAAGGAATCCTAAAATGTTGTGTGTCCTGGCATGTGTGGTTATCAGGTTGTTGTTTCTAACATTGTACTGTTCATTTGGGTTTTGTATTTACTTCTAACACAAAGTTCATTTTCTGGCTGCCATTCACATTCATCATTATTTTGACTGAGAGAGTTTAATTCTTCATTTCAAAAGCAAATTCACCTAAGATGACTGGAAACAAGTATGCAGCTTTTCTCTATGTGGTCTTTTATTGTAATGTAGTAAGTGTGTACATCTGGAGCATATTCAGAGCTTTGGGAAATCATATCAGTTGTAAATGTTTCTTTATCTGAGGAAGCAAATAGATGCTTGTGTAAACCACTGAAAACTTGCAAGAAAAACCTTCCCTCCACTTTTTTTTTTTTTGCATTTGTATGTAACCCATATTCCAAATACTGAAGGGCTTATTCACGCCTTACACCCAGAATATAATTAATTGTGGTCCATTCTAAGTACGTTTTTATTCTATGATGAGGCATCAGTAGGCTATGATATGGTTAAAATGAGGGATGTGAAAGGTTAAACGATTAATCGTTTAACGGACAGGTGCAGTGATAACTGGTTATTCCTTAGCTCAGGGCAGGTGCAGTCTGGCAGGGATGGGAGCAAGGGAAATGCATGATGCCCCAGCAGGAATCAGAAGGCATCAGGCAAGTAGGATGGAAGCAGGGAGGAGGAAAGGAGGGGTGGAGAAGCAAGGGGGACTAGCACCCATAGCCTTAAAGGAAAACAGTAAGCAGCCTAATGACTCATCAATTAAGCAATTAGCTGCTCATTCACAGGTGCTCCCTCCTTTCCAGTGCATGGCTTCACCTGGGCTGTGTTGTCTGGCTGGGCTAGCATCCTCCCTTTCTCCCCCCAGTGAAAGGGCTCCAGGAACTGGGAGCAGCTCCCAGTAGCAGCTTTGTCCAAGCTGCTGTGTTATTGGTTAATTGTTTAACCGATATACTTAAGGAGGTTAAACAAATATTTTTTAAAATGATATTTACATCCTTAGTTAAAATGCATTTAGAAAATACCCTGGAAAGAGTTGCACATGAATGTTTTGCTGCACCTGCACTACAGGGATGCAGATTTGCTAGCCCTGCTGACACTGAATAAATAGGACACAGTCCTAAAATTCCTGAGCTTAGGACAATTTTTTCTAGAAAATTACATTACAAAATTAATTTTAGTTTTTCACCCAGCTCCAGTTGGATTCATTTCCTAACAATGAATAGAACCATATGTATCAGTCATTCAAGACAGAGGAAGGGAACTTGGATGTATCTTCCAAACATTGTGTTTTCTAAGTCTCTTTGTACCTAAATTTTATTCCCTTTCATGCCTACTGTCTTGGGCAGATCTAGGATTTTGAATAGGTGACTGCAGGAGGTGTGGTCAGATCCTCACATAATGCAATGGAAATTTTTCTTCAATTAAAAAGAAACTGGAAGTTTTACTTAAAAACTGGGACCCTAAGTCTATATTCTTTATGTAAGGTCCAAGCAAAAACAAATATAACTGAGGAGTGAGGCTGATGATCAGCTCCCAGGTGGGGTTGGCATCTGAAGTGCCTGTAGATGTACAGGGAGGTTCCTCCAATATGCTGTAATTGAGTCTTCTGGAGCATGCTAACTGTGTGCTCCAAACAGCCTCCGTGTCTTGTATACCAACATCCCCGTACTTCAAAAAGGTAGTGGGGTGTTTTAACTAAAGCCCGTTTGATGAGATTTAGTTAGTGCCCAGTTGTCATTTTGAAGCACTGGGACACTGATACATGAGATGCTTTTGGAGCCACACTAATTAAAGCACCCCACCCCTCAACCCTGGAGCACAAGTAAAAATGCCCCTGGTGCCAAGGGAGTACAGCTTTTACCCCACTACCCTGGACATGGATATAAATACTAGGCCTGTGCAAAGTGGCTGGTGTTCTGTTCAGATTTGGCCGATTCAGGGGACAGCGATTCGATTTGGTGATTTGAATCACTGTCCCGAATCAATTCAGATTCAGAGATTCAGCCACCGTCAAATCAGCCAAATCGCTGAATCAAACAGGCCCCATCCCCCGCCCTCTCTCCCAGCCCTGTCAATGGCTGCACCACCCAGCCCCAGTGTCCCGGCTCTTTAAAAAACAAAAAATAGTGCTGCGCTCAGTGGATCCTGCCAGGCTATGTTACACCCACATGATGTGACAGCTGCTACACGGGTGCCAGGCAGGGGGGGGGGGGGGAGTCCCATTGCCCCCCACTGTGTGGGTGGGGTTCTGCCATGAGCCTGTAGAAGCCCTGACGGCCGCTGCAGCAGCTAATTTAGAGCTTTTTCTTTTTCTTTTTCAAAGAGCCAGGATGCTGAGGCCAGGCAGAGCAGTCATTGACAGGGCTGGGAGAGCGGGCGAGGGGCACTCAGGGGAGCAGAATTGATTCTGACCTTTTTATTGGTCTCCCGATTCAATTTGGATTCAGAGATTCAGCTGTTGAATCGGGCCAAATCTCCTCTGAATCGAATTGGCACCCAAAGCTTCACACAGCCCTAATAAATATTCCCTGCACCTCAACACAAGGGTTCCTCACACATTCCACCTTTGCCCCAAAGTGTTCCTCACTGTCTTGTATGCAGGGCTGTCCCTAGTGGGGTGCGAATTGAGGCAACCATCCCAGGCCCTGTGCTTTGGGGGGCCCAACAGAGGTGGACGGAGAGGCTGTGGCTCCAGTTTAGCCCACCCTCCCACCTAGCAGGTTGGACAGCTCTTTGGCTGTTTCTGCCAGAAGTTCTGGTTACCACCTATCCCACCGCATCCAGTGTGCCAGGCTTTCAGTCCCCAGCATAAGTGGGATGTGGAGTGGGGCCCCCATGCAAGTTGCTTTGCCTCAAGCCCTGCAGCCTGCTCGGATCATCTGTGTCATGCGTTGCTCTGTCACCTCAAATGCCCCTGGTTCCACTCTGTCCCCCATTATCCCATGTATCCTCCCTATGCTAGGCTTCACTCTGTTGTGCCCCAAGTCCCATCAGACCCCACCATCCCTCTTATGCCCTGCTGGGTCCTAGTCTGCCCTCTCACTGCCTGCATGGAACCCACTGCACCCTACACAAACTCATCCACATGATACTCCGGGCCCTCTGACCCCTCACCACCCCACAAATGCTACTGAGGCCTCCCCTGCCCCCCTGAGCACAGCCGTCTCACTGCTGGTGCTCATATCCCTTTGGCCCTCCTCACCCACAGTCTTTTTTGCTTCCAATACCCTGCACACCCTGTTTCAAGAGGTAGAACTTCCTAAACCTCTGAATGCTGGCAGGTTCAAAGGGAAAAATCTGAAGTGGAAGATTTTGGACATGTTCTATCATTCTCCCCTTAAGCATCTACACTCTACCATTGTGTAAAACAGAAGATTAGGCTAGATGGACCTATGAGCTGACCCAATAAATGGAATATCATAGAGTCTAAGGCTATTGGATTCTTCTTGAAATAGGCTGTAGAGGGAGTTTCGGCACTGAAGAAGCTTCAGTCAGATCAGGCAGCTGCTCTTACATACCTCCAACCTAGCACAAACCCGATAGTGAGCAGAAGAGAAAATGCCAACAGCAGAAAGATACCTCTTAAGGATTTTTCATTTTAACAGCTTCAGCTGTCTTCTTAACCAGTCTCTAGTCAGCAGTAGGAAAGAAAATGGGCAGTCAATGTGTCTTTTAGAGCCCAGCCCTGAGGGTCTTCCTCCCAGTATATCATGCAATTTTTAACATAAAGACACTGGCCCAGACCTCCAACATCAAAGTTCCCTAAAGGCATTCAGATAAATTTTATTAACAGTGGGTGAAATTCTTTTCTCATCATTGCTATGTCACACAACTCCTCCCCATATTTTCCTGTAACTGGATGATTATTTTTTATCTTAGCCTGAACCCTTATGAGAAGAAATTTCAGAAGCAACAGTGCTTTTTTCTAAAATTGTTCAGACGATTACATTCATCTTTATAGTACACTTGAATAATTTTAGCTATCCTGTGAAATGAATATATTCAAAACTGTAAAAGGTTACTTAGTCATCTTTGCTCTAGAAATAAGATCTCTTTGGGGGGGATGTAACTAAAGGGCTGTTCATAGTAGCTCATCTTTCACTTCATAGCTTAAGAGCTTTTTTTTTTTTTTTTGTCTTTACCATCACTTCTTGAACTTTAACAGGGAATATTGTAAGATCTGTCAACTTCAGTTGCTATCTTTGGATTCAATCCCAACACTTGTTCCAAAAAGTTTTTTGGAAACATTAGGTCTTTCAGCATGAGTCAGGAAGCTCAGGATTTGCAATTAGTGTTTTAATACTGTTTTCTTTAGACAAACGTTTAGAATAAATTACTTAAACTAAACTATGGTCATTAATACCAACTGAGAATTAGGGACTATGTTTTTCATCCCTCTATCAAATGGTATAGCTAAAGAATCTGTTGTGGTCACTGAAAACTTGAGATTAATATTCCCAAATTTATGTTTTACGGTTAGTTCATGAGCATCTTAGATCTGCTGAGTTCTGTTGAGCTATACGAACAGATGAAGCCTGTCCCATAGTTTTCAAGTCTCTGGGCTGTTGATCAATACAAATAGGCTCCTCAGGAAAGTATTTTTTCCTCCACCTTTTTCCTCCAATTTTTTCCTCCACTTTTTATAACAAATCACACTTGAATGAAATCACTGAAGTGCAGAAGTGACCCAAAGTTTTTGACTTGGTCAGCCACATTTTGGGGGAGTATTTTGCTGAGTAGATGTTGGAGACATCTCTTGAGACCTCATGTCTAATGTGCTTTCTGTGATCAGATCTGCATGACTTACAGTTAAAATCTGGAGGCAAGGAAATATCCCCTTTCACTTAATATTTTTAGGACCTAAAAAGTCCAACCAAAATATATCAGCAGCTCAAGGTAAAAATGTTGAAAACATGTAACCCCTCCCCAGCCACTAAAAAGTAATGGAAATAACAGGAAGGAAATGGACATAACAATAAGGAGCAATAGGATGTTGTTAGGGGTGTACCCAACTCAAGGAAGCAGCCGGCTGATTTCATAGGTAGGTCGGGGGCCTGGCTGCTATTTTTGTGGGCTTATTGTGACTGGGGCCCCCGCATGCTTCTGAGTGACTGAGGGGCTCTGGTGGCCCTGCCCCTTGCTACCAATTGGTGGAGGGGCTGCAGCTACATAACAGACAACCCTCTAAACCAATCAGTGTCAAATGGCAGGGGCAGCAGTCATCTTGAGCTCCTCTGTGTACCGGCTGCCCCCCCCAACCCTCCTCTGACAGGCTGCATGGCCAGGCTGCAGTACCATAAGGACTGCTGGCTCCCTTTGGGAAGCCAGCATTTTATTTTCATTAAGGTTTTATTTCTGCAGATTTTGCAGACATTGTCCGCTTTTGCAGGCAATGCTGGGTTTCATGTTTTCCGTGCATTTACAATTTCAGTAGGTCCCTATTTAGTCACTGATTCAGATTTCTAGGCTGCTTCCTCCAGGGTCATTGCTTAGGCTATTTAGTCTTTGTCATGGTGATAGCTATCACAATGTGGTATCATCTTTTAGGCCACCATCTCTAGTACATCCTTGCTGGAGATGCAGATCTTTTGGTGATAGCTACAGCTGTTATCTACCCTTTGGCTTCCTTGGGGTCAGCCATAATTTAGCCTAAAATCTTTACCTGTATTTGATTAGTTGAATGACTTACATGAGAAGTGTAAGATCATACTATCTTACTGACACAAAGCTGAGAAACGTGTAAGAGACTATACCGTAAACCTTAAAGTGTACTTTGGTGCCATGCTTAAACTGTTAAATCAGGAGGGTGAATCTGCAGACCAGCTCTTAACTATTTTGTCTCTATTTAACCTCTGCCTAGGAGCATACTTATCATGATTTCTCAGAAAAAATTAAAATCCTGTTCCATGAGCTAAAGAATCAAACTAACTGTTACATCTTTTACCTTGACCCAATATACGCATAACTGATTGAAATTTTAAATGAACATAAGCCCACAAAACTACATAAGCAGCTCTTATACAGTAGAGCATCCTGTGGTTGTGCTTTGAAAATAATTTTCCAGATTAGATATGTTTTTGAAAACTATTTTACACTTTTAGTATCAAATAGTTCATTCTTTTTTATTTCATGTATCTGTTGGTGATGGGTGAACTGCAGAAAGTAGAAGGACTGATTGGGATAAACCTCTAAAAGTTCAGATGTTTATCTAATCCCAGACCTTTTTGACTCCTCTTTCTGGCCTCTCAACTCTCTTCTCATCCATCTAGCTGAATAAGGAGTTTTTCAAGGGAGCTTTTCTCGGCGGGGTTTTCTCCCTACACCCCCTCCAGCCTCTCATGCAGCACGGGCAGTTCCCAGAGGAAGCATCTGTCTCTCCAGTACTGCTGCCAAGGTCTGCTGCCTATTTTAAATTGTGTGTCCTTTGCGATTTTACTGTTAGGGTTTGTCTTATGAAAAATTTACATGATATTAGATCAAAACCTTGAGGGGTGATGTTAACTTACATAGCGTCAACTGCAATTTTGCAATCAGCATAGACAGTACCTTGTCAGCTGCTCATGAATAAATACTACTGGGACCACTCTAGAAGAGCTAAGAAGTTGTGGTCAATGTTGTATTAGTTAATACACCTTCTCAAGGTTGTGTTCTAAATAGATTCATTAACTACTGAAGACAATCTTTTTGTGATACCCTGGAGTGCCAATATTTCAGGCTTTCTCAACATGTCCTGTAATTTGGGTATTGCAGAGAATGACTAGAGCTGACATTATTAAAGAGATGACCTGCAACTAAAAGGAAGAAAGGATGGGAGCAAGTGATGTTGACTAAAGAGTGATGTACTATCCAGAAAAAACACAAAGGAAATAATTGTTGCAATCAAACATCATTCTGTGTCCCTTACAGTAGGAGATACTATTTTTTGTATTTAAAAACAATACCCAGGATGTAAAGGAAATAAAGATCAGCCAAAAGGACAACATCATAATTTTTTCACCCTAGACAAGTATATTTGGCAGATTCCCTTCAACCCTGTGATTTGCCCCACAATACATTGCATAAATACCGAATTCCTCATGTTTCTCATTAGAAATAATGCCAAGGATAGCCTTTGGCAATATTGACTTTCTGTCCTTAAAATTATAGTCATCAATAGATAATCATGTTGCCATTTCCAAGTACTGCATTGTTTTAGAGTATTTTGGAAAACAATATTTCATTAATGTATGCTATTGATCAAAATCAGCCAGGGTTTTCATTGTGCAGTGAAAATTTAGGGGGATGTTTTTCCCCACTAGATGGCTCTTCAATAAAATTGCTACTTTCATGTTTTTGTATTGTATCAGGACTGTTGTATTTATTGAGGTAACATGTTTAAAGAAAGCCAAATCAGGAAGGAAAAGAGTTAAACTGTATTTGAGAGTAAGAGGGGATAGAGGTGCAAGAGAGAAAAATATCAGCAAGAAATTCATGTAAATTAATTTACTTGAAAACTGTCTTTACAAGTTTTCATTTTTGCACTGTCTAGATTTTAACATTGTCTGTGTTTCCTTGGATTATGCCTGTTGCTCACAATTTAATATTGTTAAAATTATACTTATATTCTAGCTCAATAGTAGTTCATCACAGACAAAAAGTCTAATTTGTAGAATGGGTAGAAGTGAATAAAATCATGGAAGGTTCAAAGTGATTTTATCAATTCTGAATAGATCATTTGAGGCAGAACAGATTGTTGTAATGTTCATGCTTACAGTCATGGTGTCTTGATAAACAGTGAACCTACAGTATTTTTGTATGTGTGTTGATATGGTTTAATCATGCATGGATCTTACAATATTGAACACTCATTAGATTGTAACTCTATTGTACTTTACCAGCTACAGCACAAGTATCTAAAATAAGTTCTGTTAATATGGCCTTCAGGTTTTTGTTCTGTTTTTCAATAAGACCTTAACCTGCTGTTAACTTGTGTGCTTGTAGCTGTCCACACACACATTATCTACTATTTGTACCTGAGGACGGTATAATGTGCATATACAAGATCTTCTTAGCAAACGGGCTTTGCAGGAGAAATGGTTAGAAGTTATGCATGCACAGCTGTCACTGCATAAAAAATAGTTAATTGATATGATTATGTAAAGTTGTAGATGTACAGGTGGCTGCCAGAACTTGAAAATCAAGATCGGTTTGTCCAAAATAATCTGATGGTTTTGGTACTATATAGAAATGCAAGTATTGTTAATGAGTCTGCCTCAATAGTTTATTTGCATTATAGTATGACTATAATATGTTTCTGTTTGTTCATAACTCTGGGTCTTTGGGGCTTGAGTCAAACAACTTAACTTTGATTCATGGATACCTTATCCATGAAAGCAGTAGATTATGTCTCTTCATAGAAAAATGGCCTCCAAAGAGCTGCCTTTCCCAGACTGCTTTTTCATGATATGTTCCCCTAAAAATTAATATAATTACCATGTTGTAGTTTATTTTATTTATTTGGTAAATAGACCTTTGCTACCTGCATTCTCTCTATGTGATATTTGAATTCTATAATATTTGTTCCACATGGGGAGCGCATACTGGTGCCACATATGTCTCTCTGCTGGATACAATCAGTTACTTTAAAGAATGACCAGAAGCTAAGGAGTTATTAGCTAGGAGATGAAAAAAAAAAAGCTGGATTCTAAAATTTGTTAAATGCCTTCAACTCTCTCTGAAAGAATCTCCCCAAGTGTCTTCACATCCTTGTTAAACAAGAGGGGTGACCAAAGTGAACCTTTCTGATACTCCACAAGTGGCAAGACTTGAGGGAGAAGAGTAGTTAAAACATCCTAACCCTCTCAAATCATTATCATTGTCATGAAGGAAGCCAGTTTCAAGTCTCTCTGTGTACCTCTGCCAGGTCCCATGGACAAATCAGCGGCATCTCATGATCACCAATATCAAAGTGGGCTTAGATCTAATAGCATGTTTGACCTCTTCCGATTTCCCAAAGGAAATGATGAGATAATGAGTCATCTATGTGCCATATCCAGGTCTCAAGCTGCTCTGATGTGGGTGCAGAAAACCTAGAGGAGATTAAATATTACTGAAGTTGGTTTGCTATCACCTTCTCAGTGACCTTCCCCAGAAAGCAGAGGTTAGAATCTGGGAGGTAATTGGTGAGGTCATTAATCCCCAGTGACAGTTTTCTGAGTAAGGGCCAGATTATAGCAAAGTGTTTAGCAGTAGCTGGCAGCTTGGCCTTCCTAAGGGAGGCATTAGGGTTTCTTGCCAGTTAAGGACTAAGGCATTCCCTTCTGACGCTCATGGGTTTAGTACAACACAAGCGTCTGAATGGACATCTCCAAATGCATTCGAGCTGGGCAATTGGTTGAAACTTAGGGGAGTGCATTTGCGTCTTGCTGTTTGTGCACTGTGTGCACTTGGCTGCTAAACCTGCCTCAAATGTAGTCACTGTGATTTGATTTTGTATTATTTTTATTTACATTTGTGTTTTCATATTTATTTATTTATTTGATCAGAAACTCCTCGTAGGGAGAAAGACTTGACTGTGAAACTTTGAAAAAGCAGTATGGATTAATGAGAAAACCTCTCACTTGGAAAAATGAAGCTAGGTACGGCTTTGTATACTCTGATAATATATTGGGTAAAACAATCTATGTCTATCTCATAGCTAAAGTAGTTCTTCCCCAGTGTGAATTATAAAAGTCTGTGGTTTTTGCACAGAAGGTCATAGGTTCATTCCCTGTCGTTGACTGTGGGGTCTGTGCAGGTGCTGTCACATAACTGGTGGATTAATTTCTATTCCTCTGCCGTGTGCAGCTGTCTCCTTTATTCATCTGTTGAAGACCAATCAGCCTCCTATACTTTGTGTAGAGGTTCTCCACCTTTAGCCTGCTCTTCCTTCTGCTGAAGGAACAGGCAGGGAGAAAAGCTTAGACAATAGGAAATATGGCTGGGTAAAACTAGGTAGTGCATGAAGTGCATAATGAGCCTGATCCAGTACTCTCCTCATCACCTCCAGAACAGAATTTCAGAATATCCTAAATGACCCATTTCCCAAGTAAAATTCACCAGTAGTTCTTCAATTCCCACCCCCATCTCTTTATCTGCTTTGTTTCAAGGTCTGTGCTCCTCCCTCCAGTTTGCTAGTTTATTTGTAGGATACTGATTCTGGCAAGTGAGTCAGACCTTTAATTGAATTAAACAACTTGTTTTAAATGAAAAAAAAAAGTTTTAATTAATTTCAAGAGCATTACCCTTGGTTTATAAGTGTATGCATGAATAAAATTCTGCCTGGTTGATTTTTCTGCTCTTGTCCCTGTTTTTGGAGTTATGGCTACATTCACGGTCTTCTAAAAGAGATCAGTGGTCTCAGAAAAGGCATTTACCGTGTTGTACCTCAGTTCCTCTTTATGTAAAACAGGCTATAGTTGAAAACCTTTATAAGAAAACTGAGCATTATTATTGGCCAAGAAGCATATCAAACCACAATCTACAATTTACTGTGAAAAGAAATAAGAAGATGATCTCAGCCCTTATTCCAAATTTCCTTCTTTTTGTAGATTCGAGTCAGATGGTCAACATTAGTCTGACATTCTTTGGTGATTTATTCAAATGCTCATCCCTCACCAAACATCTTCATTTTGAGATACCTTGAGCCTACTACAAACAAACAAATCATGAAAATTAAATGTTAATAAAACTGTTGTCGGCTTCATATAATACATTTTATCCAGTGTTTAAATGGCAATTATTTCCAGAAACTTGGCAATTGTAGCTATACAAATGATGAAATTGATTCCAGTCACAGTCCATCTTCCTTAGAAAGGAAATACCAGTAGTGTTTGAAAAATGGTTTATTAAGAACCTTGGCTCACCGAAGGTAGCTCGTATGTTGGATTTGCTAACGCAGCATCTTGCTGGAAAAAAAGTGTAGCTTTTCCCTAGCTCAGATTATTTTCTCTACAAATCTTTGGAGCAGGAAGTAAAAAGCAACTAATGGTTCATGGGGCATGTGGAATTAGTTTAAGCAAAGCTGAATCCTGATCTTTCTGACTGCCTCCCTTTTCCTGTGCTGTTTTGTCTATGCCTGCTTCAGAGTATGTCAACAAATTTCCTTTAAGCTACTAAGGTGGGGAGGAGAGGCAATGGTGATTCTTTTTCTCTGTGTCTGTCCCTGCATCTCTCTCTCTCTTTCTCTTTCTCTCTATTTTTAAGGAGATAATTTAAAACAGATATCCTTTCAAGGAAAAAAAGGTAAAGGTTCGTCTTGTAAAATACTTGTCAAGAAAAATAACCTTAGGATCTTCTAAAGTAATCCCTGTTGAGTTCTGCAGATGTCACAACAGACATTGTTTTTTGTTACATTGATATCATTCTTTTCTCACACACTTTGATTATACAAGAGGCAAGGATTTCTTAGGGCAGTATCTTTTATTGGAACAACTATGTTGTTGGGATAAAGTTAGACAAGGTTTTGAATGCAAGACATTCTTCATTACAATTTAATTATAGCAAAGGCAGGGTCTGGGAATATAAACTGAAGAGGTGAAATTACGTATACCATAACTGGAGAAAGCAGTTGGTCTTGAGTGTCACTTATTGTTTGCTTTCTAGTTTATTGAAAAAAAAAAACAGATTATTTTCATGTTCATCTGTCAGTGCATGCAGTAGTTGCATAAATAAAGCAGATCTTTTTTCATAATGACATTGTAGTGATATGAACAGTTAATTATGAATCTGCCTTTTCTGTACGAAATGAAAGGCACATCCAGAGGAGCTATAGTGTACCTGAGATGAATATCAGTATCATTAGCAAGGTAGGAAGAAATTACATAAATACTGAGGAGGTAGCTGAAAAAGAGCCACCAATGCTGTATAGCTTGGGGTATATTTTACTTTAGTGGCTGTGGTCATCAGGGAAGACATTTTTGCTTGATTAATACTTATTTGAACTAACAGCAACTCATTATTAATCTCACAAA
Organism: Crocodylus porosus; assembly: GCF_001723895.1. Taxonomy (NCBI): domain Eukaryota; kingdom Metazoa; phylum Chordata; order Crocodylia; family Crocodylidae; genus Crocodylus; species Crocodylus porosus. The sequence continues at coordinate 62,878,084 of NW_017728909.1, read as the reverse complement.
TGAACTGAGAATACTATCTGACTCTTCCAAGTGGGTTCAAAATGACTTCGTATGTTTTGCCATCCCCAGGTGTTTATGGCTTTTAAATTATACTGCATCATTGGAAATGGTTTTGCCATATATACACCTCGCAGGTTGCTGATTTATAGCCAACCTGTCTTTTGTGGCTAAATTCTTTTAACATCTTCAAAAGAAATCTTGACAATGTAGTTTCTGGACTAGTGTCACCAGAGAATCTTTGGATGATTAAACACTGAATGATATTTCCCTCATCCACACTGGTTTATAAAGGAAAGCAAAGATGACAATAAAAGAAATGTACCAATTTATTCTCTACTAATAAAGTATTGAACATTAGTGAAGAAGAAAGAAATATTGGAATGCAATGCAGACCAATTCCATTAGCCACTGTGGTTTTGGGTCATATACAATATATAAAGAGTAATTACTTCATTCATAGGGGACCAATGTGTTATGTAGTTTGTGATGGAAGAAGTCTTAAAGTAAAAAAAAAAAAAAAAAAATTCTAGATGAATATTTTGCTTTTTTAAGCCTTTGCTAACCTTGAAAAGTATTGTTGTTGTTGCTGATATACCACATTAAGAAAATACAGAAAAACTCAATATGGCATTGCACACAATTAGAAAAGTTCTGAGAAAGACAAGGAGGAAATGTCACTTTTAGCCAATTTTAACCTATGAGTAGAGTCATTATGTTACAGCACTTCTCAGACCTAGCTTTGGACTCCATGTGAATCTGATACCACTTTGTGATGAGATTAGGGTTCAGAAAGTAGCCTCATGGCAGGAGAGAAAGGGTTATCAAAACAGGACCACTCCTTCCAAGACATGTCCAGCCAGGAGATATGTTCCTTTAGGAAGCATGGCCTACAAAATACAGGAAGTATCTAGTAAAAGCATACAACACATATGAAGAAGCCTTAACACTGACAATTCCTCACTAAAAATGGTGATTATTTTATGGAAAACTCAACAAAAGTAATTAAATGAGGATCTATTAGTAATAGGCAATGAAACTGTAAATGTAATGAAATCTCACTTAATAAAGTTTTGTATTAACATAAATCAATGGCTATATGAATAAATATCCAGTTTTGTATAGACACTGGTTAAATAAAAAGATAACCAAAGTACTTCATATAATACCACTGTAGCAAGGCACTGGAGTGTGCCTGCTCCTTTAAGGGGCTAATGAGAAACTTACCTGACTAGAAGATAGGGCTCAGGCTTGAGCTATATAAGCCCAGAGCCTAAACTGATCAGGCCGTATTTCCCTGGCAGTCATGAAATAAGGAGCTCTTGGGTGCAGAGCTGCAGGGCTCCTGAAGGGACTTGGACTTATGTAAAGAACTCTGCAGGCCTGGGAACAGAGGCAGGTCATCTGGGCAGAGAGAGGCTGGATTTTATAGGAAACCAGCCTTTGTTTTATGTTGAACCCAGAGAGGGATTGAGGTATCCACCAAAGGGCTGAGATGCTTATTTTTATTCAAGTGGCACTGGTGGTTTAGCCTTGAGGCCTGCTGTGGAAGGCTCAAGACTTACTTAGAGACTCAGTAAGCTAGGAGCCCACAGACTGAAAGTAGGGCCCAGTAAGGGGTCCAGGAGCCTAGGAAAAGGCTGAGACTTGGACCAGAGGGTCCACATGCCCAGGGAAGGGCTGAGCCAGGCCAGAGGGTCCATGAGTCCAGAGCAGGCTAAGCCAGAGTAGAGGGTCCCTGAGCCTGGAGGAGGGGGCTTTGTGTGGGACCAAGGGTCTGACAGCCTGGACAAGGGGCTGCATGTGGGACCAGGGATCCAGGAGTTCAGAGGGAGATCATGTAAGGGATCAGGAGGTTTGCAGGCCCAAGGGGACAAAGAGGCAATGTCAAAGAGAGAGAACACCCACAAAGCTTGGGGTGTGGTGTAGGGGAGGAATGGAGCCGCACATTGATCTCTTAAGGCTATGGGTGCCCTGGAGAAGCACAGATATGCATGTAGCTCTTGAAGTTATGAAGGGGCCCACTGAGCTCAAGGGTCAAATGAAGGCTGTTGGGGGTCCAAGAGAGACCCAGTGGTACTGCAAATAGACTAAGGCTCACTCTAAGGCCTGCGGGCATCCTCCTTTCTTTGACCTCTAGTAAGGAAAAGGTGTGGTGGGTGAGCAGTTAAGGGAGGGCTGTAATAGAAACTGAGCTGGACAGGAGTCACGCAGTCACCAAGGGGTGTCATGGCTACCCCTGGGTAATGAACCTGCCACAACCACCTTTCCTAGATATTCCCAGGATATTTTGTTCCTGTCATGGCTGAGACATTACAGGTCTTCCACACAGCCAAGCATACAAAATATGCTGTTAAGAAAATGGAGTTCAACCTTATATGCATTGCATGCATACCAGCACTTCGTTTGTTAAAGAGTTCAAAAGAAAGAGAGTGAATACTCATTCGCTACATACAGTGGTAAAATAAAATGATTGTTGAAGGTATCAGTCATTCTGACAATTTAAGCTGACACTTGGCATTTTAGTTGCTGCTGAATGATGCACCTAGGTTTGAGTCGAGCACTGGTTTTCAACCTCTTTTCATTTGTGGACTACTAAAACATTTCTAATGGAGGCGCGGTCCCCTTTGGAAATTTCAAATCGAGGTGTAGACCCCTTTGAATTGTAAGTGTGGGTATTCACAAATGCAGGAGTTCTCTTTGTAAATTGTCCTTGACCAATGCTTATTCATCCTCCTCTTGAAAGCCTCGATGATGAAAGCCTTGGCCTTAGCATTGGAATGTTACTGGATAATAGTGTGATAAGAGCGAGGTGGGTGCCATAGAAGAGCAGCAGTGAGTGTGTGCGGATGTGTGTACACAGATATACACTTGTGTATATTTTTATATTATATATAAACTTTAAAATAATAACATTATAGATATGAACAGTTACATGTGAACCCACATTTTCTATATTAGGTGAAATGCACAGGATGTTCAGGGATAAGGAAAGGAGCACAATGCCATTTATCAAGTTAATTCCTTTGGCATTTCCCAGTTCAGTACCAACATTCTTGTCTAAGGTAATTTCTGCCGAAGGGGATGACAAAAAAAAAAAAAATCACATGGAAATTTGGTAAGTCACTGCTGAAGCCAATGGCCTGTCCTCAAGAAGTAAGATGTATCTAGTTTTTTTTACACCCTGTACTTCAAAAAGAGCTTTTATCATCTTGAATGGGGATACCACATCAACTAGGAAGATGCAGGGACAAATAAAACTGAACTCCTATGTACCAATGTATGTAGACTCTGTACATCCTATTGAAAGTTTAAAGAAATAATTAGTGCCTGTGATTGAACCCTGTTATGACAGTTTCTAAACAGACTTTTACTGACAGTCTATTCTGTTCCTTTCTGGGTTTTGTTTTTTTTTAGGATAGTGAAAAGAAAGGTTTTATCAATAAACTTTATGCCATCCAAGAGGTTTGTGTCAGTGTCCAAAATGTCCTTGATGAAGTGGCTTCACTTGGAGAAAGGATAAAGAAGTAAGTGCTGACACATTTGTGCTGGATTGCTTTCTGTGGTATTCACATTTTTTTCCACCAGCTGAGGTGCAAAGTATTACTTTTATTTTTTGGCAAAGGACTCCATTTTGGGATGATGTATTGCAAAATCTTATCATTAGTTACTTCACTTTGTGCTGACCCTTGGTTTCATGAAAGTCCTGTCACTTTAATTCTGGAATTTAGAAGTATATGAATTGCAAAGGATCAGAACTGCAGCTTTGAAGTAAGAAAGAGGACTGTCCTTCACCTGAGAGATGGAACCCTTTTTAACCTAGACATTGAAAAAAAATGAATACAAAGTCTTGATCAAAGAAGTACATAGAGCTAAATAAATATTTGAGAGTTTTTAAACATACACATATGCTCAATTGCTAGGAAGCCTTTTTTATGATAGGTTACTTTTAGAGCAGTTTTCATCTGTTGCAGGTGTATTATTTATGCATAAAATACATGCTTTACCAACAAATGTAAATGTTACAAATAAATAGTTAAATACTATGCAGAATATATGGGGAAATGTTTTCAATGGTGTGTTTACATCTGAATGATGCTGGCCTGTTACAGTTACAGGGAGTGTGGTATAATTCTGGCATGTTCAGCCAGTGAATACGTCTATTGTTTGAGACCAGAAAAATTCTACAAAGAATCTCTCGGCTAAAAGACAGGGCTGAAGTCTGCTTGGGCTTCTGCCAGAAAAAGGCCAGCCTCAGGTCCTTCCGAAGTAGGAAGTTTGGTGCAATGTAATCAGGACTTTCTTGGCACTGTAAGCAGCATAGTGCAAAAGATGAGGCAGAAGGTGACTAGGAGACTATTGTTATTTAAAACATCCCCACAGCAGGTCTACCAGGGCTTTCATGGTACACTCAAAGTAATGCAAAGGTGGAGATAACAGCCCCAGTGCTGGTTTACTACTTATTTCGAATACTGTCCAGGGACTCCAGGTGTCCAAGGGACTAGGCTCACATTGCTAAGTGGTAGTTATCATCAATTAGGCTTAACTGCTCATTTGTACTCTATGTTTCTGATAATTCAGTCTGCACACAGGTACAGGGCACCAAAACACCAACTGGCAGTGAATTTTAAGAAAATGATATAATGTCATGGGGTCAGGAGACCATAACTATAAAGCATTGGGTCCTCTCGCATCTTCTTTTACTTCACCCATAGCATGGGCCCATAGTAAGCTTTTCAGTGTCAGGATGAACAGAATGTTGTTACAGAAGTCATCAGCTACGCATTTCAGAAAAACAGACCATACAAGGTGTCACGGATGGCCCCGCGAGCGGCCGTGAGCTCGCGAG
>NW_017728909.1:62793788-62872334 GCF_001723895.1 Crocodylus porosus | reverse complement strand
CTGTTTATAAGGGCCTGGCCCTGCCCCCTCCTGGCCACATGACCTGCCTGGTTGCCCTAGCAACCCCCATCTGTGTTGCTCCAGGGTGCTTCAGCAGCCCTATTCCTCCTGCTAGTAGCAGGCACCCTGGTGCCCTGTTACACCTCTCCCCTTCCTGGGGCATCTCCTTAGGAGCGGGGCACGGGAGTGCCCCGCGACACAAGGGAAGTCTGGGAAGTCTTCCCGTGGGGGTACTTGTGAAAAATGGTGCATTTTGCAACCTCAAAACCGAGCATACACACAAGAGTAGAAGCAGGTTTGGTACTTTATATTGGGCAGACTCTCGCAACTAGCCTCTTTTTAATTAAGGCTGTTCAAGGGAATCATCTTGATCATATTTTTCAGCTTGCATTTTGGAATTAGATTTGTGTTCCATTGTATAAGAAAAGAGAGCAACATCATTTGCTAAACAAAGTGAGATTAATAACACTTCTTATAAATCTTTGTAATTTGCTCCTAAAAATGTTATAGGGAATTTGTACTGAATACAGTGCTAACACAGCACATAAGGAGGTTTGCTAAGTGAGGAGCCAGTGTTCCCACACATGAGGTGTCTGTGATCCATAGCACCAAGCCGAGTCACAGGAACATGAGCAGACCCTCAACCTTCTGTTCACCCCAAATGCATGCAGAAGAAGGGAAAAGAGCAGGTGTCCCCTGAGGAGAAAGGGACTGATCCTACACCAAGTGACACTAACATAATGTTCACTCTGGAGACATGTCAAAATTGCCAGGGGAGAAAGAAGACAAAACAAGAAGCCAGAGCTCATTATGAAAAATATGGCTAGCAACTCAGACAGCAGTAATTATTTAACCAGGGAAGCCAGAATAATTTAGCCACAATGATCGGGGTATGCAGTCAATATAATTTAAAGATACCATCAAGCTGTTTTGAGCCAAAAACATACTGTCTTTATGGGAAGATAAATGCCATGTGAAATCTTTGGAGTGGTGGTGCTTTTATATAGCCATCCCACTTAACCAAAGATCCCCTGGGATTATTTAACCTGGCCCGTTGCCATTTCTCTCTTTTACAAGCTGAGGATTGGAATCCACACCACGACTGCTTCAAGACTTTATGCATAATCCTCCTCTTCTCCCATATCACAGACTCTGCAAAGTGGCTCCCCAGTTGATCTTTATTCCACTCAGGAATTTGAAGCTCAAAGTGAGGCTCTTAATCTTAAAGCTTGATGTAAAACCAATTTACCTGAAGCTTCTTTGAAACCTCAGTCCTTCTGTGCCTAGATAGATGAAACATTTACACTCATAATCAGCCTATACAGCCCTGAAAAAATGAGTAGGCAGATGGCATAAACCCCTCCACTGAGCTAACATTACCCAGTCTGGTAGGGAATTACCCTAAAAAGGAGAGGGAACAAAAATCTATTTGGGGAAATGATGCTAGTGTAGTTGCCATCTGTTCGCAGCTTATCTCAAGGTAAGCATTTGGTCCAGGAAATGAGGTGATGAAATACTAAAGCAATGCGTACCTGGGTGTGCAGCTACTCTGGGAGAGCTGGTCATCTAGCCACTCTGGACCCTGCTGTGATTTGCATTGGTGTTCAAAATCAACGTAAGTTACATTATTGTAATAATACTATGTCTAGGCCTTCTTCTTCCTCCTTTGTCTCCCAAGGAATGCTTCCCATTTTGTTGCAGCTTTGCTTTTCCCTCCTATAATTATTTTTTTCTTGTGCCTCCTCCCTGTCCCTTTCTCACCTTTCTTTTTTAGCGCTCTCCTTTTCTCTTTGCTGCCCCAATCCTCAGTACTGGTTTTCTGTCCATTTCTCCCCATATTATACCTCCTCTTCTGTCTCCTACCCTTTCATACCTATTACCTATCAAACCTGCCTTTCTGAAAGATTGCTTTCCTGCATGGTAGAAGGGTTGCCCACTTTGCACAAGTATGCATAACACCTGCATAGTTTTAGTTAGTCCTGACCCCACTGTGACTGAATGACCACTGACTTGAGAGTATTACTACATATGAAACAGAGACAAGGAAGCCACTCAGATCCACAGTTAACTCCTTGTCTGTGTTTCAGAGTGCCAGAGGAAAATTATATTAGAAGACCTAACCAGCACTGTGCAATATTCCAGCTGTTAATAATGGAGGTGGGGGGAAAGGACACTCACTTGGGCCTTGTTTGAGCAAATGAACTAAAGACAGGGATATGAGTTGTCTTTGTGAGTAAACTTGGAAGAAAGGAAATTAACAATTTTTTCTGGAGGTAAAATAGGGGAAGGTATTGGAATTCCCCACCCCATGACAACAGTAGACTCTCACTGGCATGCAGGGCCCCAGTTAAGTGAGTTGGGAGAGATTTTTTCACATGGGATGAAGAAGCTAAGGCTCACTTTCATTTCCTTGTGGTGTGAATACAGATCTGAGATCTTCCACCTATTCTGCACCCATTTATTCATACACAATTTCAGTTCTCTCTCACTAATGAAGACTGACTCTTCTGTTTGCAGAGCTGTAGTCTGCCTGTTCTTTTGTAAGTTTGGTAAGGCAATTAGACTTCTGACTTGTGTTAATTTTTTGTTTAGTACATTCAACTGGACTGTCCCATTCTTAAGCTGGCTGGCAATTGTTGCCCTCTGTGTGTTCACAGTCATCCTGTATTTCATTCCACTGAGATACATTGTCCTTGTCTGGGGTAAGTAAAGCCTTTTTTAACTGTCTGTGCCACTTAGAACAAACTGTTTTTTAAGGGATGAGTTACACTGTCAGTAGTTTTCTGTATTTATGGTCATGAAGCTACTCCATGATGGAAACAGACAGGTTAGTTAAAAATCACAACTGTGTAAAGATTTAGGCCCACCTGCAAAAAGCATTTTTCTTGTCTGGCATTGTAGACTTCATCATACTATAAACATGTAGCTGTGAGGATTCTTCATATATCAAAGTGTAGCTTTGTCTAGATATTATTCTGATTTATTTTCACCACTTATACACAAACAGAGGCATTTCAATCTATATAGTGCATTTAGGACACTATGTTTTTTTACTGCAGCACTTTATCTTGTGGAAATGTATGTAAACACAGTGCCAAAAAGCTGTTTAGAAGGTCACCTTTAGGCTAACAGAAAAGCACATGTGGTATTTTACCCATGGCTAATTAACAAAAAGTAGGTAGGTTTCTTTTGGGGACAGAGCTGACCCTCAATGGCTTGTTTCCATTTTTTATACAGTTTTAGGAAAGCTAATGTACTGCATACCAGTTCTAAAAATTGCTTTATGTTTTAACCATACATTTTTAACAAAAACCCTCCTCTGTATCAGCAATACCTCCATTCTGTAGGTACACACCCAACGTAAAGAAAATTGGCTCATTTACATGTGGAGCAGCAAGCTTTTGTTTCCAAAAAACCCCCCAACCCATTAAATAAAAATAAATCATGCCTTGGAAAACTCAGTTTTCCCTCAAATTCTAGGAACAACATATTGTAGCATTAACTTGACTTCAGATATTTTACCTGAAGATCCCCAGTGCAGATTTGGCAATAGACATTTGGTTATTTAAGTTTAAACTATTCACTTAAAATGCAATGGGAAAATCTTAAAAGAAACTTAAGAACCCAAGTCAAACCTTCTGGCACCTCTGCTATTCTCAAAACTACCATTCAGCTGTTGCCTAATGCCTTCAGATAAGACTGGAATTCATATTCCTTGTAGATCATGAAACCAATAAGTGCCACTGGCTAAATCAGTAGAACCCATTTACATAGTAGAACTCAGATTCTCTGCTGGTTAGTCTCCTAATCCCCTGGGAGGATGAGGGTTTGCAGACTAACTGGAAGTTATAGCCATAGCAAACAGGGAGAAGGTAGACCACAGCAGTGCACTGGCTTTTTGCTGTGGCTTTTACTTCAAAAGGCTCTGCTTCTGTGTTTTGCTGCACAGGACTGCCGCTGTGCTTTAGCAATGGGAGAAGCAGTGCCCTTTGAAGTAAAAACCACAGGAAACAGTTGAGCAGCTTTTCCTTAATTCATCAACCGACTGAGAATTGAACTGGTTGTGAACCACCCAGATACAAATGACCCAGGTTCTTCTGTATAGTGGAACAGCTCCAGTGTGAGAGGGAGAGAGAGAGACACCCTGCCCAAATCAAGGATTAGAACTTGATTAGATCAAGGATCTAAATCAAGGATTAGAACCTCCTAAATCCCAGAGGATTGCTCTCACCATTAAGCTATTGGTTGAGTTGGAATTGGTATGTTTCCAGTTTTACACAGTTGGTAAAAGAAAATATATGCTACTGAATCAGAGAACCTCAGTGTAGTAGCAATGAAGTTTGGTGCCCGGGGCAAAGCCCACAGTGGTAGCCTGCCTTCATCCCACGCACAGATCTAGGGGGCACATGCCCCCCCATGCTTGCCTGGGAGTGCCCGGAGCCGCTCTTCCCCCATCCCTGTGCCCCTTCCCCCCAAATATGCTGTTAAGAAAATGGAGTTGCACCTTATATGCATAGCATGCATACCAGCACTTTGTTTGTTAAAGGGTTCAAAAGAAAGAGAGTGAATACTCATTCGCCACGTACAGTGGTAAAATAAAATGGTTGTCATTCTGCTTAATGACAAATGAGCCATTCACAACTTCATCCTGTGGCCCGCCCCCAGCTGGACAGCTCCTGTTGGTGCCCCTTCACTTTGGCAACCAGGGTGGTCACCCCACTCATCCCCTGCCCCCTGCTATGGCACTGGCAAACCTGGTTCTAGATACAAACCATAGGAGATGGGTCAGCCCTGCCCTTTCCTCTGCAATTTCACTGTTGGCTAGATTAAGGAGCTCCTTGTTGAGCTGGCTTCTGAAGACCATTTCTTGAAGTACCTAACTCTTTCTATGTATTAGCTCAGGGCTAAGAATTTTAGCTGGCACCAGACCGCTCTTAGGTTAGGTGTTGCTGTGCTAAGCAGAGCAACACCTAAATATCCTTGATGAGCTCATTAAAGCCAGAAGCCTGTTCCTGAAATGGATACCTCCAAATACGTTACTTTTCTATTTGTTGTTTCTAGCCTCGCTAGTGCAGATTCACCTGCTCATCTCATTCACTTCTCTTTTATTTAAAGACAAATACTCATTTCTATTTGGCTTTTAGGGATATGATGGATGGTCACCTCTAAGAAAGCACTGTGTGGGCTGCTTTGGAATGCATTCTCCCAAGCTTCTCTGTTGGGAGGCAGCTTTTTTCCTTAGGAAAACTCCTCCATGTTGTGAAGATGACACTTGCATGGGTCTATCTTTCTTCTGCACACCCACCAAGGTTCTGTCTCAGACTCCCCATCCCAAGGGACTCTTTGTTTTTTCTCCAGCCTCTTTTTCTCTGCATAAACTTAAGGAATTTCAAACTTGTTCAGTGTGGACCAGAGCAATTAGGCAACATCCCTGCAGCTAATACAGTTACCTCTATGGAATAGTAATGTTAAGAAAATATTGATGTATTTGACCTGTTTTATATGAAGCATCTTAAACTCTCTTGACAAGGATTAATTGGACCCTTTGCTTTTACTCTGCACTTCCTCTCCCCTTAATCTGTTTTATTCTTACCACATCATTACTTCTGTTTGCCTGCTGCACAGTCCCCTAGTTTGGCACTTGTTTTTATATAGTTCCTGGTTCCCTCCTTCCCACCATATGTCCCCCCAATTGCCTTATGTCCCATTGATGGTTCTTGCTGTATTCTGCCTCCAATCATGGAGAGTGACCGTCTCTTCCTTCTATCAGGGAATAAAGCCAACAGGAGGAACCTAGGTTTTTTTCACCTTCATTTACAGCTACTTTTACAAGCATCCAAATTCTTCTCATGGCATCAAAGGCAAGCTGACACCATGCCAGTACCCGCCCATTAACCACAGTATGAGAAAGTATGAGAGAGGCATTCAGTTTGTCAGTAACATGGAGCTGGGTTGGATCCCCTGAAATGGATACATCTGAGCTTCAGATATTCTGTTTAATGACATTGTACTAAGAGCTAAAATTTAAAAGAATGCAGGAATCATCAACCTAAGCACAACTTCCTCCTCTCATTGCATGCACATAGGAGAGTTCTGTAAGATGGCTGAATCACTTGATCAGTTGGCAAGTGGTGTTACCAATGCCTGCCATCTATACATTTTGTCAAGTGGTTGAAGCGTCATGTTCTGTCCAAGGTTATATAGGAGACCTACCAGCAAAATCTCCTTGGAAGATGCACCAAATCATCTCATCTCCCATATCATCTGGCCACAACCCACAGGGCAGTCCCTGTATGTTTTGAGATTTGATCTTTGCTTGCTTTGGGTAGTAGTAGATCTGGTTGTTGTATGCCCCTTTGGGCCTTAGGTCAGTTATATTGTTCCTATAGGCTACAAACTTACATTATTTATTCAAATAGAAGATGACCCTGATTATAAGATGACCTCCTAATAATTAGATTCAATATATGGAAGATTTGTTCCAAGTATAGAATCTAATGATTGGAGATTTGCCTGGAATTTGTTCCTCTCCCACTAATGCAGCAGGGAAAATAAATTTGGGGGTCAGGTTCCCCCTTGCTCTCTTTTCCCCTTAATCTTTTCCCCCTAGCAGTCCCTTCTCTCTCTCCTTACTGTTAGGCCCTACTTTCCTTGGTCACATTAAAATGAGGAGAAAATTTGAAAACAATAACATTGAAATTGTGCTAATTAGCCCTGACTTAAAATTGGGACCAGTATTTTTGGGATGCTCCAAAAATATGCAGATAAGGTGCAGGGCAACCTGATCTGACTTCACCTCATGGAGGGTGAGGCCACACTAATAATATGTGACAGACTGACGGGAGGTGGGGGCGATGGAGGGATTCTGGGTGAACTGTTTGGAGCCCTGTTTGTTGATGTTTACCAGGCATTTAAGGCTGGTGAAGAAACAGGACTCATTAAAAATAGGATAGAACTGCACAGCTCAGCTGTGGAAGTAAAGAGGGATAAAAAATGTATACAATGTAGTGGCTCACCATGACTTCAAGAAGAGTTGGCGGTGAGGAGTGCACTTAATGGGCACTGTCATCTGTATTATTCAGATGGGCTGCACTAATCTATCCTTGTAAATTCTAATGTTTGCCCACAGGAAACTATTTTTTTTTATAGTCATGCTCAGCATTGTCTGCATTTAATCAGTTTCATAGTTGATTTTCATTCCTGAGCACAGGCTGCTTTTGGCCATCAGTTTAATGATAGCCATTGAATTTAAAATGGTTTTCTTGTATGCGAGTGCAAGACAGGGGGAGGGGGGAAGCATGCTGATTGGAGAGAAAAATCTTATCTTGTATTAGAGTAAATATGGTATGTTCTATTAGGGAAATCTTATGGAGAGATTCTGAAACACAGTCTAATAATGTAATAGCAGGTATAATTAAAAATTCTTTTGTAACTTATTCTTGTTATCATGTGCTTGGTACTTCTGATCTTTGATTACCAATTAGAATAAACCAAAACAACTTTTCTTTTGTGGAATAATGATCAATTCGTCTCCCCAAAAATGTTACCAAGGCAAGATGTATTTAAAAAAATCTGTAAAAAGAGCTTGAATACGATAATATTATCTGAGGATTTTGAAGTAGAGGAGTAAAGATTATTACCTTAATTTATTGTAAGGTGCCATAAGGTAAATGTAAAACTTAATGGCTGTCACTGCAAAATAAAAATAAAGGGGCTAGAGAAAAAACAACACGAGCACTTTTAGAGACTGAGTTTACAGCTCATTAAGTTGATGCTAAATATCAGCCTATGAAATGGGTCTTAAAATCTCTGTCAAAAGTTTGCCAGAAATGTGTTTTTTAATAACAGTATCACACTGAATACACCAGAGACCTTAATAACATTTGAACTGTCACTTTTCCAGGCATCAATAAATTTACAAAGAAACTTCGAAGTCCATATGCAATTGATAACAATGAGCTACTTGACTTCCTTGCCAGAGTCCCTTCAGATGTACAAGTGGTGTGTATATTTTTTTCATTCTCATCTAGTTGTCATTTTAATATAAAACACTATTAATCCTATATTATTGTGTGTTGATTTTTAAATTGTGTTTGGACTTTGCATTCTCTGGGTCAAATAAATTAAAACTCAAATAAGGGGGTAAAATCCAGTTAAACTTAAGCAAGTTTGCTGTACTTTTCTGGTTGAGGAGTTAGTTATTGCCATGGTTGTGCCTTTGAGGATCCTCAGGGGCAAGCAGTAAAAAAGAAGAATGTTTGGGAGATGGCAGTGGGTGACGGAGTGTGTATTAACCAACCTCCAGGGATTAGGTGAATATCATTGGAGTATTGTACTGCTGGGTTTTTTTGTAGGAAGTGCTGCTGCCTGAGGCCATCAGCACCTGAAGGGAGGAAATAGGAATGCCAGATAATGAAAGGAAATGCAGTAATGCAGAGCCAGTGGCAGGCTATTTTGCCCGGTATCTTGTGGTAGCACTGTAAAATTTAAGATACTGCCACCTGTTTTTCTAAGGTGAGAATTTTTGTTTTATTTGAGAATTGCGGTGAAGTCACTATTTTTTTTAAAAGAAAATGAGTGTTAGATGTGCTTATATTGTGGTACAGGATCTTTGATATGAACTCTTAAGTATAAAGGCAAGTTAGAGCATAAATCAGTAGTTGTATTGAGAAGCTGATTATGTTTTCAAGTATTTTCAGGTGCTGGTTTAATTCAGCCCTGGTGTGAGTACGAGTTATATACACTAGATCTGAATCTAGTCCCTTCCATGGTGAGCTAAGTTTAAGTTTGAGAATGCATTAAAAAAAGCAAACAAACTCAAGAAGCAGATTTGAAGGAATTTTGTATCCATTTCTTTAAAGTGGATATTGCTTATTTTCAATGTAAGATCTTGGAGAGGGGAGAGAGTGTTCTTCACTAACATTTACATCAGTTCACTGTTTTATTTCCTGGCAGGATATTCCTTATGCTGTTTTTCCTCCTTACTCCAGATCTATCATTCCATTGTTTTTGTATCCCAGCTGCAGATCCCACACTGTGTGCATGGAGACAGCACTTTTTCTCCCTAGGAAAAAAATAAAACTCTCTCATTCTTTTGCTAGTGAGTTGCCACCTGACCAGTTTCTCTCTGAATATTGTGTTTAAACAGGTGCAATACCAAGAACTGAAACATGATCCCAGTCACAGCCCGAGTAAGAGGAAGAAAAACAATCCTGGCTAACCAGCTTCATGTTCCAAGAGGACTAGCATCTGCTGGGGGAAGATAAAAGGAAAAGCCCAAAGCCTAAGCAGCACTTCCTTTCTTTAAGCTTTTTATTTTGCCTTTTTATCCAATGGAGAGAATTTGTAAATATTGCATAAAGGTATTTACCATTGAAACTATACTTACTTACCATTGTAGAGACAAATTTGATGAAGGTTTAAAGTATGGCTTATGCTTGTGCAAAAGCCTTATAAAAAACATAACCCATTACACGAATTAATGTAAAATAAGAAGTGGCAGATATTTTGTAATGTAGGAGAAGGCACATATAAATAAATATTCAAGTCACGCTGATTAAATCTGCAAAAATGTAAATTTAAATCTGATTCAAAAAAGGCAAGTGAAGTTTTATTTGTGAGCATTAATATTTGTATTCTGTAAGTCTCCATTACGCTTTTTCTATGTTTATACATTTCAAGAGAAATACAGTGCAATGGAACCTACTGCACTTCAGTTTTATCAGAAATCCTGAACTTTAGATCCCAATGTTAACATCTTGTACAACGTATTCATGCTGACTAGGACTGCTTGTAAGCTCATGAAGTGTATACCAAGTGTGAATCCCTTTCTGGGACTCCATTCACTGAAGAAATTACCTGCCACTTTTATCATTCCATCATAAGATTTTAAAATACATACATCTCTCTAAAAATACTGCCAGGTTTGTAATTGCATATGTAACTTTTTATATGTACCACTAATCTTAATTTGTACTAACTAGTTTGCACCTGACCTCAGTACTTCATTCACTAAAAAAAAATATCATCACACTAAATCCATCTTGCTTCAGGTGTCAGATTATGAACACCATTTGTGCATATACAAATTTTAATACCAAACTTACAGAAAATGTTTTTGCTTTTTAATTGCAAGGTCATATTTTAAATGCTTTATGGCATATTTCATTATGTGTTACCCATGTGAAATATAGTGTAAAAATGCAGTGTGGTAAAAGTGATATTCCAGTTTATTTCTTTAGTTAATTATATAATTGGTCCTTCTGATACAGCTGCGCCCTATTGCATTGCATGTAAATTCAATGAAACATATAGAAAAATGGTTTCTATTTAAAAAATTTTAAATAGTTGTTGGATAATGAATACTTTGGGACATAGTCTCACATCTCTGCATGGAGAGTTATACACCTGGCTCTCCATATAGCAAGTTGAGAGTACATTACTAAGGGCCTCATTGTATGTCTGCTACTTAAATCTCCTTGTGATGTCAGAGGGAATTTGGTCCAAGTGAAAACAGAAGGACTACACCCTCAATAACTCAGCCAATCCATGCCTACCCCGTGAAACATCTGGCTTTTTGTTGCAATTACTGAGAAAGTTTGTATTGCAATACTGTAACAATACATTTTGATAAAAGATATTTAGGAGGAATATGCGGGGAGTTGAATGTATATATTAATGTCTAAAGAATTATTCTTTAGCTGCATTGCTCTTTAGAACTATTTTGAAATTATTTTTATGTTAAAGATATGTTGCTAATTAATGTTTCTTATAGGAGAACTATTTTGATTGTTTCTGTTTGTACAAAGCTCTTGAAAGAATGCCAATCATATTACCTTTCTGTAGAAAGGCTCTGACCTAAATATGCTCCAAATAGATCATCATGTTATAGTGATCTATTTAAAAGGCATACATATCTATCCTGTCATCATTCATTGCTGAAGAACAATACACCATTAACAATGTCAACCTTACTAACGACCTTTATTGATAAGACTTTTGTTTGCAATAACTTTCAATTTGATAATGTAAAAAATTGTTCTGCACCGACAATGTCTACAGACTTCCTCAGATGTACTGCAAGCCTTGCATTCTTTTGCTATTGTCCATCATTCTGTGTGAAACTTCATGTTTGTTTAGCTGTACTCAATTTTCATCTGTTTATTTCAGTGATAGCGTCTAACATATGTCCATTTCCTGCATTAAACATAGGCACTTTTATGTATATCAGTATTTTAGGTATTTGGCAGCATTTTTCTTTGTTATCCTACACCCACATGTTCCTATGTATTATATGGTGAAAGACATATCAACTGACGCTGAACGAAAACTTAATTTTTCAGTATTGAGTGGTATTTTTCAGGATCAAAATTAAGAGGAGGAATTCTGGTGGAGTGGGGAATCTACCGGTTAATAAAATTATTTAAATTATTTGATGCCTTCACTATTTACAGTCTCACTACATGCAGAATGCATTAAAGCAACACCATTGCCTTAAATGCACCTTCACAGGGTTATCTGCACCAGTAAGAAAACAATTTCTTCACCAAAATGTCAGTGATTTGGTTATGAGCCCATTCTGTCTCTGCCACATGTTCAATTTAAGGCATGATGGAAGCCAGCCAAAATATATGGGGCACATTTTGTTGAATAATTTTGTGGCTGGTTTCCCATTTTGTCTCACTATTAATTGCCTGAACATGTGGCCAGGTTACTATTTAAGTTGCTATTAACAAATTAATCAAGCCTTAAGTGTAACATCTGCCAGGAGCCTTAATCAGAAGGACTCTGGGTTTTATTCATAAATCCACGACTAACTCAAAATATGAACATTACTTGGGCTGGTTATTCCTCAGTTTCACTTTGCAAAGAAAAGAAATGGTTCTCACAATGGTATTATGGCTTTAGTGAAAGGTGCTGCCATAGTGCAGATAATGTTTTGAATATTTTTTTTCACCTTTACTTATACTGCAGAAAGTTTTGTTATCCTTGAGTTCAAATATTAGTGAAATATAAATGGTTTAATTTTAAAAGGCCCAATGAGCGATAGCATTAATGTTAATTTTAACTCCTGTGGTTTACTGTAACTTCAGGTGGTTAATGAAAGAGTTCAGAGGACTACAAGCAACCAGGCAAAATGAGATACAAAGTGACATCATGAATAGGAAGAAATATACCCACCTCCCTAATGAAACAGTAGTGTACCAAATGATAGTCAATAAAAATTTATCTTTACTGCCATTTAACAAATCAGTGAAAAATCTAAGATAACCCTGTTAAGCCCTGAAGTAGCAATAGTTTCACCGGCTGTCAATAAAAGCAGCTCCCTCCCATTTCTTCTTAACCTGTCCCCCTAAGAGAGGCTATGTTTGCAGATGCATGCTAGCTGCTTTTGATTTTGCAGCCGGCAAAACTTCTGAAAAAGGAGAGAAACTTACATTTTCTTTTCCCAGGGGAGGCAATTTCCAGATCACTTTGCAAGAATCACTTGTATCAAGTGAAGGCAACTAGAGACAATTCTTTTTTTGAAATGGCAACTTTTAGGCTTTAGGTAAAAGCCTTCCTTTCCCATGCCTCCACCAAGATGAATTCTTTGATCTTCTACCATCTCCAGACTTTTGAGACCAGAACAGGAATTACAGGTATGGGGCAATGCAAACTGTTGGAGTACTTAGAATAACTTCAGCCTAACCAAAAAGAAAAACACAATGTAAAGGACACTGATCTTCAAATCCCTGGCTCCCAGAAAGGGATGTGTTTTTTAGGCCGTAAATGGGATCTGTATAAACATGAACACTTACAAAACCCGCCATTATGTTTTTGAAAGCACTTGCAGAACTGGGTGGAAGGTGAATACAGCTGAGCATGAAACAGTTGTGTTTAGAGGGTGGGGAGGATGTTTGGAGAGCTAGAGAAAGGAGTTGACAAGAACAGATCACCCAAGCCCTTGGAAGCTAAAAAAAACAAAATAGTGCCAAGGAGCATGTATCACTAGTGTTTGATAGCCCTGGAGGGTATGTGAAGGAGCCAGACAGGTGAGAGCATCAGGAAAAGCAGGTGGCTTGCAGCAAGATCCATACTAGGTGCCATACAGGCTTTGCATTACAATAATAAAACTGGAGAATTTAAGGTTTTTGTAAGTTATATTAGTTCAATAAAATAATTGTTGAAAATGCTTCTGAACTGAGGGGGTGGGTAAAAAACCAAAAAGCCCCGAGCCACTTTGCCCAGACAAATCTGGAAGTAAGGAAAAGCTACTTCCAGCCCCTAATAGTTACTAGCACAATATCCAGAACAGTTTAGAAAAACAATACTGTAATCCTAAAGGATGAGAAGCTCTTGTTCGCTGAGGCAGAAGGGTGCTTTGTGCAGGGGAAAGGCTTGTCTTGGGCCCATCTTCTTGGACACACAGGAAGCAGTGCATGAAGTGATCATGCATAACCTTATTACAGTAATCCTCTTGCCTTCCCCTATTCCTTCTAAATGTGGCCTGTTCTTCAATAATGAATGCTTTGGAGCAGGAGCTGTCTTTAATAAGGTATTGTTGCAGCTCATAGCGCCATTGGGCCAGTTATTGGCTGGGGCCTCTTGGTGATATTCTTAATGGTTATAATACTCTAATGTAAGTAATACAAGTAATTCTGCTATATTTGCTTCATGGAGAATCTCTTGTTTAATTTAACAAAAACGTAAACATGGTTCTGTCTGTGTTGCCGGAAGAATAAAGACCAATGGCGTCCCCTCTGGCCTCTGGCAGATGTTTCTCCTTCTACATTATTTAGTTATCTGTTTATTTCCATTGTTTAGGGTGGCTAGGAGCTGCCTGTGAAACTCTTCAAGATTATTTCAGGTAAAAATTAGGATAGAAATTGAAACGATCAGACTTAAACTGTATCTATAGCATTTTGATATAAAAGGAAACTATCATGGGGTTGCTAAGCAGGATGATAAGAACAGGGTTATTGCATATGCGGCTTTAAATGCTTATGCAGCTGCAGAACATAAGAATTAAACTACTTTTTTATTTGGGCTAACATATACTAATGCACAGAGTCTGTACTCTATAGTTAAAGGGACAAATGAATTTGCTTGAACAACTGAGTTATTTCAGTCAAATCAGAATATTGCACTTTATTTTGGCAAAGTTTAACAAAGGCTTCAAGAAAAACAGGAAAGCTGTTTTCTAAAGGGTGTTATGGTCTTTAGCAGGACCTTGTATTGGAGTCAGAATATTTTAGGGGTGGATATAAGAGGGTAATTCTAATGTAGAGGTTGGCAACCCATAGCCTGTAGGCTGAATCCAGCCTGCAAGGCCATTTGATCTGGCCTGCAAAGTCAAGACTCTGGTAGCATTTCACTGGCCGGGCAGTGGCTGGGTGGTGAGGTAAGTGGCAGCAATGGCTGGATTGGAATGGCTGGCGTGCCTTGGGCAGAACTTGGTAATTTTACTCTGCCATTACTGAAGCATTGCTGCCCTCTGTATTAGTGAAGTCTCCAGCCTGAAACACATTTTCCCCTTGCAATAGTCTGGTCTTTTGCTAAGTCCTGTTGCTCCTAATTACTTGCAGAGATTTGATTTTTAAAAAAAACCACCATTTGGCCCCTTTCTCTAGAGGGCAATGCTAAAGCTGTGCTTTGACCACACTCTTTCCAAAACAAACATAATGACATTTAAAAAGAAAATGACATTTTAAATGGCTTACATTTGTAGCTGATGTACAAACTGTCAAATGCCAGGAAGTTCAAAGTTAGGTCTGCTATTTAGATTTTTAATTTAAGCTGAAGAGAAGAGGGTGAGAGAGATCCTCAGTGATATAGTGCAGTGGTGGGAAATTATGTTCTGCCCCTGTTTGGGGGACAAGCTGTGGGGTTAAGTGCCCACCAGTCCTTCAGATCACAGGATCGCTGTGCAGCCTGGCACAACTGATGCTAAGCAGGATGGTAAGAACAGGGTTATTGCATATGCGGCTTTAGGTGCACTGTCAAATCTCTACACGGAGGCTTATATGTCTGTCCTTGCTACTCCTGGCTAACACTGGTGCATTAGTCCCTCAGTTTTCGTAAGCACTAAATTAAATGACCCATTGGAAAAAGGAAAATAATACCGTACATTAAGGATGAACTATTTTGAATTTCCTGGATACTGTCTGTGTCTCTGCTTGAAAATTAAATCCTTCTTTGTACTTGATACACAGTCAATGAAAAGTGAGGTGCAGTTGATGTTTGACAGTCTGGACGGTTCCTATACTGATACATTGTATTACTTTGTGTTGGCAGACCCCTACAGAGTGAGCATCTTCAGCTGACACTCCACACATCATCAACCTTTTACCCTACACTTCATAGCTACCTAACACATGTGCACATACCAAGCAACACCCTGATCTACTAAAATAACTCAATATTCAATGTTTGGAGAACTAGTACATGCACATGCTGCTTATTTTTACTGGCTTACCCTTTTCTCAGTGACAATCTACAAATGAACTTTGGTATTTTTCCAAATGCATGTTGTTTGTTCAAAACAGTTTCACAATCTTGGATTCAAAATGTAGTCTCTCACAAATTGGATCTATTTGTGCCATGTCCTTTACCAAAGGTAAACAGACCTACTGCAATGTTTTTCAAAAGCACTGAAGTCCCCTTGACTTTCAGTAACTTGGGGATCTTTGTACACCTAATTAACACTGTCACTTCATAGAACCAGTTAACCCGTCCACTGTACTATGTCCGTGTAGCAGCACTATTTGTTTGGAAGCCAGTCTGTACAGAGCGACATGGAGACACCAGTTAGGGCTGTGCTGCAAACTAAGTTACTAAGGAACTTTTGAAAAATAACCTTAATTGTTTCTGAGTGGCAATGATGTCAATCTTTCAAACCAAAGTCTGGCCATTTAATTTCAGTTACAGAATAAATAATATAGCCTGCTACCAAATTCAAGCAATTATACAGTCTATGTAAAATGTTGAACTAGATAAAACATTTTTGAAACACAAAATTAAGAGCCTTTGGCTCTTAATGACCTGTAAGAGAATGGGATATATTCAGCCTTGATAAGTGAAAAGAAATGGAAAAGCCCACTCCGCCCTTTGCTTGGAGTCTCTACAGAGATTTAAGTAGGGTGACTGGTGGCACTTTCTTTCCCTTTCATTATTCCTATCTAGTTGTTCAGTATGTTTTTTCAGGGCAAGGGTCGCATTTCCATAAACCATGATGTGTCTCTCACATGTTGTAAAAAGTATTGTGCAAAATATTTAGGCATTAAAAAAATCTGGATAGGGTAACAAAGCAGGAGGTAGCAGTTCAAGACTTTCCTCAGAGTGGGGGGACTTCAAGCTGCAACCTCTTTCCCTCCTTCCTAGGAGAACATCCTACCCAGTGGCATTTCTAGGATGGGGCACTTTCCATACTCAACCCCTATGTAAAACATATGTTACAGTACATGCACACGTGTGCGTAAGTGCCTGCACACATACCAAATTCAAGGTTAAAACGGAAACAGAGTTCAAGAGGGAACATTGTTTTCTAGCCTGATGACTACTTGGGAGTGTGGAAACCTGGTTCCTGTTCCAAAGAACTTTTATGTATTTTGCTTTAACCACTGGATGAAACACAGGGCAGGTGTGAATCCCTTAAGGGCAGGGGCAGCAGACTTGGTGCACAGGCCAAACCTGCAGTTCTGAAAGAGGAGAACAGGAGGGGTGAGAATAGAGGGGTGCAGCATTTTCACCCATGCTGCAACTCCTAAACAGTTTCTGGTCAAGCTGCTGCTACTGCTGCCATGTGCTCTGCTGGTCCTGGCTGTCACTCTTAAAACAGCATCTGCTGCTACCAGGCACTGTTTTGAAGGTGCTGCTCTGTGTAAGCCATCGGGCTGCTTCTGCTGCAGGGCACGGATACCGGGGGGGGCAAAAGGCACCCCTTCTAACTTGGCAGCTGGGGCAGATGCCATTCCCACCTACCCCTAATTACACTACTACTTAAGGGAATAGAAAGATCTTAACCCAGATCTTCCACATCAGGGCCAAGTGCTTTAACAAACAGTCTGCTGGATAAAGTGAGGTGACTCATGTCTTAAAACACAGGTGTGAGCCTTGTTCTGTTTTTGAAAGGCACATTGTAAGCACTTACCATCAGGTCCTGGGCTACAGATCCCAAGCAGATGGAGGTGCCTCTTCATACTGCTGAGTAAAGGGCTAGGTTTGAGAGACACCGTTTTTTCCTCTGTGTTTCCTATTGGTTAGCGCTAGGCACCACTGCATTCAGGGTGATGACTATCAGGCAGCTTCTGTGCATTTGTTTTGTCAGCGGCGGATCCCATTTGGAGATGTGCTATCTATGGAAACCTTAACACAGGTTTCCAGATTCCATTGTGGGAACAGGTAAGGGCCAAAAAGATTTGGCCCTGCACATTTACCCAACAGATCTGTATTTCCAATTAATTTTGTGATGATGATTAGACAGTTTTCATTCTGATTACTATGCCTGTTTAGAAAAGGGAAAAATATTCTTAGAAACTATAAAAGGCAAACATTTACAAATAGTGACCATACAGCTACTTCCAGTTCTTTTGAAGCAGTTCTTTTTCTTCTTTCCAATCACCTCCAAAGGCATGAGATTAGCACCCTTTGACAGGACAGACAGTAAACTTGCAGTATTACTCATGGCTAGCACTCACTGTAGGCAAACTAGATAATACAATTTCAAAGCTTTTTCTCTTAAACCTGATACTGCTGTAGTACAATACACATTTGAAAGCATTTTTTTCTGGATTTGTCAAGAAAAAAGAACTTTAATTTAATAACAGTAGTGCACTCCCTACAAATACATCTATGGTAGAGCCTTTGATAAGTGTGCCCGTCGTTTAATCTTATCAGTTCCCTCCCTGCTTTTTTGTGTTGAGTTTGAAAAGACCCATCAGGGAACAAGTAATTCTTCATGTTCCATGAACACTCCTAAAATCAGAAGGGGCTGATAGAGAAGATATGTTATCATAAATCCACATGGTATCCATATGAAAAAGTTCAATCTTTAGCAGTTTAAGAGCCATTATAGATAGCATGTCCCCCACACAGAGAGGGTCTGCTTTGAACAGGCTTAAACTAATGATTGGTTGACCACCTCAAACTGCCAGATCATATTCCTTCTCAAAGAAAAAAAAATCAGTACCTTTAGAGGTATTCTTGTGACATGTAAGATAACACATAAAACCTAATTTGAAACTAACCAAAACCCCCCCTAAAAATATCAGAATTTGTGTTAGTACCACAGCATCCATGAGAAGTAGAAAATGCCAGATTTAAGAATAAATGTGTGACTGGAACAGTGACAGGTTCAGCAAAATAATCACTATTAAAAGTTAAAAAGAATGTTTATAAGGGTCTGGTTGGGTAACAGCTATATTTATACTAGAAAGAAATCACTGCATCACTCCCAAATCTATCTTCAATACATTTTTAATCCAGCTGTTGTCTGAAAAAAAGATACCTGAATATTGTCTTAGCACAGATTAGCAGAATCTAATCAAAATGTATGCTATTTGTAAATATGTGAGGAAAGTCAGTTTTGTTCTGCTTATAGCAAAATAAGAGACCCTCATTACGAGATCCTTTTTAAGCTATAAAAAGCATAGAAGATCAGTTATGAGAGCTGAGAAGTATTGTTCATTACTTTAGACTTTAACTATGTGAAAGTGCCCAGGAATGACAGACAACATTTTGGGTCACGCTCTCCTGGACTAACAAGCTTCATAAAGTGGCAGTTGTTTTTGTTTTCATTCATTTACATTCAAGATTAATAACAGCTTTCTGCTGGCAATGGAGTAGTACTCCACGGTGGAGTTTTTGATGGAGAAAACTCCAGGTTACATCCTAGATTCTGTTATGTTGTCCATTTGAATTCAAGAAAATGTGTAATGCTTTTCTGTTTCTACCCTTATTTCCTATACCTATTTTTCTTCTCTTCCAAATTTAGAATCTCTTTGAATGTAGCAGTCTACGATAGTATTTCCTACTAGCTATCCTGGCAAAGAATGCATATTTTCTATTTTTCCCTATTCCTAGCAAGTTTAAATAGATAACAGTGCCCAGTCCTACTGAGCCAAGCCCATATGCATTTTTAAAGTAATTGTATTAGTCATTTAAAGCATTCTTTTAAAATATACTCTAATATTCAGTGTAGTCTTCAAGCCTTAAAAATTTCACAAGGGATTTCCTGTCCTGCAGGGCAAATTCCATTGACTGTTACTGAGTTCCTCTAAGAAGAAGGCATTTTTGGTAAAGGAAACGTGGTATTTTAAGTTTCCAAACAGTACAGAAATATGCTACCAGTGGTACCTAAAGAGAACATCTCTTACAACAACCTGTTAAACAAACCTGAGGGTTTTTTTCCCCACTGGAGACTAGAAGTTTGGTTGTTAAAGATGTCTACAAAGATTTAATGTACTTTGCAAGATGTTTGACTTAGCTTAAATTAAAAATTTGCTGTATGTAGTATCATTAAAGCACATGTTAAATAGATTTAAGAACAAGTTAACTGACAGATCTTAAAAATAGTAGCTAATGGAGAATAACTATTGAATGGGGTGCTCCTTGTGATATTCCCTTGGGACTGATGCTGTTCAAAAATTTCATTTAATATCTGGAAGTAAATGTAAAAATCACTGCTGATTAAATTTGTGGATGACAAATATTGGCAGAATGATAATGAAGATGGCAGTTATAGAGTGAGCTGGATTGCTTGGTAAGCTGGGCCCATTCAAACACGTGTTTCATTATAGCTAAATACTAAGTTATAGAAAAGCAAAGGAATGCAGGTCATATATAATGACCGGGCACTGTCCCTGATGTATATTACTCAGAAGCTACAAACATTTTATCCTGGGACGAAGTGAAATCATTCAGACACCTGTGCCCATTGCACTGTAACTGAGCTGGAAAAGGTTCACAGGGTAAAAAGAAAAGTGCTACCATTTTGTCCTAGGACATTGTGAAGTGTAGCTGACTGGTTATCTCTGGACTGTATGGAATCATGTGCAGAAAAGGGGCAGCACATTCTGCTGCTCACTGAACTGTGATTAGAGTGGTGATGTGTGTACACGCCAATCCCAGGACATTTCTGTTCTAGGACAAACATAAGCACAATTTGTCCCAGGACAAATGCAATGTCTGTTCCTATCCTGAAAGGATCTAGGGCTTTGAGTGGACTAGATAGTCTATATGAGTTATAAGGTAGCCAAAAGGGCCAATGTGATGCTTGGGTGTATAAAAGAAAGTAGAAATGGGCGGGGGTTTGTCATTACTTTTGTGCAGAATTCATGAGACTACAATATTGCATAAAATGCATATACTAGAACTTTAAATGAGATATTGGAAACAGTTTTACTGAAGTATCAACAACGTGATCTTTAAAATCTATGAAGAACACACAGGACTTCTTAAAGCCTCACCTGGAAAATAAATATACAGCAAAGTATGTGGAAATCTTAAACTATATTTATTTACCTTAGAAAGCTTAAGAACCACTCGTTTCAAGGAACATAGGGTGCCTGTACACAAGCCGGGAGGCTGCTCCAACGTGCGTCAGTGCAGACTGGATTGAGTCGGCTGGAGTGTAGTAATTACCATGCTCCAGCCAGCCTCTGCATATTGTGTATCAGCGTCCCCGTGCTTCAAAATGGCAGTGGAGGCACTTATTTGAAAAGCTGCTGCTGCCATTTTGAAGTCCTGGGGACGCTGATACACGAGACATTCAGGGCACTTTAATCAGACTGGCTCTCAAAGTTGCTCTAATTAAAGCACCCCTTCCAGCCCTGGAGCATGTGTTAAAACATCCATAAGTATTGTACATTTGGTGGACTGAACTGTAAATGTAGTCACAAAGCTAGCTATGTTAATGCAAATTAGCATTACTTCTGTCTAGCTCTTAACACTCACAAACTTTCAATAATACTGGAACTGTCGGAAAGTTAATTGCCAACAAAATATATTATTTAAACAGCACAACAGGTGTGCGCAACACTGTACAAGACTGTACTCTTAATTAGCTGGAACTGGTCTAAATTAGCTGATTAGTAACTAAAGAATGAATGTTTGAAAACAAGATAAACCCAAAATACATGCTGTAAAATATCTTAGAAGGACTTCATCAGATGGAGAAAAAGATTTGTGCAAATGCAGTGGCATATATTATTTCTATTTATGTGGCAATGTGAAAGGCAAATAATGCATGTTAGGAAACCACTAAGTCAAAACTCTGTTCTGAAACAACATTTACTGACAACACAGTGATTCAAACAATATCTTTGCCTGACATTGCTGGCTCTTATCAGTGTACATTTGACAACACCAGGGAGTACTTCCACACTGAGCTGTTGAACTATTGAACAATAGTGAACCATCAGTGAGGGTCACACTGGGTATAAGTATGTGTATAAACTTAAGATTCTCACCCCTCTTGGCATGGAGTGAGAATACTGCAGACAGTGTGCTAAGTGCCTGGGAGAAATACCCCTCTCTCCCCTGAGAAGAGGGGTATTAACATGTTTTGAAAGTACTGTGAACACGTTCTACTTAGCCAGAAAAACAGTGAGAACAGTTAGGGGCCTAAGGTTATAAAGAAGTACTTTTCAAGTGGAGAAACCTGAGAAAAAGCTATTCTGTGGCAGGAAGAAACTGCTTTAAAGTTAAAGCAAGTACCACAAGAATGTCCTGCATACCAGAAAGGAAAATAGATAACGTTTTGTCAACTTAGTTGGTCTCAATCTGTTGCAATTATTATTTCACATTAATACCTGCAAGTTTTACACATTTCACCTAAAAGTTTTGGTGCTTTGCCACACAAATGTTACATTTTATAAAGTTAATGAGAAATGTATGCTGTGCATTAGTTAAAAGTTACATTTAAAATCTTGGGTTTAGCTTTGTGATGTGCTCTCCTGAGAACACACAAGGTAGAGTTAAAATAAATTACATTAGGTGATAAACCAGAAGCTTTTCCCCTCTATTTTTAGACATCAAACATTATAAAGGAGACTGGAAAAGGAATCCCCTGTACAGCAACTGAGAAAAAGAACTCTTAAGGTCACCCATGCAGACCCTGACATGCTGTTATCTCAGCTCAGTGCACATCATCATGAACTCATGAGGAGTTATTCAGTGGAGGAGCAAGAGATCAGGAGATCCAGAAGTGGCTTAACACCACCATAGTCCCCCTACTTATAGGCATAGAGCAAAGCCATCCTCTCAAGTTTCTGTTTTGGACTCAGTGCTAAAGAAGCAAAGCTCAGCTTCCCTGGTTATGACAGAGACTGGAAGCTAGCTTTGGAATGAGGGTACAGAGGGGGAGAGGTGGACAAGGAATGTAAGTTTAGGAGATAGAGGGAAAAGGGGTGAAGTGGGGGAGGACACAGACCAAAGCTGGGAAAAAACTGAGACTGGATGGGGAACCTGACAGGGAGCAGATTAGAAAGAGAGGAATACATGGGAGAGGGGAAGACAGATTTGACAAGAAGCTAGGATGACAGAACTGACTGGGATTGGCTTGCTAAAAAGCTTGGAAAAGTCATGGTAGGGGGAGGAAGGACTGAGATGGGATAGCCCAGAGAAAGAGAAAGTAAAATAGTAACAGGAAACATGGTTGGGAAGGGGAAGTGACTGAAGGTGCAGATGTAAGTTTGAGAAAGCTGCGTGTAGAACATGCCGTATGGATATTTTAAATCTTCCAAGTTGGCAAATGCAAGAACATATAGATAGCCCATGAAACCCTAATCCATCCCCCCTACTGAGAAAGCTGTGTTAATTAGTTTTTAATTGCATGTTCACCCATTTGTCATCCTCTTTTTCCCCTTCCAGGGCCCTGTCTCATTCAGCACAAAGAATGGACAGTATTCACTTAATAAGCACGTATTGAATATCTTCTATTTTCTCTACTGGCATGTATGCCTCTTTATCTTATTAAAAGTGCATGATTCAACCCCTGATTTGAAGACAAAGCTATTTCTTCATGAGGTGTCTGCTAACCACCCCCTTCCCATAAGTGATTTAACAATTAATAAACTCACTCTTCCACCACTTCTAGTACATGAGTAGGTACTGAGAGGCAGAGAGATTAGGATCAGAAGTGCCTACTACATTAGTCACCACCTCTGAAGACGTCTAGTCTTTAAATGACTTGACTAGAATCATGTGAGAACTGTGACAGATGCCTAGACAGGATCTAGCTTCACAGGGTGGCATTCAACTGTCTTAATCATGAGACTGTCTCTTCTCTTCCTGCAATTTCCCATCTCGTTCATTACATACCTTCCACCTGTTGCAATAAACGCTGTGGGGGTCTTGTACAAAACAGCCTCATTCAGTACATATGTTGAAAGGAATGGGAAAAAATTGTATGAGCACACAATTAAGGACTACAGACGCACAAGATGGATGAATTAAATTTCCATGAGCAATATTACTTCTGGCATTCTAACAGCTTGATTATGGAACCATAATGTTCTTTCACTTCTTTGGATGCTACAGAGTAGATAGATATATTTAAAGTAACTTACGAACAGAAATATGTAAACCTTAAAATAAGAGTTACATCTCTGACTAAGGACAAAATAGCAAGTATAGGGAGTGATTTTATTAAATAGCATCTCTCTCTAAAAAGTCAACAGAATGCCATTATAATTTTCATCTCTTAGTGATTCTTAAAATTATTTTTATTTTATCCCTTTGTTTTCTACTATGATTATTTCTCAAATTCACGATTAAAAATAATCCAATTAAGTATTACCATCTTAACTACATGCTTTGCATTCCTTGTAAGGTTTAACATCAGACTCCTTTCATATTTTTCTTTAACCAGGCATTACACTAGAGGGTTACAGTTACTATGCCATTTCATATGCAATGAAGGTTGGTTGATTGCCTAGTTGTTTTGTTACTCTAAGCACTCACACATCCAACCTGCATAGACCCCCTAACCTTACTTAAGCAGCATGTTCTGTGACATGTCTTAAAACAAACGTAATCAGTCATTAATAACCACTGAACATTTGTAATGAAGATCTGGTTCCAAGACTAAAACAGCCTGAGCATCTTCAGTGGATAAAGTGCCAGGAGAACATATATCTTAGCTGTGTGAAAGCTAAATGGAAGTTTTAATATGCATCAGCCAGCTGTATCAATGTAACTTATTCCCTCTAGTCAAGCAACACTAATTCCAGTAGGTGCTATTATCTACAACCTTACTTTGTGTTTTTTTAATAGACAAAAGTTACTGCTATAGAAGAATTGAAAATTGAACAATTGCTAATCTGCAATTCCTTTTAAAAGCTTAAGATCTGGGGGTGATTCCTAATCTGTTATCAAATCACGTTTAGATTTCATCATTAAATACCCCTGTAAAAGCAGTGTTTCCTTTTCTTCTTTATTTAAGGGCAACTGTTTTCCACTCCCTAATCTGTGCAGAGGAACAGGGAGGAAAAAGTAGTAAGAGATCCTTTACTGCTAGGTACCGGTACAAGTATAGCTTCCCTAAAATCTCTGCTTCTTTCCAATTTCCAAGCTTTATTTTTAGGCACAGGATTATAGTAGCTCCTTGCACAAAGTGCTTCTGTGCCTGTAGAAGATGATTCAGGACTTGTCCATTTTTCTGTAATTGATTACTAGATGTAACTAAGTTAATAGTGTATAAACTCACATCCTAAATTAGGTGAGAGGATTAGTTTACCAGTTTAGAGGATTTATCTGATGTAGTCTTCATGCGTTTGTAGTAACACAATAACATTAAGGGGGGGGCTGTAGTTTTTTAAAGATGTCCATACTTTAGTGAATCACCAAGCTAAAACTCCAGAGCTTGATGGCCAATAACTGGCAAGAACCTGTTGTGAAACTGCCCTTTGTAGTCCATCCAGAACTTCCTACTAGCAGAGCCAGAGTTACATCTTCACCACCACCACCTATGGCCCCAAGGAATGCCTCAGAATAAAGTAAGAGCATTTTGTATTCTGGTGAACCCTGCCAGTGTAGTAGATCTAAGGATGAAATGAAAATTAATATAGGTTAGAGCACTATCAACCTTCTTGTAACTTGTGTTCAGTGCTGAACTAGCCTTCAGCAATTGTAGTAATTTGGAAAGCAGAAAGGTGGCTTGACCACCATTAAACTTTCTTTGTTCAGCTAGCTTAAACAACCAAAGTCCTAGCACAAATGGTGATCTGAACCAGACTTTAAGCTGAACATAATGCAGGCTAAGACGAATGAGCAGGCGCTGCAGGGGCAAAAAATAAGTTAACCGAGTTCAACGGCATCCCTACATCAACAGCTTGCTATGAAAATATGGGAACTTCTAGCAACTAATATATATGTGCAGCATAA
Source organism: Crocodylus porosus (assembly GCF_001723895.1). NCBI lineage: Eukaryota > Metazoa > Chordata > Crocodylia > Crocodylidae > Crocodylus > Crocodylus porosus. The sequence continues at coordinate 62,846,969 of NW_017728909.1, read as the reverse complement.
AAATTAAGGTTTTAATTTAATTTAAAAATTATCATACCTAAAGTATCAAAGTACAATTTTTTAATATATTTTCCTGAAGAGAAACACTTCTACATAGGATAGGAAAAATAGATTGTGATTAAAAGTTGTGTTCCCCACACATTTTTTATTTATTGACAAATATTCAGAAGATTAGTTGCATAAAACAGGCCTATACTTATATGTTGGAAGTTACCAGATTAAGTTAAGGGTCAATAAACTTTGAAGCCAGTATTGATTATGGTCTACGTGGTGACAGAAAATGTACAGAGTGTAAGAAAGGAGGGGTTTAACTTAATGCAAATGATTTCTCCCTTGCTGAGGAAGACACAGGTATAAGGTTCAACCTAAAGAGCAGAAGGAATTTGTCACAAGAGTGATGGTGGCCAGAAGATGCAGTGGTTCAGAATGTCCTAAATGCAGCTTCCATGAGTGGGAAGTGCTAACAAAGCTTTATAACACTAAAAGGGCAAGCAGCCCTAAAGTCTGCTGGTGTTGGGACATGCAACGTGCACCCTCAGTGTTCACAATAATGAACCTAACTCAACACTGAACCAATGGAAAACATTTAAAAATCAATCTTAGTTATTAGAAATATGGAATTCAGACAGCCAAGTTGCTTTTGCCATAGTCTCCAGTGTTGCCAATAAGGCTTCCATTTGTTCTCCAGAAAAATGTTGTAGGTCCATAGATATTGTATGAAGAAAGTTTGGAAGCTTTTGGAAAGTTTCTAGCTCTCTAGTGAAAAGATCTACTAACCAATCAGCAACAAAGCTACTTCTCAACTTTCGGCCATCATTAACCACTAATGGAACTGAATTTGAGCAGCCTAGTTCTTTAAAAGTTAAAGTAAATGGTGAAGGCAGGTTATAAACGGAGCAAATGTTTAGCAACATCTTACTAAATAAAATCAACCAAAGTTCTGTTTGCTGGCTGTGGAAATCATCTTCTACATGTTCAGAAAAACTCTCAACTGTCTCTTCTGTGCAAACAATATCCAAAAGTTCTTGTTTTACTGGTATGGATTCCACATAATCCAGCGGGTATTTTCCAGAAGAGTCCTTCTGCTGTAGGAGCTCGGGTCCTGCATGAAAAAGTACAAACGGTTAACAGTAACAGCACTTTCAAGCCAGCAGCTAGGGGGCTGCTTATAACCTGTTTTTGTACTAAGTTATACTGACACATTGGTTACCTGTTGACTGCACAGCTGAGACATGTTAGAGGGAAACTTCAAGTCAGTTGTCTTATTAGTTGTGCCTTTCTTTATCCACTTATTTTACTATTTAAAAAGCATAACTATCTCTGGGGAAAAAAGCAACATACTACCTGTCTAAGTATTATCTCCCAAAACTTAGTGACAACATACAGCACACATAAAAATTACATTTATCGTATTAAAGTGTTGCTAAGGTCAAAATTCATTAAAAATTCTTAGCATCAGTTATGCATACCTGCTGAAGATACGCCCAAACACAATATTTACTTGCAGTGTGGTGGTGATTTTGGCTTATTATATTACTGGTTAAGTTAACACAAGGAGATCAAGTAACTTGTTTCGAATAATCCAGGTTCCTCTTAACTACTAATCACTTAGGTACACTAGTTGTTTTTAGCAATTTTTGTAATGCAAATGTTAGATACTTTAATAAACTATGTTTTAAGTAAATGGGCAAAATGTCCATGGTAGATTCTTTTTTTAAATATCCCCCAGATTTATTACTAGAACAGAACTGCCCACTTTGTAACAGTTTACAAATTTACTAAGTTAAACCTGTAAGAAAGAAAAATGAGTTAGGCTAATGCATAACAGGTGGTATATTCAAGGGTGAACACTTAAGCACTTTTAAGCTGCAAACCTGTGGTGTTATAAAGGCCACAGTTGCTTTCATGTAACTTCTCTTTGCCAGCCTCCCATTAAAAAAATTATATTTTAAATGCAGCAAAAGATAACTGTACTATATACATAGCCCTACATATGTACATAGTACATTCTGACTTTATCCTGCTTTAACTCTAATAGCGTGTATAACAATGTTTTTTTCTAACATCAATAATTATGCAAGATATTTACATAACTTTTGCAAGTTTTTTGGGGAAAAGCATTTTAAAAAGCTACTTCAGAAATACTCCAAATTACAGTTATCGAACCTGAGTGAAGTTACAATGAATGTATAATGCTGTCTCCACCATGCTGGTGTCAAACTACTTGACAGGCCAAAACCCAGAATGTGACAAAGGCAAAGATAAGGCTGCATTCAGCCTCTACAGTTGCCAGAAGACCTTGATGAATGCAAGTGCAAGTAGATCTCCTCCCCTAGGACAACAGGATCATCCACTGCCTATTCTTCACGAGGCGCAGGAAAAATGCACATCTGTCAGTGGAATGCCATTCTCTATTGAAGAGCTGGGCTTACTATAATATTGGCTCTTGCATCACTTAGACCGATTGAAGTGAGGCCAGGTATTGGCTTGGCATGTCAGATACATGGTTCAGTAGATAAATAAAACACCTGGGAGACACAGCACTGAAGCTTAGCAAATATGCAGAGGTAGAATAGCAGAGGAATGTATTGATTATGAGATGGTGTCTGTAAAACCAACATAAGTAGCCTTTAGGGGGCAGGAGAAGACTGTAAATACAGAAGTCTCTGCCAAAAAAACAAATATAATTTTGTCTCTCCAAGCTTAATTGAGTTATAAGCCACCTAAATACAGTGCATTCCTTTGCATTATGTGCAGAATGATTTCTTTCACAAAAGTCTGGACACATTTATTGGGCAGAAATCAGTTTGATACATTCAGTAGGTATGAACAGTATAAAGAACATAAATCTTTGTTTTAGCAGATGAATTAGATATCAACGGTCACTTTTGAGAGAGTTATTTGTATTTAGTTAGCTCATAAACATGGTTGGTTAATTTAATTTGTAGAGTCTCTCTCAAAATAAGATTTAAGCTTCCTGTCACTGGAAAAAAACTGTGAAAAGTATGATTGGTAAAGTGTATAAGAAGCAACGACTGATTGTAAAGCTATGGTATCCCAAATCACCATTATCCCTCCCAAACAGCAGCTATCACAATTACAAAATGGTCTTTTCTTTAACTAATTTCCTAGCAAATTTTTCTTTGAAGATAGTCACAGTTTTTTAGAGATGCTGAATAATTTTTCATTGAAATGTATATTATGTAGAAATCTAATCAGGTAAATATCTTTCTGTCTATAACATTACAATATAGATCAAAACAAAAAAAATCTGTAAAATTACTTAGTAGCTAGATAATTTTTGTTCATTCGCCAATGAGCTGAAGAACTGTATTTGAATCTTGTCATCAGAGTGTAAAACATTTTAAACAAACCACATGTATATTTAATGTTTTAATATAGGAATAACAGGTCATGGATATTTGATGTTTATTATGTATTTGTTTTGATGACAATCCGAATAAGTGAGAAAAGGGTAATATTTCTCTCTCTAGCATTCAAAACAGTTCGCTTTCAAAATTTGTTTTATTTTAAACAATCACTGCATTTCACCATCTCCTAAGAAGAAAGCTATGGACTTCACATGGACTCATCTAACACTGGATAATTTCTCTAAACCAGTTTAGCATAAATGCACTCACCCCCATGCTGAAGTAGCATCTTGCCAATTTCTACATGTCCGTTTGACAGCGCATCATGCAAAGGAGTCACCCCGTCCACTTGACTGAGCAGGTCTACCTCTGGACAACGTTGCAAAATTTCACGGACACACACTGTGCTGCCATGGTTACAGGCTTCATGCAAAGGCGTCCAGCCAGCATAGTCTGAATTATAAATCAAGGGAAGTTTTTAAAAAGCAAAAATTACAGTAAAATGCTCATAATATTATCATTCTATTTTTTAAAGAAAGCTGTGCTGTTTAAAAGAAACAGTACTGGTTATTTATACTAAATCTGCAATTGTTATTAAAAGTAAAAATTACTGAAAAAGTATTAGCTTTTTTTAAATTGCATTTTTAGGTATCGACAGAAGATATGGTTAGTAAATTATGATGCACATTCCTACAAAATTTAGGATATCAGTTCATAAAATCTTTGCTTTAAGTCCTGACTCCATATTATTAGAAGCAATTATGATTTTTTTTAAATCCTAACGTGAAGTGTTGCATTTCAAATTAAAATTACCAAAATTATGTATTAGTCTCAATATTTTGATTGAGTATAGAAAATAACTTACCTTTAACATTAATGTCTACTCCAGGGATAGAGAGGAGCTGAATCAATTTCTCCACTTTGTTTCTTATGCAAGCTATATGCAGGGCTGTCTCTCCTACCATAAAAAATTAATAGATTGTACTAGACTAGGCAAGATAGCTACTAAAGAAAATAATCAAAGTGCACAGAACTAGGAAATCTGGCTATGCGCCAGAAAATTCAATAATGAGTAAGATTTTCCTTTGTCCTGTTTAACCATCTTTTAAGAAAAATTCAAAAAAACCCCACAGAGCTTCTGTTCCGTCACAGATCCAGCAATGAAATTGTACTGCAAAAGGTTTAACACAGGAATTATCTCCCCCCAGTTCAAGGTTTAAAGCTTCAATCACACTATAAAAGCACTGAATGATCACAGAACACCAAAAATACTGGGTTTTGAAGCAATAAAAGTTTAGAGTGTAGTTGCCCTCCCTTAAATTTATTCATGAACCTATGTTGAAATGTATGGCTCTTTTTACACAGCATTTATAGCTTAATTCAAATGAATGTTTCTGGCTAAGCACGACTGCCTTTACATAGTCAAGTATAATTCAGAACTTCAAATCTGCTAACAGATGGTTTGCTGTCTCTCAATAGGCTGTCTGACTTGGCTACAGTAGTGGAAAGAAAGAGAGAGAGAGATGAATAAATGAAGGAGTTTTAATAATAATATTAATAATAATGATAATAAACCCTCATACCATTTACAGCTGACAAGAGTGTGGAAAACTGAACAGCAAGAGACTGAGAGCTGCTGCTTGAAGGTAAGGAAACGGTGCGATTCAAAACTTCAGACATGCAATACGCGATTTTGGTTTCACTAAGTGATTGCCTGAACAAGAGCCAGAGCAAAATCTTGAAGCCAGGTGAAAGATGATGCAACATCAGACAATTTAGTGATGAAATGTCTACATCAGACTACTTCTCTCCTGCTGGCACTTTTAGATTGATTTTGATTCCATTGACACAGTCCCTATGAAAATCTAAGTGCTGTACTAATTTCTTTCAACAGAAACAGTGCTCAGGATGTTAGTAGGGAGATGAAGAGTTTGATCCTGTTTTTGGCTCTACTCTTTTTAGTTTGCTTCCCTTGTTTAAAAAAAAAAAAGAAAGTAATCATTCACATTAATTTTGCTCATTAACTTTCCTTGAAGAAGCAGTGAAGAAAAAAGGCACTAATTTTTGAAGTGTGTGGCCTATCTCTTGCTGAAGCTCTGCTTTAAATCTCTGAAATGACTGAGGTCTTTATCCTCCAGTGTTTCTCTCTCAACTCTGAACATAATCCTTTGAAAGATGAGGGGTTTCTGTTGCCAATTTTACCTCAGTTCTCCCTTGGGCGTCATTATGATAAATATATTTGTACGAAAAATACTATACGTAAGGTTCAAATAATAAAAATGGGAGTTCCAGCAAGCGATACTAGCTGGATAGAGCGCATTTTATTGAATTTGTGTAGTAAGTGGGGCCTGAGTCAATTACTGCAGTGCTATTCATTCTTAGGTGCTTGGGTTCCAGTATAGTTAAGACTAAAAGCCAAATGCCTTTCATAGTCTGGGCTCAATGCCTGGAAGAAAACAGTCCATATGCTTAACACAGCTATGTAACATAGCATGCTCCTCAGTCTTTGTTCACAAAATGTCTAGGCCTGAAAGAGATGATGACTGAATTATACTTTCAAATCAGAAGACAACGTTGATCCTACCAAGCACAGGTTGAGGTGGATTAGTAAAGTAAGGCGGGCAAGACTGGAATGAGCTCACAAGCTGTACACTGTATTTTAATATTTGGGGGAGGGGAGTATGTAGAGAAAGCAGCTTTATTCTACCATGAATACAATCATTTCCCTCAAAAGAGCATTGAAAACAACACGTATGAAACACGAGGAAGTAGTTCTTGGACATCAGCCATCATTTTAGCTCAGCAGTCATCAGGGCACATGTTAAACCTGAAAGTACTGATTGTAGCCATGTAAAGTTCTTAGTATAATTGCAAAACATAAAATACCTTTAATATTAGTCTTGTAAAGACGCATGTCTTTAACCATAGACTGATGACTCTCTTTGGTGTGTAATGCTTCAACTTCTGCTGTCACTCTTAACTTCTCTGACAATGAAGGGTTCTTACTACAGATTATTTCACTTAAAGGAAAGCAAGCAATAATAAGTGTATTTTGTTAGATGTGCTTAATTTTTTTTTTTTTAAGAAAAAATGAAGATATACCTACTGGTAAACAGAGCAAGAACATAATCCATAATACGTTTTAGTGTTGTAGAGACTTTCTGGAATTTAATCTTAATTCTATTACCAATAGTTGTTAAAATACATACTTGATATGCAGAGATTTTTTGAAAGGTAATTTTTTGAACAGTTTCTTTAAGAAAGCATTTTATGTTATTGTTGGAAAAATAAATGGGCTCCAATATGTAAATATACTGAGGGAAGGAAAAAATGCAGTCCATATGTGTTTCAGGTTTAAAATGGAGTTTTCTGCCAGTCACAATAATTTGCAGACAACAAAACAGGTCACATAAAGTTCAAGAAATGTGTCAGGTCAGCAGCTGTCCCCCAAAGCAGAATACAACTGGTGATGTTATAGGTATTACTTACGGTAGATCAGGCAGCCCTTCGACTTGGTTCTCCTTATCACCATTTAGCATCAGTAATGCCCTTTGTGACTGAGGGCATGGCCATTGCCCTATTTTCTGTTTCTTCACTTTCTGCATTTTCACTGTCTCACGCATACCTAGTTCCCTTAAAGCAGGTAAATAGGAACGAACCTGTTGCAAAAGTAATGTTTCTTCTTTAATTTTTTTATGACTTTATTTGGTAATTAGAAATTTGTATTCATTTTTCTTTTGTTGTACTTAACAAAAGAACACCTGAGCATACTTAAAAAGAGTTTAAAAATACTGATACTACTGAAATGATTGGTGTATATAGACACCAACTAATGTATCAATATGGAAAAAAGAATCTTATAACCCTACAAAATGTCCCCTTTGAGGATGACTTTGACTCTCTCTAAAGCCTATTGGATCCCAGGATTAATGGGCAGCTTTACATATAAGTCTTTCTTAGACTATGCCACAGGGACGGGGGCAACTCCATATGAGAAGAAAAACTACCCTCTTGGATCAGCATAGAGTTGTGTCTTTTGGGCCTGACTGTAGACATCATGCTAATCACCTCCTAGGATTTTTTTTCCTTATTGCCAGATAGGCCAGGTAGTGCTAATTTATCTTTTTTTTTTTTAAACTCTCTTCCCAGCAGTCTAGAGTCAATGTGTGGGTTACTTGTAACATCTTTTTTTTTTATTGAAATCTAGTGGTTTTCCAGTAGAGATAATAATTCAATAGTGGGGTCTAACTCCCTGATAAACCAGGATTTCAAACACAATAGAAAAAACCTAAAGAGCAGGTGGGGAATGGAGATGTAGCTTCTAATGGGATATTATAGATGTTGAAATTACTGGCTCCTTCCTACACAATGGGAAAAGATTCCTTCTTACTCTCTCTTCCCTCACTGTACAATCATCTACGAGGTGGCCTTTCAGTCCCAATGTGTGGAGTTAATTGCATAGGAAGACACTACATGAGTATTGGTGGCCAGACTATGCCACAGATTTAATACTGCTGTGGGGATAGGAAAAAATGACTTGTGGCCTTAGGAAAACTGCAAAAGGAATGAGATTTGTTTTATTCACTAAAAAATCATACAATAATTCATATAATAATTGACTGCAATTACTGTCAGGTAAAGGTTCATTAACAATGCTAACAAGGTTGGAGTTTTTGGTTCTGTGTTGACGATTACATGCATCAAAAATATCTTCACTTCTCTTGGTTCATTTTTAGACGTATAAGAATATCTTCCTAATGCTCTGCCTAAAGTATACTTATGCTGAAAAGTAAAATAAATAAAAAATTCCTATCCTTTTCTACACTAAACACAGAGTTTGTTGTGGCTTTCATATTCAGGGTTGTCCATGATTGGGATTTGGGACACCACTGAAGGATCACATCAGCTGAACTCTGCTCTGCTATGTTTTCCCTTTTCATATTCTGACCAGACCCTTTTGAGGTTTGAGAGAGACAACCTGAGTAAATGCATTCCCTATCTACCTTCTAGTGACTGTGATGCCAAGCAACACTTTTAATGTAAGTAGGAGGAGATGGAACATTAAAACAAGAGAAAAACTGCTGCCTGAAATCAAACATCTAATTAGTGACTTGGTATAATGCTACAGGACTTTAAAAGGAAGAACATACCTTATCTTGTTGATTTTTAAATCATATGCAACAGGCCATTTTTATTAAATTTTAAATATACTATTACATCTTTAAAGTTATTGGTGCCTACTCCTTTCCCACTATACTTTCTTATGCTAGCTGCTACAGTAAAGTTATTGCAAATTGGTAAGCAAGTCCTGTTCATTTTGAACTATCCTCTCAAATTTGTGGTAAGATAAAGCCCATCCTACTATCATTTTGCATTTAAATTCTTTAGATTCTCTAGGGACAGAATGCCACATAGGCAATGAACATGTCCTGTCACAGTGAAAGGAGAAGGAGCAGGCAAATAAAAAGAAAGATTATGTTTCTCATAAGTCTGTCATAACATTCTTAAATGTATTAGGTTATCAAGAAATACAAACGTGTTACTTACTATTTTCTGAAGAGAAAGTGGTTCAGTAGAAATAATAATGTTCCCCTGTAGACAAAATTTTTTGAAGACTGCTTCTGCAACAAACATTTGAAGCCAGAGGGATGGTATAGAATCAATAAACACTTTTAATTTCTGTGCTGAAAAGTCTGGAGGAGTGGGGGAAGAAAGAAAAACACATACAAATGCAGGACACGAGTCACTTCCATGAAGGTGACAACTTAGTTAATACCTCTACTAGATTTCTGTCCTATTGATGATTCATAAATTATTCTTCATGAAAATTACTAAAACTGTCACATTAGAGAGAAATTATCATTCAGCTGCTAATAAGCATACTTTCTAAAATATTCATCAGCTTTTAAAAGCAGAACCTACTTAACAGCAAATCAAACCTTTTAGTAAAAAAAATCTCTGGATAGAATCTCTATAAAAGTTATTCTGAAGAGATAATTATTTACTAGTAGTGCACTGATAGAGATTTTGGGGGCTGATACGGATAGCTGATTTTTAAGGAGGCAGATCAGCTGATATCAATCTGATTTCTGATACATGTAGCTGGTAAGTCTGTTGTGGTGGAAGGGGAGGGAGGAGGGAAGAGGCATGGGGGAGCAGATCAATGCTCCTGCAGTGAGGGAAAGAGTGGGGCCAGAGTAGGCGCTGCACAGCTGGGGTGGGGTGGGGGACAGAGCCACGGCTTGTCTGGAGGGTGTGGAGAGGGGGAGCAGCTCCTGCCACTGTGCACACCCCGAGAGGGCATGGGGGGAGGCATGTGCCCCTGGATCTGTGAGAGGCGGGGCAGGGCACACTGCAGCTGTGGGCTGGGGCTGCACCGGGCTCTTCCCAGTGGGGTGAAGGGGACTGCGGTGTGCTGCAATTGGGGCAGGCAGCTCTGGCGGTGCTAGCAGGGAAGCTATGCAGGGGGAGAGTGGGGTTGCAGCCATCCCAAATTTCACAGTTTTCAATATCGGACCAATGTATTGGTGCATCTCTATTATTTATTAGTCACTGGACCGAACAATGCAGATTATAACATATGGGTCCATTTACCTACTCCTCTGTTGACATCATATATGCTATCACCTGCTTAGCATGCCTCTATGCTGTCTACTGTACAGATGGGCAATCTCCATATGAAAGAATGAATGGATGGACACCAGTCTGACATCAGTTTCAGGGGGATACAAAAGCCTGCTGAAGAACACTTTAACATTCCTGGAAGTTCCATCACTGATCTTAGGGTAGCTGTTCTTTCATAAACCAACTAAGTGTGGCCTCAACCTCACCACAATCTGCTGGCTGGGGAATTGGCTCTTTGGCAGGACCCAGAGGGTGGTGGTTGACGGAAGTCAATTGTCGTGGTGCCCTGTGACCAGTGGGGTCCCTCAGGGCTCTGTCCTAGGGCCCTTACTTTTTAACATCTTCATCAATGATGTAGACCATGGTGTCAGAAGTGGGCTGGCCAAGTTCGCCAACGACACCAAACTCTGGGAGAAAGCATCCACACCAGAGGACAGGATGGTGATTCAGGCAGATCTTGACATGCTCATGAAATGGGTGGATGAGAACTTGATGGTGTTTAACATCGAAAAATGCAAGGTTCTCCACCTTGGGAGGAAAAACCTGCAGCATGCTTATAGGCTCGGCAGTGCTATGCTGGTTAGCACTACAGATGAAAGGGACTTTGGGGGTCATGATTGACCACAAGATGAACATGAGCCTTCAATGTGATGCTGGAAATCTTCAAGAGGAGCCTGGATAGGCACCTGGCTGGGGTCTTATGACCCCTCCCACCCCCAATGCTCCTTCCTGCCCATGGCAGGGGGTCGAACTAGATGATCTGTCTAGGTCCCTTCCGACTCATGGATTCTATGATAACTTAAATTCAGGCCTCACGGCTAAAACATCCTCTGAGCCACACCACAAATGCTCCCTCTCTCACCCATATCACCAGCTGCACCCACATTCAGGCTTTTCCCTTTCTTCACTCAGGGCAGAGCTCCTTCTCCTTCGGTCGCAGGCAAGGGGCCTCCCTGGCCTCCGCCTGTGGTTTATGTAAGAGCCAGGCCCTGCCCTTTTCCTGTTAGCTGACCAGGCAAATGTTGGCTACTTGCTTCCCCTGGTTGCCCTGGCAACTGGCACCTGGGTGGCCATTCCTACTCTTCAAGTAGCAGGTACCTTAGTGCCGTTCTACACCCTCATACTAAATGTCTTAGTCTAGACTTTTAAGTGAGTGTTGTGCCACTAAAATAATTCAGTCACAGAAAGTCTAATTCTAGAAAAGTCCCTGTGTTGCACAATTGCATTCTAGGGACACAAACTTCAGAGAGCAGAACTGTAAAGATTTCACCTGCTGATATGTTAACTAGGGCTGTACAAAGCTTCGGTAGCCGGTTCGATTTGGAGGAGATTCGGCCTGATTTGGCAGCCGAATCTCCAAATCTGAATTGAATCAGGAGACCCATTAAAGGTCCAAATCGAATCGGAAGCCACCAAATCAACTGGGAGAGATTGGAGATTCAGCAGGCTTGCAGGAAATAGAAACTGAGAAGAGGGAGGGGCATGGGGTGAGAAAGCTTGCTGCAGGCAGGTAAAGAGAACAAATTGTTCAACTGCTCCTCTAGGAGCCTCTTGCCAGTAAGAGCCAACCTTTTTGATGGAAGTGCCACAAATTAATTACTGTGCCCTCCCTGAGTGCCCCTATGATCCCCTTCCTGTTTGCTGCTTGATCCCCACCATATCTACCTTCCCCCAGCATCATCCACTCTAGACCATTTAGCCAGGCTAATATCAAAATCAACACCTCAGGAATATTGTGGAGGGTGGAGGAGAAATTAAAGAGGGACATTTTATATCAAAAATAGCAATTCCCATAGGTGACTAATTCTGATCTGGAATACAGGCTGGAATACACAGACAAGTTTCTGCCAGGTGTACAAACGTTATCAGTTCTTCTGAAGAAATTCCAACAATAGTGGAAACCTAGGAATTTTATGTCTTGACAACTGTTTGGCCTCTTGAGTTGTAAGATAGCCTAGAATGTTCTTGATCCTTTTCTTAACAAGAAATCAACTGGGATAAGACCACTTGTCTTAAGGGAGTTTCTAAGATGGAGGCTTTCAGGACCACTTAATATTTTGTCAATTCTGAAGGTAGAAGAAGTCAAGACAAAGGGATATAAAGAACCCTTCCAGGAATTCCATGATGTTTATCTAACCTTCTGGCTACAGATGACTGAACCAAGGTGTCCAAGAAGACACAGTCCCTCCAAATATATTTCTACATATAGACAAGGCCTTCTTCAGTCACACCTTAAAATAAGTCTAACTCCTCTTGCTCCATCTAGTCTTCTTGATGATGTTCTGGGTAAAGTAATACATAACCGTCTACAAAGTAATAATGTGGCTGTCTGCAAACTCATCGCGGGGGGACAGCAGGAAACAGGGGATATGATGTTTACCAGGGTGTCCATTGGGGAAACTAGAAACAATGGCCACAAACTGAAGAAGAGCTAATTTAGACTGGACATCAGGGAAAAAAATCTTTACAGTGAGGGTTGCCAAAATATGGAATATGCTTCCAAGGGAGGTGGTGCTGTCCCCTTCCTTGGAGGTATTTAAGAGGAGACTAGACAAACACCTGGCTGGGGTCACCTGACCCCAGCACTCTTTTCTGCCCAGGGCAGGGGGTCAGACTCGATGATCTAATAGGTCCCTTCAGACCCTAAAATCTATGAAATTTATGAAAAAGGCCCACCTGTTACTGGGAGGGAGCTTGTAGGATGACAAGAGTCGCAAACACCTTTTAGCTATTTTCTTAAGGATTTTTGGTCTTGTTTGGTATCATTTGACTCTTTGGGTTCAGTTGTGGAGTGACAAATCTCCTTTCTTTAACAGAATTCCTACTGAGTAACAGTGACTTCTCTGAGTTATAATGTTCCTTATTGTCTAATATATCAATATTGATATTCATGTACAAACTGGACAGGAGTGACATTGCCCTACATCCAGATCTGGCCTGTGGAGCCAGATATCTTAGACTGACTTTACACACTGTGCAGGTTGGACCCAGAGCACCAGGTGCTCCTTACCACGCAGAAAATTGATCTGAAGCACGTGCTGTCTGCAATGCCCCGCCGGACAACCCTGAGCACTAACTCTAGTATGCATGGACAGCCTTGGGTTCAATCTTGACTGGGCCTGGAGCTATTGCTCAGAGCCAGGCTGATGGGATGCTGTGGGCAAAATACATAGCACTGGGTCCAGTTCATGCACTACCTGCCAGCGTGAGCCCTAGAGCAGGGCTGCCTGTGGCACAGGGGGCTGGCACAGGGAATGTGCTGCATGTGGTGCCTTACTGGACTGGCCCTGCCCACTGGCTCTGGCACAGCTGGATGTGGTCTGCAGACCAGCCCAGGTACCCTCGGGCTGGATGAGTTTGACACCCCCACACTTGCCCTAGTGTATATTTTTCAGAGGAATAGATGGTTGAAAGGACACTGGATTTCTTACCCAGTGACTTGAGAATCTGGGGTGACATACTGAAGCTCTTTTATTTTAAGGTAAATAGGACCAGGAAACTGAAGCTGATTTTTAGATTTATTGAAGAAGGGTCATCATTGATCAGTAAGGAGCAGTTGCTAAGAGTTGAACGAAAGATTTTTCTCTAACAGAAGTGTTTGAACTGGAGTCTATGCAGGTATGGGATTTAATGGTTTGTCAGCAGAACTCCAGATGCTCTGCCTCTTCCTGAACTGATAGCAAATGCTACAGAGTATTGCTATATACAGTTTAAGGGGGATTTTAGTAAGACCAAATCTGATAGAAATAACATGTCTTGCAGAAGATGAAGAAAAGTCAAATCAATTTTAGCCCATTCATTACATCTTAGCTCTTTTCTGAGAGGAGAGTCAAATCCCCCTAGCAATATACACATGCAATGAAGTTGTGTGGGCATATTTTGGCAAAATTTGATTCAAAGTTCAAACAGCAGATTTCAATTAAGATTTTAAATTCTCTTGCTGACATTTAAAAGGCTAAGTACCCCAGACACTCACCATCACAGCAAATGGCAATGTAATGTGCCAAGTTATCAGCCACTTGCTGAAATACATTTCTGTCTGTTATGAAGCCTGACAAAATCCAATATTCTACTACAGTTCCAAGAATTCCATTCAGGAGGCTAGATACTTCATGTTTCAACATCTAAAATGGAAGAAATGGTATTTGTAAAACAACATTATGAAATGCAAATTAAAATGGATAGTGTATTGTTAACGGTATTGGAGATTATAACCCAGCCTCAGTCAAAATAAGTACAAAACATGATTAAGGATATATTAGTACAAAACATGGTTAAGGATCCTAGACTACTGCTTTAGCTGAGGTTGTGCATCATATAGCATTTGTTCATATTAGGCACCTACCAAAGTAACGCACAGTAGTCTCCTTGAAAGTAGTAGTTGCAGGCTTTCAATGTGAAAAATATGGCACCAAATTATGGGGACCTGGACTATATTAAATACTAGGACATATGCTATGTCTCAAAATGTTTCTTGAATATTTACTCAAGAATAAGATGTAATTGAAGACCAGTTTATCATAGTTAAAAAGAATTGCATCACAGTACCAGTGACAGAAAAAGAATGGAGTTTCATCAATAAATCAAGTGTAGGCTTATAAAAGAATAATAGAGACTGGGGATGTCTACACAAGATGCTTTACTCAAGATTAGCACAAATTACTGAGCAGTAAGCATCGCTGTCTACACATGCAAACACTTACTGCACAGTAGTTTAATTATGAGTAAATTTGCTATCTATAATTACAAGTAGCAAATTTACTCATGATTAATTACTGTGTAGTATGTCATGTGTAAATGGCTGACTGGGAGAAAACTTGCTCCCAGTCAGCCAGGCAGCAGGGGGTGGGAGGTTGCTCCCTGCCCCTGGGAGCTGCCTGCTGCCAGGGAAGACTCACCCACTGGAGCCCAGGTGGGGCCAGCGTCCCCCTGCCCTAGCAGCAGGGAATTCCTGGCCCCTGCATTGCAATCACAGAGAAGGGACTGGGAGCTCCCTGCACAGGGATAGTTCCCTGCCCAGTTTGGAGTTGTCTGGGACCTGCCCCTGACCAGGACAGTTCCCCAGCTGTGTGGGGAAGTCTGCAAGTGCACTTGCAGGGGAGCTGTAAATCCCTGCCCAGCCAGGGGCTCACTGCTACTTGCCCCTCTTCTGCAGCTCTTTCCAAGCTCCCTGCCCCCGACTGGGGAGCCAAGGCTGGGAGCTCCTTACTGCTGGGGCAGGGGCAGCAGGCAGCTCCAGGGGGTAGGGAACAATCTCCTAGCTCCCACCACTAGACAGCTGTTTCCTGGCCCTGTACTTCCTGCCAACGTCAGGGCTAGCGCCCAGGGGGAGTCTAGAGCTCCTCTTGGCTGCTGCAGGGGGCCACTGCAGAGCTGGGGTGGGTGGGAGCAGACTGCTGCCAGGAGCAATGCATCCCCACATGTGTAGACACCTGAATGGGGTGGGTTTACTCTATAATAATTTACTCTAGAGTAAACCCAACCTACAGCATTTGCACATGTAGACAGACACAATAAGACTTGGATCAGATTTGCTTAACAAGATATCTGTCAACCATGTATGAGACACACACACACACACACACACACACACACACACACACACACACACACACACAGAGTTCATTAAGGTAATAAGCAGGGAAATTGTCATCTTTGCCTTGTCAAAATAAAAGTACATACAATTATTTAACTATTTAATTCTATACTATGTTAAGTTTCTCTTCATTTTTGCTGTATTCTAATTTACTTTATATGAACTGAGGGAACCTTCCTCATGATAAAACAGTGAATTAATTGGGCAGGGTGAAAAAATGGACAGAGTATTTCAGCTTGATATGTAAAATGAATTTTTCTTTTAAAGATTTAGGAATTAAAAGCAAGACAAATATTATCTTCAAGGAATAGGCTTTTACGTGCTGTAGGGCTTTTAAGAACCTGCTCTCAACTTGTACTACTAATGTATCTTCTGTCCTAGGAGCACGAATTATATGTGTGTGAACAAATTATTGCTATCAATAACACCATGTAATTAATAAAATGTCTAAAAACACAGCAGATAACTTCTTTTTGCTAATTTTAAGCAACTTGGTTAAGGTTGCACATGAAGCCCAGGGTAGATCCTTAATCCCAGAGCAGATATTCTGCTTCCCTCTCTGCTCCCTAACCACTACTTGCTAGCCAAAACCACTATCAGAAAGAAATGTCAGCAATCTTGAGGTTACTCTTAGAGCAAATGGCTTATAAAACAGAGTTCCAGAACAATCTGGCAGACGCCGCGAAGTGCAGCCACATCTTCATAATTTAATCTCTCACCTTTCAGCACTGCCTAATGTATTTTTAGAATCCTGATAATGAAATTTAATGCTACGATGTCACCTGGAAAATTGTCATACATTCTGCTGGTTGACATTATCATAAAAACATTAACATAAACAAGGGACTTCTGCTTAGTTAATGTTCTTAAATAAAGATTCCAATGGTACCAATGAGTAAAAATGTCCCATTAAAGTAATATCTGTAAGAATGCATGAAACTAGTTTAAATAAAAACTGCCAGAGGGAAAGTGATATACATTAATGAAAAAGTACATGTATAGAAAAAAATTAACTTTGCTTCCATATTAAACCTGGAATTTGCTACCAGGTGTGGCAACAATCTCTCCTCAGTCACAAGTAAGCTTCTGCTTATTATTCATAATAGAAAAATTCAAACCAAAACACCACAATAATCTATGCTTTTTACAATTCTACACTTTCTAAGCAATTTCATACTTGCAACAGTTCTTGTGCAATTTAGTAAACTGTTTTATCTTCTAAAATCCAATAAAAAGAAAACTTTAAGTAAAAAGACATTAACAATAACATTTCAGTACTTTAAAAAATAAGTTAGAACCTTGTAGAACTGAGGATTTGTATCTTAACTGCTAATGAAACCAACAGTTTATTTTTGTAATTGTTTCATTTTAGGATCTAGGTGTGTTTTCATACTATATGGAAGCTTATATACCTAGAATCAAAATGTTACGTCTGTAAAAATTATATGGTATTTACTTGGTTAAAATTGTTATTTTAATAAACTTGAAAAAAGTAATAAAATATATGGGGAAACAAGATTTTTTACACTGTTAGCTATATAAATCATTTGATATTTAATTCGTGACTTGTGGCATTCACCTTCAGTGAACTGGAATGTAGCATGTACAAAGACTAGTGGACTGAGCCCTAAGGTTTGCTGCTGTATCTCTGCTTGAAACAAACATCGGTTTGAAGATGATTAATTCTGTTTGGGTCACATGTTAATCAACAAATGACAGCAGAAAAATATGTTCTATAGTGGTGGTGCTCAACCTTTTTGCCCTGGAGGCCAGATGGACAGTGTCTGGTCTGTCCATTGGCTAGATCCAGGTTGTGGGCCCAATCTGGTGCACAGGGCTGCCACAGAAGGCCTGGCTGTGTGTGGAGGTCAGAGGGTGAGGAACAGACTAGATGCAGTCTGGCCGTGTGGAGGTGGATGTTGCTTAGCTGCAATCTGACTATGCAGAGGATGGGGTGTGACCCATCCCCAATCCGGCTCTGCACGAAAAGGAACATGGGTAGTCTGTTCTGGCCATGTGGGAGAAGGCCTGTGGCCTGGCCCTCATTTAGCTGCATGGGGAGGAAAGGGGCAAGGCTGAACCCTGATTTGGCTTGGTCATCACTCACCCCACTGCCAAATTTCCCAACTTGTGGGAAGTCTAACAGGTCAGATGTCGTGGCTCTACAGGCTGTAGGTTGAGCCCCTCTGTTTTACAGATGTAATGAAACCTACTGCATTTTCATCCTTTAAAGTATCTTGAAAATGCCAATCCTGAAAAGGGATCTTCCTGCTATAAAAGTTTTAATTTACAGTTGGAAGTATGTTCAGAATTTTTGTTTCCCTCCTTTCCAATGAATATAAAATATAAGCAATGAACTGACCACCTCTTATCCAAGTCTCATCTGTCAGACATTTCTTCCTTGCCCTTATTACTGTACTTTGGCAATTTAACTTACTGGCAGAACCTGGCGGCTAGGGGACTCGACAAGGGGAATTGGCAGTGGTGGGTGAAGGAGTAGCTGATCCTGCTACAGTGGGGCATAAACCCACGAAGCTTAGGAAACACTGTAAGTGGTATTTTAGCATTATGAAAAGCTATGCTGTGGAATGTTACCATCGCTTTATGAACTATACGGATGTTGTGCTTTATATTCTGGAGTTGACTTGATTTTCTGGGCCTGATTCATCATTGCACTACTCCAGTTTTATACAGGTATAATTCCACATATAAGAGTTCTAAAACCATCTGGTTTTAACAGTTACTTTAGGTTTATACTTGCATAGCTACACTGAATTCGATACGAACGTAAGAAATCCCATACTGAGTCAGACCAGTGGTCCATCTAGCCCAGTATCCTATTTCTGACAAACAATTCATGACTTAGAGGGAAAGCGTATGTATAGGGCATGTATAATCCATTCTGTCATACCCTCCTTGTCATGAACCACCAGAGGTCCTCTGATGTCAGAGAATGCATCCATGACTTCTATTTAGTAGTTCCCAATGTATCTGTCCTCCAAGAATTTGTGTAATTCAGTGGTTCTCAACCTTTCTAGAGCCAATTCACCACTTACACACAGCCCATCCCTTGTTAGACTTAAGGAGCCCATAAGAAAATGCCAGATCCTAGTTTTAACTTGTTTTTTTGACTAGGGAAAAATAACAGCAATTTTTCAATTGCAAAGAACTCAGAAAATCATAAAAGGTCAATGTTTTTAACATGATGGATTCCTATCTCTGGGTATATCATCTTTGCACATCTAATAGTGCTAGTATTACACAGAACTCTGCAGCACTCTTAAAAAGATCTTACGGTACACCAGGGTGCCATGGCCTCCAGGTCAAGAAGCACTGGTCTGATCTCTTTTTTAATGTGGTCATATAATCTGCCTGCATGATCTCCTGTGCAAATGAGTTCCACAAGTTAGCTAAAAGTTATGTAGAAGAAGTACTTTCTCTTGTTTGTTTGAAGCCAGTTTCTTTTTAATTTCAGTGGGTGCTCCATCCTTTTTGTATTCTGGGACTCGATGAATAACAGTTCCTTATTCACTTTACATACACACTTCATAATTTTTATAAACCTCTATCACTTCCCTTTTCAGCCTTCTTTCCACCTTGAAGAGTCCTAGCCTTTTCAGTCCCTCTTACTACGGAGTAATCTTTGTTGCCCTTCTCTGTATCTTTTTCACTACTTCCTTTTTGAGATGTGGAAACCATAACTGCACCCAGTATGCAAGATGTGGATGCACCATTTATTTACACAGTGGTTTGTTTTCAAATGTCCTTCTTAATGATCCCTGACATTTTATTGACTTTTTTTGGTCAAAATTGCTTATCGAGTGCTGTATACAGTTAATCTAACTTTAATGGAGTTCATCACAGAATGTTTTTTTTTAGCAAGAGGAAGCCATTATGATCATCCTGTTTGACATGCTGCAAAACACAACCCAGAGAGTCTTGCCCAGGCTCAATATATTTTCTACATCAAACTCCTAACTTCAGTTTGAGCTTTAGTTCTCTTTCAGAAAGATATTCAGTACTGACTTCAAGTGATGCGAAAACTACCATGTCCCTTAGCAAGGTCTGCTTACATTATGCACATTACTAAACTTCATGCCTTTTTGAGAGTGAGGCTAGTTATACTACCAAGATGTTCCAGCTGAGTAACACCATTGTGTCACCTATTTTATAGGTAAATGTTATATAGTAAAGGTACCAAGACACATAATAAACAACATATTTTTCAATTAATGGAGTTTTTTTCCCCTTCCCCAATACTTCGTTAATGTTTTCTTTGTTGCAGCCATAAGTTACCAAAACCTCTTTGGCCAGAAAAACAAAATAGTCTTAAAATGTACAAGGCAGGAAATCAATAATTCTGAGGCAGACTTTAGAGTTGTATCTGCCTGGCTTTTTATAGTTTCCCTCTACTTTTCATTTGTTGAAATCCCTCTGATTCACCAGGCAATATAAGCTTACCAGCAGATTCTATAGATATAAAAATGAAAATCAGTCACTTTTATCAGTTAGTTGAAGATCTGTTAAGCCAGCCTGAAACGTTTTCATTACATTCATTTGATGCGTTTATTTACAGATGTTTTCATTAGGGATCAGTGAGAACTACAGTATACCACTTAGATTCAAAGTGTTCATTGCTCCATCTTTGATAATATTAGAGAAGGTGGAATACTTATTCACCTCCTGATGCTGCCACTATCAAGCACTTAAAGTTGTCTACCAACTTAGGTTGCTAAAGAAGTTCGCTGACCCAGGTTTCTGCATGGCAATACACACTGTTTCTGTTGTCAATGGAATAACTACCTCAAGTAAAAAGCTCTTTCTAAAACAAAACTACCCATAATGCTCCATCCCCCTAAGTTTAAGGTACGGAATCACTGCACCCTATTGACAAAACTTACTGTCAAGGAAACACTTCAGGTTTACTCCGATATCTTTAAAAACAATACAACTGGAGAGAGGCGCAACTAGCTATGTACTGAGGGGGGGATTTGCTCCTGTAGGTATTTCTTATAAATTAGTCTTTTCATCTGTTTTAAAAGATTTTAACTGAATGTCTCTACATATCTGGACAAAGTTTGATATACAAGTTTGGCGAACAATACTCTAAAACTGAAAGCACAGAAAGATGATAATAACCTTTGCATGCAATAGGGAACAGGTTATTACTAACAAAGTTATTAAGAATGAAATCATTACAGATCTTGTCTGAGAATGATATCTCAGGGGCAGGCAAAATCCAACCCGTAGCGGATTCCATTTCCCAGCAGTCCCTGCCTGCATCTCTGCAGCTGGTTTCCATGACGACCATGGAATGAGGGGCCAGCGTTTCCATGGAGACTGGCCCCAGCAGCACTGGTAGGGTGCATAGCTGGGCAGGGAACTGCTCCAGGGCCAGGGCTGGAATCTTGTGGTGGTGACAGTGTGGTCCAGACCTGGGGCAGAACTGAGATCTGCTGCCTGTATGCCTCACACGGGGGTGTGCAGGCAGGGGATCTCTGCTTTGCCCTGGCTCTGGACCATGCTGTCACCACTGCAAGATCCCAGCCCCAGCCCTGAAGCAGCTCCCTGCACAGCTGTGAGCACTGCTGGAACTGGTTTCCATGGAAACACTGGCCAAGTGCCATCATGGCTCCGCTGCTGCTGAGGTCTCCATGGAAACCAGTTGCAGAGATGTGGGAAGGGGCAGCTGAGAAATGGAGTCCAGCCACTGACCGGATCTACCATTTTGCCCACTGCTGTCATATACTAGGAAGCTAAACCTTGTAGTGCAAGGATATCTAACGTATGATCCACTGGCTGGATTCAGCCTCTGAAGCTGTTCCCCCTGCCCTGCAGGGCTCCCTGAAGATAAGGAATTTGGGGGTGGGGCTAGTGGGGGCAAGGCCTGCCCTAAATTCCAGGGTTATGTAATCCCCTGGGCATGACCATTGGTATTAGGGGGGCAAGGGAGAGCAGTGCTGAAACAGCCCCATCTGCCACACCGTCATTTGCCCTGTGGCTGCTTGCCCTATCACCTCCAGGTCTGGATCTGACCCATGAGGAGCCCCACAGTCCAGATCTGGACCATGGAGTAGGGTGAGTTTGACACTTTTGCTATTGTAAATAAGATGAAATGAGAAAACCAGTTAGAAACTCGGTTTTGTGGTTTAGGTCTGTATATTCAGTGCTACCATTTTGTCTTAAAAAAGTAGAACACTTCTGAACGTATTTTAAAACAAATTGTTGACTGTTTTGTTTTGAAAGCAGAAAACAAAAGACTCATTGTGCTTACGTAAGAAGCAATATAAGAAATGGTTTTTATTGTACAAAACTGAAATGTCTCAATATAGGAAAGACTAATACTAGGAAAGAAATTCAGTGACTCAATTTAGGCTACAAATAGGAACCTATTTGTATTCATTTTCCAAAAGGACTGAACCCGCCACTGGAGTGAACTGGACGCAAGCTTGCTTTATGCACAGTGTTTCTGAAAATCAGGCCACTTACATTTAGATATGGGCCTAGAAACCTAGATTTAGCCACTTTTTAATACCTTGACCAAAGATAAAGGACAAGATTTTGTTTCTGAATGAATTGCTTTGACATTCCTTAAAATTGGTAGGTGGTCTGGGTAGGATTGAAGTAACCTGAGCAAAGCATTCATTATGTTTAAATCTCTCTATCTTCATCGCACTATGAAGGGCAGCTAATAGGACACTGAAAAGGCTTTTCCTTCTATAATATTTGATTTTCTGTTGCTGTCCTGTTATTGTATTGAAAATATGTATGCATGCTACCTATTTATTCTCTACTTTTTACAATAATTTAAAAAGAATTATGTGGGGAATTTTGTGGTCAAAGACATTTCAGACAGCCTTTAGTTTCTGAAAGAAAGGAGTGGTGTTGAGGAGAGCCAGTCTCTGTGCAGGTAAGTGTCCTGCTGGCCAGTAGGCCAAAGAATAGCAATTACATTGTCTTCCATTATGTCTGGATGAAAAGACCTACAGAAAACACTGAAAGAAGTTAAAGGGCCTGAGAAGAAAAATGATGAGTTTATTAAAAAAAAACATGTTTGAAACAACAAAGCCTTGTTTGTTTGAGTGTTTCATCCTTCAGATAATTTTTACTGAGTACAATACTGTGTGAAAAGGACACTGTAAAATAAGTTTAATTTTCACAATGGTAATAGTGTAGTGTGTTGACTAGATGTGTTAACTATGTTCATAATGACTGCAGTAATACCTGCTGGTAAGGGCACATGAACATCTGAGTACAACAAACAAGCCACTCATATTTCAGTGTATTTCTTCTTTACAGATCAATATATGAGAATCTTACGGATCAGTTCATTTCCTTTAATGGAGCAAAAGGCAGCATGCTTCATAATATCAAAAGGCAGATATAACAAACAGCTATAGTGCTGCAGTATAATTCTCACAAAAGGGTGAATAAAAGAAATTTCTTTTTTAAAATACATTGGCTTCCATTATTTAATGGCAGAAAAATCATACTCACATCATTTGTTCTGCACTTTTCTCTCTGGCAATGTATGACCCAATCGACTAGAATATTTATGCGTTTGGTAAAAAGCACTGAGGTTTCGCTTTCTAGCCAAAAGGTCTTCAGAAGAACTGTTTGGGGCATGACTTGCAGCTGCTGTGAATTCATCTCTTCAAACAAACTATAAAAGGGAAAGTTAATGAAACGTAAAGTTTTATGCCAATTTGATTACTATCATTATTAGATAGATAATGTGTGTCTTGTCAAAATACACAAAGGTTTGGCAATTTTTAAGTAGAGCAAGAACATACGCTCTTTTTGATGAATAATATGTAAAATGATAAAGGTTATGACGTTAAACTGAAGGAACTCAAATGTGTTTAATATAACAGATAGGTGGGAAAATGTGGATTTTTTTTTACTCTGTAAAACAACCATGTATTAATTTTACATTTGTCCTTCCTACCAAAAGATAATGTCTACACTAAGGTTAAAAAGTTGCACACCATGCTTAGGATCTTTACCAAACGTTGCTAAGAATGAACAGCTAAGAATATCAAAGCTAAAAACTCACTCTTATGAAATAAAACTATACGCCTACCTACATTTGTAATGTATGACAAAATAATATATAAATCAAAATTAAAGGAAGAGTATTTTTCTAAAAACAATGAAAACTATTTTTAGAGAACAAGAAAAATCCAGAAGAAATGTTTAGCAAAAACATAGCGAAAACAGCACTTGCAAGCTTTAATGAAAGTGTATTGCATTTTGGGAATAAGGAACACACTAAAAGCAGAATGCAAATCTACTGTAGATAAAGAAATGGGTTTGAACAATTAAACTCAAGGAGATAAAAATATTCTCCTTTAAGACTTACCTTTTGATCAAAGCCTCCACTTCAGCTTTCACTAAATTGAAGAAAAACTTCAGTAATGTTTTGTGAACCATTCTCTCCTCATTTACTTTTTCTGAACCTGAAACTCCATGACAAAAGTTTTCACAGTATAGGCAAGATCTGAAAAATAGACCGCAGAAAAATCTTTAAGACTGAAATGAGCTATAAAGTATTTTGTTGAAAAAGGGACTTTCACATTTCAGTTCCAGCTAGATCATGAGCGTCAAACTCACCCCAGGCCAGATTCAGATCTCAGGGGCTCCTTCTGGACCAGATCTGTGATGCCATGCTTGGGCAGCACTGTGGGCCCAGGCCAGGTGGCAGAGTGGGTTTGGAGGCATGGGGTTGCACGGAGCCACGTTCACGCAGTGCAGACTTGGGAGCATGTGTCCAGGAGAAGCCAGGGACATGTGGCAGTGTGGATCCATATTCAGCCAGAATTCTGTCCTGCTGCTCTGCCCCCTCTTTATGAACAGATTCCCCTGACGCCATGCTGCCCGAATGAGACTCTGTGGCATTACACCCCCCCCAGACCCATGCTACCACAAGCCTCTGGCACTGCCATTCAGCCAGAGTTCTGCACTGCTGGGTAGAAGCCCAGAGCTGGGGCTGTGCAGCCACATGGAGTTGTGTTTGGGCTGGGGGTGTGCAGCAGCACAGAGATCTGGCCAAAGGCAGATCTGTGCTACTTCATGCCCTGTTGTGTTCATGCAGCCACATATCCCCAGCTCTGTGCCACTGCTTAGTGACACAGAAGTCTAGTCAGTCAGCAGTGCCAGGTTTGTGCTGCAGTGCAGAGCTGAAGTGTGCTCTAGTAGCCCTGGATGTGATGGTTCCGTGGATGGTATATTTGACACCCCAGAGCTAGATTTAGAGCACAGTGAATGTACGAAAGCAACCAAAATAACAGTTAAAAAATAATTCAAAACTGAATAAAAAAAATGGCCATATTATCTGTATCTCAAAAATTTTGTTCTCCCTTCCATCATCCGGGATTCTTTAATGTGGTCAAAAGTTTACTCAGGATGAAGTTTGGCATGTTAGCTATCTATTTTAGTAGGGAATCCCTTTATTCCATAAAAATTAATTCCATAAAAAGTAATTTTTACTTTAAATAAATACATTTCTATATTGAAAATAAATACATTTTAATCCACTGATACATTGGAGGATATAGAGTTAGATTTACAGCAATCTTTTAACATACTTGTTTCTGACATTAACAAATCAGCTGTTTGATCTCATGGGTTTTTATGGAAGGAGAGTGTTAAGGCTAATTATGGTTTTGTTAGAGAAGTCAAATTATTTTACTGTATTTAAGTATGCTTTCTTATCCCTTTTATAAAGATCATTCCACACCCAAAGCATCTCATGGTATTTTATAAACAAGAACAGTCTTTGAAAATCTCTACCTCTGTGAGGTAGAGTTCATACCATTTACATTAATCAACCTCTTGAGAGTTCTTGAACATAATACACAGTTTTAAGCCTAAGTATAATTTTTTCTAGTTTAAAATATTGGGGAAACCTGACTTTAGCAGAATGTAGATGTCCTATATTGAATAGTATTTCTTAAAAAATGTACCATTTCTATGGTGGCTATGATTGTTGTAACAGACAGCCCGGGTTGATAGAGCACATGCAGCTGACCTCAGAACAGCTTCTAGAGGGAAGGCAGCAAAGAAACACTGCTGCCTAGGCATGGAGCTGCCCATTAGATAAAAAGGACATACATACTGACAGTCAGGAGAAATTTACTACCATGGGTGGTAGGCAAGGCAAGGCAATGAGCTACTGTTGATGTCTGTACCTAAAGAGTGCATCCAGATGACTGTGGTCATGAAGTATGCATCTGCAGTACAACATACCACACAGTTTGGTGTTCTCCACACTGCAAGGGTGTGCTGCCCAGGGATGCACTGTGTTGTGTTTTTTTCCCCATGTTTTTTTTTTTGACCTCTAGTATCCAGGGGTAAAAAAAAAATGGTGGAAAAAAAACCAACACAGTGCACACTCAAGCACCAAGTGTTGCTGAAAAGTGGAGCTGGGCAGCCTGGAGCTGCTGAAAAGCGGAGCTGGAGCCATGCTTCACTGTCAGCCAGCCAGGCTCTGCACAGCAGAATTGCCATGGCTGCAGCCCCATGAGGCCTCTAGGACCCCCAGTAAGGAAGCTGGGGCCCCAGCATCCCCTACCACCCCTGGGGTAACTTCCTGTATGCCAAAGTGTGTGTGGCACAGGCGTTCCTGAAGGACAATTAGCTGTGGTGCAAGGTGCACCGCTGCTAATTCTCCCCAAGGAACCAAATGTCCACGCACATTTGGATATGCTCAAAGTGAGTTACAGCCAGTGTGCTTATTCCTTGGTTAAGACTTGCACTGGTGGTTTGGGATTAGGATTAATAGGTGTGGTACAGAGGTCTCAATAGTGCCTGAAGGCATGAGAGTGTCTTGAGCCCTATCAGGGACTAGGGGCTTGAGACATAGACCAGGCTTGAGCTTACTCTATGATCCATTAGGCAGCCTCCCTTCTGATCAATTAAATACATCAAGGTACGGCAGGCAAGTGAGAAGAGATGGGTACCCTAGAGGTGGGCAAGGGTAGCATGGTCACTAGGGGGTGTCATGGCTGCCCCTGGGGCCCAAATGCATTTAGTACATTGCTGTGACATTTCCTCTATTAATAAACGCTTGAGTAACGGGTCCACACCTTCCAGAAATCTGAGGTGATTTCTACTAACACAGGTCACAAAGAGCAGTTTTGAAAGTTTATTCCCCGACACAACAGGTTGTTGTCCTGACTATTACACAATGTTATGCGAAAAATGAAAATGCAGCATGAAGCCACATATTTGGCAAAGTAAGGCTAATACTGTTTAATATGCAACAAAACAGGTTATATATTACAGATTACTTTAGTTCAGTGGTGGCCAAAGTTTTTGGCAGGCATACCAGGAGTTAAGCCCAACCCTCTCCCTGACAGCCACTCTGATCAGTTCTCACCTCCCAGAGGCACATGACAGAGTTTGTGCCCTGAGGTGCTTGAATGGGGGGGGCGGCGGTCGAGACTCTAGTTGTGAGAAGCAGTGGGCAGAACATTACAAGACAGGTGTCATCACCAAGAGATTAACCTGGCCCGGCAACCACTGCAGTTTGATATGCAAAGCGAGGATCCAAAGCCCTGAATTTAGCAATAGCTGGAAGCCCAGGGGAAGGTTAATGTGGCTCTTGGCACTGACATGAGACACCTCCTCACATAGAGCCTCTGCTCCTTGAGGTTGGATGCTTGAGCACACCTATCTCCATTCCAGTGCCTCCCTTTACTAACTGCTGGGGCTCACATGCCACACAATAGCTGTCCATGCCACTGGTGCCATGGGTTGGCCACCCTTGCTTTAGTTAATCAAAAGCTATGCAATGTTCAGTTATCCTGGAACCATTAATATACAGTAAATACTAAAAGGGAAAGAAATACATGTATAATTTTCCTGCACAGTGAGAATCACTTGCAGTGCATTCAGATTTACTGAAATTTATAACGAATGTTCAAAATTTGTTTCATGTACAAATTGCTATTTTAGTTACATTGAATCAACACCGACTGTGATATTACTGAAAAATGACTTCTCTGTATCAGTGTTTCACTTCATAAGCAAATTCAATGGTTTTTAATTAGGAGAGCTTTCTCTGGATTAGTACAATATAAATTAATTCTACTTAGCTAGCCTTTTAGGAAAAATAATTTTCAATAATTTCCTTACCTCACAAGCATCTCTAACAGGGACCATGTTCCCTTCATGCATATAGGACACTGAAGAAGTTCTAAATAGAATCTTAACATGGAAGGAGACTTCCAAGGAGGATCAAGTTGAAGAAGAATGTACAAAACGTGAAAAAATTTAGCAGAAAATACTGCATCTGTATTTCCCTGTAATAAAATAAAAAATAAAATTGATTCTCTAGCAACCAAAGATTGAACACAATTTTGAAGAACATCGATTTTGGTCATATTCACCATAAACCCAAATGATCACAATCACTAGTAATTAGCATTTTTTTAATTTGATTTATATGCTTGCTTCCCAATAAAGGCACCGGATGGCTTACAGTAAGAGACAGAACAACATATAAAAGAAAAAGTGAAATATTAAAATAAAATATTTTAAAAAACCTCCCTATACAATACTGCAGTTCGATAAATGCCTGTCCAAATATAAAAAGCCTTATAGTGCTTTTGGAAGATATCCAGGCTTGAAGAGGGGGGGCGTTCCAAAGCTGATCAGTGACTACCGAGACTGACCTCTCGTGTTTTCACCAAGCAAACTCAGTGCACTGATGGTTCTAGCAGGAGATGCTCTTAGCTGACCTCACAGATTACAATGGGGCAGAAGGAAGAAGGCGGTCCTTTAGTTATCTATGAGTAATGCAGTTTAATTTTAACTAGCAAAAATGGTATAATTTGCATAGAAAAGAAATGAAAAGAAGGATAATTTGCAACAATATGGCATTCCAGGAGGACAAATTCAGTTCTGGTACAACACTGCAACAACTCTCATGAAACCAAATGGCATTTCTACTTTTATGCCACTAAGATTTGAAGTTGGTATAGTATAAAAAAGCACGCATAATTTATCTTGCACCCTCCTATCAGTTGTCTTGACTGTACAATCATTTCGATGCTTCTGCATGCAAGTCATTATTCGTATGCTTAATGCCAGTTTCAGTATTACTGTACGCTGTTTATACCTGTTTGGCTAATTTATATAATATCTGTAGCTCAGTTTAGCTTCAAAACAAATACCAGAAGCTGTGCTCCCTTCTTTTATAGTACATTCAATTAAGTTCCTATAATTGTTTTACAAATTTTGTCAATGTCATTTTACATTGGAATATTTTTCACATTTTAATGACTGTATAGTGAAATCTGTACCAAGGAAAGAACAAGGAAGAAAAAAATCAACAACCTCATCTTAAACGACAACCTGACATCAAAGTTTCTAACAGTTTTGTTCAAGTTTTAGAGAACTCTTCTGCTATTATTAGTGAATATTAGTAACTTTGCTTAACACCAACAACTTGTTTGCTCGGAGCAAGATACAAAGGTAAAGTGAAAGCCATAAGTATCTTACATATCTTTAGGACAGTGGTTCTCAGCCCTTTTAGATTCAAGGAACCACTTGCTGGCAGGGTGGTGGGGGGAGGCAGGGCAGGTGGCGGGGGGCTAGGCATAGGCATGGGGGAGAGGGGAAGAGGCAGGAAGGCAAAGGACAAGGGTTTGGCCCTGTTCCCTGCTACAGCAGGGGCAGAAGGGGATGAATTTAAGATAACTGTAGAATTACTAGATTTGACACATGGGAAATTTATAACATTCATATAATTTTTCATGCAAGGAATCTAATTAGTGGGGGGGGTCATCTTGAATTCAATAGTTTGGGATTTGGGTAGATATGATATATTTTGCTAGAGTATTGGCTACACGGGGAAAAGGAATCAAGGAAAATTATAACTATATGTGTAGTTATGTCTACAACAAAAGTTTAGGAACAGCAAATCCTGCATATATTTAGCAGGGATGGACTAGATCTTCCTTTAGGCCCTTTTCCATTTTATGACTCCCTCATCCTGGTTTAAAACCCATAAAATAAAGTCTTTTGTCTCTTACCTTTAACATCTGCTCTAGCAGAGAATGAAGATGTTGCACAGGAGGAATGGAATATTTTTGAGCAGCTGAAAGTTCTCCTATAACGTCAGGAAAGAAATGTCCTTCTACTAGTCCTTCAAGAATACAGAATGTACCTCTGGAAAGGTCATTATTTTTAACCTAGAAATTAGATATTATTGTGAGTAATGGCATAAAAGATGATTAATGAAAGCCTTTAAAAACATAGGATGGACTAGTTTAAAATATAAACAAGCAGAAGTTTAAAGAGCTTAGTCTCTTTTGTATCTGAAAGGAAACATTTATGAGTCTCCAAACAAAATGTCTATTTCTTGATCAAGATAAGACACTTTTAAAGTAGAACTGCTTTTTTTGTTTTATTTAATTACTAATGTACAGCCTGAACCAATAAGAGTTAGTATCTTTTTGAAGGGAATCATTGCTCTTGATGCACCTTTCAGGAAGTACTTATTTCTTCAGAAAACACGGGATCTAAAATTACCTTTAAAAGAAGAATACTCAATAACTTATTCTCTAAAGGTGCAATCTGTAAGAGATTGTCACTTCTTTGTATCCTTTCTGTGAGACTGGTAGGGTAGTTGGACAGAATAAACTTCTAGAGTGATTGGGTGCCTTAAACTAATCACTCCTCACTGTGGAAATCACATCAGTTCCCAAGGCCTGTCAATTTCTTTATGGCTAGGGGCAGAGATTACACATAGACCAGTTTAAGTGATCAGAAACTGGTTTAAAGCTGTAACAGAACAGATGTTCAGTGCACATAAAGCCCTTTCAAAATGGCCAAAACCAGTTTGAGATAAACCTGGTTGACTGTAGTATCAGACTTAACTGATTTGGCTCACACCGGTTTATACACCTGTCCCAGATCCCTTGCTGGTTTAAAATAAATCAGACACCCCCAGCATCTCAGCATGCTTTCTGGGTTGGGAGGGGCTCTCTGCTCCAACCACACGGCTGCCCCTGCCCCTCTGCTTTCTAGCCAGAGCAGGGACAGGCCCAAGCAGCAACACCAGCCAGCATGGCCCTGTTACAGCAAAGTGGACAGGAAGGGGGTTAATTCTTTCCTCCTTCCCCTCTTCCCCCACTGCAGCCAGGGTCAGCCTGTCTGCTGGGGAGCAGAGGGGAGAGGACTACTGCGGTGGCCCCTGGAGCTGGCGGACCCCAGCTGCAGGGAAAGGACGGAGGGAGGAATTAACCCTTCTCCCTGCCCCCTTCACCTTAACAGGGCCATGCTGAGTAGATTGTCTCATAGGGTGAGGTGGGAGGAGCTCTGTTCTGTGCTGGGGGGGACTCTTCCCCCTCCTCCTCCTCCCAGGGTGGGGAGGGGTACTCTCTGAGGCACTGGGTGGGGACTCTTCCTCCTCCTCTCCTTCCCCACCCCCACTGTAGAGCTGGGAGGGAGGGGGAGGGGGGGCTCCATATGATGCTGCCCAGCCCCAGAGTCAGGGTGGGGTGGAGGGGGAGGCTCTCTCCCCTCCCCCACAGAGAGGCAGCAGAAGCAGAGCTCAGCTGGGCAGAGTGCGAGTGTGTAGGGTGACAGGGAGGGTGGGGGGATGTACAGACCCCCTACACACTCCCCCCATGGTATGCAGCCCCCAGTGCCTGGCAGCAGCAGCAGGTAGGGAGGAAAGGGTGTTTGTCCCCAGCACAGGTGCAGCTCCGGCCAGTGCTGTATGGGGGTAGGGAGTGGAGCCTGTCTTATCCCCATGTCTCTGCTGCCTGAGCCTTAGCCTGCAGCTCCAGCCCTTGCAGCAGGGGAAGACCCACACCCGAGCCAGCTGCTTCCCCTGCTCCCCACTGTGTAGGTCCCTGTACTCTGCCAGGAGTGGAGGGAGCCCTGCCTGCCCCCTGCTTCTCTGCAGAGTCCAGTGTGGGGCTTCCCTGCTGTGAGTGTGGAGCTGCAGGGGCAGTGTGGAACCAGCACAGCGCTACCTGCTTCTGTTGCAGAGGCATTGTGCCGTGCCTGCAGCTCCGTACTCGCACGGGGAAGCCCTGTGCTGGACTCTGTGGGAAAGCAGGGGGCAGGGCTTCCTCCACTCCCAGCAGAGTGCTGAGACCTGCACAGTGGGCAGGGGAGGAAGCAGCTGGCTCCAGTGCAGGGCTTCCCCTGCTGTGAGGGCTGGAGCTGCAGAATCAGGCTCTGAGTCACAGGAGTAAGGCAGGCTCCACTTCCTCCCCCTCTGCAGTGCTGGCCAGAGCTGCGCCTGTGCCAAGCATGAGTGCCCAGATCTGCCTGCCTGCTGCTGCCAGGGGGAAGTGTGTGGGGGTCCCTACACCCCCACACCCTGCCCAGCTGAACTCTGCGCTCTTGCTGCCTCTCTGGGGGGGGGTAGGAGGAGGAAGGACAAGCATTTCCCCCAGCATGGAACACAGCCTTCGCCTGCCCTGGGGTGGGGACTGGGGGGAAGAGTCCCTTTCTGGGGCTGGGTAGCATCCCATGGAGCCCCACCTCCCCACCCTGTAGTGATGGGGGAGAAGCAGGGGGAAGAGTCCCCCTCTGGGGCCAGGCAGCCTCACAGAGCCCCACTCCCCACCCCACTGTGGGGGGGGGAAGGAGAAGGGAGAAAAGCGCCCCCCAGCACCAAACTGGGCCCCCCGCCTGGCCCTGCCATGGTGGGGGAGAGGGAGGAGGGGAAAGAGTTCCCTTCTGGGTCAGGGCAGCCGTGTGCCCAGATTACTCCTGGCTGTCAGGGAGCTGCTGGGGCAGGCTTGTCTGGGCCTAGCCATGCCTGCCCCGCTCAGCTCAGCTTTCCTGTGGAAGGGAGGGGCTGTTCTAGTACCCCCACGCTTTTGGCTTGAGCCACTGCAGGCATCTGCCAAATGCCTATCCACTTACAAACTGATTCACTCTCTGCAGGTTAAACTAACTTGCAAAGACTGACTCAATTCAGGCTCAGGCTTTTTGAATGTCTGTTCCTAGCCTATAAGAGTGAGTAAAATGGAAGAAAAACAAATTGCTCAGCTTGGGTATGATTTTTCATACAACTTGCACCTTTAAAAAATAAAAATTAAAAATAAATGTTGTCTTTGCCCTCAAAGGTAACCAGCTGTACTAGTCCTCTTTAGATACCCCAAATTGATGTTACAAGGAAGTTATTTTGTGATTGCCATTTAAAAGCTTATAATTTCTGTTTATATTAGCTATTTGCATGTAATTAACATCACAAAGGTATGAGTACTACTGAAGTTACTGCTAACAGCTAACATGAAGACTTTTGTGACAAGCATGCATGTGAATGAGAGAACCTAAAGGAATGAGAGATACAAAGCTCAGACAAAACGATTATAACCTTGAGTGAAAGAGAAAAGTAGATTGCCTGTATGAGAAACAAGTATAGGAATATCAAACAATCAAATCTGAATATTTTTATATGAATATTTTTGACTTTCTAAATTTTGAAAGAAACCAAATCTATAAATAAGAGGAAAAGCTAATTTTTTGACCGACCTTAACTGTGCTTTCCTTTTCTTTCAAGATGCTTTTTTCACATTTAGCCTGAAGCCTGAATTCCTCTGTTTAATATTTTTATTTATTGTTATAATATCCCCAAGTTTTTAAGATATTAATATGGCACCTGAATCTCAAATCTACTCTTAAGGTGAATTTTGAACATGTTCTTAATTTTTAAACATTTTGGAAGTATCTGATGTACAATGGGAGCCAGATTTAGTTGAAGATCTGCCCTGTGGATCTCTCTGCAGCAAAATAGTAAAACTACACTGGTAGAAGGTTTAGTGGTATAGGGGGCAAGAGAATTAAGGAACAAACAAAATAGCATAGAAAAATGAAACCTAGTCCAAATGACAAGAAAAATATAACTAGAAAATGTGATATACCGCATGTTCTTCTTGGATGTATTTCATAAGAATCATGACGTTCCCTGTAGCCTGAATGACTGCCCCCCACAACTATATAATTATATATGTCATTCTTTTTCCCATGCCAACATAATCTTAGCTGGAAATCTGTCCCCACCAGAAAACAAAACCTCAGTGCTGCAAAAATCTGTATTATCTACTTCTTTACTTCTAGTCCTAGACTGCTATTTCAGATCCTGCACATAAAGGTAAGTGTGACCTTCCTTTGTGTCACTCAACAGATCTGAGAAACTCTATAGGGCAGCAACATTTAAGACATTTTCTCACAAGAAAGGCTGGTAATGCCAGGAATAAAGTTTTCACATAGATGATTCTTAAATTAATTTTGGGGGGTGAAGAGGAGGAGAGGAAAGGAGATCTGATACTCAGAAGGTGATTATATGATAGATTTCTCTCTGTGGCTATAGGGAACAGGACAAGAAGCAAAGGTCTTAAATTGCCGCAGAGGAAATTTATATGGGATATTAGGAAAACTCTCTCACTGTGAAAGAGGTTAAGTATTGGAACAGGCTACCCAGAGATGGTGAAGAATCTCCATTCTTGCAAGTTTTTAAGATCAGGTTAGACGTACACTTATTGGGAAGGTTTAGTCAGGATCCTGCCTTAAGGGGTTTCCTGTCCAGCCTTATTCCATGATTCTATAATGAATACAAACTGTTATTTCTCTTTTCAAGAATATTACGTTAACTTCTTTGCAGAAAAAAATCTTAGAAAAACATTTAAGTAGTTTGAGAAAGCAAATTATATAAGTTTGAAAAAAGAATAAGTTTATGAAACAGTTGCTCCTCTCAAAAAGCTCATTACCTCTGTACTGCATCCATTCAAGTGGTCTATTTGAGTAGACTTCTGTTTCATTGTCTGTAAAACAGGTGGAAGTCAATACTTAGGCTGTACACTAACAAAATATTACATTTAATGACCACAGTATGTGTGTGCACGTATGTATATGTGTGTAAACAGTGAACTAGTCGTTAAAAAATTAAAACGTAAATTCAATATGGAGAGCTAGTTAGCTTTAGTTCTTTGACAGAAATTATACTTTTGAAACTTAAGAAGAATAGCACTGATGCCCATGGCAAATAATCTAGGCAGAATTCTTTGATTCTAAATGGTCCTGCAGTTTCAATTAAGCTGTTCTTCATGGTTTTTTTCCCCACTTATGTGATACGGAATCAATTTTATTAATTTTTGGTGCACTTAACCGTATTCTTCAGCATCTTTTCTATCTTTAATTTATCAAAGGTGAGAGAAAGTTTCTAGATTTGTTTTGCAAAATCCTGGGATCCTATGAAGTGAATGGAATTATATATATTTAAAGCTACTATTAATTACTACATCTAGCTAACAGCTAACACTATGGTAGTGTCCGTGTATATTACAAAACATGCATCTTTAAAGGGTGTCCTGTAGGAATACCAGGTTTCATGAATAACTTTTGCATACAACATTTATTTATAACACTTCTTTAAAATACCTTTGATATTTTAACTATCTACAGTTAGCATTGGGAGAAAAGGGTGCATGTGTCAAGCAATAAAGTGGGCCAAATTAAACTTGCACTACTGTTTTTGTAGTACTGTCCAACTGGCAGTCCATGAGGGATTAAGTTTGTGGCCCTTGAGCCCCTGCTTAGCTGCCACCACCCTTCCCAGACCTCTAGCTAAAAGAGCATCCAGGCTTTCTGGGCTCCCTCTCCCTCCTTTGGATTTTGCAGCTTGCCCTTGCTCCATGGGGCAGGGAAGTGCAGCATGGTGCAGCTAGGGGAACTGAGGGTGAGCCTGGGACTGCATGAGCATGTAAAGTAGTGACGGGGGGTAGACATGGGCACACAGTGCAGCTCTGGGGTTGGGGGCACCTGCAGAAGTACAGAAGGGATACAGGGAGGATCCATGCAGTGTGTGGCCTGTAGAGGCCCATGGCTTGCCCTGGTGTGTCCCACAGCCACAAAGCATTCAGCCCCTAGCTACTTAGAAGTTGGACAGCCCTGTTGTACAGTAACAGGGGTAATTGTCTAATGAATGGAGAAGTATAAAGTATACATTTTATTGGCTTAGCTTTTCCATTCTCTGATCTGGTAGCTTTGTGTCAGGGACACTGTGAGTAGTAACCCTTTTGGTTCAGAATCAAGCCTGCATATTGGTACTGTGGAAATATTTACGCTTTTTTTCATAGTAACTATCACAGAAAGCTACTAACACATATTAGTTGAGATAAATACATTATGTAGTAGTAATGTGTACTGATTCAATCAAAATAACTTATATTTTATTTTTCTGAATGTGAATTCATGTACTTAGTTGCTAACAGACTGTTTTATTACAGGGCTTTATTACAATTTAAATTGGTGATATTAAAACAATAGACAGCATTAGATGATGTTCTCCTTGAGGGAAATTTGACTTAGAATAACAATTCTGTACAGAACTCAGCAGAGTATTTGTTTGCTTAGGGACATCTAAAGTTTAAGAACATGTTAATGTGATTTAGTTAGTTATTAAATCAATGATAATGGATGCCAAGGAGGGCATGACAGGAGATGTATCCAGATATACCCTCTTCACATGCTCTCCCCCTAAAGTACCCACTATTGCCACTATTGGAGACAGGCTTATTTACTCTAAAAGACTGGTGGGTCTAGGTCCACCAGGAAACTATTGATATTCCTTAATCAAAGGGAGTTCAAAAAACAGACCCACGGTTGCTCAGGTTCCCACTGGCTTGGGGCTCCTTACTGGTTTGGCAGATGGCTAGTCTGGCCAGTCAGGAAGAGGTTAACCCAGAGGTCCTGGGATCTGGTTTAAAAAAAAAAGGTGTAGGAAGATGTGTAAGTGTAGGTGTAGCCAGAACTTCAGAAGGAGATTCCTGAGGAGGCAACGGAGGGGCTGCAGCCCTGAAGCATTTGAGGTAGCCATGTGCCAAGGTCTCCCTCTGTTCACAAAAAGGGTAGGTGTTGGGAGACTCAGAGAAGTGTGCCAGATACATGCCTATGCGGATGGCTCCATGCAGGAGATGCCAATCTAGGTCCCTGGTGGCTTGTGGGATTAGGGAAGAATACAGGCTGGTCCACCAAGGACTCTTCCTCTTGCCAAAGGTGTCCCACTACTTGGTATCTGGGCAGAATCCCAACGGCAGCATGGTGGCGAGTGTGAAGCACTAGAGTACGCAGCTAGTGGTGGTTGGCTGCGCAGAAGCAAACCAGTTTCATAGCCCCCAGCCTGCTGGGCTGGTGTGTTAGACATGGAATACTGGGCTAAATGGATCACTGATCTGACTGAGTATGGCACTTATGTTCTTATGTCCTTAACAGCTAGTTATAGGAAGACTAAAATTTAGTCCACATCTTTGTTGGACAGTTCAAAACCAAGCAAAAATATTATCAACTACTATTCTTATCATGGACATTTCTTATATTCCCTCATACTCATTAGACTCATACTAAACAATTACCTCCATTTGTCAAGCAACCCTATTAAACTAAATACACTATAGGATTCTTAATCTTTAAGTTACCATTTATTGTTACAATTTCTGAAGGTCTTGAGACACTAGTTTTCATGGTTACACATCTGTATTTTGAGGAGAAATAACAATTCCCTTTTAATTTATTTTTTATAACCAGAAATTTATGCAATCCTGCCTCTTACTTACCTGAGCAAAATACATATGCTTTATTAATGCATGTTTCATTTTAACAAGGTGTGTGTCAGATTCTGTATCTCTGGCTTCTTGTTCAGCTAGACAAGTGTTCATATGACTATCTTCAACAACATTTTGTATTTCACTCTGTGCAGGGAGAAAAATATATTATTTTAAATTTGAGCATGGCATTTGCAGACAACAGCTTAAAGCAAGGTTTCTTAGTTTTCTGTTTGTTCTTTTAAAAATGTGTATAAAAAGAGTAGAGGACACCTCTCAGGCTACTGAATCCTGCTCCTGAGCTTCCAGGCTACTTTTTATTCACAAAGTCCTAAAAATTGTCCATTCTAACACCCTGCAACTACCAAGCACAATACAAAACCAAAAGTGCCTTGCCACGTGCCACAGAAAAAAACCTAGGAGAGACAAGGATACTCCCAATGCCCTGCTACTGCACTGGTACAGAAGTCATAGGTTAATATACCCTCAGAGACCATGTTCCTGCTTATACAGCAAGGCAAAGGCCATCCCTCACAATCCTGTCATGTTTGACCCAAAGAAAATACTTACTACTGACCTCAAACCCTAAAACTACATTAGCAGTTTCATAGCTGCACCACACTGCTGCTTAATGATCCTCCTTTCATCAACCAGTATGCACAGGACCCTCTCTTCTACTGACTCTAGTCTGAGTCCTCATCTCACAGCCAAAATTCTTGTTATCAGTCCCTAAATGCATGACTTTGAACCATTTTTCTATATCTGAATTTCTTAAAGTGTCAAAATAATATGCCAGATTGACACCCTTGGAAACAGAAACCTTTCATCATAAAGGAAAGTATAGCTTGGGCAGCCATTAGTGCAAAATACCTTCAAAATCATCCTTCTGATTTATTCCAGCCCTGAATCTCTTTCTGAGCTGAATATGATAGCTTACATTACATACTTGATTTTGTCTTTTATTTGCCTAATACCACTGAATCTTTTTATAAAGGCCACTAAAAGAAATTAGATTTCAATTCCTTTCAGTTATTGCCAACAAAGTATGACCTGAGCTAGCAACACAGATCTTAAGTGTTTTCTATCTTATTAACAGAATCTCCAAGCTATCCAGTCCCTTCATTCTCTCTCTGCCTTGGGAATGAGGTATTTCTTATACTTTCCATAGCAGAGTCTCATTTTGTAATTAAATACTGCCCAATACACAATGCTGTCTGTAAAGTTACATGTAGTCCTTTTGTTCTGAGACAATTTCAATTTAAATTTAAGAACACTTACTATATAATCTAGTGGGTGAGAGGCAGGAGGCCTGATTACCCTAAGCTTTATACTTTATATTGGAAA
Organism: Crocodylus porosus; assembly: GCF_001723895.1. Classification (NCBI taxonomy): domain Eukaryota; kingdom Metazoa; phylum Chordata; order Crocodylia; family Crocodylidae; genus Crocodylus; species Crocodylus porosus. Next base: position 62,808,462 of record NW_017728909.1, on the reverse strand, counting down.
CCAACTGACTGCCAAAGCTACCTTCATAGTACCAGCTTCCAGTCTAAGCACGCCACTAGCCAATCTCTGTTCAACTGTATCTGCACTGTCACCGACCAGGATGCATACCTTAAGAATATGAAGCAGGAATACCTGCAAATACAGTACAATCCTAAAACTATAGCCACTAAAATCAACAAAGCCAGACTTAGACCTCATTTCAACCTTCTACAATACTAACCCCAAAACAAGGACAACAGAATCCCTCTCATTGCCACCTACACCCCACCAACCTGAACACTTCAAAAAATGGCCTGAACAAGAAATTGTGGGACAAGAAATCATTCACAGATTGGATTGTGTGAAGTATGGTTTTAAGCTGTAGCTTTTGTGATTCCTTTTGTTCCTGCGTTTGCCAATCCCAGAACTGCCATCTCTCCTGCCTTCTGTATTTGTATCACTCCTTCCATGTTATACACTGGTGTATGCATATCCTTTGACAGCATATGGTGTAGGGACCTTGAGCTCACAAAAGCTTATGCCATATCTATCTCTGATTTAGTTTATAATAATGACATCAAACTCATTCAGGCCCCACATACTGGGTGAAGGTCACTGGACTGGTCTGAGGACTGGACTTACAACCAACCCCACCCCCTGTGCAGCACTTGCAGTGACAGGTCCAGCCCCAGGCCTTGCTGTGCATGTAGCATGCATGCAGCCCATGATAAGCAGCCTGGACTTGAGGCTACAGGAAGCACAGGAGGTTCATCTGGGGTGCCACATATAGCCTATGTCCTGAACACCCTCCCCGCCATGCTGCGTGCAGTGCCGGGTCTGGCCTGTGTACTGAGGGAAGCACGTGTCCCATTCTGGCTCTGTGTGCTGCATGCATAGGGAGCCTTGGGGCCGGTACACACTGCATGCAGGGCTGGACTGGCTGCATGTAGCACTGGGGTCTGGCACACATATGCTGCACATGGTGCCCCACCCAACTGGCTCTGCATACTGGCTCATATGCAGCTTGCACCTCAGACCCAACCCCTCTGCTGCATGCAAGGTGCCAAGTCCAGTGATCCACAGGCTGGATCATATGGCTCCCACAGGTCCTGTTTGATACCCCTGGTCTATATGGCTCAAATTTATCCTGCCCTTTACAAGAATTTAAAGCAGTTTTATAGTTTCAATTAAAGTGAATATGCCTCCCAAAACATGCCAGCACATTTATCTCACATATTTCACAGGTACTAAAGTGGGACAAGGGGCTTTAAATCTGTAGGATTCCAGGTCAAAAGGATTTCCTGGGAGAAATTCAACATCTGTCAAGAGAAAATGAAGAAAGAGGGCAGGGAACACAACTGTGTTGAGGTAGTCTCAAAAATGCTGGTTACAGATCAATAACCATCATTTCTTGAAGTGGCCAGTGACTATTCCAACTCCTGGGATAGTTTAAGAATCAATATGACTAGGGGCATAAACAGACTTAGTTTGAAAGCAATTCTAATACTGCTTTACCAACCTGAGCTTTTCATTTGGATGCCAGAGCTACGGAAAAAAATGTTTTTTTTATTTTTCATTTTCTGGGGGGGAAGGTAGAGGAGGGGGGACAGAAAGGTCGGTAAGAATTGTGACTCAAGCTCCAAGTGGTAGTGCTACAGGTTTCTAAATTTGAAATAATCTTGAACTTTTCTGAGAAGTATATGCAAAATACCATAGTCCATGCTATCAAGTAAAGAATATGAGGATCAGATAGCACATTAGACCTTTCTGCTGGGTAAACAGATCAGCAATTACCGAGAGAGAGATGTGTTAGAAGATCTGATATACCTATTGCTATCTTGCCCATACTGGAGAAATATAAATATACACAGCCTTATTTTTCAGATAATACTCAGAAAAAAAGGAATGGTTAAAACTTAGGGGAGACAGACTTCCTGTCTACTAGAAATGCATCAGATGCAGACTGTCTGTTCTTGTCTCCAAGCAGCATTTTGAGCATCTGTAGTTGTCTTGTGATTAGGATTTTCTCTTGACACACCACAAGTATGTGTCTGGTCACTTAGAATTTTTTGTTATTTGGAATCCGAATCTGAGATTTGGGTTTAGTTGAGGAGACTGATACCTTCAGCATAACTCTATCAAGCTCTTTAGCCCTGAGAGAGTAAAAGCTAAGGCTAGTCTTTCCATATTTAAATGTCTTATGGACCCAGAACCATATTAGTGCTTCCTGGGACGTGCTGTCCTGGAGAAATTCTATGACTCTACGAGTGAAAGTGCTGTATATGGAATAATAAGATGGAAAATGACCTTCTCCAAGGCAGGTCAGACAAAGCACATGTGTGCACGACGGAGGGAATACTGTAAGGAAAGAGGTGAACTTCCAGAACCTCTGTTCATGTCCACAATCCATAACTATGGATAAGTACTCAGGCTTGGCACATAACGATACCAGTAAACTAGAACAAATGCATGCAAGGTTCAAAAGATCTAACTCCGTGTTTCTCAACCTTTTTAGGCCGGTGACCCAGTTTTCAAAGCAAAGAGAAAAATTCTCTCAGCCCTTTATATTCAACCAGAAAAATAAAAAAGAATATGCTACCTCTATGCTGCTACAAATACTACCTTATGACTCTCAAACTTTATTCCAAGGTTATATTTAAAATGTTATTTTCTTTAAAACTGCAATAAAAAGCTTTCAGTTTCTTGTGATTTCAACAGTTTCTCATGACATTGTTGTAGGACCAGTAAGTTGGATCTCTGTTTCCTATATTATTCTCTAACAGACAAAAATTACTTCAAAATTTCTCTATGCATAATCTTTTAATTACTTGAATGTGATTTTTTCTTAATAAAGTCTTCTTTCTTCACAGCATACTAGCTTGCTGTCTTAGAAGTTGTATGCAAATTCCACACTATATGCCTATCACAGAAATACTGCACACTCTTTCTCTCTCTTGCTTCACATGCATTCCTCTTCTAAACCTTATACAGCACTATGAATTGTTCTTCTTTGGCAATCCCTTGCAGTTGTGGATGACTGTCTTCCATGATTGTCTTCTCTATGGATCCACAGATGGCTAATGAAGCCAATCCAGACATCTGCTTCCATGTGGGGTGGGTGGCTGCAGATTCTTGTTTCAGTCTGACATCTTCTGCCTGTGTCCCGAGACCAACACAGCTACATCCAACACCCCTGATCCAGTCTGAGACATACTATTTCTGCCACTCCTACTTTTCTGTCTCCCATGGTCATCGTAAGGTTTCAAGTACTGAGATTCTTGCAGCAGATTCTTCTTCCATTTGGGGTGGTCCAAGGCAGCAGTCTCCCATGAGTTGATGTCAACGTTGAATTTTTTCAAGTTGGCCTTGATGATGTCCTTTAGGATTGTCCATGAGGGTCCTGATGTTCCAGGTTGCAAAATTTATTGTATATCTTTGTTGATTTTGACTGCAGTAAAGGTGATTCCACTGGATGCAGTTATCCAGTCAGGAAGAAGGTAGACAGATTAAGTGTAGGGCACTGCTTCTAGTTCCCTCCTCATGTGACGCAAGCAGAGTGGATCCTGAAAAGGGCTGCTCAGCTGTAGTTACAGCTGCCAAATCACATTCCTGCCTCATCTGAGTGTTAGAAGACCTTCTTATAACTGCTACCTTCATACCAGTTCATGACTAGGACATTCGAGAACTCATAATGCTGCTCCCGTTGTCACTAGTTGGTTGCCAAAGTGCTTTAAAAAAGTGGTGGAAAAGTAATTTTCATGGAAGAAGCCTATGCATGATTTCTTTTACTGTGGAGAAGCTGCTGCAACATCTGCTTTCACACAGTTCTCGACAGAACAGGATCTTAATCCAATTGCAAGGAGGCTAAAAAAACTGGATACCTCATTCCACTGCACCCTTTGTCTGCCTTCACAACCACTGAGATTCTAATATCTTCTGCCTATTCTAATGTTGAAGACTTGTAAACCCATGGCTGGGGGCTGGACAGGCTTATTATAGTGGCGACCTATACTCACCATGTCACAGCACTGTCAAAGGATATATGTGGCTTTTCAGGAGGAAACCATTACCATCTGCTGTCCCCATCCTGGTGGGTGGTTGCTGCCACTGCTTGGTCCATGACTGCTTATTCGTCAGAGTCACCCCTGCTTATTTCACTGCTAAACTTCCCTCTTTCTGCCACCTATGGAAGCATGTGCTGGTAAAGCATGCTGCTGCCAGATTGTTCTTCACCCAGGTCAGGAAAGGCAAAATAATTCCCCTCAGGATAATTAAGAAGATTTTTAAAAAATTAGTCCAATTCAGTATGAAATACATGGTCTTGCAGGAGTCTAGACTCTAGTATGCTAAAGTGTTAAGTTTCACTCAGTGGGAGCTAGGTTTACATATTTCATGTTCCCATGCATACTACATCTCTAGAAATACACTCCCTAGCTAGACACAGAGAAGAAAATGAAAATAAATCTAGCAGAGAAGAAAATGAAAGTAAATCTAGGTCTTTCACATTGCATTATGGTATATTTGTTGGTAAATGTTTCAAAAACAAGAGGCACCAAAGATTTTTGCTTTGCTTTACAAAGAGACAAATGTGAAAAGAAATGTCAATGAACATCTCAATGTGGGTAGGTAGATTTAAAACAGATTTAGCATCCCAGATTGCAACAGTTATAATTAGACATAATGGTTCAAATTTACCACTGGGAAGCTGCACTTGTTTTCAGTATTTCTGAACCACTACAGTTGACCATCATTTTAATATGTTCTGTATAAAAATATAGCAGAATTTATGTGTGTGTATGGAGAAAGCCACCAGCTAATCCTATAGCATGAAAGTACAATTTGTAATGCAAAGAAATGCAGTGTCATATTTAGGGGGGGGAAATCCTATTTCCAGTTGGAAATTCTGTACTAAAACAAAGATGTTGCGTAAGAAAATAGCATTTTCATATGGAAGTTTGCCAATAGTCAGTTTCACTTTTTTTACTGCTGATTATTTGAGTTATTTTCATACATTTCTCAGGAGGAATTGACCTGCAGCTCTTCCACATATCATGCAGGTTAACGAATAATCTTAGTACAATGCATCAGCTAAAGAAGCAATAGGCAGGTGGACACACAGAGAAGAGAGAATAAAACATGCATGGTTAGTAATGCTGCTACTGGACTGATCCAAAATACCCATTTGGACACACAGGAAAAAATGAATACACAATATTTTCAATGACATCAGAAAAATAGCACATACTATTTAAAAAGAGTAGTATTTTAGAAAGCTGATGTTCTTTAAAGTGAATTTGAAAAAATTCAAGTTGTTAATAGTGTATGAAATATTATGCTGATTAGTTGCAATATACTTCAGCTTTGACACAAATTTACAGCCCTGCTAATGAAACATCACTTTCAGTTCATGTTTAATTTACTTACCTCAAGAAGATAATCTCCTAGATATTGCACAGAATAATATGGAGCTTCAAAGAGGTGTTTTTCTCTTTCTGCAGTGAAGCGTTTATTATCAATGAACAGATGAGTAATATCTCTTTCTGCATTTTGTGACTGATATATAGTTGCCTTTCCAGCTTCTAGAACTCTATATCAACATACATTTTGAAAGAGGCATTTACTGTAAATATTTTAATAGTGGTAAGTCAATTTTAATGTTCACAACTTACAACAGAAACACAAACTTAACAGCAAAAGGGGCTAGATGTGAATTTACCTTTTGTATCTTAGACAAATCAGAGTCCTAAGAAGGTATATAATGCACCTAGACAAAATGCTGCCCTTATTTGCTTCATGTGAGGGAATATCAAGTGCAGTGGTAGGGAACATCACGTGTATTTTATAAAGATCAAACTCTTATAATTAAAGTAGTTATGGTTTAATTGCAATATGTCCCAAAGTAATAATTAGTGGCATTTTATAAGAGCCATGTCATCACTGTAATGGTTTAACAAAGAACAGGATACTGTATCCTGAACTATACCATGAAATTTTTATAATGTATAGTATGGCATCATAAGTGTGCGCGTGTGCATGCACACACACACACGCACACTACTGCATGACTGTCAGTATAGTTAGTCCCACCCAAAATGATACATAGAGACAGCTCGGCTAATGTTTCTGACATTATTACACTATTACATATGACAGAGCTTCCCAGTAGATATCTTCCAGAAATCTACTGCTGCAGTAAGTTATGTTTCTAAGATAAGATGACAGATAAGAGAGGGGAGCAGAGGCAAAAGGACTCTTCTGAATTGCTGAACGCATATATTATGGTAAAAATTGGAGAGCCAAAACATCTTGGTCTCACCCACTTATAGATAGATCCACCAGTTAGAAGTCCATACTATGAAAAACAAGTAAGAAAAAAGGTGCTAAAAAGGACAGGGGATATGAGAAAAACTAATCCTTTCTGAAAGCTAGTACTGCTTTACTATGACTGAAAGATTCATTTCCTAAAGACAAAAACATCTACCTTGCTAGGTTTTCTGTATGAATAAGAAGATTTCATTCTCTGTAGAAAACAGTCTGGAAAAAATATAGATTACCTAATAAAAACAACTCCCAGTTTTATTGTCTTGCTGGTATAATTCCTGTTAAAAGCTACCTTTACTGTTAGCAAATACAAAGGTGTATAAGACCTTACAAAGGTGTATAAAGCAAGTTCTCATGAGGATTTGCAGCTCTGTTTAGGATTCTAGTGGGAGAATGGTATTTTTTAGAGGTAAAACATGAAGGTATTCATCCAGCCCCAGGACAGTGAAAATAGTAAACTCATCCAATGAGCTACAGAAATAAGAATCTTTCCCTTCTAGTAAAGAATGCCTTGGCTGGAAAGCCTAGAAGTACCAGTCTGTAGCCATGCCGAATCACAGCAAAGAAAGTAGAACAGTGCTTCTGTTCACTCATTGTGGAAGGACTCTGCAAAGGAATACCCTAAAACAGGGGTAGGCAACCTTTTCTGGCTGCATGATCCACCCTAGATTTGAGGTAGGCAGATGGGCAAACGCTAGGACACTTCCACTGCCTTTGTCACTGCTTGTCTCCCTGGCACCACAGGAAAAGCACCTGCAGCCAGCCAGCAGTTCTCCCTGCAGCAGCATAGGGAGAGTGCCCAAAGAGAGAGTGCCCATTTGTCCCTGCATCAGCCTGGGGAGAGTGCCTTCAGAAGGTTCTCCCACTGCCAAATGCTACTGAAGCCCCACGCCTGTGGGTCAGATCCAAAGGTTCCACATGCCATAGGTTGCTGGTTCCAGCTCTAAAACCACAGGATTGAGACAAGTAGCAATTTACTTTCCCTACGGAGAACACAATCTGACTGTATACATCCTCTGGCATCAAATGCAGCAATATACTGCCCATATACTGCTGTTAACAATAATGTTATCGTCAGGGACAATTAATCAAGTCTGCTCCACACACAAGCTGATGTGAACTGCAGTGAACCACGTGCATGTGGCAGGGCAAGATCAAACACTCAGCAGGTGTTTGATTACGGTGGCCATTTTAGAACTCTGGCTGCCTATATAAACAAGAGCAGTCTGCTGCTGGGAGCTAGGCAAGAAATACTATCTGGTTGAGCTGCTTGATGGGAACATTTTGTAGGTAGGAACAGGAGCTTCTGGTCCTGGGAATGACCTAAAACTGCACCCTGCCAAGGATGGGTGGTCTGGTGGGGCTCCTAGTGGTGTGGGAGCCCCCCAGGAAATGTCAGGCCAGTTGCCACCCCAGTGAAAGGCAGATAGGGGCACTTTAACCCCAGCCCTCACCTTCATGTGGGTTATATCATACATTTAATCCAGGGAAGGCCAGGTAAGCTTCCTGAAGTGCTTGAGCCTGCTGGGGTGAGTGACCCTACGGGGCCAGGTATACTTTTTGAAGCACCTGAGCTGGGAATGGGAGATCCCGATCCCTGAGTGCAGGCAGGAGGCTTAGATCTAACTCAGGGGACCCGACTGATCAGTGCTGGGGCTGGGATGCAAGTAAGGGTCAAAAAGGCCAGGGGCCCACCGTGAGGGATGCCCATATAAAGCAGAGAAGTTCAGGGTCCTGACTGGCCTGAGATGGGGCCAGGGCTTAAAGGGGAGCCGAAGCTCCCAGGGAAAGGGGCCACAGCTAATGGGCAAATAGGACACTTGAGTGGGCTGCCTGAGATGCCATCTGTGAGGCTTGGGCCGCAGTGTAGGGGTGGAACAGAGCTGTGGATAGCTCCCCCAATATTGGGGTGTATAATGGGCAGCCTCCTGCCTAATTATTACATCAATATTGTTACATCACGGCATGGCAAGCGAGACAGGCAGGTGGCTGACCTGTAGATGGCGGCAGGCCAGTGCTTGCACTGGGTATGAAAGCTTGCCCCTCTCACAGTGCAGTTGTATAAGCAGTGAAATGCATGTCAGCACACAGAAAATGGTGGCGGTATGCTTCTGAACTAAAGCACCTCCTATGTGTTTTAGTTCAAAAAGGTGTGCCACTGCCACTTTCTCAACGCTGACACGCATTTTGCCACTTATACAACTGCATGTGCTTCAGCGCCAGGCATTTTTAAAAGTGCCTGCCACTGCAGCACATGCACGTATACAAATGCCCATAGAAACTAATACATAACTCTTAAGAAGGCTTGACTGACGTTATACAAGTGAAATATTGAGTGCAGTTTTGAACACTCCATTTATGCAACATGTGGAAAAATTAAACAACATTGCAAAAGAGCATAACTATATTCTCAGAGTTTATCTGTATATTTTCCTAAGAGGAAACTTTAAAGACAGGTCATTTCAAACATGGATAAATCTCCACATGCTATATTTGATGCTGCACTAACAATATTAAGCCAAAAAAACACCAAAAAAACAGAAAAACCCTAAACCTGAAGAGAAATGCAGTTATTTTTATGTAAATTTAAGAAGATGATGTATTTGCAATCTTGCAAATCTGCTATAATTTAAAAGGGCTGAAACTAAAACAAGTTGAAGAGGACTAAATTTTAACTGGGATAGGAGAACAAAACTGTATTTAATCAAAATTCTTTTTTTATTTCATTATTTCAACTTAAGAGGTATCATCCTACCTGGTGATAGAATCCCTTCGTTTATCACCTTCTTTAACAACGAGGACAACTTTCCATCTGTGGAAGGCCCCTGGAGCACCAGAGCGTGACAGTTCTTCGCGCCATCTTTTAGGTGCAGATTGCATTTGAGGTGAATAATGGGGACCTTTTTCAAGTTTATATCCCCATTCGTAAGTTGTTTCATCAAGCCATCTGCCACTTTCAGCACTGTTAATTATGTATTCCTTAGTTAGTATCCACTTTCCTAGAAAGCAAATGAACCGTCAGCCACTAAAAATTTTTTGTCCAGACAAAAAACAATCCATTGAACTTAAGAGTTCAAATGGTTGAAGATCAAATATAAAATTAAATGCTATTTCTAACAAGACTGCCAAATTCCCCTTCTCATAATCTTACATCCTGCAGTGTCACTGACAACAGTGGTTTTGCTTTCTTCTGATGTAATAAAATTAATCCAGGACAACAAAACAAAAATTCTTTTTGCTGCTCAGAATTTTATCCTGCATGTCTTCTGTATGGTATCCCACTTAGCCTTTATATTTTTAACTTAATTCTATACTTTACAACTTACCATACTAACTATATTTCTTGATCATGAAGGCACATATTGTGAACTCAGAAAAAAATGCAATAATCCTTTCAAACCACTCATGTGCATAACAGAGGTGGATTCAGCAAATTAAAGTCATCCCATGATATTTTCTGGTTGGAAGCCATAAACATCTGAGCATTAATGCTATCTAAAATTACATAAATTTCAGCTTGAAAAAGCAGGATGTGGTCCAGTTATGAATGTATAATTCTATGAGTCCAAATATCCCTAGCTCTGTAAAATTAGGGATATCTATAATGGAGATAAATGTTTAAGATCAGTACTCTGGTTTTTATTCTTTCTCCTCTCCTCATTCTTGCTCATCTCTGCTTCCACTTTCTCATTCCTCTTCTTTCTTCTTCTTTAAGTGAGCTTTTGATACTGTGTTATAGGGCTGCCCATCTTGTGGCCTATTAGTCGCATTCAGCCTGCAGGGGGTTAAATTGCAGCTCATAGGCTGTTGCCCAAACCCTGTTTGTGCAATTGCTCCTTCTGTCACTGCTGAGCTGGGGTCTCTCCAGGCTCTCTCTTCCTCTTGGGGAGGCCCCATGCTGGGGGGAAGGACAGGAGGAGGGGGACTTTGGACTGACAGGGCCTGTAGACCCTGTACAGCAGGGTCCCCAGGGACAGCGAGGGAACCCTCTTTGCACTGGGGGGGACCCAGGGAGCCCACATGGTGGGGCAGCATGCAGACCCCAGCCACTCAAAAGTTGAAAAGTTCTGCTGTATGCAATAATCTGTACCTACGCCCTTTCTCTTCCTCTCCCCCAACCCTTTTCATGTAAGAATCAGCAGCTATGGTCCCACCATGTCATATACTGAAATGCTACCTACAGAATATATTTTAAGTGAATTTTAAATTATTTCAACTGTACAATCCTCATCAATTCCACAAAACAGCTGGGTACAGGTAAAATGATTCCCTGTAGGAGAATAGGTGGTATTTGTACATGAGTTAGCACTGAGTGGACATGGGATGGAAAGAAAAAAAAGCTACTATGCTTATAACACAGAGATTAAAAAGCACTGTTTATAAAACAGATTAAAAATGACTACTTTTCAGTCAGTAGGTTCTATATCAAAGGAAAACCCTGCAACCAAAAATAAATACTTTTTTCCCAACTGAAAGTATTAGGTGATAATCTCTGTGCATCAAAAATGTACAGAAATTGCAACTCTTTTCAGAATTCAGTCTAATAATGGGGAGTGATAACTGGTAAAGTATACCTGGGGTGGAAAGTACCTATATGTATGCTTAGGCACAGTCAGGGACACTTGCATCAATTTAAAAGGCTGTATGGATGTAAGGTTTTACTGTGGTAAAGGTGAATCTGATGCAACTATTTAATCTCTCTATTCCTAAACAATAGTCAGAGAAACTAAACTGCAGTAATTTCCCCATTTACCTTCAGGAGATAATTGCTGCTGTTCAACTTGCTTACCACAGGTGAGAAACAGAGAGATTAAATAGCTACAGTGCATCAGGTAATGTGTGTTTATGAACAGTAGAGTCCTCTTCGTCTCTGAAGTATTGTAACTGTGCATCTGTACATGTCCTTACTTGTCTTAGAAGACTACTTGTGTTGGGACAAGAAACAAAACATTGTTTTGCATTACTTTATATAATTTATGCACATTAAAACTACATATACTGTTTCATTTCAGAAACATCCTTATAGACTTGTGTAAATAAAAAGAAATTAAACACAATCAAATTTGTGAAACAGAATGCTTTAGGATTATAACAATAAAATAAAGAACTGTAATGAAAAATCTACATTATAATCTGATTTCTTCATGTACTTCTTAAATCTAGTTCAGTAAACTTACATCATAGTTAAAATATTCACAGCTAAAGTTGCATTGCCTATTTTTTTCTTCACTCCAAGTTTTATAGTTCCTTTTGGGCACTGCCCTTTTACTGTATCACAGAAAAAACATTATTGCAGTAATGCAATACTCTGCCACATAACCACATTTTCTGAAACCACATTTTGACCACATCTTACCCTTACTCTGTGAACAGAGTACCTGAATGGTAGCAGAGCAAATGATACTGTTAAAGAAGTAGGTCAGTCACAGGAATAAGAAAATTGGCATCATGTGGCAGACTCTCTCTCAGTGGCTCACCCTAAAGTGCTCTAAAGACCTCTCCTGTGGTCCTCAGAATGAAAATCACCACTTTATAGCACCAATTTCAAAGCCTGTTCAAGTACAGTTAGAGGACCTTCCTGTTAGAGGAAACTTGAGAGAGAGAGAGAGAGCGTGTACGTACTCGTGATACTCAATTTGTTCAGTACTGTGCTTGGTTTTCATTACTACTGAAAATATTTATGTTTTAAAATGGATCACCTATTTCCCACTTCCTCTTTTAGCTAATCCTATATTAAAGCAATAATCCTTTCTTTTTCCCCAGTGCCACTCCGCTTCTCCCTCTTTGGAGGCTGTCATCCTTTCCAGGCCCACAGCCAGAAATCAGAAGATCCTGAGTCCCAATTCGATTGGATATGAATTCTCACTTTATCTGTAGGCAGGTCATTTTAATGATCTACCTCTGGTGCTATGCTCGCTCTCTCTCTGTCTCTTTAGCTATGCTAGTATAACTACTGTGTCAGAGCCCCCTCATTGAGACGCAACATGTCTACCCCAAGACAGAACTCATACCAAAAGAAACTGATACAAGAAAAATCTTATCTGGTAGGGCCCTTACCCAATAGGTGGCCTCTTACATGTATGCAAACCCAAGGGTGTACAGATGTTAGGATTTTTTAGATACTTATCAGTATCCTATCAAAGGCCCAATAATAAAGGTCTGTTATATCTAAGTATTAAAGCTTGTTATCTCTGTATAACTCTCACAATTGATTTTCAACTTTATGTATCTTACACATTGCTTCAACCCTTATGACACACTTACAATGAAAAGAAAAATATTATGATGTCTGATGGACTACTATACCAACAAACCAGTAGGGCAAAATGTCATTAGTCCACTAACATGGCCTGTCAACTCCTATCTAGGTTCCCCTTCATTCAAAAACAACATCTTAAAATACAAAAGAGTCATTTTGAAAACCTTTACTTGTTTGAGTTTTGTGGCATCAGACCCTAAGTCAGGGGGATTAAAACAAGATGAAAGACTATAGGGTGTTCTCAATAAAATGGAAGAATTAAGGAAAATGGAAGAGTTAAGGATTTAAAGGGTTTTTCTTCTGAGTTGGCAGAAGTTTTCAGCTTATGTAGGTGTGCTGACACATGTTGTACGTTATATTTATTATGAGAATTGTATATTAGCAGCTCATTATTTCTATACTTTTATAATTAGTAACTAGTGTAACCACCTGTATAGTTTGGAGTAGGCCTTCTTAACCTTGTTAAGAATGAATAGCTTTTTTGTCTGGCAACAGAGGCACTGAATTCATTCAAATTAGAGGAAAAGATATGGCAAACAAACAAATCCAAGTTTGAACAAAACCATGATTATTAGCACAGAAAGGTAGAATGCTAAAAACAAAGTAAATGAAAGTATTTCTTCCTTGTTCTTTCTTTAAAAAAAAAAACAACTAAAACAATTTTTACTCACCTGCTGCACAGGCTGCTAGAAACTTTTCACTCTTGCAAAGCTGTTTGGCTATAAGGTGTGTGCAATTTCTGTATTTCTGACAAAGGAAAAGAAAAAGATATTGTCATTAAAACGGCTCTCTCTCTGGTTTCTTTTTGTTTTTTGGCTATTGTCTAAAGTGGGCTAGTGATTCTCAACCTGGGTGCAGTAGTCTAAATCAATGACTCTCAACCAGGACAACCTGAGGTGCTGCCAGTTCCTTGGAGAGGTGCCCGAGGTGTGAGGAGGTAAGCAGACAAGCCAAAGTAGACAAATGCATCTCAAGCTTCTCCCTTTCTGAATGATCCCCCATCGTAGCCCTTCTGCATGGCACTAAGCAGGTTAATACATAAATGAGCTGTTGACATGAGGTGCCACTCGATTCTCAAGAGCTTTTTTTTTTTTAATTAAATTTTCTGTATTCCATGCCAAATTTATTCCAAATCTGAGTCAGTCCAGAACCAGAAGTGGCCCTACTACCGGCAAACATCCTCCACCCCCATCTGAGGCTTCAGATGTTTCCAAATCCTTGGGCAGGCATCCTACTTGCAGGCCCAAGTCCAGAGGCTTGGGGTTTGGATGCCCCTGAGTTTTGCCTGCCTGTAGCCATATGGCCGCAGAAACAAGCTAGGGAAAAGAACCTTTCCTTTCCATATAGTGGGCTTAAAGCCAAGACCTTCCCACTCCAGCATCTAAGTGGGAAGTTTACTATACATGACTTTGGTAGGTACTATCCCCTTGCCAGGAAAGCAGTCTTCCCTGGGTATGACTCAGAAGACAGCCTCAGTGGTCACCGCGTTTCCCTTGCCAGGCAAGCACAGAGCTCGATCTGAGCCGACAAGAGGCCGAGGAGGGTGTGTCCAGCATAGCCAAGGCGAGAGGTGCTGGGTGTGCGACCGCTGTCCAGCCTTGCCCTTGCCAGCTTGCTCGGCCACCCTCCGACAGGAGGGATGAAGGAAGGAGAAAGCGGTGGGCACGGCTCACCTTGGAGTCAATGAGAACACAGTCCAGCCTGAGCAGCAGGTCAATCAGCTCCTCTTTCTCTTGGGCCTTGAAGCCGGTCAGTTGGATTTTCCGCTTCTGGGCCCCGCCGGCCATGGGGGAGCGTTAGGAGCAGAGGCGGGGGGAGTGTCCCGCACCCAGTCTTTCTCTCTCTCTCTGTGCTAAGTGGCCGGGCGGGAGCAGGGGCACCTCGTGTGTGGCCCCTGTCAGCGCCACGTGCCCCCCGCACACCGGCCCCCGGCAGCGCCAATCGGGGCCCGGCCAATGGGCGCTGGGGCCACTCTACAAGAGGCAGCTGCCAGTCCCCAGCCGGGCCCTAAGGGCGGCTCTGCACAGCCGCGTAGTCCACAGGCCCGCACCGGGGCCGAGGCGCGGGGCAGAGGCCTGTCTCCCCCTGCCTGCGCCAGCACAGCACAACACAGCC
>NW_017728909.1:62750156-62793688 GCF_001723895.1 Crocodylus porosus | reverse complement strand
AGCCGCGCGGCGGTCGGGGCAGCTCAGCCCACAAGGGACGGCGGCACCCAGCCTGGTGGGCTCCTGCCGGGGGTGCGGCCCGCGGAAAAGAAGCCTGGGCTGTGTCCCTGTTCCCCTGCGAGAAGGGCAGAGCTGCCGCTCTGGCTTGTGGGACGCTGGTGTGGCCAGGGTGTTGCGAGGGGCCCACTCCTCCTCACGGCCGTGGAGCCTTGGCCCCTTCCCCCAGGTGTGAGGCCCAGGCAAAATGCTTTGGCATGCCATGCTTTGGCAAGTGAGTTGCCTACCCCACCATAGGTTTGTCTTGGCCACTTTCCCTCCAGGAAGGAGGCTCTGGCCTGGGGACTGTAGGCCTGCATTTCTGTCCCGTCTCCCAGGAGGGCAGCATCCACCAGCTCGTTCGAGGGCCTCTGGGCACCGTGCACTGCGCTCTGCTGGGTGTCCCCTCTTGGTGCCCTTGTTTTAAACCTCAGACCTCATTCCCATCCCTGGTCCCATCCCTGGTCTGTCCCCCGAAATCAGTTGTTGTCTCCCTCAGCGGTTCCCAGTCTGTGGTACAGGTACCACCAGTGGTATGCAGACAACCTATCAATGGGACACGTTAACCAATTTATTATAATTACTTTATATGATAAACATTTGCTGGTGGTACTTGAGGTTGAAGTAAAATTTGCTGGTGGTGCTTCAAGTTGTATTGTTTTAAGCTGCTGGGGTGCAATCTGTCAGTTTGGGAACCACTGGTCTAAGGGAGGCTTATAGTGTTTCCTAGCTGGCATAGACCCATGTTCCCTAGGCAACAAATAGACCTGTCACCTGGGGTAGAGAGTGGATGCTGAAAGGGAGAGTGAACAGGGCAGGACCAGGGCTTTCTTTCCTCCTGTTCCTCTCCTGCTTGCAGCCTCCAGCACTTAAGGACTATGAAGTTCTGATATGGAGGCTGTGCCCCCAACTGTCTTGTGCAATAACTAATGATGCCCCTCCAAGAATTTGCCTGGTGTCTTTTTTTAATCTAGCTCAACCAGCAGCTTCCACAACATCTGAGGGCAATGAGTTGCACACTTCAATTACTTACTGTGTGAAAAAGCTTCCTTTTTGTTGGGTACTTCTTTCCTGTTTCCCTACTAATGGTAGAGGTCTAGGAAATTGGTTGGTATAGCATATTGGTTGGTTTTTAAAGAGAATGACCTCTGGCTGCTGTTGGTTACTCCATTAGCTCATTGACTGTCTGCACTGGAACTAAAGGGTCTCAGTCTATTGATGACCCATATGAGGACTGGGGTAAAAAGGAGAAATCTATCAAACATTACTGCAACTTTAAGGCTGCAGTTTAAGGGTTCAGAACTCAGGAATGCCAGAACTAAGTATGCCTGTAAAACTGTATTTTGGTGGTCTTGCACATATGCTATGTGATGCAGGTCTTTTTTGCTTTTTAAATGGTCACCTTTTTTTTTTCTTCCCCAGAAGATCTCCACCTCATTCAGTGCACAAAGAATGGATATTGCTTAGGAAATCAGTTTTATGTTGTGAATAACGTTCCTGTTGCTGGAACCCTGCCATTAAAACTGAAGGGTTGTAGAATATGTAATATGTTACCTAGTAAATCAGAGGCCTTTTGAATTGGGTTTCATCTCACAGTTTCTACAGGGTGAGTAACTTCAGACTCCATAGGTGATCACTAATTGTATGCACCTCAATTTGCAGTTACTGAAGTTGAGACATCTGGGATAAGCTTTGTCCCTGAGTGTTAAAAATGCCATTTTAAATTAATTGGAGCTGCTTTGAACATTCAGGTGGCATCTTACTGCAGTGAAGTCTGGTTTAATGACAATTTCAATACAATAGAAGTGTTTCCATGTATTAGCCACTGGCCCATAACAAGTAATGCCAAATAAATCTCCATGGAATAGAAACCATTACTACAAAAAGATTCCTCTATTTCAGACTACCTTGTACAGCCTTTGCCTATTCAAGTGGAATCTTTCAAAAATGAATTCTCCTCCCTTTGCCCCCCCATCCCACCTTATGCTGGTTTGCTCTAAACCCTGCCCCCTATCCTAAATATAGATTAAGCAAGGAAAAGAAATTCATAACTACCCCCCAGGTGCTACTTATGGTGACACTGACAGTCTAGTACACACTTAGGTTTACCCCTCCCACTAACACTTTCTACTCTTCTTGTCTTATCATTTTTTCACTTAAGACTTCAACACAGACAAGTGCAAGGTACTACATCTAGGGAGAAGGAACCAGCAACACACCTAGAGGCTGGGGAACACTGTTCTTATCAACATGGTGGCAGAAAGGGATCTTGGAGTCATTGTTACTTCAGAATGAACATGAGCTGCCAATGCGAGGAAGTGGTCAGTAAGACTAACTGCACCTTGTCATGCATCCACAGATGCATCACAAGCAGGTCCAGGGAGGTGATCCTCCCCCTCTATGTGGCATTGCTCAGGCCACAGTTGGAGTACTGTGTCCAGTTCTGGGCACTGTACTTCAAGAGGGATGTGGTTAGCATTGAGAGGGTCCCAAGGAGAGCCACTCACATGGTGAAGGGGCAGCAGGGCAGGCCCTATGCAGATAGACTAAAGGGCCTAAACCTATTCAGCCTCCACAAGAGAAGGCTGAGAGGGGACCTGGTGGCTGTCTATAAACTCGCTAGGGGGGACCGGAGGGAATTGGGGGAAGCTCTGTTCCCCCAGGCACCACTTGGGGTTACTAGGAATAACGGCCACAAATTCTTAGAAGGTTTAGGCTGGACCTCAAGAGACATTACTTTACAGTTGGGAGTCCATTCGAGAGCCTGGCAGCCCTAAGTGAGGTGGTGCTCTCTCCTACCTTGGGCCTCTTCAAGAGGAGGCTGAACAGATATTTGGCTGGGGTGATATGATCCCAGCACCCATTCCTGCCCCGGGCAGGGGGTCAGACCTGATGATCTGTTTAGGTCCCTTCTAACCCTAAGTACTATGATACTATGACTTAAAAGAGGGATGGAAAGAGCATGTTAAGCGGAGTGGGGACTCACCTGCCCTGGTGTATTTGCAGTATTACCGAATGGAACTATGTAGTTTCAGTTCAGGTTTTGCTTGTGGGTAATGACACACAGTTGCATTGGTTAAGCTGAATTAGTCCTTTTCCCCTGTTAACTTGCTGTAATTTGTTCCTTTTGTACAGGGTTTCTTGTGTATTTGGGGAGGAGAGTGTGGAAACAGTGTAATTGCCCAGATGCTTGGCTAAACAGGCCTTCAACTGCGGTATTTTATTCAAGAGAAAACGCAAATTACTCATCTTGATTTCTCATTGCTCCATCAACAGCTGCAGCACAACTTATGTATAATGTATGTAAGGGGAAATTGGGGAAAGTGGGTCCCTTACTGAATGGGGGAGACAGGTGATAGAGAAAAGGCTGAAATACTCTATGCCTTTTTCACTTCAGTCTTCACAGGCAATGTCAGCTCCTAGACAGCTGCATCTGGAAGCAGAGTTTGGGGAGGTGGTAAGCAGCCAACAGTGGTGAAAGAACAGGCTAGGTATTATTTTGGAAAGCTGGATGTATACAGATCCATGGCACTGGATGTGATGCACCCAAGGGTGCTGAGGGAGTTGGTAGATGTGATTGTAGAGCTACTAGTTACCATCTTTGAAAACTTGTGGGGGTTGGGAAAGGTCCCAGAAGATTGGAAAAGGGCAAACATAATGCCTACCTTTTAGGAAAGGGAAGGAGGAAGATCCAGGGAACTGCAGATCAATCTGCCTCACCTCAGTCTCCGGAAAATCATGGAGCAGGTCCTTAAGCAATCCATTTCTAAACACTTGGAGAAGAAGAAAGTAATTGGGAACAGTCAACATGGATTTGGTAAGGGCAAGTCATGCCTGACTAACCTGACTGCCTTTTATGATGAGGTGACTGGCTCTGTGGATGTGGGGAGAACAGTGGACATGATATACCTTGACTTCAGCAAGGTTTCTGATACAGTCTTCCACAACATTCTTGCAAGAAAGCTAAGGAAGTAAAGGTTAGATGAACTGACTGTAAAGTAAATATAAACTACCTGGTATGAGGTATGGCAATACCACCTTTCAGTGGTGGGTGTTGTAATGTTTGTGAATAGTTTAGTAAAAAAGGACAAGGAATTGCCATATTTTCTCACTTATCACATGCCGCAAAACATAATGTGCACCCTTTGTTGAAAGGCACCACAAAGAAAAAAAGATCTGGCCTCGTAAGTAACTGAGTAGCAGCAGCTAGGGAGCTGATCCTGTTCCTGAGCCAGTTGTTAGACCTGTGTGCCAAGTCCAGGGCTGAGTGCTGATTCTAGCCCTGTGAAACGGATCTGGCTGTAGATTGACCCTGCATAATGGGTCTAGGGCTGCATGTCAGTCCTGGCAATGGACTGACCATGCACACTAGTCTGACCCTGCTGGGGGGCTAATCAAAAGTTTGGAAATATGATAGCAGGAGAGCAATGGCAACATTAACTGCTGTGGCTCCCACAGCCATGGGAATTCACACTGCCACCTCCCCTGCCCCCAAATACTTGGTTTGTTTCTTGCTTATGTGTACTCCATTTTCCCCTACCTGGGTTTTGGAGAAAAGGTACCTATTTAATGCAAGAATATAAAGTATTCAGAATTCCATGCAGTTTTGGATGCTGTGCATTAAGTAATGAGATTTCAATACTTCTTCTTAATCATTTAATGTGCATATTTAGCTACTAACCTTAGCGTTTCCATTTTATGCATTGAATGAGACTGGGTTTGAAGGACTAACCGTTATGTTGTTATGTTGTAACAAAAATGTGTCTCAGTGCATGTGTATGTTGGAATTGAATTAAGGTTGTCTTGGAAACATTTACTCTGGCATTTTCTAACTTTTTTAAGGGTTTTATTTTGCAAACTTGTATAACTAGGTTTTTTGGTATGTAAGTGTATAAAAAAAAAAAAGCAAATATCTTTCAGCTATGTTGTTAATAATATTTAAAATTCTCACAAAATGAACTTTACATATGCACTTTAATTTTCACTGCCTTATGGGGCAGTGGTTGGTGATCCCAAAACATGAACAAGGAAGCTACACTTATCTTTCACTATGGTGTACTAACTGTGGTGGCAGAAGGGGGCAAAAAAATTCGAAATGCACAGAATTTTTAACGTGCTGATTTTTTTTTTTTTTTTTCCTTTTCATATACATGTATAGGAGTATCTTTCACACCTTTGTGCATGTAAACAGTATAATGGATGGTCAAGAATTTAGACAACTTCTTAGTTTTTTTTTAATTTACTGTTTGTAGTTTTTCAGTTAACTGTATTAAAATCCTGAAGTGTCTTCTTCCTGGACTTAAGGAACTTTCTCTTGGCTTTTTTTTTTTCTTCCACAGCAAACTTTGGTCTGATTCTAATCATCTTGTAGTCTTCCTACTATAATCGCATCCTATGTGGCTGCTCTGAGCTTACATGATCTTCTGTCAGTTCATATAAAAACTTGCCAAAATTCTTCTCTTGCATTGGTTTGATCTCATCTGACATCCCTTGTTTTGGAGTCATACAATACAACCTTATTACAGACAATATGTACAGTCCATGGGAACTGCTGAACCAGTGCTAAAAATGGTTTAATCACAAATAGAGGTAGATCAAAATAATAATGTTGTACCATCTTCAACCATGGCTTTGAAAATGGGGCATAGCAGGGTTTGGTTTTGTATCTACTTATAGTAAAATCAGTTTTAGCACTACTTTAGGTGCATCTATTTCTAATACCAGTTTTCAACAGCTGATAAATATTTTCAAGTTTAGACAAATTTTGAATCTCTACTAGGTCCCTCTTCAAGTCAATTTCAAGCTTTTTGTCCATGCTGGCTATGGCTCTGCCCATCCTTCGCTATCTGACTTTTCAGTTGTGTGTGTGTTGTTTCACTTTGATCTAAACCAGTGGTTATCAGTCCTGACTATATTGGCCTGTTTCCTTCTCTGCTTCTTAACATTGCCCCATTAAGCAGTATCCCATTTCTGAGCTAGTCATCAGTGTCTCGCATTGCTTAAATTAATTTTTTCATCTTTTTGAGAAGTTAATTGAAAAATTCTTATGGTTATATTTACATTTAACTCCTCCCCCCCGCTCTTTTCTTCATGTTATGTGCAGTAGCCTTCCCTGAGCAATTGCAGCTAATATTGGTGGATGAGTTTAATGTAACTCTATAACTGTGATCATATCAATGATTGTACTGTAACAAATGAAAAGAAAAAAACAATGCCTGAACACTAAAGTAATGATGTATACAGTGGAAAATGGTTATATTTATTATTAAGTAGTCCTTAACAGTATGGTTGTCTCAGTACATCTAAATGTGAATCCTGATTCATAGGTTCAGTCATAGAAAAGTAGAGCTGGAAGGGACCTTGAAGTAATCTGGTCTAACCCCATGCCTGAAGTCTTCCCACCAGTACCATCTTATGTGGCGCCATTAGTGAAGTAACGTGTTTGTTTGAGTGAAGGAAAGAGGGACATGGTTGTGGAGAGTGTGCGTTTCCCCACTAAGAGAAGTTTCTCCTTGGCTGTGTTTTGGGATTGCGTTGCTCTGGGAGAAATGTGGTTGAAACCTTGGTCAAGCTTCTACTATATCAAGGAAGTATTTCCCCACCTCCCCACCCCCATCATGTTGGAAATCAGTGCAATGTGGCCAACTTGTTAGCATGTGAAAAAATTACAGTCCAGTCATGGCTCAGTGCCTGGGGAGCAGTGTAAAGGGTGGAATTGGACTTTAGCTATAATTGCTAAAGGACTGGGTTGGGGGCAGGAGAGGAAGAAGAGAAATGGCAGATTTCCATAAAATGCTTTGGATTACAAAGGAAGAGTGACCCATACTGGAAAAAGTGGATCTCAGCTGTGTTACTTAATAAATTTGTGGCCTAGTTAATTTTTCCTGTGCTTTGCTTTTTTTTGCTGTGGTGATCAGTATAAAGAGTTCTACTAGTTGAATTTCATTTTCTTTTATTTCACTAGGGGAAACAATCTTCCCCCATCCATTTCAAGAGTTTCTGCTTAAAACATTGGTTTTTAGTTTGGCGATTACGTGCCCCATTTCTAGCTATCTCACCCTCCCCTGAAACCAAACAAAACCCTTTCCTGGCACCAGTCAGCTCTGGGATGCAACTCCAGTACGGCTAGCAGCAGAGCTGAATTTGCTGCACCTATTTAGCTCAGGCATAGTTTTACACTAATGCAGCACTCTGCTTTCTTACGCTGGAACTAGTGCACATGAGGGGATTGTCTGGCACAGCTGCCTTCCCCACCCGAGCCTCCTTTGATCTTCCCTTGTGGCTCACCTGTGGTGCATCATGGACCATGGCCCTTTTTGCTGAGAACCATTGGTTTAATGTGAACATAAGCTTTTATAAATCCTGAGAGTTAGTTCTTTTAACCTTCTGGCCTCATCCAAAGCATAATAAGGAAAAGAGATTATGGAATTAGCCAGGACACTTGACATTTAGTCAAGAACTAGCATGTATACATAATGGAGCAAAACCCACCCCTCTTGTTTAATTTCTTTTTCTCAGACACATGAGCACCAATGTAACTACCCCATTACAATGATCATGTATAGCATACAGAAATGGAATTTATTCATTTTATGTGACTGACTCCATGACTTTTTTTTTCCCCAGTGCATACAGCACCATCTATTTATTGGTAGTTTCTTTATAGAACTTGAACAGCGGGTCCTTTGCTGAAAGATCCTTTTTGTGGTTTGTAGGGTTTTTTTGTTTTGTTTTGTTTTTTTTAAGCCAATCTTGTCTATTATGCAAAGAAGAATATTTTCTGTTAATTAGATATAGCTACTGTTCTTTGATTAAAATGAAATATATGTGAGACCTCTTCTGAAGTGTACTTTATCAGCTCCTGTTGCCTGCTTTGAAAAAGTTATAATCTTAAGCGTTGTGTTGGCTTTTAAACAACATAAGGCTGGAAGTAACCTTCTGCATCATTAAGGCCCCCCTCTATGCTTTACAGGTATTGCACAATTAACTGGTTAATTACACAGTCACATTGAGGCCAGCTACACATGCAGAACAGCTGTCATGCCATTAAAAATCTCCAACCAGATATAAAGTTAGACCTTGAAAATGTGTACTAACTTTAGAGCTGGTTGCTATCAAGCTTTAATTTGCATGGGTAGCAGTGGCTTCCCTGTGGCAGGGAGCCCCATCAGGTGTGGGCTTCCAGCCACAGAAGTGCATCGTGGTCATCCAGGACTCCCCCTGCACTGGCAATAATGTGCATTGGGATCTAATGTGTAATTCCACAACTATGCCTCTTGCCATGCAGTTGTAGCATGGTTGGAGGTGCAGTTGTGTGGGTTGCTCATTAGATCCCATCATGCCTTTACCTTTCATGTGTACAGGGGGACCAGATTCCATTTTTATGCTATCACAGGTAGACACATTACATAGTTCCTTTCATAAAGTGATCAAACTCTGTCCTAAAGCTAGTTGGTCACATCTTGCCCCCACTACTTCTACTGAACAGCTGTTGCAGAAACTCACGGCTCTGACGGTTAGAAGTCTTCTAAATTTCAGGTTAAATATATTAATGGGCAGTTTATACCCATTTGTCCTTGTGCCAAGTTTATCCTTCAGTTTAAAAACTCTGAGCAATACAATTTAGCCATTTTCTGTTTTAAAAGTATGTCAGCCAGCTGTCAACTTTGTGATTTGTCTAGTCTCCCCTTTCTTCCAGACCATAGTTCAGTGCAGAAGGGCTACAATGGCTCTGTCTTGGTTTTTTAAATTCCGTCTTCTATCCATACGTTTTGATTTTGTTTTGAATAAAGTTGAAACTGCTATATATTGCTAACTAATTTTATTTCTCTTCACCTAATAACAGTGAAATAATTAGCGTAAATATTTCTGCTTACATGTTTTTTATTTTTAGCAAGTAAGCTACTTTATTTAACTCATGACTTGTCTAAACATGTTGAAAGTATTGAATTTTAAGTTATAACATTCACACTCTGAAACAGGAACAGTGACAAGTTCAGTCAAAAAAGGAAAAGAGGAATAATTTATAAAAGGAGCCGCAGATAATGATGCCAGCCAGTTGTTTTAAAGTGCATCCATCTCACCTTTTAATGAATTAGATTTGTCAACAGCATATGTTTTATGCACTACTTCTAATGAAATGGCATACCAGCAATGCTGCATACTTTGAGGTTTACACCATCAAAGCTTTTTGCTGTCGTAAAGTAGACCTTTTTAAATAATAGATACTAAAAACTACATTTAAATAACATTAAGGTTGTGACACAAACACCAGCTGACAAACTTCAGGCAATTCAAAGTTAAGGCTGACAACTTGTCATTAACTTGCATTGTTGCTTTTTAAAAGAGGCATGATTTCTTGATTTAAGGACTGAATGTCAGATTAAATTTCATAGCTTTTGTTGGTTGGTGTCATACAATCTTAATATAACTTTTATGTAGCTTTTCTTTTTGTATTTCATTTACTATTTCTTTCCTTTAAATAAAGCATTGAGTCCATTTTTGCTCTCCATAGCTAGGGACAGATATTCACAAAGCCAGAGCCTGAATTGATTCAACCTTTGTAGGTTAGTTTTACCTGTCTAGGCTGAGCTGGTTTGTAACAGGACAAATATTCTCTCTGGACTGATGCAATGCAGGCACATACCTGCAGTTGCTCAGGCCAGGCGCTGGGAGGCAGTAGTGTACCCTTGGCTGCAGGGAAGCTGTGCTGGGGTGGGGGGTTTGGCCAGTTGGGGCTGAACTGGCCAGAGAGGGGTTTAATTCCCAACTCTATCCCACTGGCAGGGACCAGAGCTGGATCTACTGGGTGTTCCTCCCTTGCTGCTGCAGGAGCAGTGCACCACAGCCCCTGAGGCAGAGTAGGGCAGGGAGGAGAGTTAGTCTCCCATCTACCCCCACTGGCAGCCAGGTCTGCCCACTGTTGCTGCTATGCTTCCTGCCCCGGAATAGGGTACTTATGGAGGGAGAAGGAATAACCCCTGTCCTTGCCCCGTCCACCACAAAGGCCCCTGTAGGCTGGCATCTGGCTGTGCCTTCACCCCTTGTCATAATGTGGGGGAGCGCGAGCCCCTTCCCAGTGGGGGCGCTGCGCTGTGGGGTCGGTAGAGCTGCTCCGGGTTGCATGTGGCAGCACTGGGATCTGGAGTGGGCCAGAGCCTTGCAAGCCCCCTGCTGCACTGCCAGCCCTGCAGAGCAGCCCCTGCCAGAAAGGGGATCCAGGAGCGGTCACTTGCTACTCACCAGCCCAGCTGTAGCCACCACTTGGTCTGTGCTCAGGGCCAACGGCTAAATAACCCTCTCTTGCTGGGAGGAGGCTTGCCCCAAGCACAGACTGAGCAGTGGGGGACCGGGCCCTGCCCCGACCCGGCAGCTGGAGCGGTGACCAGTGAGTAATCGTGATGGGCAGCATCCTATCATGGCTTCCCAGAGCATGAGCCCCTTTCCAGCAGGGGTTGCTCTGTGGGGCTGGCAGAGCTTCTGCAGAGCACAGAAGTGCTGCAGGGGGTTTGCAGGGCCCACTGCAGGACCCAGTGTTGCTGCAGCTTTGCTGGCTCTGTAGCACAGTGCCCCCGCTGGGAAGGGGCTTAAGCTCCCCCACATGACAGGCTGCTGCCCCCAACAAAGGCCTTGTTCTCTCCTGTGGCAGTGGCAGGGAGGGGGCATGGCCAGACAGGGCCCCTGTGGGGGTCAGGGAGCACAGCGGTGAGGGTGGGTAAACTCGGCTATGAGAGGGGAGACTAAGTCTTCTCCCTGCCCCCTTCTGCCTCAGGGGCCATGGTGCCCCACTGCTGCAGCAGAAAGGGGAGAGCACCCAGCAAACGTGACTCGGGTCCCTTCTGGTGGGATAGAGAGGGGGGAATTAAACCCCTCCCTGGCCAGACCCCAGCTTCTGCCTGTTCCTCTGGCTGGGGAGGAGAGGGGTGGGGCCAGCCTGGTTGGGCTAGAGTAGAAAGCCCAGCCCAGCCCAGAGAGCATGCCAGGATGCTGGGGGTCTCTGGTTTAACTTAAACCAGGAAGGATATGATGATGAAAAGTGATCTCTCTGTATTTCTTATCTTTCTTGTTGAACATATTTAGGCAGCAGTTGTTTCTCAAACCAAGTCCAGCCGCTTGACCATGAACTCCTTTTTATTGCCACGTCTAGTCCAGTATGGTGTTCTCCTGGTGGAACTGATACTTCCTTCAGAATTTTCACTTAATCTGTATCAGTGATGAAACTGACATTCTGACATTACTTTTAATTATTCTGGAAGGAAATAATCCTTAATTGTTAAAGCTACACAAAACAAATCTCTTTTTGCTTCTGTATGGGTTCCTATGACATTAAATCTGTGATTCAGGCCAAGTTACTGGTTGTTCTACTATGCATCTTTCCTGCATATCAGCATAACGTTTTGTTGAAGTACTAGTGGTCCTCGTACAGGTGTTCTCACTTTGCTGCCATTATACACTTGTAAATAGTAGATTGGAATTTTATATTTAAACTTAGTACATACACAAATAGATTCCCCTTAGACTGAAAAAAGATACATTCAGTGTGGCCATGCATGTAGTGTGCATCACCTTCAAAACTTGAGAGAATAGCAGCATCTTAGTCTTTTTCAGTATGTTTCACTTTACTTTGGAATCCAGCCAGCAAACTTTCAGTGTTGGATCTTCTCAGCTAGCCATATTTGAACCATCACAATAATTGATGGGGTCTCTAGCTGTTGGTATAACTGATTACCAGGTTAAAACAATCTTGGAATTACCAAATTAAATGATTACTTTTATTTGGCTTAGGCTGCAACTGTTCCTTTTCTGTACCTAAAGCAGGGCATCTTGTACCCAAAAGCCTGGCTGACAAATGTCCTAGCTACTCAGCTGGTCCAACAAAAGAAGTTACCAAACTCATCTTGCTTCTTGCATTTATCTTGCAATATTATGGCTATAACAACACTACAAGAACAATAAGTAAATTTGAAGTCCGTAGCATGTATCAAAAGCTGTACGCAGACTGGGATAAATGTGTCATAGCTATTTCTTGGGTATTCTTCCCCAAAGCACAGCTAAATTAACTTGACTGTACATCTGTAAACTTCTTTGTGATGTTATTAAGTTTATATATATCCATTGTTTGTTTTACTGCTATTTTTACATGCAGCTACTAGGAAACTTTTTATGGTATTATCACACGAACTCAACACTACAACTGATTACTGCGAGTGCTGTATTTTAGCATACATAAACCTGGGCATTTACTAGGGGTGGGTGAAGTGAGTCCTATTTGATTCATATTTAGCCTGAATCAGGGACAGTGATTCAATTAGTTGATTCAGATCACTGTCCCCGATGCAATTCAGCTGAATCTGAAAATGAAGATTCGATGCAGATTCGGAGAATCAGCAATTCGGATATAGACACAGCTTTCAATGTTTTTTCTACGTAGCTTGTGGTACTAGCGTGGCTCGTGGATGCTGCAGTGCTGGGCCAGATGGAGATGGAGTGTTCCACAAGAGCGTGGGGAGGCCCCCACATGCTCGGAAGTTGACCAGAAGTATTTGCAATCTGCTTCCGATCTGCTGGGGAGTGTGTGTGTGCTTCCCCAGCTCAGTGATAGGGCACATGGGGATCCTGGGTGCCTCCCCCAGACCCAGGAGGCACCAGTCATCAAGACAGGGGAGCACGGGGGTCCCCTGCGCACTCCCTGGCACACCCAGAAGTGCTTTTGGTCCACTTCTGGGTCTGCTGCTGTGTGCACTGTGGAGTCCCGCATGCCTCTGTGGGACACTCCATGTGCCCCAGCAGTGCAGCATTTACAAGCCACCTGCAACCTAGAGGTATGTAGGAAAAAAACATTTAAAGCTGTGTCTATGTCCGAATTGCTAAATCTTTCCGAATCTCTCCGAATCGATTTGGAGGGTTCTGATTGGATTTGGAGAGATTAAAGGGTCCTCTGAGTCAATTCAGATTCGGAGATTTGGCCATCAAATTGGGCCATATCTCTGCAGAATTGAATCGGGGACCAAAGCTTTGCACAGCCCTAGCATTTACCAGAAGTGACCTGTTGTAATCCATACATATTTATGAAATGATATTGCGATGATTCCATGTATCAGAGTTAGGACATTTACAGTGCAATTCTTGCTATGTTGACACACAAGCAAAACAGAGAAAATAGGTTTCCACTGTTGTGTATATAGAATAATAGAAAGTTAGGGTTGGAAGGGACCTCAGGAGGTCGTCTAGTTCAACCCCTTGCTCAAAGCAGGACCATCCCCAACTAGAGTATCCCAGCCAAAGCTTGGTCTAGCCAGGTCTTGAAAACCGCCAAGCCTTAATGAGAACCGGCTATCCTATGTGAACTTCTATTTAGCTGTTTGTTTGGACAGCTATAAAATAGCTGCTAAATTTGAATGTCAAGATTTTCTTCTACTTAAGTTCCAAGCATGTTAGATCTGGTGAGGCACTACAGAAATTTATAGTTACTCTGTGGACTAGATAGATTTGCCACAAACTGAAAAATATGTAGATTTGGATTGGGCTCTTCTTAAAAAAAGAAAAAAAAAGGAGTTGTATTGTGAACAAGTCAGCAATAGCTTATATGCAACTATATGTTCCTTATGCCCCATATAAATCAATTCAGAGTACAATTAGTGAAGCAGGTATTTTTTGTCATATTTATATATGGTTACCAGACGTACAGTTTTTCAGATATTTGTTTGCAAATGATTTTATGAGTTAAGTGGTCAGTTACTTAACCGACATTAAAATCAGTAAAGTGCAATAAATTAATTATCGAGGAAAGACATGCCAAAATGTTAATGAGAGCATGGTTTAAAAAAAAGACAAAAAAAAAAAAATGCTTAACTGCTTTTTCCCTTCTGTCAATTGGTGTTCCCTTTCTCTTACAATGTTGTAAAAATATTCTTCCCTTTTTCACAAAAAGCTTTACATTTCAGTACAGTATTCTTTAGAAGCAAAAAATGAATTTTATGATACTAGTAAGGCACTCTTTACATTATAGTTGCGCTGTCAGGGTGATTTCATCACTCTACTTTGAGGATTGCTTTTACATAATAAATAACACAGATGATGATGTACATTTTTAAAGTATTAATTAGTCATATAAGTAGGGCAGAGAGAATGGGGCATTTGCCCCAGGCTCTGAGTTGGGGTAGGGGGAGCAGAAAAATATCAGCTGCAGCTGCTACCACACAGTTATGCCAGTGGCACTGCAGCAATGGAAGTTGCAGCCGGGTACCTGGCTGCTTTGTTAATGCCTCTGGTGTTTATGAATACTTATGCTTTGAGTTATGAAACCAACTAGAGTTTTATATAATATCCTTACTACAGTTTTTCATGACATTTGGGGAGGTAGGACATCTTTCAGCATTGCAAAACTGCTCATTAGCTGCTGCTTTTCTACATTAAATTCCTTTTGGGAACCAAAGGAAGGCTCCCAATTACCTGAGGCTTTAACATACTTTTGGTATCATTCTGTCCTCTATCTTTTAACATCTGTGATTCTGTCCTTGGGTTCTTGACACATTGCCTTCCTATAGTAGTAGCCAGAAGCTAGCAGACAGTCCTGCTTGTATCAATACTCCAAATTGGCAACTACTTCAAGATACTATTTCTAAGTGTATATCTGTATGGTATAATGTGGTATTAAATGCAGATACCTGAGCTAACTCAGGTACTGGAATTAGTATAGTTATTTTAGCACAGCAATCCACCCAGGCTAATATCCCCTGCTTTTAACATGGCCAATCAGCCTAGGTATAGAGCTCCAATACTGTTCTTGGTACCAGAGCCAGCTCAGTTATCTGTATACGCCACTAGTGTACTATATAGGGAAACCTAAGAGACTTCCTTCACCTATGGATATGGGAAATTCAAGGTGGCTCAGCAGCTGTGGTGTTTTTTTAGTTGTCTCATATCTAGGAACTTACAGTAAATGCCTGTTTTTCTTCTCCATAACATTTACCTGAGAGGGATGGGAGTTATGAGGATGATTTGAAAGACTCTTATACAGGAAGAGTTCCTGTGAGGAATTTACAAAGGGAAAGCATTTTTTTTTAATTCCATCTCAAGCTAGTTCAATGCAAATGTAAATTGTAGATTTTGTAAATAGTCATTATAAAAAAAATAGAAGGAAGATCTTATTTAAGGAAGGCATAATATAATAAGATCCTAGTAATGGATGGCGCTTGTTTAAAAACGAAGTTGAAATCAGTATCTGCTTACACTGTCAGTTAAGACAGAACCTGCAGGTAGAGGCTACACGTGGGAATAAAGATGAAGATTTCTGCTGGGCAAATAGCAAACTTGTTAACAAATACAAGTCTTGAATTAGACACATGTTGCATCAATTTCAATTTATATTTCTATAAACATCTAGGCAAGCTGATTTCTGTTAATAAATATATTTGAAGTCTAGTTATTGTCTGTGAGTCCATGTATTTGTTTAAATGTTTACATTTATATACATTTAAATGTTTAAGGTAGAACCAAACTCTGTTCTTCATAATGCCTTGTGTATATAACGGTTAAGGTACTTTGTAGTATGTCCATGTGCACAGGCAGGGCTGATTCTTGGTTTTAATCTGCCTAATCACCTTAAATATGATATTGGGATAGGTGTAAGGCCCTGCTACATGTTCACTTAAGGCCCTGCTACATGTTGAAACTAAAACTCAATAGAAACCAGCTGCTGTAGAGCTGTTGTACATTTTCAAGCCCTAGCTTTATAACTGGTTGGTTCTTTGTAGTTGGGTAGTCATTTTTATTGTGTGCTAACACTTTGTGCATGTAGGTGATCTAAATTTATTGCACAGTTAACCAATTAATTGCTTAATATAGTAATGTGTAGCAGGGGACCCAGAAAGTTATCTAGACTAAGTACAGACAGTCAAAAAGCCTGAGGCTGAATTGATTCAGTCTTTGCAGGTTAGTCTAAGCAGCAGAGATTAAACTGAGAAATAACTGGACATGCATTAACTTTTGATGCAAGAAATGTAGCTGCATACCTGCAGTGGTTCCCACCAGAAGCTGGGAGTGCTAGAGCACAGCTCTGTGGCATGTAGCCAGCTTGGGCTGTGTTTGCTTCCTCTTCCTGCTACCCCTGTGGTCTCTGGGATTTGCAGTCAGGAATCGCAGCAGCAGGAGTCTACAGGGTTGCTCATCACATCCTCTTCTTGCTTCCAGGTGTCTCTAGGATTTGTAGGCCACAGCTCACAACTAGCACTGTTTGTTTTTGTTTATTTTTTAGCAGGATAGGGAAGGAGGGGGGGAGGGAAAGGAAGTTTTTTAACTCCGCTCCCTGGCCCCAGACCCCAGCTGGAGTTAGCCTGGTAGGAGGGGCAGTCCCTGCCTTACCCCTCCCCCTGCTTCCCTGCCCCATCTCCAGGCCTTCTCTGTTGGAGCAGATAGCCCAACCCAGGGCTGGAAAGCATGCTGGGGGACTGTGACTCATCTTGAACCAGGAAGGGGTCTGTGACAAATGTCATAAACTGGTTTGACCTAAATCAATTTAGCCTGATATACTACATTCAACCTGGTTTATCCTAAACCAGTCTCAGCCATTTTGAAACTGGTTTATGTGTACTTGCCTTCTGTTCTGTTACATGTTTAAACCAATTTCTGATCATTTAAACTGGTTTATATATAACTTCTGTCCCTAGTCCTACTGATGTAACATCAAAGTCCTACTACTGTTACTGACAGTAATTGTTGCAAATGCTTATAGGAAACAAACTAGAAAATTCAGTTAAATGAACTAATTGGATATATGAAATGACAATCATGAGACAGAACAAACTTGTATAAGCTTTTCTTATACATGTTTTTAGTACAGTAACAGGATGGTATATTTGAACATAGTGTAGCAGGTTAAGTTAACAGCACATGGTATTGGATTTCTCATCCTCTCCCTAGGGAGGAGACTGTTCAGTGTAATGTGGATATCTTTTTTTTCCCCCCCCCTTGGTAGTGGGATTTTTTTTAAGAGTGTGTGTGTGTGTTAGACAAGGCAATGTGCCTTGAATTTGGAGCAGAATATGGTATTGTGACCATCTTTAATTCTGGGATACAGTTCACTCCACGTTCCTAGGACTGCAGTCAGGGAAATCCTGCTTTTAGTCTACCCTGATTTTGGAGAGTACTTTGAAAAGAAGGACAAGACCTAGAACTTGATTGCAAAATATGCTGGGAAGTCTGTAGAGAACAACAGATAGGTCTGATGTATTTACCATAGCCTGTAGTAAGGAGGAACACTTCTTTAAGTATTGTAAACTTCAGGCCCTTGAATTGGCTGTTACTATTATCCAGCTGAGAAGTGACAAACCTATTAATGACAGAGGTTAGGTCATACTTTGCCTGCATGGGATGGAGATTCTAACCAGTCACAAATGATAGTATTGCTTATGAATGTTGCTATGTGAGACCTGATGTATTTCCTATGCCAGATCAATCCTTTCTAGTAGATGGGTCTGGAGAGTTGGACCACATTGAAGTGACAACATAAAATTATTGAGCACAAATGGATACACTTAAACTAAGTCTCCAGAACTGGATGGCATTCACCCAAGAGTAAGGAACTCAAAGGTAAAATTACAGAACTGCTGGCAGCATCCTCTGTGCCACAGGACTGGCAGGTTGCCAACATAACACATCCTCAAAAAGGGCTCCAGAGATTATCCTGGGAACGACGTACCAGTGAGACTCACTTCCATACCTGGCAAGTTGGTAGAACCTATAATAAAAATTAAAATCAGCGGTTACACAGACAGATTTGATCTGCTGGGAAATCATATTTTGTAACAGGAAATCCTGCCTCTTGCTTCTGTGTTAACAAGCATGTGGACAATGGAGATTCAGTTGATGCATCTGGACGTTCAAAAAAAGGATTAGACAAAGTTTTGTACCAAAGACTTTTGAGAAAACTGTGTTGTCACAGGATTAAAGGAAAGGTTCTTTTGTGGATTGACAGCTACTTAAAAAATAGGAAGCAAAAAGTAGGGCTAAATGATCACTTTTCAGGATGGAGGGAAATCAAAAGCAAGGGATCTCGGGGATCTGTTTTGGGCCCTATTTTGTTCACTATTTTCATCAAGGACCTGGAAATGGGCGTGCACAGTGAAATCTCCAAGTTTGCAGATGATACCAAATCATTTCAGGTAGTTGGGTCCTAAAGCTGGTGGAGAGGGCATGCAGAAAGATCTCTACAAGCTAAGTGAGTGGACAAAAAAGTAGCAAACTTCAGTATCAACAAATGCAAGGTAATGCAGCTGGGGAAAAATAAATAACCTCAACTATATGTACACAGTGCTGGGTTCTGAACTACCTCTTACAACTTGGGGAAAGAGACCTTGGAGTCATTGTAGGGAGTAATCTAAAAACATCAGCTCAGCATGTGGCAAAAAAAGCCAATAGAATGTTCGTCATCATTAAGAAGATAATTGAAAATAAAGCAAAAAAAATCATCATGCTGTTATACAAATCCATGGTGTACCCACATCTTGGAACTCCAAATGAAAGAAGCTGCCATACCGTGCACTTCTGGCACAAATTCTGGAAGTCTCTAGGTACTGAATAGGGAATGACTATTCTAGAGAGAACCAGTTCAGTGCTCTCCCTGTATAGTATCCACCCCTACCACAGTTGAGATGGGATACTGTGGTAGATGTACCATTGGTCTGAACCAGTATGGTTCTTCTCATTTTTTTTTTTTTTTTTAATACGGTGTTCATGAGCAATCTGAAGTTTCGGTGCCCTAAGGGCCTGGTTGCACAGTAATTTTGGGCAGCTCCTGAAGCTCTAAACAACTGAATTGTCCACACATTGATACCTGAAACTAGTTTTAAGCACTCATCATACGGCTCAAAGTTTTGACACTCCAGGACAGAATTATTTGATCCATGTTACCCAGTTTGTTACACTAAGGTGTAATGACTCTAGGCTACATCTTAGTGTAAACACTGCCCCCACCCTTCCCAGTACCCCATCTCCCCCTCTGAAAGTACACATTCACAAAAGGAGTTTGTACCATGGCTGTGACTGTTTGTTTGTTTTCCTCTGCCCCACCAGTGTTGTTCAACTCAGGTTTGGCTTCAACCAGCTGTTTTTCATCCGTGAACTGATCTCATCCAAATATCAAGCCATCTTGGAGAAAGTGGTTTGGTAGAGCTGTGTCATCTGCATATTGTTTGTAACTGCATCCATTTTATTTGACAGATGTGGGGGGGTGGGAAAATCCCACACTACACTGGAAGGGGCAGTGTATTGGTTTTCTGGCTCAACAGTTTCTGTATAGATCGTGTACTTCGGCAGGGCTTTTTGGTGCTTTTGTCTAGAGCTGAGTCAATCAGCTATTAGATTTTTTTAAAAAGCACCAAAAAAGCCTTACTGAAGTTCCCAGTCTATACAGACATTGGGTGAGCCGGTTCAAACTAATGCAGTACCTCTCCTGGGCATGCGCTGGGCTCTGTGTGTAGAGTTTAAAGTAAAGTGCTGTTTGAGTGGGGGTGGTATTTGTAAGCAGCCATAATGGCTGCATATGGATGATGAAAAAGATCTTATATTACTTCATCCTTCTTGGATGTAAATTCTAGGAAAGACTTAAAAGATTTTATGGCATTTATTCAGATCTTAGCCAACCCTCTAGTGAGATTGTAATTTCTCAAGACAACAAACAGTATTGTGTACCATAGACATATCCAGGAAGATTAAAAAAAAGGAAATGCCTGATCTCTAGCCATGGACAAAATGAGATTATCTGTCAGTGCTGCCACAGTGGTTTCGGTTCTATTTCTTGGCCTGAACTCTGAGTACAAGATCTAAAATATTAGTTGCAATTAGATGCGCCTTCGGTTAGCCTTTGGGTAGCTTCTCATTAAGCTTGCAGAGGAATGGGAGGTTTGATACCTGGGCAGTAATTGATTTGAGCTGATTTAGAAAAAGTGAGTTTCTTCAGATTTGGCCAAACTATTGGGTGTTTAAAGGAGGAAAGGAATGATGAGTGGCTATTTTGATTAATAGTGGCACGAACTGTTTGCTTCACAAACCAAGGAGGGCATGATTTAGATTCAGAAGTCTTTGGTTGAGACTACTACTCCATTTAGTGTATTTGTTCATCAAGTAGTACTAAACATTGGAAATACAAACAGCTGATGGGAGAGCTTTTTAAATGTATACAGGATTCCTAGTGAAATAGGATAATATTTTTGGAATGCTTGGTGCTCGGTTATCCTGAAGATAATGGGTACTCAAAGTTAATACAGTTCATTTGACTGTTTGCCCTGTAGATGGAGCGCTGCTGTTTTTAGGTAGGTTTTGATATACGTTTAATCATGAAGTTTCATGGACTCCAAAACCATGCCTTCATGTTCTACCTGGGTTAGCGATGCCCCTAATATCCCTTAGCAAATGAGGTGAGTTTGCAGCATTACTGAGTTAAGTCTGTCATGCAGACTCAAGTTGGTCTTAGTCATTTGAAAAGAAAATCCTCTTGGCACACTGAATGTAGATTGGCGGGTTATACAATGGGGACCATTTAAACCATGAAATTGTATCAGTGGCCAAAGCAGTAGGAACTCTTTCTTGGAATACTGAGGACTCCCTAAAATAGCTGCAAAGCATCATATGGGCAGACTGAGAAGTAGAAAATATTTGCTTTTCTTAATTACACACAAGAATTAGCTGTTTAATTAGTGAACTATCAAGAGAATAAGGAGCTGAGTTTGTTCCAGTGGATGGTCTTCCATAGCAGTGAAAATGAGATATAGCTCAAGCCAATGACTTCAACATTAAGTTTCTCTTTGTAGGTATGGTGCATATTCTGAAGGATTTGGTCCAGTAGTCTGAAATGGAAGCATGAATTGGTCTGGTTTAAACTGCTGGAGGGGCACACAAATAGACTGTGGCTGCTTATAGGACCAAAATGGTATATTTAGTTTTTTGCAACCGCAGTCTTCTATTAAAAATAAGAAAATAGAAAATGTATTGTATCCATGGTTTCAAACACCACCTTATGAAGGCAAACCTAGAATTAAAAAGGATGTCTCCCTGCAAACAGCTAGCTTGAAACAGTAATATTGCTTTCTGTCTACTCTCTGGGTGTTTAACTCCTGAGCTGATTGAAAGCGCTTTACATTTCAGCATTAGTTACTTCGTTGCTATCCATTTTAACAGATAAAGTAGAAGAAATGGGAGGGCTTATGGAGAATTGGCAGCTGCTGTAAAGGAGGAAGTAAGAGGCAGAGAAGATTGAAAGCGTGGTGAAGGAGAACAAACAAAGGGCAGAAATGTCAGCCATGATACCCAGGTATTTTTGTTTGGAAGAGGTTGAATGACACTATAACAGGGGTGGGCAAAATGTCCTGCAGGGCAGATCTGGCTCAAAGGGACTTGATCCCTCCTGGCCTAGGCACCATCTGGCCTGTGGTGCATCCTGCCGGCCCAAGGCACGCAACGGGGCTGGGGTGGCTCCATGGCTGGATTCCAGGTATAGGCAGCTCAGGCTGCAGTGGTTGCCAGCACTACTGGCCCCAGCCCCATCAAGACTAGCTAGGACCAACACGCATAGTCCTGGCTCTGACCTTGGCCCACCCTGCACCTGCTCTAGACTTGCCTCAGCTAGAGCAGACCAGCTGGGACATAAGCACACAGTCCCAATCCTGGCTTGCCCCACTTCTGCTCTGGATTGCCTGCCCATGCTGGGCACTGGCAGCAGTTGGGCAGAAACTGCTGCTGGGAGCAGGGGAAGATGGTCTCCCTTACTCTTGCAGCTGCTGGGCCCTTCTTACTGTGGTTGCTTGCAGCCCATGCCGCTTCCCTGAGGCTCCTCTCCACTGTTATTGCTGCTCCGTTGGGTGGCCTGAAAGTGGTTCTGGTGGTAGTGGTGATGGTTGCAGAGATGAGGCACGGGGCAGCCCAGGTGTGGGCTCTGGGTGGGTGCAGCAAGAAGGACCCAGCAGCAGTGAAACTGCTTTTCCTTCACACCTGGCAGCAGCTTCTGCCCAGCTGCCACTACTGCTCAGCATGGGTTGGGGGGCCAGAGCAGATGCAGGGTAGGCCAGTGTCAGGGTTGTGCACATGGGTCCTGGCTGGTCTGTTCTGGCTGAGGCAAGTCCAGAGTGGGTGCAAGGTGCGTTGAGGCTAGGGCTGTTTGCTCAGCTGCTATTGGGTGCTGATGGTGGGTCAGAGCCATAGGGTGTGTGGGCTCCAGGCTGTTGTACATGGGGGGAGGGGGAGGGAGAGGCGGGGTTGCACTGACTAGCCCACAGCAGCTCCTGAAAACTGCCTTAGTAGCCTGCGCACCCAAATAATTGCCCACCCTTGCACTATATGGTAAGAGACAATAAATATTAAAAGTTTTAAATCGCTTCATAAAGGAAAGTATGTAATCAACACTTGATTTTTATGTAAACGTTCTGCTGTGGATTCAGTGTGGCATCGTTCTCACATTTATATCCTTACTCAAATAGAAAATTAGAAGTTTTATTTGTCTACGTAAGCATAACTATGTAATTTCCTACTTTCTTTTTCTTTGTAGGACAGCTCTGTAAAATGCAGGTTGATGTGATCTGCTTTATTATCTCAAATTTCATCTTGGCTTCTTCTGAGCAAAGATTGATAATCAAGCAGGATGATTTTTTCAGTATTGATACACCTTTGAAAACCTGATTTTAAGCACCTAAAGCAACCTTGATTGGCCTTTTTTGTTTTTATGAACATTGACTATACTAGTAGCTATCTTAGTGTCTGGTGGCATTGGCAGAGGTCTGACATTTTACATGTAAATGTGATATTGGGGTAAAAGTTAAGATAGAGGGATTTAAGCTAAAGGCAGAGATGATTTAACAGAATCAGTGTTCTGTTTAAAGAAAAACATGCGTTTTCAGTGTTAACCTGACACTAGGGAAGCATTGCTGTGAAAGAACAAAATGCAATCGTATGGCTTGAATCGTATGGCTTTCTTTCTTACTTGGGTTGCTTGGAAAGGGGACCAACTGAAGAAAGACAGCATGACTCACAATTTTGAAAGGAAAGCAGATAGGCAGCCACTTACTAGTCCAAAAGAAAATGAGAAGCCTGATCTTGGTCCTATATTCCAACTTAGGAAAGAGGAAATAGATGCAACAATTCTCTCATTGTAAAGCTCTAGATTTTATTTGCGGCTAAATACCCCAGTTAGATGCCGAGTTGCCTGTTTAATAAATCAGGGTTGTCCAGTTTCTGAGTGGGCTGTGTGCCTTACTGCACTGCACCACCTAAGTGTCCCCCTCCCATTGCAGTACCCCCTGCTATATGCTATGTGGTGCTCCTGATGCACTGTGTTGACACTCGCATGCCGTGCAAAGTCCCCCTGATCTCCCTAACTATGGGCTTCCTCAGCTCCACTCCCAGGGCTGGGGGCAGAAAGCAGAAGGTATAGAAGGGAGGGGATAGCCTGGAGCCTTCGTTGATGGCAGCAGCACCTGGGCCATGAGCCAGGGGCCACAAGATAACCCTTCAGAGACCTCCAGTTGGACAGCCCTGTAATAAATCATTTTCATGGGCTCATCCAAGATGGGCCTTAATTGTCTTAACGTGCTATCATTACTTGTAGAATCACTTCGGGTTGATCAAACTTGCTTTGAATTAACCACGTACTTGGGGTAGACAAACATTATATAATATATTTAAAAATAATTTACAATTTGAGACTTATCTTCAGCTGGGAGAATCTTGGTTATTTTATATTTCTTTATAATAGCTAACATCACTTCAAAATCAGATACTACTTTATACAACACTTTCTACAGTGAGTGAGCCTGGTATCTGACTACCCAGACGTCTAGTACTGCATTGAAATTTAATTTAGTTTTTTAAAGTTTCATACTATGCTTTGATTGAGTCGCATAAACTTTAAACAGAATGGTAATTATACAATACCATGGCTCATCAGAGAAATCAATTACTTTTTAATTGATCCAGGTTGAGCAGTGAGTTATGCTATCATGTTTACTTTGAAGGCGAGTCAGTTGGAGGGAGGATACTTGCAGATAAGATACTCTTGTGGAAGCTTATTCGCCTGATTATATATTGTGGCTAGGGACAGAAGCTACACATAAACCGGTTTAAGTGATCAGAAACTTGTTTAAATATGTAACAGAACAAAATCAGTGCACATAAACTGCTTTCAAAATGGCCGAAACTGGTTAAAGATAAACCCTGTTGAAGATAGTATTAGACATAACTGATTTAGGTCAAATTGGTTTACGGAACTTCTATCCCAGACCTCTTCCTGGTTTAAGTTAACTCACAGTCCCCCAGCATCCCAGGATGCTCTAAAGCCCTAGGCTGGGCTCAGCTGTGCTGTCTGCTCCAACAGAGCAAGGCTGGCCTCACTCTTCTCTTCTCCTCCCTAGCCGGAGCCAGCTGACTGAGAATGGGGGTGGAAACCCTGCTATGGAGTGCCCCTCACTTGTCCAGTGGCAGAAGTGGGGCATGTGGCCAGGTACCAGCAGCCTGAAGGGAAGCGGCGTTTAATTCCCCCTCTGTCCCATGGGGGACCCCAGCTGGAGTTTGCCTGGCTTTACCCCCACTTGCTGCTCAAGCAGCGAGAGTGAGGGCATGGCCAGATCCTTGCCCCATGCCTTGGGTGCAGTTGGGGGGGTGGGGGAAAGGGAGGGGGAAATCACAGTGAAGTGGGGCTGGCAAGGGTCTCAAGAGGTCCTCTAGGTCTAGTTCACCCCCTGTCTGAGCCCTGGCCAGACTCTCTGGTACAAGCACTAGAATCTAAAGAGCAGAGAGCTTGCTTGCCAGTGGGGCTTTGCACTGCTGGGGAAAAAAAAGCCACCAGGGACTTCCTGTGGCTTTTTCCCCTGGCCCCGTGGTAGGTGGGGAGGAGAACAGCCCTGCCCAATCTGGGCGCACAGCTCCCATGGCCCCAGCCTTACCTGGCTGGGAAGGGCCCTGCCCCTGTGGCCCAGCCCTACCTTCCACCTGCTACAGACACTGCTGAGGGTGGATGTGGAGGGGCCGGGCTGGGCCGTGGAGGCAGGGCCCTTTCCAGCTGGCTGTGGCCTGGGCTGGGGCTGTGGAAGATGTGAAATTGTCTGGGGCCAGCCTGGCCCGCAGTCCCAGCTCCAGGCAAGGTGAGTAGACGGCAGGGCTGGGCCAGGCCAGGCTGGGCCATTGGGGCAGGGCCCTTCCTAGCCATCTGTGGTTTGGGCTGGGTCTGTGGCAGCTGTGTGCCCAGATTGTACCCAGGCTGGGGGAGGAGGTGGGGTTCTGTGTGGTGCTGCCTTAGGGTTTAGGGCTGGAGGGGTACAGCACTGGGCCCCGCTGTGGGGCGATGTGGGGGAACCGGCCGCAGGAAACCTTTGGTGGTTTTTTCCCCCTAGCAGTACAGAGACCCCTGGCAAGCAAACCCTCCACTCTTTAGATTTTAGTGCTTTTGCCAAAGCATCTGGCCAGGACTTTGGCAGGGGCTGGGCTAGATATGATAAGATGTCTAGAGATAACTGCCAGCCCCACTTCTCTGTGATTTTTTTCTTCCCCCCCCAGTCCCCTTCAGGCTTGTGGCCAGGGTCTGGCCATTGCCCTGCTCTCACTGCTCGACCTTTAAGTGCCAACCAGGGTCTGGCCAT
This sequence comes from Crocodylus porosus, assembly GCF_001723895.1. Classification (NCBI taxonomy): domain Eukaryota; kingdom Metazoa; phylum Chordata; order Crocodylia; family Crocodylidae; genus Crocodylus; species Crocodylus porosus. The sequence continues at coordinate 62,768,033 of NW_017728909.1, read as the reverse complement.
GCTCCTCACCCTGAAAAGCCTGGCAAAAGCTGCTTCTCCCTCCTCCTCCAGGCACACTTGGCTGGGGTCCCTGCAGGCCAGGGTGAAGGTTTAAACCCCTCTCCAATCCTACTCAGCCTGCTGGGACCTGGCCACACCCCCCGCCCCCTGCTGAGCTTCCCTCCAGCCTTCTGACCACTGCGGAAGGGATGGGAGGACTTGCTCTAGTGCCCCCACCCCTGGCTTCTAGCTTGAGCCCCTGCAGGGATGTGGCTGCATTTCCAGAATCAAAAGTGAATGTCTATTCACTTGCTTCTCAGTTCAGTCTACACAGGTTAGGGTAATCTGAAAAGATTGAATTGATTCAGGCTCGGGCTTTTTGAATGCCTGTATTTAGCCTGCAAGTCAAATGCTCACCTCCTATAGATTATCAATCATATTTTCAACCTCTTGAACATATTGTTCCTTAGTTCAATTATTAGTGAATTTAGCAGCTCTTAGCTAGTGACTTTTGGAACTGTAAAAAGATCAAAGATCACATCTTCTGAAAGTACTTCTCCATTATTTTTTTTTTGTTAATTAAGTGGGGTGTTTAGTTCATAATACACATTTGTTATCTCTTGCACACGTCTTTGGGCTGTTAGATACAGAGTATGACTTATCTTTTAATGGAAAATGCTGGGTTGGTTTTTTTTAAACACAATTACAGTTGTTGGTCTGCTAATCCTGCGAGTCAATCTGTACTAAACAAGAAGCTCATATCAAACTCTTGGCAGCTTCAGTTAAAATTAAAACGCATGCTTTACTATAGAGATTGTCAAGAGTGGAAATAATATTTGTCCAGCTGGACAGCTTTCTTTTGTTGTCGCTAAATGAAAGTTGAGATTCTGTCTCCTCCTTGAAAGCTTCTGTGTCAAGAAGGTAATTTGGACTGTTTGTGGTTTGACAGGGATTATTAAAATCAGATGAAGTGACGGGAAGCAAGTGTGAGAAAACAAAATTGACACTGACACTCTCTATTATTTGCAGCTTGGATCATGATGACTATGTTGATATGATAGATTCTAAATGTTAGATTCACTGTTGGGATATGTTAAGCAGCAAATGCAGTTATAATGATGAATTTTATGACTTAACACCAAAAGATTCAGTATTTATTTTTGCTAGTTATTGAGGGAGAGGTCCAGGAAAGGGTTAATTTCTTCCCTTATGAATTGTTTTAACCAACAACACATCCTTCTTTCAAGTTTTATAGGGCTGACTTATACTTCAAAGGGTGTAAAACTGAGGATTAGGAATTGAAGGAACAGGTCAAATGATTGCTTATTCTACTGACTATTGGTAGAAAATTTGGAGCATAAATGTTTTTGTATAAATGGGATCAAATGGATTGGCTGTTGCACATTAATTTTTAATAACTTGCATCATGCTATTTTTAAATAAATCTAACAGTGGCAGAATAGATTGTTATTTAAAAACATAAATTATTTTAGTGTTTACAGTTGAAATATTTACTGCTGAAGATGCAGTGAGATCTTGCATTTAACTTTATGGCATTTCTTTCTCTGTCATACAGCATGACACATCTGACAAATTCCTAAATGTAGAAAGTGGTCTAACCATCGGTGGAGAAACCCTACTGATATGGGAACAAATTAAAAAAAAACCTGGGAGGAGTAGGAAGAGGAGTCTTTGCCATTGTTTAACAGCTCTATAGCTTAAAGAGCCTAGCACTGACTGTTTTTGCAAATGGGAAAGCCAAACATGGAGAGATGAGGTGACTTGTCCAAGGTTACAGAAGGAGTCTGTGATGAAGACATGATTTAAATGTGGATATCCTGAGCTCTACTAGCTACACAAAACCTTATCCACAAGGCTGTTGGCAAAACATATAATTGTTGAATTCCAAATCTTTCTGCACTTATAGTAATGTAGTACATACACATTGCTTTACTGTGTTAAATCATGCATATCCAGAATGAGTCATTTGGGGTAGCATTTTCTACTATCTGCATTTTACAAGTATAAAAATTGAGCTGTTAGTTAGTTGACTTGCCCAAGACTTCATATTAAGTAATTGGCAAGATTTTCATGAGAATTTAAAAATAATTTCAGTCAGTCACTTCTAAAGTGCCTCCAGTGACTTTCAGTTTTGTTCATATCTACTAAAACATGTAGGCTGGTGATAGTGATTGGTGGAAGTGGCTTCTCTTTCTTTTCATAGACATTAGGGGCTAGAAGGGACCTTGCAAGATCAAGTCCAACCCCCCGAAGTCTGCCCGAGTCAAATGATCCCAGCAAGATATGCATTCAAATGCCTTTTCATCCAAATACTTTATGAATCCAAATGCCTTTTGAACCATTACTTCCCTTGTCATGAGGTGTTAGTAGCTATTGGGACTTGTAGTGCACATAAAGGGATGGAGCATATTTAGGGGTATCAGCTATAGCAAACAGGAAGGGAGGGACAGGAAGCAAGATCTTCCTTTCACCTCATTCCTAAACTTCCTTCTATTTCATGCCCAAAGAGCCAGAAATATTGCTGCTTTCTCTCCTAATTTATCTACTACCAGGGTATGTATCACTGTGTTAAACCACATATGTAAAGCAGTGTATAAAACTGCAAGAAGGACAACTTTCTTTTCTATTGTGTAATTGAGAGATCTAGTTATTGTAAGACAAATTGGAAACATTTTTTTCCAGTGAATGAGCGTAATTTTTAGGCAAATGGTACCACATATTTGTATGCATGTTATCTGCATTTCATTCTGTGTTCAGTAAACATGTTAATGTTATCATGCTATTTTCTTTAAAATGCTTTGTATGATTGTATCTTCAGAACTCTTGAATCCTTAAGAACGGAGATGTATGAATATAAATCTGTTGTGTTTCATGCTGTAAAAGACTCTGAATCCTGATTGTGGCAGCAGCATTTTGTATTTTTTTCATGGGGCACTGGAATTTGGTGCATTTGCTGTATAAGTAACCATTTTGGCACAGTTGATGCTTACGTTTTGTTTATCTTTCTAACCTACTGGGTTCTGTGCAGCTGCCTCTTGCTTTTCTATCTTTGTTGACCCTCTGCAGCCTGACTTTGTGAAGCAGTTTTAAAGCCATATATTATATACAGGCTGCCAAGGGGCACTTAACTGTAAGTTTACGGAAAGAAAGGTACAAATAGACAGGATATCCCCATATAATCCAGCCATGAAAAACTAGTTAAGTTTTTTTGTAGCTAAATGCCAACCATTACAAATAACTTTAATTGCATTTTTTAAAATGGAGTTCTCTATGTTTTTATAGTGCACAAAACTGTAGAAATTATTATATACACTTTATTAACATATTGACTTCTTATAACTAGAAAAGATTTGGATATAGGTACAGTCCTTTGTATTCTGCTAATGAAAAACTTTTGCCACAATTTAGCAAATATTTATTTAAGCAATGTCCTAGGAAATAGAAATAACTTTCACTTGAGATCTGTGATTTGTTATACTCTTTCAGGGCTCAGTCACAAAACTCGTGTTCCAGAGTGACAGTTGTAAAGATTACTCCCTTGTGAATCACTAGGGCTAGGAACAAATTGTCTCCACAACATTGGAAGGCTGAGATGCCCTAAGATACTAAGTTATACAAGAATGCAATTCTAGCTATGTCAAAATAGTAAATGAAACTTAATCGTATAGTAGAATGTGTGTGTGCACGTGTGCATATACATGCACAGTGGGTTTTCTTGTTTTTGGGGGTTTTTTTTACAGGAGTAACAGATGAACTTTAGTAACTGTTATTGCTAGAGACATCAGAGCTAAACATTAACATTTTGGTACTATTATGAAAGTTTAAATGATAGATTTAAAATACATAAATACTTACACTTTTGTGAGGTACCAGCTGTTAAAACCATGTAGGAATTGAATTGAATTAACAGAAGACAAAGTTCAGAAATCATGTTTTCCTGCATACAACATGAATTCCTCCCTAGAAATTCAGCTGCTGGAAATTTGGTGCATGTTATAATTAGGGAAATATGGTAAAGCCTCTGCTAGAGAAAAGGGAAATTAACACTAGCAGGGGCCCTACCTGCTGGCTGTAAACCCATTCTCTTCCTCTTTCTACCCCTCCCCCAGCAGAGGATCCCAAGTAACATAACATTTCCACATTCAGAAGAACCACAGTGGTCCAATGAAATTTTTAAATATAGAAGATAAGGAAAAGTATTAGATTTTGATACCTTTTCAAACTAAGCTTCATTGATCTGTCACAAATTTTTTGTCAACTGCAAAGGATCTGCTTCTGAAGTCTCCTAGGCTAGGGGCAGACATTCAAAAAGCCTGAGCCTGAATTGATTCAATCTTTGCAGGTAACTCTAACCTGGATAGGCTGAACTGGTTTGTAACTGCACAGACATCCCAGACATGTGGCTCAGGCTAGAAGTAGGGGGATGCTAGAGTAGCCCTCCCATCCCTTCCACAGCAGTAAGCTGAGGGGTGGTGTGGCCAGGATGCTCTGATTAGCCCAGCAGGGAATTGAGAAGTGTTAAATACTCCAGTAGGAAAACAACAGAGGTACATTACCAGCTACCTGTTGATTCAGCAGGGACTGCAGCCAGTATGTGGTCTGGTAGCTAATACACAGACACCTCCTCAGCAAGGCAGAGGGGAGGGGAATTCCTGCTTAGCAGGGAATGGTGAGGGTGGGGAGCAGCCTGCAGTCTCTGGGCTGCAGCCAGGGAGCAGAGGAGAGGGGCTAGCCTTGCTGTGGAGCGGAGAGCCCTGCTCAGTCCAGAGAGCATGCCAGGATGCTGGGGGTCTCTAGTTTATCTTAAATCAGCAAAGGGTCTGGGACAGGCATTGCATAAACTGGTTTGACCCAAGTCTGTTAAGTCTGATACTACATTCAACCAGGTTTATCTCGAACTGGTTTCAGCCATTTTCGGACTAGTTTATGTACATTGAACATCTGTTTTGTTACAGGTTTAAACCAGGTTCTGATCACTTAAACAGGTTTATGTGTAATATCTGTCCCTAGCCCTACAGAACAATTTCAAGTGTTTTCCAGAAGCAACAGATAATAGCTTTCATTTGCCTTGACTAAAGATGGACCAATGCTTGTTGACTTGTGCTGGCTGCCAACAAACTATACTAAAGCCTTTTCCCCACAGGTGTTGTTTAATATATTGATACACCTTTCTGTTATGAGTTTTTGCTCATTCTCTTTCAAAAAAAAAAAAATTCTTAGCAGTCTCTCATATTTGGAACTAGGGTTTTTTTCCGTTCTTCCCTGGCCCCACACTTCTGCTGTGACATGCAGCACTGGAATTGTTATAGAATTGTCTTCCTGCCATTGGCTATCTCTTTGCTTTCTCCCTTTTTTGGATGGGGAGATTAGAGCCTTTTTTCTCTACTTCTAATATTTTTTTGAGTGTCTTCATGTTTTCTTCCTGATACAGTGTGTTTAAGCTATATCCATGTTGTGACAGAACTGTGCTCACATTGAATGAGTGCATCAGAGGCCTTCATTAGTTAGGTGAAGCTTAGATCTTGGTAAATTCTAAATGTATGCTTTAAATCCTAGGCACCTAGAGACCTGATTCCAGATGTATCTGCTGGGAAGTCCATAGAGTCTGCCTCTTATTTGGGTACTAGATTTGGATGGGTGCCATGTATCCTCTGGCTCTTCATAGATTTCCTAGACATTAGGACTGGAAGGGACCTCGGAAGATCATTGAGTCCAGCCCTCTGCCCCAGGGCAGGAAGTCCTAGCTGGGGTCATAGGATCCCAGCAAGATAAACCCAAATGTCTCTTGAAGGCATTCAAAGTAGGTGCTTGAACCACCTCCGATGGCAGGCTATTCCAGACCTTGGGGGCTTGGACAGTAAAGAAATTCTTCCTTATGATCAGCCTGAAATGGTCTTGCAGGAGTTTAAAATGGTTAGATCTTGTCATCCCTTGGGGCACTCAGGTGAACAAATGTTCCCCCAGATCCTGGTGGGCACCTCTTATAAACTTGTAGGTAGCCATCAGATTGCCCCTGAGCCTGCGCTTTTCCAGGCTGAAGAGTCCCATAGCTGTCAGCCTGTCATCGTAAGGTCTGTTTTCCTGACCTAATCATGCACATGGCTCTTCTCTGGACTCTCTCAAGCTTCTCCACATCCTTTTTGAATTGTGGAGCCCAAAACTGGTTGCAGTACTCCAGATGAGGCCTCACCAAGGCCAAGTACAACAGGAGAATGACATCCTAGGATTTGCTTGAGAAGCACCTATCGTTGCAAGCCAATGTTTTGCTTGCCTTACTAGCTGCAGCATCACATTGAAGGCTCATGTTCATCTTGTGGTCAGTCATGACCCCCAAGTCCCTTTCATCTGTAGTGCAAGCCAGCATAGAACTGCCCAGCCTATAAGGATACTGCACATTTTTCTTTCCAAGGTGGAGAACCTTGCAATTTTCGGTGTTAAACACAATCTTCCTGGAAGCCCTCCATTTTTTTGCTTCTGGAGAGATCTGCTAAGACTGGCTTCTGGCAGAGCTTCTTTGCCTGGGGCTCCTGAAGGAAATGCATTTCACTATTGCCTGTACCACCTATCTGAGACGTCATGACCTTATGTGGATGTCATTTGGAGCTTACAAAGGCTCCTGTACTGATGTGCTCCAGCACTGTTTTCCAGATCCTTTCCCCACAATTAAGTGTGTGGACAAAGGGTGCATCAACATGAGACACTTAATGCACAGTAGACTACTTAGCTGCACAGTAAACATCTTGGCATCTACACACGTGCCCCTATTAGGCTGGAGTAAATTAATTTACTCTGCAGCAGAGTTCTGACTGCTGCATCTCCCTTCTGACCCCACAACCAGTATGGACAGGCTATGCAGTAGGATCAGTAACTGGGGACTTTTTTTTTTTTTTTGTCTTCGAATTGGGTAAGACTCCTCCAATACTCAGCATCATCACCCCTGTCGTTCCTTACACCATCTACCACTGCTGCTGTCCCCAGCTGACGTTGGGGTGAGGAGGCTCCAGTACCACTCCTGCCCCATTCCCTGTGGACTGAATGGGGAACCAGGTTCAGCTGGGGACAGTGGTGGTAGTGGGTGGGTTCCCCCTCCCAGGCTGGTGGGGAATTACTGAGGGGGGGGGAGGGGTGCCAGGCCTGGCTCCCTGTACAACCCAGCTGAAGCAAGACAGGAGCACCTCTGGAGCTGTGTCCCCAGCACAGCCCAGCTCCCTGCACAACCCAGTTGGAGTGGGACAGTAGTGGCTCTGGAGCTCCTCCTATGCTCAGGTTGGCTGTGGACAGTGGGGACACAGCAGTGGTGCGCAGGTGTGGAGGGAATAGGAAGGGAGGAAAGGAGACATGCTGCTGAGCATGGGAGGAAGAAGGAAAAAGGGAATTCTTACTTGCTATTGGGACACAAATAAAATAGTCTCTGGGGGCTGCTCATGTAGTTGGTCCAAATGGAAGGTGTGATTGTGCTGCTCCACCCCTTTTGGATCCACCCTGCTTTTATCTAGTTCTAATATATCATGCAGATTTGGAATACCTATGTCAAATCAGCTATATCTTTTACAAATATTTAGATTTCCTGTGTTTCTGTGCTTAGGTAGGCCAGGGAGAAAAACATGTAAGTGCCATGAGTGTCACGTTACAAATTTTCAGGCCACCCATCGTAAAGTGACTGGAATCATCTCCTTTTGGAGAGAAGAGGGCACTTTATTAACTGATGGATTTTGTGTTTGTTTTCTCTGTGGCCAGAAACTCCTGTATCTCAATTTGAGTATGTTGACTTTTTTAGGTTTTTCAAAATAAAAATATCTTGAATTGCGACATTCTCTGTAAAAACAAAAGTGATTCAAGGTTCAAAATAGGAAGTTATTTATTAACTCGTAGAACAAATTGGTTTGGAGCTCTTCTGGTGAATTAAATAACACTTCTGGCAATTGGCATGACTTTTTAAACTGACTTTATTTTAAGATTACTGCATTTTGTTGGACTACTCTTAAATAACAACAATTTCAAGAAAATTGAATCATCGTAATGATCTGATTTTGGTTTGTGATCTAAAGCTATATTGCTAGGAGTATGAAGTGTCTATATTTTGGTCTTGGGGATTGAGGTTAAAAGCAATGTAAAAGTTTCCTATTTATTTTAACTGTTAATGTCCTCATCTTTTTTTTTTTTACCTGTTACATCCAATATGATGACAACAAAAAATGTTTAAATAACTTTGGTTTCAGCTGATGAATCTTCAGTGTGTTTCTTAAGCCATCACTGATTTATGCTTGAATAGTTTTAAAGAATCCTGAAGTTTGAAAATACATTTTTATTCAGAGTCAAAAACTCCTATATTAAATACAGCTGTCTTTTATAATGTTAAAGGATGGGGAGCCAACTGAGAGAACATGTGGTAGCAAGCTAACTTGCAAGTCAATAACCAGTATTTAATGCAGTCTTTAAATGAGGCATACCCAGCGTGACCTAGAGTGTTTAATGTTCAGCCTACAATGGGACTTTTCAGTGGTGGTCATCCTCAACAGATTGAGGCTGTAGCCATTGACTCCTCAGTAGTAATTGACAAATAAACCTTAGCAGCAGCTCTGTTATCCATTAAGGATAATTGATGCCATTTGTAATGAGCTTTGTAAGCCAGCAGGGAATGCTGTTTACACACCAGAATGGATGCTGACTTGCTGAATGTTTTACAAGATGCTCAGTTATGTGAGCCGGCTCAACATGTTTTATTGGCAAGAAAAGTCAGTTATCTAAGTATTACTCAAGTTTGACTTGAGCATAATACTGAATTTTCCTCACTAACTTTGTAGATATGATGTTATGTTTCATCTATTAAACATAAACATGTACATTTATTTTATGTTGCTCCCACCTTGATATCCCACCCATTAAGAGGTTCTCAAGAGCAAAACTTTGGGATCTCCATTTTAAACCATTTCAGTTCTGCAAGTGCAGGCCTATCAGTTCTTTTAAGGGTCCTCTAATTACTTGGTTCTGCTGGTTTTCTGCTGCTACTATTTCCTTGATGTATTTCTCTTAATTCTTTTTTACAGTATTGCCATCACAATCCTCATAATGTTGGAAAGACATGAGATTCCCAGTGATATGCCAGAATAACGAATGACCACCTAATAAGGTAATTTTTATGGCCCTTGGACTTGCAATAGATTGAGTGTAACATTAATAACCAAGTCTTTGTGTCTAAAATCAGAAACATTAACTATCAGGTATTTAACTTTTATTTTTCTCCTAACTTGTATTCCTTGAAAATCAGACATGTAGAATCATAGAATATAGAGATGAAAACAATGTTTTTAGACCACTTAGATTCAGATTCAAAAAAGGTCTTAGGCACTTCAGTGCACAGTATTGCAGTATCCCACTTCTTAAGTCCTCGTACATTTTTTCTCACTTGTCCTCCTCTTCCTCCCCACCAACATATCCTTCTTCCCCTGTTAGTAGAATGTGGAGCCATGGACAGGTCTTGCATTTCTACTGAGATGCTTTTTTTGGATCACTAAAAGCATAAGTGTATACATTCAAACTGTGTTTTGGCTCAGAAAAAATGGTGATTCCATGAAAAAATGTTAGCTCTTTTCCAGGAGCAATTTCTTAGCAGCATGATTTTCGGGGCCATACATATAACTGCACAGGTGATGTGAAGCATGACAGGGCACGCTTGGTCATTCAGTTCACAAGAGACTGTTCCTTTTCCCCACCCTTCCCCCTTTACCTTGGTTCCAGAGAGTCTATCTGGCATTCTAAACTTTACTGCCTCAGGAACGTGAAGCTGGGAGATCACGTGAGTGGGCGTTGGTCATGTCTGCATGGCCATACATGGCACTTCACAACTTCCTGCACAGGACTGAACAACTTCCTTAGAAGAAGTGGTGGCAGGCTTTGACTCCATGCCAGTAAGAATATAGCACACACTAGACCTGCCAGCATTGGACTTAAGAAATTCCAGGTATTCTCTGCTTTCAGGTCCCTGAACTCCTCTTTCCAGATGACTTCAACTTCCCATAGTTTGCCAAAATTTGGTCTGTTCAAAATTTTACTTATTTCCAAAAAACAAAGCCTTTTGTATAGACCTGATTTATTTGTCCTTCCACTTTATTTGACAATGAGTCAATTCATGACTCAAGTTATTTTCTATGGTGTCCTCATAACTGTCCAAAGCCAAGTCAAAAGAAAATCATCTGGATTGAGAGCTCCACAGTATGTGGGCAGCTGGAATCTGTTGCAGGCTAGAAGTGAAATTGATGAGTATTTTTGGTAGTAGAAAATGAATAGGTACACTTTGGCTTGACATTCATAGCAGAAGGTGTCGCAGGGAGGGAGTCGCTGGTGAGTATAGTTTGCCTGGATAGCCAATTGGTGCTTTCCTCTGCATTTGGTTTAGGAGTCACTGGAGATGGTGACCCTCATGAAGCATGCTGATATCTCTGCACACCTCTTCCCAAACTACGAAGTGCCCACAGTAGAGGCTTTTGCCATGCTCTGTGTTTGTATCTTACAATACTTTTCAATCTATTCTTTAATGTGCAATATTGAACAATCCTAATGTTATCTCTAAACTAAACAAATTTACTAAAATTCATAATAGACTTTTAAGCTTTCAAATGAATGACATTTGTGCACAATAAAACCAACATTCCTCTTTAGAATTTGAAGCACAAACTACTTAGTTTTTGACCCCTGTAAGTTAACGCCTACAAATATATGTTAATTTTAAAATTTTATCTATCAGCTTTCTTTTTTTAAAAGAAAACATTTTTGTTGGGCTTTCATATTTTATGAAGTCTAAGATTTTGGCCAGGTTTTTTGGCTCTGCTCCTGAAAAAGAGTTGACAGGCTGTTCATTTTATTGACGGTGATGGTTCATAATTTGCTCACTCCTGTATTACTCTGATATTTTTAACTTAAAAGCATAACATTTAATTTAATTATATAAACATAGCTTGTCATAGCATTTTTCCTTCCAGCTGAAACCACTTTGAAACTAGTGGCATTTTTAAAGTTAATGCATCACTGACAGGTTGGGTCTCGGGGGGCAGCTGTGACACCCCCTGGTGGCCACCCAATTCCTGCCCGAGCACCAATTCTAGAAACCCTTACCTCATTTATTCCCCTGCCATGACTTGGATGTTATTTGGAAAGGAGGGAGGCTTGGTCTTGGGTACTGCTGGCAGCGGCTGGCACCCACAGATGAGGGAGTGGGCAGCATGTAGCTTCTGGGTCCTGTAGCTCTAGCAGCTGGAGGCTGCAGGTTGGGAGCGAAGGGCTCTGGCAGATGGGCGGTATGGGTCAGGAGTAAAGGGCATGGGCAAGGCCAGGGGGCTGTAGGTCAGGAATGAGGGGCACTGGCAGGGCTGTGGCTTAGGAGTGATGGCCAGATGCAGGGCACCGGCATGTAAGGGCTGCTCAGTGCCACAAAACCATGGGGAGACACAGCTGGACCCACATCCTGGTGAACAAAGGGCACCAGGAAGCTCTGATTTGCTATAATAATAATAAATAAAAAAATCACCAAAATATAAAGTATTTAGAATTTATTTTATTTTAATGATTGAGGCACCGGTAGGCTTCCAAGTTGCTTTAAAATTGTAAATATTTCAATAAAACAGTGTGGTCATTTCAGGAGGTGCTGTGTGTACAAAGAAAGCCATTTCATTTTAATTGTGCAAAAACACTGATTTTTTGTTTTTTTGTTTTTTTCATTGGCTAATGTGGGTTTTATTTATTTATTTTTAATCAGAATTTGCAATTTTTAAACAAAGCTAGGATCTGTGGTCCTCAGACTTCATCTGAGCTATTCTGGAAAAGTTCTGACTTGAGAATAAATTGGGATGGGGGAGAGCGAATCTTAAGCTAGCAAAAGCTTGGAACTAAAATGATCGAAAAACTCAGATTCATACTGATCCAGCTGTGCCTACCAGGGAAAGTTACTTATTTTAAGATTAATTGGCTCTTGTTCTGTTCTGTAGACACATTTCAACTTCCATTTTCATTTTCATACTCAGGAGCTATCAGCAGTTAAGCTTTGAAAAGAATTTTAACACACATACTTTGGGTGAAAAGCTTTGACTTAACTCTAATAAAGTCCTTTTCTTTTCAAATTATGATTTTTTATGTTAAATTTTCATATGAGGCCGCTCATTAAGTATTTTAATTTTTTTCTTTGTAAATATGTGAAGTCATGAGCGATGGGGACTTCACAGTGAACTGTAATATCTTTAGCCATTGCCGTCTCTGCTGTTGCAAGCTGTGTGATTATAGACTAAATTTTATGTGCTGCAAAGCTGTTAGGTATAATTGTGAAAATACACAGAGATATAAGGAATCATTTTAAAGTGATGGTTCAGTAGTATTAGCTGAATAATAAAACATCTTGAAGTCAGTTGTCTCATCCCCTTCAGTTTTGTAACTGTGATAGTGCAATTAGAACATGTTCCTTAATCTGCTAAAATGTGATTATCACAAAAGGGTTTGCCTGTATCCATGGGCGGATCCAGGATTTTATGAAGGGAGGTGTGGGAGCAGTGACCAGACCTGTAGGGGTTGCTGTGCCCCTGCTCTCAGCTCCCCTGCCCCAAGCAGGCAGACCACATTGTGGAACTATTAGCAGGAATTTTTTTTTAAATTATCCAAATCAGTTAACAGTCTCATTCTCTGAACCCTCTGCCCTTGGCTCCCACTCTGTTCCCCTCCCATTCACCTCTTCCTGCTGCTGCTTTCACTGCTGCTGCTGTCTCAAGCTGAATGGGGGAGGATAGAGAAGGGAGTCCAGAGCCACTCCTGTTCCAGGGCCTGTGCTTGCTTCTGGGCTGCTGGAAACACTGGGGGAGTTGGGCAAAAAGGCACATCTCACCTGCTGCTTTCACTGCTGTCCCCTCCTGAGCCTGGTAGCAGTGGCTCTGGGGCTTCTCTGCCCCCATAGCCCTCCCAAATCGTAACTCTCCCAGTTCATTTCACATTGAGGAGGGGCTCAGCAGAGGACAGCAGTAGATGGGTTCACTGCCCCCATTTGCTCCCAGGCTGGCAGGGAATAACTGGGGACTGGGCAGAGAAGAACAGCCTACCCTCTGCCTGCTGCTGCCACTGTTCCTGAGTGGAGCAGGCAGGAGTGGCTCTGCAGCCCTCCTCATTAGCCACAGGCAGTAGCAGCAGGGCACCTATGTTGCACAGGACAGAGAAGAAGGGAGGGCGTACTGAGAATAGTGATGAGGGAGAGATTTGTTTTTTAACCAATTTGGGGACTTTAAAAAAAATCTCTGCTGTTCCTGGTGCAGTCCAAAAGGAGGGTATGTTTGCACCGCTGCACCTGCTCTGGATCCGCCATTGTCTGTACCATAAAATTAACATTCCAGGCAATGGTGCCTCAAACTTGAGGTAGCCTGCACAGATTGGCACCCTCTGAATGAGAAACAGTGTAACCATGTCATGCACCCATGTTATTTTGGGGTGTTCATGCATGCTTTTTTGAGTTTCTTTTACTGATATGACATGTAGTCTCTATGTATAGGTAGCATCAAGCTGTCTTTAGCAGTATCATTATTATGACTCTGAATTGTTGTATTTATGAATGTAACTTTTATTTTTCATATTTGGGCCAAGGCTGTTTAGTAGAGCACTGACTAATTTAAGGGTTCCTCCTCTACTCGCACTAAAGAATTAACATCGGGCTTGGGTATGTGTAATGGTCAGTCGGATAGACCCTTGTGAACATAGTCTGATACACTTGAGCCAGGGCCTTCCAGACAATGACTAATTTACATTTTAAAAGCAGAGATCTTCAGCAAGAATAATACCTGGCTATTCAGTGAAGGACATTATTCACAATAGAGGAAATTAAGTGAGAAACATAATCAGGGATCTGGGTTTTCTGTTTGCTGCAGGAAAATGCAGAAAAAACATGGATTTTTCTCATTTGAAGGACAAAAATGCAGCTTTTCCTTTTTTTAAAGGAGAAAACTGTGGGGAAACCATCAGTTTCCCCTTGCAGACTGGCAGCCTTCCAGCTTGCGAGGAGCTGCTTGGGGCTGTGGGGACTCATCAGCTACCAGGGCTGCTGCAGCCAGGCAGGGTGGTGGGAGCAGCCCTGGCAACCGGTTGTAGGTAAGTGTATGGGAGGTGGGGGCTGGAAGGCCAGAGGACTGGGGCAGGGGGACATGTGTGGCTAGGGGTGTGGTGGGGGGGCACCTGCTCCTCCAGTGGGGGAAGGAAGTGAGAAGGCCCTTCAGAGGTGGCAGGGAGCTGAATGGCTGGGATAGCGGCACTGGGGCTAGTGCCCATGCTCACAAGGTCGGGGCAGCCAGGAGACACTGCCCAGGGTGGATGCTGTAGCCAGGCTGCCTGGTGTGATGCAGAAGCCCCAGCCCAGGGCAGGGGGTGCCACAGGCCTCCCCTCTTCCTTCTAGCCTGTATTGGCCAGGCTTGCTCCACCACCACCTGCATGAGTCAGAGCCACTGCAGCTGCCATGCTTCAGCCCGGTTGGTGTGGGGTCCCCTCCTGCAGAGCTGGGGGTGGTAGGCGAACATGAGGACCGGGCTTGGAGCCACCGTGGGGGTAGCAGAAGAGTGGGCCTGGGCCTGAGGTGGTGGAGGGGAAGGAGGCTTGCTCCTCCCCTCCTCCTGCTGCATCAGCCAGGCTCGCTGCTTCGCTCCTCTCACTGCTGTGGCAGGCCGGTTTCTCCCCTGGCTTGGGCTTGGTCCACCTCCCCGCCTGGGTCAGGCCCAGGCCCACTCCTCCCCTCCCCACACTGCCACAGCTGCGGTGCACCCACTATTCCCCCCAACCTGCATTGGGCCCATTCCTCCACTGCTGCTGCCTTGGCAGGCAGCAACGACAGAGGGAGGGAGGGGCAGGCTAAGGCCAGAGCCAGTGGCCTTGCCTCTCCCATGGTATCTTTACGCCTCTCTCTCCCCTGCACTGCTGCCACCATTACCTGGATTAAGTTGGGGGGTGGGGGGGGAAGGCCAACTCTGTTCTATCATTGCTACCTGCAGGGAAGGGGGATGAGTCTGGTTCTGTCTGCTCCATTGCCCCTGCCTTCAGGGAGTAACTAGCCAAGTGCCTGTCAAGAATGATGGGGGGAGGGGGAACGTGCAGGGACAGAGCCCATTCTCCCTTTACCTCCTGCAGTGGCGGTGGGAGGGGAGGAGTAGGCCCAGGCCCAATGCAGGAGAGGATTGTGCCTGAGGGTGGAGAGTAGTTGGGCTACCGCACAGCTGGCTTTGCCCCCACATTCCATCCCCTGTGTCCCTACCATCATGTCTCCACCACTGCCAGCTCCTGTTTGAACATGTGTGATTGGCTGTTTGTCAGCCAGAGCGTAAATAAGAGCATGACAGATGGACAGACTTAGGCTTTTATAATATTAGAATGCTGCATACCTCATTTTCCCCCTAGCTAATGTATATGGGGGTGGGGAGAATGGATTATAGAGACTGTTAAGCCAGAGGTTCTTGTCTACATGACAGTTCATCTACAGAGATTTGAATAGCCCTGGAGGACATGGGGGCAAGTGACCCCAGGGGAGCAGGGGGAGGGCATTGGTAGGATATAGGTTAGGCTAGGGGGACTATCAGGGTCCCAATCTGAGCCAGAGAAGAGCTGGAGGATCCTTGATCTGGGCTGGGGGAAGGGCTAAGGAGCTAGCTCTGGGTTGGGTGGAAGGTCCCAATCCAGGCTGCGGGGGAGGGGGGCAGCAGATCCAGATCTAGGCCGAGGAAGGGCTAGGTGAGTCCTGATCTAAAGCCTATAGTACCCTAGAGAGCCAGTGAGCAGGGCAGGCGTGGAGCAGACTTGCAGCTCCTGCCATGCCCCTGCTTGCCAGTTCTCTTGGGTCAGGTCAGTGAAGGGCATGTTACAGAGGACATTAACCCTTAATGTGTGACTGCTTATAACATGTGCTCACTTTAACCTAAAATTCCTTGGAGTTAGCATGTGCTAATTGTAACATGTAACAACATCCTTGTTTTCTTAGCTGCTTATACGATTTCAATATTTTATGTACTAGAAGTAGGAAAAGGGATATTGATATTCCTACAAGAAAGTGGTAGTAGTCAAGGTAACTTCC
This sequence comes from Crocodylus porosus, assembly GCF_001723895.1. Lineage (NCBI taxonomy): Eukaryota > Metazoa > Chordata > Crocodylia > Crocodylidae > Crocodylus > Crocodylus porosus. The sequence goes on along the minus strand of NW_017728909.1, from coordinate 62,751,957 downwards.
CTCCATAAAGAATATTAAGCTTATTATGTAAAAAAATAAGGATTTATTTGGGTGATACCTTTTATTGGACTGAATGCATAGCTGGGGTAGTTGGGCAAGTTTTCAAATGTGAGACATTAACTCTAGCCCAACTATGCAGTTGATCTAAAAACATGATATCACTGAAAGAAATCCTTGCCTTTTGCATAGTTCGTGGACCGTCATGACTACATCACTCTAACACTTGCCATGTCATATAGACTAGTGTTGCTGAACCTGTGGGTCGGGACTCAAGAGTAGGTCACCAGAATATATTAAAAGGGTTGTGAACAGGCTTTAAAAATGGATTCTCCTTTAAAGGAGAAAGCTGGGAAACAGTGGCTTTTCCCTTGCAGGCTGGCAGAGTTCCAGGCTGTGAGGGACTGCTTGCCGCCCCCCCGCCCCAGTATAACATACACTGCCCCCTGTGCCCCACACATGAGGCACACTGGGCCAGGACTGGCCACTGATGTTTACAAATGGGTCCTGGTACAAAAAATGGTTGAGAAGAAGCTGGAGTTTCAAAGCAGAGCATCTCCACCATGGCATAATGATTGATAGAAGTTTGGAAGAAGCATATCTTTTTGTGTTTGTTTCCATTTATTTGGGAAAATATTATAATACAGTCTTCAGAGTAATTGGATTCTTTTGGCAAGCATTAACTCTGCAATCTCAAAAAGGTCTCAGTATATTTCCTATACTTTTAAATTACAACGTAATTTATAAATGGTTTTAAGTTTTGACTGTAGGGTTTGAGAACTTTTTGGAGACCAAAATGTATTGGTCAATTTTTTTTCCATATATTAGCCAGGGAACACTGAATTATTTAGAATACTGAATAGCAAAATTACTATTGGTTATTTTAATTTATGATTCAAAATGGAACAATCAAGGTGCCTTTTCTCTATAATCCAAGTAGATCATGCAAGACTGAGAGAAACAAGTACGTTGTTTTGACAGGTAAACTGAACTAATATGCTATAGAAGTCTTAAAGGAATGCACGCATGAGAATTAGCTGTCATGTTTACAAAACAACATTTTTTTTTACATGAAAAATATGTTAAACTGTAGCTGATCTGAAGACTACAATGGTTTCTACAGATTGAAGCCCACTACATTTGGCAATCATGAAAGGGCTATGAAATAGATGAATATTTGTCTAACTGAAAAATTATCATATTTTCTTAAATGCAAGATGACCCTGAATATAAGAACTAAAAAATGGACTCTATGTCTAGAAAACTTACAAACTTATTATAATTTTCCAAATATAGAGTCTAATTATTGGAGTTTTTCTTTAAATTTATCCTCCTCCTGCTGCTACAGCAAGGAAAATAAATCTTGGGGGTTAAATAGCCTCTTTGCTCTCTGGTTCCTCACTACTTCACTCTTTGCTTACTGTCAGACCCTGTGCTCCCTGTGTTACCTCTCAGTTCCCTGTTCTTGGGGAACCCTGACACAGGACGCAGCCTGTCTGATTCACAAAGAATCCCCCCCACACCTAAACAAACTGATTAAAATGCAGTGAGAGATGCACCTAAAACCCTCCAGATAAGGGTGACAAGAGTGAAACAACTGCCCTAGGTCTCATTTGCGTCTGAGATGGAACCAGATGACCATTCATTTACATGAGAGATGCAGAACAGAAAACCTGAAGCAGAGACTGCAGTGAATTCTGGGATCAGCGAAGCAGGGGAGCACTGCATGATGGGGAATCTGTGCTCCAAATGCTAATCAGCCCTCACACCCAGCTCAGCATTTATCAGACAAGTTCTAATCTGG
>NW_017728909.1:62746765-62750056 GCF_001723895.1 Crocodylus porosus | reverse complement strand
ACTGAGTCCTGCAAGATAGCTCCATTGGGGATGAGGGCTTGCAGGGGGAGAGATACAGCTCCATATAGAAACACCAGTAACACAAGCAGCACATTAATAGAATTACCAAGACCCTAGCCTTAATAAATGAGCACACCCCAAAGTAGCGGGCAAATCTGGTAACACCTGCACAGATGAAAGTGAGGGGCAAATTGAAAAACAATTACCTTAAAATGAAACATGGCTTTAGCAATTTATATATAGTATCCATACACCTATTTCATCCAGAATTGATGCACGTTACATTTTTTTGAAACTGCTGTAAGTTTTAACGCAAGTATTCCATAAAGACTCTTGAGCAACCCTTTGGCACCTACTTATAAACAGTGCAACTTGCTACCTACTTGCAAACCTACTTGCAAACAGTGCAAGCCAAAAGCTTGTAATTTACCACATAGTTCATTGGACTGAACCCCACCAGAATCAACATTTCAAGCCATGGTGATGCCACAGTTCAGCACTGCTCAATATGTGTGTGTGTATTGCAGATACCCCCGACAAAGGATCCGTGTGCTAATTAGCCTCCGCTTATGACTGGAACTGGGTGTTCTTGTCAAGTCTTGGGATGCTCCAAAAATATATATGCAGATGAGGCACAGGGCAACCTAGTCTGGCTTCAACTCATGGAGGCTGGGGCCACACTAATCATATGTAACAGGCTGAGAGAGAAGGGTGACGGAGGGATTCTAGATGAACTGTTTGGGCCTCTGTTTTGTGATGTTTGTCAATCATTTAAAGTTGGTGAAAAAACATAAATAATTAGAAATGGGACAGAAAGGCACAGCTCAGTTGTGGGTGTGAAGAAAAAGTAAAAATGTATGAAATGTCATGCCTACCATGATTTGAAAGAGGCAGTGAGGAGGACTGCAGTTAATGGGTATTACTGTATCCCTTATTCAGATGAACTATGCTACTTATTCTTCTGGTACGTTTCCACCAGCATGTTTGACCAGTATGGGCCATGTGTTTTTTATAGTTATGCTCAGTAATGGCTGCATTCAGTCAACTTCATAGTTGGTTTCCACGGCTGAGCACATGCTGCTTTTGGTAGCATCTTAATGATAGAAAATATATTTAGTGAGATTTCCTTGTATGTGATTATAGGACAAGGGGCTTTTTTCCCCACGCTAATTGAGGGGGCAAACCTTGTCTTGTATTTAGTATAGACAGTAATTTGTGAAGAATTTTGACTCACTTAAGAATTGATATGCAAAAACACATTTTAGCAATGAAATATCACTTAATGTATAATAATTTAATATATTTAATGCATGTATTTAATGTACAATAATTGCTGCATCAAAAGAGCTAAAGAGAATTATACTATTGTGAGTGAACACGGAAGACCGATTACTGAATCCTTTTGCCCTGCATGTGCCTGACTGACTTTTTTGTTTCACATTCTCATGAACTTTGGGAAAATCCCTTAAACACACAGCTATGTGAAGCTGAGCTAGGGGAAATTGGTTTTGGTGCCTAAGGAGAAACTATTTCTTTAGATTCATAGATTGTAGAGTCGGAAGGGACCCAATGGATCATCGGGTCTGACCCCCTGCCCCTGACAGGAAAGAGGACTGAAGTCAAATGACCCCAGCCAGGTGATTGTCATGCCTCCTCTTGAAGACCTCCAAGTTAAGCGATAGTACCACCTCTCTTGGAAGCCCATTCCAGACTCTGGCCACCCTCACTGTAAGAAATTTCTTCCTAATGTCCAGCGTAAATCTACTCTCCACTAGTTTGCACCCATTATTCCTAGTTACTCCCTGGGGCGCTCTGGTAAACAGCACATCCCCAATTCCCTGCTGTCCTCCCTTGATAAGTTTACAGGTGGCTACAAAGTTACCCCTCAGCCGTCTTTTGTATAGGCTGAAGAGATCCAGATCTCTCAACCTTTACTCATGGGGTCTTTTACGGAGACCACTAATCATGCGAGTGGCCCTCCTCTGAACCCTCTCCAGATCCTCCAGGTCCCTCTTGAAGTGCGGCATCCAAAACTGGACATGGTACTCCAACTGCGACCTGACTAATGCCGCATAGAGGGGGAGCATCACCTCCCTCAATCTGTTGGTCATGCATCTGCTAATACACAACAAGGTGCGATTTGGCCTTGTTGATGGCCTCGTTACACTGCCGGCTCGTTCATCTTGGAGTCAACTATGACTCCAAAATCTCTCTCAGCCTCTGAGGTGCTGAGAAGGATATCCCCCAACCTGTAGGTGTGCTGGGGATTCCTCCTTCCTAGGTGGAGTACTTTACGTTTATTTTTGTTGAATTGCATCCTATTATGTTCTGTCCACTGATCTAACCTGTCCAGGTTGGCCTGTATCTGCTCCCTGCTCTCTGGTGAATTAACTTTGTCCCATAATTTGGTATCATCTGTGAACTTGGAGAGGGTGCTCACCACACTCTCGTCCAAATCACTGATGAAGATATTAAATAATACTGGCCCAAAGACTGAACCCTGCGGGACCCCACTGCCCACCTCCTTCCAGGCGGGGGGGCATGAGAAGCAGCAAGGAGGCTTTCTGTGCAGCTCCTGTGCTCCCTGCCACTCCAGGTCATATGGGGTGGGGAAAGCAGGGTGGCAGGGAACAGTGATGAGCAGGGGCCTGCTGTTCCCTGCTGCCCTGCTTCCCCCTCTCCCCCCCGAAGCCCAAGCACAGCAGGGAGCCAAGGAGCTGTGTAGAAAACCTTGCTGCTTCTCACCCCTCCCCCAAAGCCCTGACAGCAACAGGCACTGGAAGTGCATCACCAGGGCAGAGGAGCCCCACTGTCTCCAGCTGTGCCAGGGCACTCCTGCTCCCTCTAGAGGCCCCAAGGGAGGGAAGCAGGGTGGGAGCTCAACCCCACAGCCTGCACCTGTCCCGGGTACAGATCTGGGGGGCACGGGTCCCCCTGTCCCCCTAGGACTGCACAGGGCAGTGAGGAACCAACCCTCGTCCTCCCCCAGACAAGCCACGCGTAGCCCCATCCTGCTCCCTGCTGGGGCCCTGCAGCTGCGCATTGCGGCCATGGGCCCCAAGTCCCACCTGGCTGGACAGCAGCCTCTGCCTACACCTGGCCCGGGTACAGATCTGTGGGGTGTGGGTCCTCCCTGCCCCCTGCAAGTTCATGCAGCAGTGGGAGGCTGTGGAACCAGGTCTGTACCCCTGGCAGCTGGGGGCACAGGGGTTGTGGGTGGGGAGCGAGGGGCACCAGCAGGGCCAGGCGGTAGGTTGTGGGGGGCCTTTAATTTTAATCATGGATTTGGGG
>NW_017728909.1:62733035-62746665 GCF_001723895.1 Crocodylus porosus | reverse complement strand
AATCAGGGACGTCCAGGATCCCTTCTTACTGCATGATAAAAAGTTCCAACCATCTACAGTACACATTTTTGAGGTCTAACTTTAATTTTATAGCTGGTTGCTATTGAACTTTAATTTGCACATGTAGGAGGGTCTCCCCTATGACTGGGAGTCCTATCAGCTGTCAGGGCTCCCAGCCACAGGTGTGCACGATGCCTACTGTGAAACGCTTGGGGCCCTGGGATTGTAGCTCTGGCAAGCCCCATGGCTCAGGGGTGCATGAAGAGCCCTGGGCCCACATGTGCAGCTGGGACCGAGAGTCCTGTATCTAACTAGGCTCTCAGTCCTGGCTAGCCCATTGACTGCAGGACTTTTGGTCCAGGCTGTGCGTGTGGTGCATTGGAACCAAGACTCCTGCCAAGTGCAGGGACTCTTGGTCTCAGTTGTGCGTGGACCCTGCAGCTGGGAATCCCCCTCAGCAAAGGAGGATCCCAGCCATGGGAGCCTGCTTCTTGTTGATGCAGATGGAGCTTAGGATTGGGTTCCTTCTATGTCAGCCATGACTGGATCTAGTGCTCAATCCCACAACAGCACTTCTAGCCATGCATGTGTATAGGAGGCCTGATGCATGCCTTTCCCTGAATGTTTCTTTCTTTGATCCACAGGTCATAGTTTATCTAGTGTGAATAGTTATTATTTACTTTGTATTTCCTTCCCCACTCATGGCCTAAGACTCTTGACGGTGGTCTGTACAATCCAGAAACCCTTCCGTTCAAACATTGTCCTTTCTGGTTACCTAAGATGACTTACCTTGCTGCTTGCCTCACTGAGGATACATCACTAAAATAAAGCATTTGAAAATTCCTCACAAAAAGGACTAAAAAAATCCTAGGGATGTCATGCACTTCCAGGCAATAACATACCCTTTACCCCTCTGTATAGAATGTCTCCATTACAATTCTGATATGAGAGAATGAAGAGGAGGCCCTTTATAGGCTCAAATGGTAGCATATGGAGGCACATGGTCCAAGTGCCTTCCCAACTAGAAATGTTCAAGAAAGCTCTTCAACTTGGTTGTGCTGGCATACCAACACTTAAAGATGTGGTCCATATTTCTGTTTACACTAAGAACAACTATTCTAAATGTGTAAATATTTTTTTCTTACATATGGCTGACTGATATATACATTGAGGTAGAAATGATACCTGGCACAACCTCATATGACTATATTATGCTATGTAAATATTTTTGAGAATTTTGTTTACTCCTTATGTATCCTTCTTGAAAGGCTTCATCTGTTTTTGTTGGTCAAAATAAACTCTTAGTTTCTATCAATAGTAGTCATTGAGACATTTAGGCTGACTTTGGAAGTATTGGTTACATCTGATAATTGTCAGTAAAATATAGAAAAATAGGACTGGAAGATATTAACTTTGTCAGTGTCCAGTCTTTTTCTATCAAAGGAAACCATGTCATACTGTAATATGAACTTTTGCATATTAGTTATTATGTTTAGATGATAATAGTATTGAATGGATCAACCTCTAGGATTGTATGAGCAACTAAAACTCCATTTTGTGCTTGTTCCCTCCTTGACATGAGTAGATGAACTTCATATGCCCTGTGTACATGAGTGTCTGTGTGAGAGGGTGAATGGTGAAAGAATGATAACTATTTGCATGAAAACAGAAGATTTAACTGATTGTATAAGCAACGAGGTGCTGATATATAAGTTACTGGATAGTGAACTTATTAAGCTGAAGAACTTGTCTGCAATCAAGTTCAAAGAAGATAGTGAGAAGAAGGAATTCTGCATACCTTACCTCCCATTTGAACTATGCAGTGCTTCAAGGACATAACGTTTCAAGGCAAAGTTACCAACTAAACAATGACTGGAATGATCTCATTGAAGATGCATTAGAATGACCCTCTAATTTCTAACCTAAATTATTTTGTGATGAGCTTATAACCATTAATTCATATGCCAATATTTTCAGTTGGCTTAAATAGCTTAATATCACAAAGGAGAACAGCATCCCACTACACTTAGGAATAATCATATCACCAGGGATCCTGGTTTTCTCAGATTTAAAAAAAAAATCCCCCATTTTTGGATTTAAAAAAAAAGTAACCCAAAATCCACATTTTTCCAGGATTAAAATGAAACGCCACTATATGTATACATCTGTGTTTCATTTTAATCCTGGAAAAATGTGGATTTTGGGTTACTTTTTTAATCCAAAAATGGGGGATTTTTTTAAATCTGAGAGAACCAGGATCTCTGCATATCACTTCAGAATAATCATATCCCCTTTCAGCAAAATAGGCTCTCCCATCTCCTGACTATTTGGGTTTCTTTTTTTGCAGATCCATCACAAGCACACCTCTTAATATGGCCTTTTCTGGTGTCTCTCTTTGGTCATTGTCCATTGTCTCCCTTATCACCATTTATTAATGTATCCAATCCTTTCATCCCTCTGATTCGGCTCAGTTAATTGGAGTTGGTAACAAGGCCACTTCTATGCTATGTTAAAAAAAAGAGTTCTCACAGTGATAAAAAAAGAAGAGATATAATGAACACCTATGAGTTCTACAGAAGCAACTCAAAGCCAGCTAATGGAAAAAATAAAAAGTTAATAAAGCTATCCAGAATTTAAGCAATGATTAAATAAGTTAAATATAAACAATACTAATAGCAGGTGCAACTTCAAAGCATTAAACATAACAAGCTACCCTAACACTGGTCTACTTTTTAAATAAGATATTGAAAATCCAAAGTAGATGCTGAAGATGCCATCCAGTAAGAGATTTAAAATAAAACTATTTTATTAAAAATAATATTAATAGGTGTGGGGGGTAGATTCAGAGGGAATACACTGATTCAACCCTTCATTTGGCTTCTTCACCCCTACTTTAAAACAAATTGATTGGGAGGGGGAGCAGCATTTCTATTCAGGCAGGGCTGAGGCAGTTCATTGACATTATGGCTCATCATATCTTTGATTCCTGCTAATCTCTCTCACTCCACACTTGTTAATGATCCTCTGTCCTTTTTAACTATCTCGTTACAAATATGCAAACTATCTTTCTGTAATTTTGTTGTCTGTTAGGCATTCCTGATAATGCGTCTCATCTGTTTTGCAGCTCTACAAAGTATTTTTAGCTCTAGCTAAATGCCTTAACTCAGGTGTGGTAATTAACCTCAGGTATAGAAATGACTGACAATAAAGTATTGAAGGCACTATCAAAATGCTCAGGAAGGCTATATTTTGTTTTATGAATCTGAATTTAAAAGGTACATTTAACTATACTGACTACAGGACTAATGACACAATATCTAACTACATTTTTTACTACTTTTTGCCTCGTTTGTATTTTTAACATTATATCATTAGCAAATTAGTGTACATTCCAATAGTTATATTTATTTTCACTTTGATCTTAAACTGAATAGTATAGTGCTAACCCCCTAGCATATTAGTGAAGTGTCTTTAACTGAAGAAAAATGTGTTAATGTGCTACACCATCTACAACCCTTTTTCAGAATCCTAGATTCGCCCGTGAATAGGTGACTCCTTTATTATGTAGGAGTACTTTTTGTGGGGTACTAAAGTAGCTAAGGGCCTAGATTATAACAGTCTCTTTACCATAGCAAAAAATGGCACAATAAGAACTGATGACCAAAAGTTAAAGCCAGGCAAATTCAAATGGGAAATGAACACTAGTTTTTGAGAGGGTGTTGAATCACTGTAAGAAACTACCAAAGGAAATGATAGTGTGTGTGTGTGTGTGTGTGTGTGTGTGTGTGTGTGTCTTTCTCTCTCAATTAATTCAAATAAATACTAGATATCTTTCTGGAAGATATACTTAAGCTACACGTTATTGAGCTGAATACCAAAATATTAAGAAATTCTAGTTTGTGTTCTATAGAAGGTCAAACTAAATGATTTAATAATCTGGTATGGTCTTAAAAGTTATTAAAATACATACTATGCAAATACTGGTATATGAAGTTTCATATCTACATTTGAAAGGAGTATTTGCTGCCAACCACTTTGCTTGAAAGTGTCAGTCTCGAGGCTACTAATCTAATTCAAAAGATAGACTTTTTGGTCCTCCTGTTAGCTAGTAGAGAATATGTACTTGCAGGCAATTTGTATTGTAGTGTCTGGAGTTAACACAAGTGATCTCTCATATGTGCTTTAATAGATTTAACTGTTTGAGAAATGCATCAATAAATTTATTTGCAAAAAGTACGACAGAAAAGTGACCTCTGTTTTAACCCAGAGCAGAAACGTAATAGTAAGATTTGGTTCTCTTTGACAAGAGTGAAAATTACAGTTATTTCCCCTCTGGTGATTATAGTGAAGATTCAACAGGGCATAACAAACATTCTTATTATGTGGGTTGGTCTTCATGATATTAGTACAAGGGTTTATTTAGTCCCTTATAGGACCTTTCTTGTCATCTAACTATGTAGCCAAATTTTAATTCAGGAATACATAACTTTACCTCATAATCACCATTATTTCATATTGTTATTGAATAATGGGATAATGACAGTACAACTTGCCTGCTTTGCAGAGATGTAGAGTAACTCAGTTCTGTCCAGAATAAACACTTCTGCTTTCAGTGATCCCACCAGCTCAGGTTTCTTTAAAGGACTGATTTGATATCTTTCCACTGGTTGTAGAACTCGTATCAGTGTCTTAGTCCTGTTAAAGTTAATATATGCAATGTTCCAGAGAGTACTTTTCATTTTGCTGTGAAAAGGTGCCATTTTTAATTGCAGTAACATCTAGGAAAAAAGTGTTCATAAGTAATAAATTTAGACCATTTCTATACTGCTTCCCTGCTAAGCTCAGGACCTAGTCTGATGAACTCCTGCTTTGAGTTACCAAGGTAGTATAGATGGCTTATAAGGATCCTGAGCATTTTCTGTAAGACAGAGAGGTTGAGAATGGCACTAGAGCACATGCTCGGGATTCCTCTAAACCATCTACACTGTGTAATTGCTGGGTTTGGGTAGCATCGGGAACAAGTGGGAAGGCATTTGGTGGTAGCACTATGGTCAACATGGAGGCAGGATAAAGATAGACTCTAAAGATGACTGATTATGTACCATAGAAAATATGTCCTTGCTCTACATTTTTGCCCAAAGTGGTTTCAGCTAAAAGGTCCAATATTCTTGAGATGTTAAAAAAGGTCTTCAGTTCTAATTTGCAGAGGACTATAATATTGAAGGAGTTCCTCAGAGTTTTTAATCGATTAGTTTAAAGGAAGTGCTGTGTCCCTGTACTGTCTCTCAGGGTCTTAAAGTCCAACCTGATTGTCTTCTGTAACAAGCTGACTGGCTCTGTGGATGCAGAGAGACTGGCGCATGTGATGGACCTATTTTTTTTAAGCAAGGCTTCTGGTACAGTCCTTCTCCCACAACATTCTCACAGGCAAGCTAAGGAAGTATAATGGATGAATGAATTGTAAGGTGGAAAGAAAACTGGCTGGAGCTCAGAGTAGTAATCAATGGCTTTTTGTCTAGTTGGCAGCTGGTATCAAGTGCAGTGCCCCAGAGGTCGGTCCTGGAGCTGGTTTTGTTCAATGTCTTCATGAATGATCTGGCAGATGGCATAGAGTGCACCCTCAGCAAGTTACAGATGACACCAAGCTGGGTGGAGTAGTAGATACATTGGAGGGTAGGGCTAGGATTCAGAGTGACCTAGACAAATTGGAGTATTGGGCCAAAAGCAATCTCATGAGGTTTAACCAAGGACAAGTGCAAAGTCCTACACTTAGGATGGAACAATCCCATGCACCTGTACAAGCTGGAGGCTGACTGGCTGGTAGCAGCTCTGCAGAAAAGGACCTGGGGGAGACAGTAGACAATAAGCTGAATATGAGCTAGGAGTGTCTCCTTGTTGCCAAGAATGCTAACGGCATCCTGGGCTGCCTTGGTAGGTGTGTTGCCAGTAGGGCAAGGGAAGTGATTTCCCCCCCTCCCCCATTCAGCAATGGTGAGGCCACATGTAGAGTCCTGTGCCCAGTTTTGCCGCCCCCCACCCCCCGCCCACTACAGACAGGATGTGGACAAATTGGAGAGTCCAGCTGAGAGTGATAAAAATGATGAGTGGGTTGGGAAACATGACTTATGAGGAAAGACTGAATGAAATGGGCTTATTTAGTCTAGAAAAGAGGAGACTGAGGTGACTTAGTAGCAGCCTTCAACTACCTGGAGGGGGGTCTGAAAGAGGATGGAGCTAGACTGTTGTCAGTGGTGACAGATGACAGAACAAGGAGCAATGGTCTCAAGTTGCAGCAAGGGAAGTTGAGGTTAGATATGAGGAAGAATTTTCTCACTGGGAGGGTAGTAAAACCCTGGAACAGGTTACCCAGAGAGGTGGTGGAATCTCCATACTTGGAGGTGTTCAAGATCTGGTGAGACAATGCCTTGGCTGGGATAATCTAGTTGGGGACTTAATCTGCTTTGGGCAGGAGGTTGGACTAGGTGAGCTCCTGAGGTCCCTTCCAACCCTAACTTTCTATGATTCTGTGATTTATGACTTGTTAAAGGTTAGGTTGGATGAGAGAAATTGAAGGTCTAATGATTTTTCTGGACAGAGAAACTGAGGTAGCATCAGAGGTGACATTTCTGTTAAGGAGATCTGCAAGGATTTTACCTGGAGATTTGCATTAATGTTTGACTAGCACTGTTCTCTTGACTTGATCTCCTGCTTTTTTTGAGAGGACAGTTTCTTCAATCTGTGTTCCATTGAAATTCTTAGTCTTTTTCAGATAGAAGAGGGCCTTCTTTAAGAAGAAAATGAAGTAGTAAATATGGTTTATATTTGTTGCCTCCAAATACTAATCCTACCTGGCTACCTTTTCATTGGTTCTTGGTTGTAATCCCATAGGACTCCAGGGTTTAGGAGAAGGAATTGAAGTGTTTTAGGGAGTTACACTATATTGATAGCCTTGGATCTGAATATTCAGTGAAGAGGCATTCATACATTGCTTTTCTGGAAAGTTCATCAGTGCCAGAGGACAGATTTACAAGTGTGAATGTGAAGAGTCAGCACTCATACAAAAACAGTTACTATGGAAACACTATTTATATATACCACTTTTGTCTCACAATATGTATGCTGCCAAGACTATGATTTTTCAGATTTGTGGATTTTTGTTTTTTATGTGGGAATTCATATATGCCGTTTCCCCTTTCATATTGTATAACTTGTCTACAAAACTAAGATCATTTCAACCAATATTGCTCTTGCTACAGGAAATAATATTTTGTTTAGAACAAGTGAATACTATATACTACCTACATTATGTTATCACAGTTTTTTGTGTGAATATATTTACGTTTTCCATTTACATTACAGCAATGTAAATATTAATAATAATTGGCTATCCAATATGTTGTTTGTGGAGAAATACTCATGTTTGTTCTTCCCTGTGGCATGCACGCATGCATGCACATGTGCATATAATAGTAGTTTATTGAGAACAGTGAGAGATCAGAGAGGAAGTAGGTAGTTGGTAATACAGGTGTAAAGGCTTCTGTGATTGGCTACTTGATTGTCAGGGCTGGTCCAAGGGTAATTGGCACCATAGGTGAACTGTGTACCTCAGTGCCCAAAAGGTAGGAGTAACGATTCTAGTGATCTTTCCTCTGAGATCGTTTTAGAGGTCTTTCTCCCCTTACCAAACCAAAGGTCTTGGCTCAAGGAGGAGCTGTTATTTATAATGATGTTCCTGTTTCAAGCTGCATGTAATTTTGGCGCCCTCCAAATTTTGGTGCCCTAAGGCAGTGTTTCTCAACCTTTTAAGTAGCAAGTACCCCCTAACTTCTGAAAATTTTAATAAATACCCCAACACTCAATTTTCCAGGGGATTTTATATTTACAGACTAATACGTGCCATCTGTTGGAAGAAGGGCTGTGTATATAAGGCCATGATATGACAGATGTCTGATCTGCTGTGCGTAAAGATGCTGCCTTTTACACCAGGAGTGCTCAAGAATGTACCTGGGCTAGAGGTGATGTTGGCTAAAGCTAGGAGGGCTGAACCCAGTGTTGCACAAAGCGTGGCATACCAAATTGTTGGGGATTTGTGCGCAGCGTGCCAAATTTTTTGCCATAGTTTTGAGAGGAGGAAAGTGTGTGAGAGAGAGAGAGGAAAAGAGGATGAGAGAGAGAGACAGACAAGGATATAGCGTGAGAGAGTGAGGCAGGGAAGCGGGGAGAGCGGAAAGAGAAGGAAGCGGGGAGAGAGAGGGGACAGGTAGCAACCATAATTGTGGAGCAGGCAAGTGGTGTCAGCTGGTTCTCGGGCGGCTGCAGCAGGGGTTGGAGTGATGGGGAGAAGCAGAGGCCACAGCATAGTGAGGTAAGTCTGTAGAGCAGGGTTTGGCAACCCCTGCTGCAGCAGCCCTGGAAGCAGCCGACACCACCTGCCTGCACCGCAATTACGATTGCTTCCTGTCCTCTCTCTCTCTCCCTGCTTCCCTCTCTCTTCGCCCTCCATGCCCCCCTCATCTTGCTCGCTCTCTCTCGCCCTATATCCTTGTCTGTCTGTCTGTCTCTCTCTCTCTCACCCTCTTTCCCTGCCTCTCACCCCTTTCTCCTCTAAAAAGTATGGCAAAAAATTTGAAGATCCATTTGCAGTGAAACAAAGCTGAGTAGAGTGCAGCGACCAGAAAGGCCTATGAGGTCCCAGTGAAAGCCATTCCTGGGGGCCTGGCGCAGAACTACTCCCCACAGTCTGTTCCCAGGGCTTTGTCCTGTTGCAACTAACTCACGTGTGAGGGCACTGAGTACTTTCCAGGGGACACTGGCCCACAGTCTACTTGAGATGCAGAGTGTGGCCTCATTTTAGCTCCAAGAGCTCTTGAGGGGGCTGTGGGGGATGTTGTTTCCAAGCCCACAGCAAAGCCCCGGCTGACCCAGCAGCCCTCCATTCCCAGATCAAGGCTTGAAAGTAACCAGGCAATCAGGTTTTCCATCATGTTCGCTGTGCCCAGCCCGGCACAAGCCCAGAAATGGTTTGCAATGCATTGATTAGCCTTCACTACAAAGTTTCCAAATATTTTGGGCCTTAATAACACAATAAAGAGCAGAAACACTAATAAGCAAATTAAAAGAAGTTCATGCTATGCTAATGAGTATGGAACACAAGGCCATTTTGCTTGGCACTCCACTGTCAGCCATGGAACCCTGGCTGTTCCCAGCAGGCAGCTGGGAGGATCCACACCCTGCTGCAAGCATCCCGGGCTCTTGTCGCTGGCAGCAGCTAGCCAGAACCTGGGCTGGCTGCTTCAGGCTCCAGCATCCTGCGGCTCTGAGTAGACAGAGGGGAAGGGGAGCCCTGAGGCAGCGCAGCCCAGAAAAGGCCGGGGCAACTGCAGCAGGGAGGCTGCAAACAGCTGCAGCCCCAGCATCAGCTCCATGCTGGTGACTGCATTTGCACCTCAAAGCAGAGAGCAGGTTTATCCCTGCTCTTTGCTCTGAGGTGAACATGCAGTCACCGCCAGCACGTAGCTAATGATGGGGCTTGGGAGCCAAGCGCAGCTGTTTGTAGCCAGCGGGGCTCTGGTGCAGCTGCAACAAACAGGCTGTAAACAGCTTCATCAGGCTCTGAAGCCCCATTTCAGCTCCATGCTGGCAGCAACTGCACGCACACCTCAGAGCAGAAAGCGGGGATAAACCTGCTCTGAGATGCATATGCAGTTGCTGGCATGGAGCTGATGCGTGGGCTGCAGAGCCCAATGCAGCTGTTTGCTGCCTGCTGCAGCTGCCCCAGAGCCCAGGCTGGCTACAGGTGGGGCTGGCAGCAGCACAGGGCTTTTCCCCATGTTTGGCAGCAGCGGTGCTGGGGGGGGTCAGGCTGCAGCCCCCCTCCCATCCTGCCCCAAGCTCCAGGAAGAGCCCGGTGCCACAGCCAGCCCTCCCGCCCACAGTGAACTGGGCCCTGGGTGGGCCAGGTCATGGGGCCATTTCCCACTGTGCAGGAAGAAACGAGGTAGCACCCTGCCCCTCCTGCAGTCTAGAGATCTCAGTCTGCCCACCCCCTCAAAGGCCAGGAAGAATAAAAAGAAAGAAAACTTGCCTGTTGGTGGGGAGTGCATGGGTATCTGTGTGCCCGTCCTCCTTTCCTGCAACACCCTTTGGCCGGTTTGGGGGTGGGGGCAAGCAGCTGCACATGAACCCGGTGGTAGTAGGGGGAGCAGCAGCACTCCTTGCTGCAGGGGTTTTCCATGCCTGCATACGCCCTTGCCTGTGTCTCGCGTACCCCAAGGGGTACACATACCACGGGTTGAGAAACTATGCCCTATGTGAACTCAGTGGTTTGCCCGATGGTTGGACCAGCCCTGTTGATTGTATGTGAATGGGTCAATGGGTGGGTCTATATGGAGTGAAGCACAAAAATTAAAAAAATGGAACGTTACTTTAGTCACTTTTGTGTATCTAATATTATGACTTTTTTATTGCATCCATAAGCTTAAAATCAGACATACTTGCACAGCAGCGAATAGGTACTACCGTAAAATACTCTGAATTTATTGGATAAAGGATCGTATGCATGTAGGACCGGTCACCATTGTAGAAATTCAAGACTTACTAAAATAAATATTTTTTTTCTTGAAATTCTGAGTTAACATGTTAATTACAACACAATTCTGGGATATCTATTAACATAATAGGGCCTTTTTTCTAAATCACAACATTGTTTATAGAGTGAGATTCTGTTACCATTGATGAACAAAATATTACTTTAAACCATTTTTGTCCAAAGCACAAAATACTACAATTTAATGCACTTTTGCTTACTTACAGTACTCCATGTCAATATACATATTATGTATTTAGTATTCCCATTATAAATGCATCTTTCTTATCATCTTAGCATAACAACTTCAGAAAACCAAAAACCTTGTGTGCTTAAAGTAAAATAATAAAAATATTTAAAAACCTGTTTATATCTGCTTTTTTACCATTTATTTCAGGATCTGGAAATGGAGTGGAGAAGCGAATATTCTCTTGATTCTTCAAATTTAGATTGTTTGTTCAATAGTGTTCCTGGTGATGTGGAGTTTCAGCAAATCCTCAGTGACATTGATGAAAAAATAAAGAAAAATTCTATTAGGTAAATTATTTAAAATGTATTTTGATTGTCCAAATTACTGCTAAAAGCCATTTTGTTTGTTTGTTTTTCCTTCCTCTTCATGGTGATATCTTATAATCTTGAAAGTTATTTCACTCATTTGGCCTTCGTTACTTTTCATTTTGTATATGAAAACATCAGTTAACTTTTTATTTGCTTTCCTCTGCAAAAATGTTTTAATATCTGGAATCTGCACAACTCTTGAAATTGATCCAACTGTTGTGAGAGAGAAACAGAGAACATGTGGGCTCATCCCTTAGGCACAGTGGTTGGGCTGAGGACAGGATTTCTTTTTTAAAAAGTGTTACTTAACAGGATGAAAAGCAGGAGACATTATAAAGGTTGAATTGTAAGTAAGCCATTCTTTTTCTTAATACAGTAAGAAAATAAGTTCCCCATCCTCATCAATAAATTAAGTGACTGTGGCATTGATGCCGACACAGTTGGATGAGTAAAAAATTGGCTGATGGGGCATACCCAGAGAGTAGTGGTGTACATGCTGTACTCAACCTGGCGAGATGTGAGCAGTGGGGTACGCCAGGGATCAGTCCTCAGTCCCGCAATGTTTAACATCTTCATCAGTGACTTGGATAATGGGGTGGAAAGCATGCTGTCCAAGTCTGCTGATGACACTAAGATGTGGGGTGAGGTGGACACACTTGAGGGAGAGAGAGGCTGCAAATAGATTTAGACAGACTACAAAAGTGGGCAGATGAGAATAGTATAGGGTTCAATGTAGATAAATGCAGGGTGCTGCACCTTGGGAGAAGGAATCCACAGCATACATACAGTCTGGGGAGTTCCCCTCTTGAAAGCACAGAGGCAGAACAGGATCTTGGAGTCGTTATTGACTCCAAGATGAACATGGGCTGCCAATGCCAGACAACAGCCAGCAAGGCCAGCCATACCTTGTCATGCATCCAAAGATGCATCTCAAGATGGTCCAGAGAGGTGATACTCCCCTCTATGTGACTTTGGTCAGGCCGCAGTTGGAGTACTGCATCCAGTACTGGGCGCCGCACTTCAAAAGGGATGTGGCCAGCCTGGAGAGGGTTCAGAGGAGGGCCACCCACTTGGTGAGAGGGCAGCAAGACAGGCCCTATGAGGAGAGACTGAGGGACCTGAACCTGTTCACCCTCAGCAAGAGGAGGCTGAGGGGGGACCTGGTGGTTGCCTACAAACTCATCAGGGGAGATAAACAGGAAATAGGTAGAGTCCTTTTCTCTCCACACCACCTGGGGTGATGAGGACCAATGGTAATAAGCTGATGGAGAATAGGTTTAGGTTAGAGATCAGAAGGCAATATTTTACAGTTAAGGTGGCAAAAATCTGGAACCAGCTTCCAAGGGAAGTGGTCCTCGCCCTTACTTTGGGCAAATTCAAGAGGAGGTTGGATGATCACATGTCTGGAGTCTTGTGAACCCAGCATTCATTCCTGCCTGTGGCGGGGTTCAGGCTAGATGATCTGTTCAGGTCCATCCTGACCCTATCTACTATGAAACTATATGTTTACTGTGGCAGATGACTATCTAAGGCTATGTATAAGCATCAACAATTCTACTAGAGGGAATTGCAGTTGTTCTCTCAATTCTCCTGATCTCCCCCACAAACCCACTTGGCCCCCAAATCCCACCAACTCCACTTCAGACTCTGCTAACACCCCCCCCCAATCTCCCCTGCAGATCCCATATACTTTCCGATCCCTCCCAACCCTTTCTATGGACTCTGCTAGCCCCTCCAATCTCTTCTGTGGACCCTGTCTGCCCCCCTCCAGCCACCTGCGGACTCCACTTTTCCATCAACTTGTGGTTTCTACTTTTATCCCAATGCAGTAGAAATGGCTCCCAGGCAAATTCCTCCTTGGAGTACTAATGTATGTACATTTACGTTTCTGATGGTAGCCACAGTGCTGTTCTCCAGATTCCCAGTGTGCATTGCTTCAGCCTTCCCATCTGCACCAGGGAGAGTCTGTCTGGACTCCACTGCTCCAGCCCAAAGACCGAGCAAAATCCTTGCCCTGACTACCTTAGGGCCAAGAAAGCCTAGTCTCTTTATCAGCCCTGCACTGATAAAGGGAGGCGCGCACCCAATGGAAGGGAGGGGCCATCACCAGGGAGGATTATACTGCGGTTGCTTGGGGATGCAGGGGGGCAGTCAGGAAGGCCAAGGTGGAGATAGAACTGGGACTAGCTTCCCAGATCAAGGACAGCAAGAAGTCCTTTTTTAAATACAGAGGGGGCGAAAAGAAGGTTCTGGCTAATGTGGGGCCCCTGCAGGACACACTAGGAAATTTGGTTGTCACACCAGATGACATGCTAACATATTTAACGATTTCTTTGCCTCCATTTTCCTGAGCTGGGACCGGAACGGCCACCCCCTCTTCTGGGCCCCCCTTAGACTCCAGGGGAGGTGCACCTAGGCCAAGGGTTAGTGAGGAACTAGTTAGGGAACTTCTGGAGGGACTGGATGTATTCAAATCAGCTGGTCCAG
>NW_017728909.1:62727879-62732285 GCF_001723895.1 Crocodylus porosus | reverse complement strand
AGGAATAATGGTCACAAACTGGCAGAGGGTAGATTTAGGCTAGATATCAGGAGGCGCTACTTCACGGTCAGGGTGGTTAGGACGTGGAACCAACTTCCAAGAGAAGTAGTGCTGGCTTCTATCCTGGGGCTCTTTAAGAGGAGGCTAGATGTATACCTTGCTGGGGTCGTTTGACCTCAGTACTCTTTCCTGCCATGGCAGGGTGTCGGACTCGATTTGCTCAGGTCCCTTCCGACCCTAGAAACTATGAAACTGCTCTAGAGTTGCAGGGAGGTACAGGTTGCCAAGGCAGGCATGTTCCCTACATATGACCAAGACCCCTAGACCCTGATAAAGAGACCTGGATCCAAACTCAGACCCAGACCTCTTCACCCAGCAATTGACACATCTGCAACTGACAAAAGAGGAGATGTGCTCTAGGTCTCCTCTCTAAGTCTGACAGCAGGAAGGGAGGAAGGAGAGATTGTGAGCAGGAGTTCCCCAGGGGTGTGTAGTCCCCTAGGGTAGCCAGTCAGTCAGTGCTTCCCTACATACTCAGCTGCTCTCAGCCCTCTGGCAGGCAGAGGAGCCTGTAAAGCACACTGGGATATGCTCACAAAGGCCCCTTCACTGTCAGGCCAGGTTGTGGGAGGCAAGGTGTGGGAGCCACTTGGGGATAGAGATTCTGACCAAGGTCAAGAGGAGGAAGCAGTGTCCAAGGACAAAGCTGGATTAGGAAACCAGAAGCTCAGTCTGAGAGCGAGGTATAGGAACAAGCAGAAGCTGCGAGATCAGGCGAAGAGGGGGCTGGGAGTAGAGAGGGGCACAATCTGTATCAAGAAGCCAGGAGATCAAGCTGAAAGCAGAGTTGGAAGGCAAGCCAGAAGCTAAGAGATCAAGCAGAGAACAGAGTCAGAACACAACCAGAGGGAACAGCAAAGCAATCTGGAATCAGATACAGCCTTGTTACCCAGACACTTCCTTTTCTAAGTCAGGGGTTTACATGGGGGAAGAAGTGGGTCAGTTGATCCCTATCTGACTTCTTCAGTGCCAGTGAGTAGGCAAGGACTAGGACAGCCTTGACCAGCATGGATGATCAGCTGTAAGATGGCAGGCTGGGATAAGTGGCTGTGTTGGTCAGGCTGAGGCCTCAGGTTCGAGGCAGTGGCCTGATGTTGGCTTTGCCATTGGAAGCACAGATTCTCTGCTTGGTTCCTATAACATAGTACAGTGATCTCCCTGTAGTTTTTTCTTCCAGGAGAATAAAACCATGAGACTTCACGTAGTTCATTTGAATGCTTGTATGTGGCCTAAGATGAATATTTTGAAATGCATATCAGGGCAGTATTTCTGCCAAAATATCCCATGAAAAATAAGTAAATTAATATGCTTTCATAGAAAATAACAACATTTTGTGTGGAAGCTCAGAATTTATTACTAGGTAGTATCAGTGCGTTCTGATTTCCATGTGACCTTGGGCAAATCAGGGAATTCCACATTAGTTTCCATTTCATGCTTACCTCACATTAATATTTGTAAAATACTTGGAGATGCTTGGATGAATTATGCTGTATGAACAGTTCACTGTAAACAATGTTTATCCACAGGTACACCAACAGCAATTTTTTGTTTCAAGTATTAGGTATAAACAAGCTGGTATTTCACATACCATCATGGGTTAACATTGCAGTTTTAACAGTAATGCTTGTATTTTGTGACTTCAGAAGGGCATCTTTGATCTATGGTTTACAGTTGTGTAATGTTTTAATGAGGAAGATTTTCTGTTCCTCACAAAACAGCTTCCTGAATAAAGATGATAAACTCTTAAGATCTGCACACAAAGAAATAATATTTGAAGTGTGTGTGTGCGTGTGCGTGTGTGTGTGTGTATTTTTCCCTTGACACTTATCTAGCTAAAAACTGAATTAAGCATTCTCTGAACTACACAACACCATAAGGTTGCTCGTGCCAGATTGCTAGAACTCTTTGCAGTATATTTGCTATTTTGTAAAAGCATCTTGCAGCTTTTACAAAAGATTTATTAAAAACATCTTTAATCTTTACAATAATCTAACCTTGATAGCAACAATCTACGATAGCAATAATATTGGAAATGTGTTAAATATAGTAATTGTAATCCTCTACATGGTGCCATTTCCAGGCTCTTGATATCATTGGCACAATTTTGGCACATACTCAGAAAAGTCCAGTTCATGTCATCAAAATGTTATAAATATTTTAAGTCCTGGGTGCTGGGAGATCGGGCCAAGAGTGGGTGTAATGCACCCTGTTGCTTGACAGGGTGCATTACACATTTAGGGAAGACCAGCATGAGCACTGCTGGGAGGTGCGTGAAACTGCCATTATCACCTCTTCAGCTTCACCTCAGCCCCTCACCCTTAGCTGATTTCCTCCCACCAGTATGCAGTCCTAATTTGAGTTATTACAAAGATGATTCTTTCATATATATGTCAAGCATCACTAATTTTTTGAATGATAAAAAAGCGGATATTTTGGGTTGGGAAATCTTTTAACTGTAGAAGTGGAGCCTGACTGTTTGTTCCTTTCATTAGCACTTTCTATCACTTCTTGTCATTTTCAAGGCTGCCTTCGCAAATAAAAGGACTAGAGATTCTCCTTTATAATTCTAGTCCCTCAAATTAGAAGGGCCTGCAGCTGTGAGCTTTGTACCAACCCCAAAGCACTTCTGGCAAAGGAAAGTAGCCCTGTGGTTACCAGGTGATATTTTGTATCTGTAAAATGTCAATTTCAGAAATGGAGATGAGTTAAAAAAAAAGAAAAGAAAAGAACCATATTTGATGTTAATTTTAAATTGTAAAAGACTATTTTATTGTTATTATACTGAGGTAAAATAGAATGAAATAATTTTCAGGTTACCATTGGTCTTTGTAAGCGACGTGAAAATGGAGCTCTCCATGTGAGCTCACAGAGAATAAATATAATAGTATACAGCATGTGTTCTAAAAAAAACAAACCAGTGTAAAAAAATTATAATCTAGAAGTGTGTAAATTACTTATACAGTTACTTACAGCTTTCTAACAAAACAGCTTTTAGAAAATTGTGACATGAGAAATGAATTGTGCTACATAGCAGTTGAATTACTTTATGTAATTTTTGTCTTGTAATTGTTATGCTTGTGAGAGAGAGGGGGGAAATGCCTGTATATTTGATTTGGCTTTATTTTTAATTTTTGCAGTTAATTTTAAGTTATGGTTCATTTAGCCTTTTATAAGAGAGCTTTTATTATACTTGATTTTTAACTTTATTTACAGTGGCTTGTAATCATGCAGCATTCATTCTGGTGGACAGGTTTATTTTCCACCGTATTCCTTAAATTACTCTACACCAGGGGTGGACAAAATACAGCCCAAGGGCCTTCCAGTTGATTGTATCTGGCCTATAGCTGACCTCAGTGCTCTGTATGGGGCCATGCCCCAACCGCTCCTGGCCAAAGTAGCCTACATTGCATTCCCACCCGAACCTGCCCTGCACCTGCTGAGGGCATGGCCCTGGGTAGCATTTACAACTTTCTGGTGGGGCTGCTGCCACTGCTAGTACAGCCACCTGAGTAATGCGTGGCTCCCTCCACCTCTGGCAGGAGGTCCGGGTGAGGGTGATCCCCTGCCCTCTATAAATGCCGATCTCGTGAAGGAATACCTTGAGAGGCCGGATACCTTCAAGTCAGCCGGCCCTGACAATCTACACCCCAGGGTACTCAAGGAGCTGGCTAGCATTATTGCCCAGCATCTGGCACGGATCTTTGAAAACTCCCAGCGCTCTGGTGTAGTGCCCAAAGACTGGAAGAAGGCCAATGTGGTGCCTATTTTCAAGAAAGGGAGGAAAGTGGATCTAGCTAGCTATAGGCCCATCAGCCTGACTTCTATCCCAGGGAAGTTCTTAGAAAAGTTTATGAAAGAGGCCATTCTTAATGGACTGGCCGACGCCAACATCCTGAGGGATAGCCAGCACAGGTCTGTTGCAGGTAGATCTTGCTTGACCAATCTCATTTCCTTCTATGACCAGGTGACCTATCACCTGAACAAAGGAAAAGAGATTGATGTCCTATATCTTGACTTCAAAAAAGCTTTTGATCTGGTATCCCATGATCACCTCTTGGTGAAACTGGCCAGTTGTGGCCTTTGGTCCACTATGATCCGCTGGCTGGGAAATTGGCTTTGTGGTCGGACCCAAAGGGTAGTAGTTGATGGAAGTCAATCATCATGGTGTCCTGTAACCAGTGGGGTCCCCCAAGGCTCTCTCCTTGGACCCATATTGTTTAACATCTTCATGAATGATGTGGACATTGGAGTCAGAATTGGACTGGCCAAGTTCGCCAGTGACACCAAACTCTGGGGCAAAGCATCCACACCAGAAGACAGGCGGGTGATCCAGGCTGACCTGGACA
>NW_017728909.1:62661961-62727504 GCF_001723895.1 Crocodylus porosus | reverse complement strand
ATTTCAGGCTGGACATAAGGAATAATTTCTTTACTGTCTGAGCCCCCAAGGTCTGGAACAGCCTGCCATCGGAGGTGGTTCAAGCACCTAAACTGAACACCTTCAAGAGTAAATTGGATGCTTATCTTGGTGGGATCCTATGACCCCAGCTGATTTCCTGCCTTTTGGGCAGGGGGCTGGACTCAATGATCTTCCAAGGTTCCTTCCAGCCCTAAGGTCTATGAAATCCATTTTAACTTTTCTTATCATACCTGAGCTACTGTGTTTTCATTAACTAATATAAAGTTTCAGCATTCTTCATACAGCTCCTTTTTGTTATAATTAGTAGGAAGCAGGAAGGACTATGCAGAGCATGAAATCAAGTGCTAGTGATAGTTCTCCTTAGAAATAGCTATGAAAAAATGGCACTCTTTTAGCCATGGCATTTATGTGCATTGTGTTATTTCTTCTTGTCTTAAGGGTTAAAAACAAATTACCAAATTTTTACATATACACACCCC
Source organism: Crocodylus porosus (assembly GCF_001723895.1). Classification (NCBI taxonomy): domain Eukaryota; kingdom Metazoa; phylum Chordata; order Crocodylia; family Crocodylidae; genus Crocodylus; species Crocodylus porosus. The sequence continues at coordinate 62,727,004 of NW_017728909.1, read as the reverse complement.
AAGTATAGTATGCACCTCCTTTTTGGAAAGGCAGAATGAAGAAAAAAATTCTTTTTCCAGAGTTAGGGCACCTAGAGCAGGAACAGATCCTAATCTTCAACTGACTCCACCTCCCTTTTGTTCATAACGCAAGCAAACTCCGTAACTGCTACCGAAGCCTCGTCTTCATGGCTGGATCTATGATTCAGAAAAAAGCTGAAGAGTTTGCACTAAAGAAGCTGTAAAATAGAGAGACCAGGAGCAGGTAGCATACAGCAAAATTTCACTAAGAAAGGTTAGGTTGATTACTAGAATTTCAAGACCATTAAAAAGCAGATACAGTCTTTAACACCTCTGGGGTAAAGAACAATGAGTCATTAAGTCAACTGATTACTTTTGCTACCTAAACTAATCCCACAGCTTCTGTACTATGGAGTAAGAATCAAAGTAGGGTGATTCCATCCCCAGGCAGAAAGATAGGTATCCTAATTTTGGAGAGCTGATTTGAGGAAAAAGGTGTGTGTTGTATGTGAGAAAATACAACAACTGCTTTTTATTTTTAATAACCCTATGTCCTTACCATAGCTATGGGGAGAATAAAATTAATCCAAGTCTTCCTAGATGATCAACAGAATTGGCATCCAAGCAGTTACATCTTTATGATGTCCCAAAGATAATAGTTTTGTAAAAGGAACAGTAAAGGCCTAATTTGTTCCTCATCTGGTACAGAAAGAGAAGGAACTTGCTTGATTTTCATATTACAGGCCTTGATTTTCAGCTTGCAGGCTGAGTTTGCTGCACTGATAGTTTGTTTTGTTTTGGTTTTTTTTAATTTCATGTGCAAACTGAACTCAATAGATATGTTCAGTTTGAAAATTAAATAGTTGACAAATACAGCACTGTGTACCAGTGCTTTTTTGAGAGAGTTTTCAAAGAAAAACTTGGTAGATTCTAAAAAATATTTAAATGCTGTAAGTCTGACTATTGTCACATTTAACGTGGTCATGGAGTGGAATCTATAATCCTGTGTTTGGAGAGTAGGCACCAAAAATGTTGCACAGGAGGAGTTTGATTCATCAGAATGAGATCTCCAAAAATCAGCACATTGAGCAGGGGCTTCTAGAGTCAGCCAGTAGGTGATCTGAGGACAGGGCTTGGCCTGAAATCTTGCCATTTTCTCAAGCTTAGACATTTTACTCAGTATGCTGGGTCACAGCTTTGTTCACTTAGGTTTTTCAGCCTAAATTCCTCTCTTCAAGGTAGATGCCCACAATCTTTCTTTCAAAAACTGATCAGGCGTCACTCGTTTCTTTTAAAAGACAGCCAGTGGGGGAAGAGATGCTAATAGTGCTCTCCTTTATACAGTAGCCTAGTGTTTATAACAGTTTCCTAAGGTGGTAGAAACTTGGTTTCAGTTCCCCCCCCCCCCCCCCCCAACATATTTTCTACCTCCTGGGAGTACTGTAACCAACAAGCTAGAACGGTGATTCTCAGCCAAGGTGCCAGGGCATCCTGGGGTGCCTTGAGAACCTTTCTAGGGTGCCACAGCATGCCCCGCTGTTAAGTGTACAAACGTGATTCACAAGATAAACCAAGAGACTTGAAATAGAAATCCATAGTTTTTCTCTGAGTTCTTTGCAACAGAAAAACTGCTCAATTATTTTTCTGTAGTCAAAATAGGAGTGAAAACTAAGAGCTGGCAGGCACCCCTAGGAAACATGACTTCCAAGGAAAAACTGGAAGACCTATGATTTAGCCTGGAGAAGAAGAGAGTGAGGGAAATATGATGGCAGTCTTTGGATATCTTGAAGTGTGGTTATAAGGAGGAGAATGATAGATTTTGTGGCTTCAGTGGGACAGGACAAGACAAAATTACAGAAAAAGAAATTTACATTGAATATTAGGGAGAACTATCTTTCTACAAGGGCGGTTTATGAAAGGTTGTAAGAGCTTCATTTTTGGATGTTTATAAGAGCATATTAGACAAATTCTTGACTGGGATAGTTTAGTCAGGATGATGCTTCCTTGAACAGAATATTGAACTAGGTGACCCCTTGGGGCCTCTTACAGCCCCATGTTGTCTATGAGGATATGCTTAATTAGGCAAATTAACAAGGTCTTTGGACCTTCACCCAAAATATCAAGCAAAGTTGTTAGGAAATTTGTGGTGAATCCTGATTGTGGCCTGTAGTCCCAATGTACTGAACAGATAAGAGAAGCAGTTATACTTTGATTTTGTTTATAGGGGTCCAAGATGTAGCCCAGCACTAAGAATAATCTGCAATTTTCCTGTTGCATAAGACTGGGCATCTACAAGCGATCAGTAATTTCTTCTAGTATACTATTTGTGATATTTCTATTGCTTGTGAAAGGTTTGAATGATGGTACTAAAATCCTATCTATAGCCTAGTCAGTAGCTACCTTAACTGTACTGATGTACTTTTCACTGAACTGAGGAGGGAATCAGGTCAACCAGAAATCATAACCTCATCATGAAATTTCATAGTAAAATTCTCTGAGATGACTGATATATACTCAATGACCACAATGGTCCTTTCTGGCTTCAAGTATATAACTTTGATGTAAACAGAAAAAAAAAGGTAACTGATCAGAACCCTCCAGTGTCCGGGCACAATTTATAATCGAAAACATTGACAAATTTATTCTGTTTTGTAAAGGATGGGTATTGAGAAGTGGATTTACAAGCTCTGTTTTAAGTGTGTGTGTTTAAATATAAACTTGTAAAAACATTCTCAGTGTCGAAAGTGAAAAATTAAAACAAATTAATTTTTATGGAGCTCTTCATTTGAACACAATTTAGAAACAAATATGTATAAGATGCTAAAACAATAACAGAAAGTTAAATTATGAAACAAATGCATTCCCTCATGAAAACTGCAAAATGCAGGTAGCAGCAAGCTCTGGTTCAATAAAAGGGATTCTTCCCAATGTACGCTAAATAACTCTTGGGCCTTCTCTCTGGCAACAAGCCATAACTTCTCTCTGGCAAAAGGTTGTACACAAATTATTAAAAAGGAAAAGATGTTTTTCTCTAACAGGTGAGAAGGGAAAGAAAAATATTATATCAATCATTCACCTAAAATAAACTATTAATTAAAAAAGATGGAACAGCAAGCATTATAAAGCGGAAGGTATATTAATATAATTTCTTTCCAAGCTCTGAAAATTCTCAAAGCCAAATTGCATCACCAAAATAACTGTCAGGTTATCAGAAATAGTGAAGATTCCAGGAGCATTTTAAATTGAAAGCATATAAGCAAGAACCATATCTTGTAAAATCTCATGTTTTGCATAAGTCCAGTTATTGAAAGCATTACTTGATGATTCTCTTTATGATTTTTCATTTATATCCTACCCAAAATTTTTAATTAGTTGATTGTCTCGGGGAAATAACTTTTATGGATAAATGTCTATTTTTATCAGGCAGTAGTACTGAAGCATCAACAACCTTCTTTTCAATTGCCTGTTGATCATGGAGCATTTTCTTTATTTTTCCTGCCTGGCAGGTTTCTGATACTTTTCTTCCTGTATCATACCGTCCTGACTGCTTTTTTTTCCTTTCCATCTTGTAGTTCCTAAAACAAAAAAATATATTTTTGTTCCTACATGGGGGAAGCATAATAAGGAAAGTACCTGCAAGAATTATTCTACTAAATGTCTTTCCCTGGAGATCTCATAGTACTCATCATTTAAAGCAGGTCCTCTGACACCTGTAATTCAGAAGTGATAAGATACGTTTCCATAAAATCAATTAGATTTGTGACTTTCTTAGAAGGCAGGTTTCTTAACATATCATTGTATGTAATAACAACATAATAGCACTTAAAGTAGTGTTTTTATCTTCAAAACACTGTAGAAACATTCATCATGTAATTGTTTTGCTAAAAATTGTAGCATTCTTTGAAGGGGGAAGGGGGTTATTCCTGATACTCGTGTGGATATAAGCTCTGGGTATAAAATCAGATCTTCATGGTATAAGAATCTTGTACAGTTTTAACTTCTGACAAAGTAGGCTGTTGCTTATGAAAGTTTACATCTCCTTGAAACTTAGTCTCTAAGGTGCCACTCTGCCCTATCTTCTGCCTAGTCGATGGCAGGGGTGCTCACCTGCCAGCCTGTGGGCCAGATGCTGCCTGTGGAGCCTTGGAATCTGGCCTGTGGGGCTTCCCACAGCTTGGGAAATTTGGTGGCGGGAAGCAGTGGCAGTGAATATTGCCACCCCTCGCTGCTGCTAAAATCCCAAGCTATGGGTTGGGGTGAGCCGTGCCCCCTTATCCCCCTTTCCTGTATGTGGTCAGATTAGGGCTGGGAAGCACCCTTGTCTCCCTACATGGCTGAACCACTCCCCCTGGGCAGTTGATTAGGGGCTAGGCTATGCCCCTTTCTCTTCCCCACCGCAGGGCTCTGGACCATGTTCCCTTACCTCTGCCCAGCCAGGTTAGAGCTGTAGGGTTGGGGTCTAGATTTGTGTAAACACAACTTATTCAGTTCACATGTTTTATCTAATGTACATTCCTTATTAGTTTGGTAAGTAAAGTTAAATATTTGTCCTTGGTTTAAAAGCAGTTAAATTCTTTTAAAAATCTTTTATTCAATTTGGTACCATGACATTGCGTGACTTATAATTTTAAAGTTATAGTTACGATCGCCTTACATGATTGTTTTTCTGTCACAATTCCATATAGCTATTTTTTAAGGATTTCATGTCTTTAACAAATTGAAAATGGTATTCCTTTATTAAAACACTGGAAATCAAAAGCTAGGACTGTATTTTAGAATAATTTTAGAATAGTTGAAATCCTGTTTTCTTGACTACAATTTGACAGAAGGCTTATAATTAAATTGATTTATTCCAAACCTGAAAATGTGCGCAAGTTGAGTGGCAATTGGTATCCTAATTCCTAAATACTTTATTTAATCTATTTCTTGCAATGGAATAGACATTATAAATGAATAAACACAAAGGATCTTTAAAAAACCTTGTAAAGAGATAGTAATATCTAAAAATATTGGCCAAGTATAACATGTAAGCTAAAGTATGCAAAAGGGGTTTTTTTGTTTAGTACAGACATACCATTTTAGGCATACATTGTTGTTTATTTTGTTAGGATAAAAGGAATAAAAAGAAATGAATGATGCTGCCAGGGCTAATATCTACAGGGAGGTCCACTGAAATTCATCTGCCTAATCCCTTTATCAGTGTTAGGACAAATTACTAAAATATCTAGTCTTGTGAAGGCTTTAACCTACTGATGGTTTGTTTTTTATTGGCTGGCACCCAGATTCAGATGTCAAAGATTAGCCTAAAAACTGGCTTCTAATTGAAGCGGATAAACTAACAACAGTAAAGCTTTTACAATTCACAATGCTGTAATCTATTAGGTAGGATTGAATGAGACACATCAGAATACTACAATAAAACCTTTGATAAAGTATCCCAAGAGCTAAGGTATATGGGCAGGGCATTAGGTTTCATGTCTTGGGAACACCTTATACAACTTTAGAAGATGCATGCCAATCTTTTGTCTTGTTTAGAAGAGGTATTCATGCGGTGGGTATCCCATCAGGAAACTGAGTGGGCCACAGGCAGAGAGAGATTGTTTTTCATGGAAGTCCATTGTGCTCATGAAAGGCCCTTTGATACTGAAGAGATATTTGTTTCAGTGCACTTCATTTTGAATTCACTCATGCTCAATTTTCATGAAAAGACCTTTACTTCACCTTTTATATAGAGTGTTTTATAGGCCACCCGCAGATGGTTAATTTTAAAGAGACTTTTAATTTTGAACTGGTTCTAGTCAGTTTTGTTTTTGAGTATGATACAGCTGTAAAGCTTGGCATCTTCATTTAATAGACTATGCGCATTCTGAGCTGATCTCCTTCGGTGTGTAACATACATTCTTGCAGTCCTTAATACAAAGTTGCTGACAATTAGTTATGGAAAAGTGAACTGTTGTAGAAGAACAGAGTTGAAAATTTTGATTTTTCTAAAGTGACATGATGAGAGGTATTCAGAGAGATATTATGTCTAATATGTCTTTATTTTTGTTTTTACCTCTAAGATCTGACTGTAGTTCAGAAATTAATGTAGTCACAATTGTCTTTTGCATTTCATGTTTATTCAACCAGACACTTTTACTTATTACAAGTCTTTTGAGGGAAAAGTAGAATAAGCCCAAAGTGTTAAGCTTTGGGAGCATATATCGTCTGGTGTTACAAATCTTTTTGAGCAAAGACATTGCTAAACTTTCTGTTCCCACCCATCCTACTTTTTTAAGGAAACAAGCAACAGCAAAGCATTTGTTACTGTTTATCTGTCAACTTGTTCTAATTATGCCTATTCATTTAGCTATAGCTAGTTCCAGTGTTAAACAAATGATATAACTGCTGTTGATCAGAATAGAGAAATAAATAATAAAGCCTTTTCATGTTTACTATGTAAGAAATGAAAAGGAGAAAAACAAGCAGTGCCTCTTATAAGAAATCCAATAGAAAGGAAAATACATATTTCCTCTAGGTTCTAAAAGCCTAAATTTTAATTTGCTCTCAATATAATATTCTTTAACTGCAGTTGCTGGACTTTTACATAAAACAATAAATAAATGCAGTAAAAGATATTCCAAACTGAAATCTTCTGTACAGTATTAATCACTTCTGTTTTTGATAAAACTAGATTCTACTTAACTGCTTGTCCTGACTGTGTTAAACTAATGTTATCATCTTTAACTGAAACTATATTAAATATTGTCTTTATAGATAGAGAAAATCCTTTGCACAAGGATACATAATGTAAGATAAAAGAATTTGCAATATAAAGATAGGTTTATTTCTAGGAAATTTCCCTTCCTATATCTAGAGACATTTATAGGAAATTTTATAGGAAAACAGCATATTTGTTATCTTAAGAGTTCAACTGTTTCTGCTGCTTTCTCTCAACCCGATGTCACTTCTACAGCCAGCATGTGTGATGTCACAAATGGGATTGTTATTTTAAATGAAGAATAAGGAGCAGGAGCAGATCAACTCCTAAGGAACAAAGATTTTGTTTTCATTCAAATGTTCTAGTGATAAAAAAGAAAAGATTTGCTGTTTCAGCACAACTGGCTCTAAACATTCTTTTCAACGTTTTCTGTAGGGTGTCAGTGGGTCTGTAAGAAGCTGTTAGTATATGTGATATGTTATAAAACAGTTGCTGATTGCTGCAGAAGCAGAATGTCACGTTCATCTTCAAATGCTTATGTTCAGTGATGCCTTCCTGTTTAAGAACTCTCATTGGATAATATAGGTTTATTTGAGGAGCCAAGATAAAGATTGCTCTGAGCATGGCTAGTAGATGTTAGCCATAAGAAAATTTGCTGCGGATGTTGTCCCACTACACTTGAACATTTAATCCTGTAGGTTCAGCTCTCATACCAAGTGAACTTTAAGTTTCTGTCAGACACAAGCTAACATACAGTGTTAAATAAATATAATGTAAAAAAGATGTAATGGCCATGTTTAGATGTGCATTACTCTCAAATTTGTGTCACTACTTTGTGTTGCAGCACACACCCCTGCATGTGAACTTTGTGGGACACTGTGTCCCGCTTTGGGCAAACTGCCATTGCACATCTCCTCCTGGCTTCTGGTGTGCTAGAGCAGCTGGGGCACAAATGCAGTGGAGATACTTTGGCCAGCAGCCAGAGTATCTCCCTGGAGGACCAAGCCTCTATGTGTTCCAGTGCATGCTATTGTAGTGTGTGCCATGCCGCTGCTTTTTCTGGGGGGTGTTTTTAGCTGCTGGGAAACCCTGATAGCAAATTTTGCCCCTGCACTGCAAACTTGCAGTACAGGGCATGCTTTAACATTCCATGCATGCAGTTTGTGGCACCACAAAGGGGTTGTGGTACCACAAAACATATATACCTACATGTGGGGATGCAGTCAATATATATACAAATACTATAATCTTTAAGAAGTGAAAAAATATTTGATTATTTATACCTTTTATTTTCTTCTTTTTTTAGCATGGAACAGTGTCTTAAAGATCTACAGTCTGAAGTAAATGAAATGTGTACTGATGAGCTATTACAAAATACAACTGGCTGCCTTCAGTGGCTAAATAATTTCAGTTCTCTCAAACCTTCTTCTACACCTAATGGAGAGTTGATTGAGTTCCTTAAGACCCTGGTAAAAAAAACAACACACAACTGAAGTTTTGATATGCTTGTTAAAAATTGTTCTTTTTCTAAAAAATCTATTTTCTCTGCTATTAGTTATTAGTCATTTCATTAAGGTTTCACCAGAGTCCTTTCCTTTTTCATATCCATGTGACCAGGTATTTAGTAGAATTCAAAGATTCATGAAATTTGACAGGACTGTGCCACGAGCACTTCTGCTATCGATAGCCTTGAAGCTGCAACCTCTGGGTAGTCAACTGTGTACCTAAGTGTCTATGCCACCCCAGTTCCTATTCGCCAGACTATATTTTCTGGAATTCTTAAGAAATTCAAAGTTTAATACTCTTTCATTTAATCTGTTATAGATGGTGGTGGTCTTTTGGCAACACATTGAGTCTGGACTGGGCAAATTTGTGGCAGTGGAGGGAGGATATCACACTTGTGCCACCTCAAATTGAACATCACTGATAGACCTGCTTGTGACAAGTTATAGAACATCTCAGATGAATGATTAGTGGAGGTTTAAGTGAACATTAGACAATGACAGACTTTCCAAAATCTGTTTAAAAAAACATAAACAGTAATTAAACCACCAGTTCCAGTAATTAAACCACCCTCAAAAAATTCTTAAAATGTAATTTAAATCTCCTTTGTTTCAGTTAAACTAATTACTGTTTGCTCTGTCTCCTGGGGGAAAAAAATTGCCATCCTAATTATGAGAGGCAAGGTTTTTAATATCTTTTACTGGACCACCATATAGTTGGAAGATAAGTCTGACAAACTTTTACGCACAAAGCACCCTTCTTACAGAGCTGCAGCTTTCCCTCTAGTAAAAATGGCAACTGTGGCTGGTCAGGAAACCAAATTTCACATCCATGCAAAATTTGAGAGTTTGGAGAAAAAAATGTGTAGGACTGAGCTGAAAAGCCAAACTTCAAGAGCTGCATGGAAATGGAATTCTACATCTTTTAGGAAATACTCATAATGAACATGTTTTGGTATTTCTGAAACAAAATATACTTCGTAGGCTCCTTCATTTCCAAGTAGCCTTAAAATACGTCACCCAACATAATGCCAAAAGAACAACTGTGAGCACACTTGCATATCACGATCTACAACATTGTGTCATAAAAGCCCTCAGAATCCTGCCAGCCCCAGCCAGGTGAGCTTCTGGAGAGCTGTCCCAGCTCCTCAGCAAACAATCCACCACATTAATTGTACAGGTAGGACTAGAAGTAGAGTTAGGAATATATGTATTTTGTTACTGATTATGTTTCTTTCGCCTACAGTGGCTTATAATTTACTCCACAGATAGTTTAATTGTCTTAAATGGGAACCATATTTGATGTAGATATTAGTCAATCTGAGTGAAATTATTAGTCTGACCTTTAGTGTCCATAGTTAGTACTTTCATACATTTACTGTCATTACTCAGTTGATTTAATCATGATCTTTTATTTAAAATCGTTTCAGTAATGAGCTTTGTTCATTATTTTACCCATTGTTTATATATGTTGTTTTGTAAAGTTATCTTTTAAAATACCGGAACTTTACATTTATTTCCAGAGTAATGAAAAGTGTTGGTATACTGTTGACATAGGCATAGGTGACGTGTGCCTTCTGAGGCTGGGCGGGCATGGGGACCGTCCGCAGGTAGCTATGTGGGTGTTGGTGGCAAGAGCGGGCTGAGTGAGGACCATCTGCAGGTACAGGAGAGTCCCCCACACACAGACACCGAGCCCAGAAGTGCCAGCTGCACTTCTCTGGGGGGAAGGGAGGCACCAGTGCTCTGCCTGTCCCCTGCCCATTGCCTAAGCCGTGAGCGACCCCATGCATCCACTACGCATCACCTATGGATATAGGCTTGTCACTATCCACTGGCCTTAATACTTTCCTTCAAGTTATCCCTAAGGGAAATATTAAAAGATTCCTCATTAAGCCTGGTCACCTTCTCTGATGTGGCATATCAGTGATTCTACACAAATCACGCCAATTGAATTGTTTTGTTTTCATTTTGATGTGTATTATTTTAAGTTTTGACTATAAATTAAATTTTAAATAAAGTTCTTTCAACCAGAAAACTGAATATTTTCCATGTAGATAATGTCAAAAAGGAATATTTCAATTTTGAAACTTTTCATTTTTTTAATGAGAAATTAGTCAAAACCAGTGACCCAGTCCACCAAAGAGTTTTGACACATCAGATTTATGATGGGGAGGAAAAACATGTTGAATAATTTTCAAGTTACACTATTCTCATGGCAGTTGGACAGACCATACCTAAGGTTTAGCTCCAACTGGTTGTTGTGTAGTGATGAAGTAACACTTCAGTTTCAGTTCTATTCTATCCAGGAGATCACACACAACAACACCAGACTCTCCCTATGCTTGAAGAAGTGTTTGTGCCCAAAAGCTTGCAAAGATCAATATTTCCAACTATTCAGTTGGTCTAATAAAAGCTAGCACATCTACCCAAAGAACCTTGTTTACCTATGTCCTTAGACCAAACCTGCTACACCCAACAACCCTTATATGTCCTTTAGTATCTTAAACGGGCATTGACTAGAGTTGGCATTGGAGAATAGTGCCATGGTCTGTCTCTTATGCTGTGCAAAGCTCCAGGGTTGCTGTTTTTCTGAAGGCATTCTTCCTCAGCTGGAACTGACCCTCCAGCTGGAATCATCCCATCCTCAGGCATTTGTCTGAAAACTTGTCTAAGATCTCTCCCTACTATACAGTTGTTCCAGTAAAAGATATCATGAAAGTGTCGTTGCCCCTTTTAACTTTCCCATTTTTTATTACTTTAACCACAAAACCCCAAATAATGTAATTTTAATAAATTATTAATTACACATTTAATTGATTTATTTAAAATTTCTAAAAATATTTAATTAGAAAACATTTGACCAAATGTCAGTTTTTATCCATTTTTCTTTTATTTGAAATTTTAATCAATTTAATTTTATTCTGTTGAAATATTTTGTTTGGTTGAAAAAGTACTTTTCATGAATCAAATAGTTCACAGTCACAATCATACAAATATTCTTATGTACATCTTCAGATTTGATTGTTGCAAATTTGATTATGTACATTGTTGTTGCAATCTCTCATGTATTGTCTGGTGTGTAGTTTCTGCATACATATTACATCATCAGTTGTTGTATTTCTTTGTGCTATTCTATGTCCTTACAATGTGTACAATCTGAAAAAGCATAGAAGGAAAGCTATAGAATATTCTTCATTTTTAATTTGGTTATTGCAAGCCCTTGTATGCCAGTGCAGGTAATACACTATTACGTAGTTTGCCATGATGATTAAATTGTGTTCAGTTTCTGAAAATTTCCTTGTGTATTTTTAGAGATATTTATGTTTGTTACTGTGCAGGGAATCTTCAGGTAAGCAAAGTCATCTAGAATTTGATATCAGAAAAATAGCATTTTCCTGTCTCTGTTCACTGGTAGGTTCATTTATACTCAATATCTGCACTGGCATTCAGGAACTTAAGAGAATTAAAGGAGAACATAAATAATCACTTTGTATTTAGCAATTAATACTTTTTATCTTGTTAAAAAAATTAATTTTATCAAGCTGGGTTGTATATAACGTTTCTAAAATTGTATCTTATTTTTATTAGCAAAGTTTGCTGAAGAATGAACAAAATCAAGAAGAAATGGTAGTTCACTTTCTTCTAGATCTCTCCAGTCAGTGTGGTGTATCATTTCCAAGCGGAACATCTTTTGATTTTACACCCAGAGCTTCCCTTCATGCCATTGAGGATGATTCATCTATGGATGTTCAGTCTCTTTGGGATGATGTTAGACTACACCTTCGACGTTTCTTGGTGAGCAAACTGCAGAGTCATTATGAAACAAACACTAGTACTTCACAACAGCAAATCCAGTTTAAAACTCAATGCGTACAAAAACTTTTGTTTTTTTATCCTGAAACGGAAGTTTTAAGCAAATACCAAAAGATGCAGAATAAACTTGTTAATGAACTTCTACAGAATAGTGTTCTAGCTAGGTGTGACGAAACAGATCTTGATAAGGTGGCTTGTGGTTACCAAAGTTTAATACCTATACTGTTCAAAATGGTAAAGGAAGATTTGTGTATGCTAAGTGGAATTATGGATCCATCCTCAACATTGAAGTTTATTAATGAAACTTATTTGGATACCATCACAGAAGAAATTAAAATTCTTCTTGACAGACTTTATGAACTGCAGTTCAAAGCAGACACTCTACATGTAGTTAATACCAGCAAGAGCTCAAAGAAACATAGAGGAGCAGTCCATGCTTTGGGTTAGTAGCTTTTTTTTATGTTCTTTTTAGTCATTTTTGTTTAATATCTTAATTATGCTACCTTGCTTTTTCTTTTAACTGATTTGTTTCACATTAAGACTGAGAAGTATGAAATGTTAAATTTATAGTTTGATGTTTTAATAATATTCATGTAATGAATTACTGAAGATAGCAGAATTGTGACCCTTACATATATCAGTTAGGACAAGTTATGTTACAGCTGCAGTATATGACAAAAAACTGAGGTACGTTTCCATGGAATAATATTGTCCTCCTATTAGAATATTAAAAAATAACTATAAAGTTAGGTTTGGGACTACAAACTATTGCATCTGGATAGGAAAAAACTTCTAGGCTGTTCCCCAGAGTTACTTAGTAAACTTATTTTGGGAAGTTACTTGCTATACCTCCGGCTTATTTAATTATAAAATAGATGACACTAAATCAGAGCAAAATTGGTCAAAAGGACTTGTTGTGCAGACTGATTTTTTTTCCTACAAATTTTTTTAGTCTTTTCCAATAAAATTCCAACACGTATAAAAATGGCCTAAGTTCAAAGTACTCTTAATTGGTCATTTCATATAGTTCAAAATAATTTGTGACATTAACGAGGATGCTGTTGTTGGCATTTTATACAGTCTGTACTTCTGATAAATTTGACAATGTAATCCAAGTTTAACAGTTCATCAGGCTAGTGTGGTTAAGGTACACCAGTTTCTATAGTCAACTGGCATACAAAGAAGTGATGTGACTAGTATTTTATAACTGGCCAGCTTATACATCTGAATGATGTAGTATCCATTTATAGCTGGGCCAGGTGTGGGCAGCCTTTGGCAGGAATACAAACCAGGGCTTGAACTCACTCTTGAAATGCTATACAGGCAGTCCTTGACTTAGGGCTAATCAACTTGCAGTGCTCCACATTTTATACCCCTGTTATTACTTACAGCACTGATCCTTGCCCTTGCAGCAGGCAATGGCGCAGGCACCATGGCTGGCATGGGACACTTACCAAAGGTATGCTCAGGCAGTGGCTCCTCCCGAGGCCATGTGCTCCCAGAGGCGAGATGGGGACAGGGGCTGGGGGCTGGTGCCGGGGAACTGCTCCGCTTCCTTGCCTCGATGCCATGTGCCTTCTAACTCCCAGAGGCATGGTGAGGCAGAGAGCGGGGCTGCAGGCTCCGCTGGCTCCAGGAAACTGCTCCATACCCACCACATCATCTCAGGGAGCAAGGAGGCACATGGAGCCAGCAGAGCCTGCTGAGCAGTTCCCAGCCCCTGTCCCTGCTTTGTCATGCCTCTGGGAGCAAGGAGGCACATGGCATCGGGGCTGGGAAGTGGAGCAGTTCCCCGGAGTTGGTGGCGCCTGCGCCAGCCCGTCCCTGTCCTTGCCTTGCCTCAAGGAGGAGCCGCTTCCCGCCCCACATGAGAACTGAGGAGCTTACCTTCAGTAAGTGTCCCACACCACTCCCAGTGCCTCTCTTAGTTACTGCTTTGCGCTTTAGAAAGCTTTCCACAGTGTATATCATCTATCAGTGTATATTATTTATAGTTAATTAAATAATTGATTTAAATATCTATAAAAAGTTGGGTTATGCTCCTGACCAAAGGTCCTTGGTCAGGAATGTAGCCCCCTATTAAAACATTGTTTCTATGGGAAAATCAGATTCGACTTGCATTGTTTCGACTTCCAGCGCCTTTTCCAGGAACGTAAACCGCTGTAAGTGCAAGGACTGCCTGTAGTCAGATACCTGAACCACTCTTTCGTTATATTCCTCCCCAGATGGAGGAGTAGAGGAATCTATATGGCCTGGAAAGCTGTAAATAGATATCACAATCATCCTGGGAGAAAGGGTCTTGGGACGAATGCTACAATTTCACTGTCCTGTTTCAAGCCCTTCCAAAGTATGTGGGATAAAATATATTAACACTTTTTTTTCCCCAGGACATGGCTGTATGCGTTTGCTGGATACCTAATGGTGGAGGAGCGATGTGGCTTGGAAAGATGCTCTGTGTAAATGACAGTGCTGTGCTTGTTTTGATCCAAATTAAACCAGATCCATCAGGCTTGTATCCTGTGACACTCAGAATATGGATAAATATCCATTTGGAACCATTTCAAAAGTGGAAGGGATGGAGGGGATTCTTGCTCCAAAACACACAGCAGCTATTATGTTCCTGCATCAGCCAGGAATGATAAAAATATAGCAAAAACAACTCCAACTTTAACACTTCTTCATGTTTCCCTTTTGAGATGATTCCCTTTTGAAACTGCTTCAAATAGATATTTGTCCATACGCTGAGTAGATTCGTTTAGGATTAGCTGTTTGTGATTTGGCTGAGTCATGTTGGATGCCTCAGAGGTTAATTGGGGTCTGGCTTATGGTCTTAGGATAGAAATATTTTCAACTTTGAGAAGAATAATACATACGTAGAATGGTCAGGTGGTGGTTGCCAGGTCTCAACAAAATAAGTTTTATAATTGTGTAGCCTTATAAAACGATTTATGTAACAGCATATCAACTAGAATTCCACAGGCAGAGAGACAGAAGTTCCTCTTCAAGAAGAACTGAAATACGTAAAGGCCTTCTGGTTGAGCTCTGGAAGAGTGGATAATGCATAGGAAGAGGTAGCGAAGAAGCACACACGCAGTTATGTAATAGAAATAGATAAACAGAAGGACAAGGTTGATTATCATTACTGGAGCAAAAGTTGTAATGGGGAAACAAGAAAAGAACTGATAAGTAGTTACTGGTGGAGCATTGTTGAGTTGTTAAAAGATGTGATAAGAGGCATGACTTTGAGACACCTGGCAATGAAAGGATGAGCTTTTAAAGAGGGTAAGGAGAGTTTTTAATCCATGGCTCTTAAAATATATCATAAAGGCAGGCAAGGTTGTCTATGTCTGTTTAAAAGATGGGAAACTGAGGCACTGAGATTAAAATATGTTAAATCAGGGGTGCTCAAGGGCCGATCTGGTCCACAGAGCCATGTAATCTGGATTGTGCGTCTTCCCGTAGGTCCATAAATTTGACATCGGGGGAATGGAGACCATTAACGCTGCCACTGCTTCCCCACTGCCAAATTTCTAAGTTCCATGTGGCTAGATCAGCCCCAGCTGGGTCTGTTCCCATGCAGTGGGATCAGGCCTCAGCTGGACCATTCCAACAGAGCTGCATTAGGCCCTGGTCCTGTGCAGCTGGATCAGCTCCATCTGAGCTATTTCTGCACAACTACATTAGGCTCTGGCTGGGCCAGCACCGCATGCCATATCAGGCCCATGGACTGACCCGGCACTGCTCATCCAGTTTGCAGGCTGTAAAGGTTAGGCACCACTGTATTAAATCATACCTATCTCTAAAACAGCAATTTGCAACCAGGGTGCCACAAAATCCCTTTAAGGGCATTATGGGGTGCTGTGCAATATAACACTGTTAAGTATGCGAACACCTGCACAATTCACAAAGAAATCCCAGAGATTTCAAATAAAAATCCATAGTGTCAAAGACCTTCTTCCCTGCTGTGACCTTTCTGAATTATTTTGAAACAGAAAAATTGCTCTATTATTTTTCCATAGTCCAGAAACAGGGCAAAGCCAAGAACTGACATTTTCTGTGAGGTGATCTGAGTATAACAAGGGATGCCACAAACCTAAAAAAGTTGAGAACCACTGCTCTAAAATGCATATTCTATTTTTATATGATATGACGAGAGAAATATCCCTTCAGTTCCACTTTGGTTT
The DNA here is from genome assembly GCF_001723895.1 of Crocodylus porosus. NCBI lineage: Eukaryota > Metazoa > Chordata > Crocodylia > Crocodylidae > Crocodylus > Crocodylus porosus. The sequence continues at coordinate 62,710,802 of NW_017728909.1, read as the reverse complement.
TCTGTTTGCTATACTAATTTTTTTTTTTGTATCATGCCAGTATATTAGTCAGAATCAATTTCGGTTACAGTAGTCTGTTGGGAATTCAAAAGAATGCAGGTTGATAACCATATACATGCAGAAAATCTTGGGATTTGGTCTTGTAGCTGTTAGAACATTAACTTTTTTAGCAGGTTCAATTGCTTTTAAAATCTCTATAAAATCCCAGAGCAGTTTTATTTTGGAAAAGATGATAAAGGTCATATTTTCAGCTGCATTTAATTTTTGCACCTGCAAAATGTATGTGGAAGTGTTTGTGCCCACAGAAATGTACACACAGCTGCTTGTTTATATATACTAAAGTTTTATTTAAGCTTTCTTATAGCTGTAACATTAGACTGTGTAGTTAAGGGTGACTTTAGTTAGTAGTTTTCAGCATTTTTGAATGGTTATATGGAGAATTTTGTATAAGTAAATGTAAATTATCCAGTGGATAGTTATCCATAGGAACTGAGGGTGGAGCTGATCTATTACCAAAGGATAGAAACTTTTATGAATAAGTAATATTAAGATGTGTTTAACCTTATTCCTGTATTTGTATGAAATACAATATTTTTTTAAAATGTATTTGAACATTTTGGCCATAATTTGGGTAATAGATCAATGAGTAACTTAAGTGTTCCTCTCCCTTTTTAAACAGCTGAGGAGTAATCACTGATAATTTGCATCTGAAATGACTTTCCAAGGGGACTAGTCACAAGGGTGTGTAGTGACCCCGCAGGACTATCAACAAAGAGACAATTATGGTTGGTGCATCACAGGAGGGAGGCCTGATGTCCAGAGTAGTAAGGCTGATGCCTGCAAACAAACTATTCAAAAAATGATATAGCTCACATTTTCTGACAGGATTAATAATCTTTGTTTGAAAGGCTGTAAACATCCTTGGATCAAGATAGATGCCAGTTTTAATAAATAGATATACATATGGGGTATAGTCACATGCATGGTATATGGTTCCAAAAATCCAGTAGGGAAATGGAAATGACCAGATAAGGCCAGGTATTTAAGAGTTGCCATGGCAGTAGGCCTTCATCTAAAGATTACTAGGCTTTGGGGACTTTAGTTCCCCAATGGTAAGAGTGACGGTCTCACAGAGACTTTGGCTTTGGTCAGAAATGGAAGATGAATTTTAAGAGGAAAGATCAAATCACAGTGCTCATAGTTTCTTCCCTTTTGTTAGTTTTGTCTCTTATCTGTGTATGTATGCCACTGATTACTGGTTACTGATTCTATGTTTCCTCTTGGTTTATAATGAACCTTTCTGCTAATTCTTATAAATTATTTTTGGCGTAGGTGTGATTTCAGGGCAGTAGACCATACAGATGTGCAATGAAATTACAGGTCCTCTCCCCAAGTCAGAAAAAGTTTGTGATTCTTAAGCTGGCAAAATCTCCTTTGCTATGAGCTGTTAAAGCCTAAGCAAGACAAGCTGTAGCATCTTGGGCTAAAGAATTGGACTTTTGCACATAAGTTGTTCTTAGTGGTCAAGCAGCAGATGACAGAGGTGATTGGGGCTGAAGGACACCATGGAAGGTGTGAGTGAGTTTGCCTCAAAGGTAAAAGTGCACCCCAGAATGTTCTATAGTGCTTGTTATAGAAGGTGCGCTTAAGTTAAACTCCATTTGTGTATTTTTATTTCAGTATTACTATGGCCAAAAACAGACATTGATTTCTATTGGTGAAGTCTAGACATTTTTCCAGGAGTGGGAGTGTACTGCAGCCTGAAGCTGCTCCTTCTCCCCTGTTCTCCCCACCTTTTCCAGATCAGTGTGCTCTGCTCTACTCCTCCCTGTCCCTGAGCAAAGTGGAGCAGCAGGGAAAGACTTCCCGTGCCTTCCCCAGACTCATGTCTGGAGAATGGGCAGGGAACAGCCTCCTCCACTCTGTGCCCAGCTTTCAGGAATGGAGTGGAGGGAGAACTGGGGCAAAACCCAGTTTGGGGAAGAGGTAGGGAACAGCAGCAGCTGTCCCCTTTGTCTTGGACTGGTCTAGAAGGGGAGAGGAGACATTAGGCAAAGCCGCCTGCTTGTTCCCCACAACAAGGACCCCATTCTGGGGAGAAGTGAGCAGCTGCTCCTTGCTCTGCTCTTAGACTCAATGAGCAGAAGGAACTGCAGGGAAAACCCTGTGCCTGCTTTCACTCCAGTCTGACAAGCAGGCAGAGAGTATAGCTGCTCCCAGCTCCCGGCCATGAGGCACTGGGAGCCAAGCAGACAGAACCCTGCAGCAAACCCATTCCACACACCTGGGACTTTATCATAACATACCTGTGACTCCGGTGTAAGGACTGGGTGCATGCTTTTCCCCGCTGCCCCAGACAGACCCTCCCCAATTCTCGTTTCCAGTCCACTGGCTTTTAAATCATCAACCCCACCATGCAGCTGGGCAGTGTGGGTGGGAAGGGTAAGTGGGTCAGGTTGGCAAAGCTCCCTATCTCTTCCTGAAACCAAGGGCTGCAGGGAGGCAGATGGTTGCCCCTCCCTTCCCCTGCTGGATGAATCTGGGAGGGAAAGGAAGAGGAGGAGCAGTGAGGCAAAGTGACTCCTGGTATGAAAAGCAGGCAGGGGGTTTGCACAACTCCTGTCTGCTTGGCTCCTGGTGTTTTGGAACCCAGCGGACAGAGCAGCACAGCAACGCCTTCTGTTTGCTACTCAGTGGAGTCCCTGGAGTGTAAGGAGCTGGCAGGGACCTGCTCCTCCCCATCACTCCTAATCTACAGGAAGAGCAGGAGAAGCTTCCTCTCATGCCTTTTCCAGACTGGCAAGGCCCTGAGTTCAGGGAGGCAGAGGCCCCTTCCTGCAAAATCACTCCTGGTCACCTAGGGGAGTTAAGCTAGGAGAAAGTTTACAAACATCCATTTCCTGATGAGAAGCTCTTTTGGGACTGACTTATCCCTGGTTGGAAATGGTGGATCCTAGAACTGCCATTTTTGGTACAGGGGAAAGCTCATAAACATTAGTACACTTTTGATTTCTTCTGGGAGAACAGTGATCCTAGTAGAAACTGAACTTCTGTATGGCCTAAGGACTGTGTGTGTTGACTCCTCCAGAAAGATTCATGAGCCTAAACACTTCAGCCCCCCTCTACACAGAAGTTGTATGGCCATGTCCATTGATCATTAAGATCACTTAAACATCATAAAATGTGCAGCATGTGTGCATATGCTTATTCCTATAAGCCAGGGATGTCAAACATGTCTTGTGGGCTGGATCTGGCCAGTGAAGCCACTCTATCTGGACTGTTGAGCTACTGGAAAGCCACAGGAAGTTGTGCATGGGCTGCTATAGAACCTGCAGCATTTCACTCTGCTGGTCCTGACCATCATTAGCAAGCACAGTTTGCCGCCATTGCTCTCAGGTCCCTTCCCCAGACCCACTACCACCAGCAGTGGATCCTCACTCCAGACCTTCCACCGCCACCACCACTAGACCCTTGCTGCTGTCAGGTCCGCTGCTGCTGCTGTTGTGATGGCAACCAGAGGCACTCCAGTGCCCCATCTAGATTTCACATTGCAGGAGCCCTACAGTCCAGATCCAACCTGGGGCCCCGGGTGAGTTTGAGAACCCTGCTGTAGGCCATCATATTTACATTTTCACTCCATAAATTGTATAAGTCTATGTATTAGCTGAAAAACTTTCTGGCAGCAGATAAACATCAAGATTTTAGATTCAAGTGTGAATCATTTGCACTTTAAACTAGTGAATGAACAGTATTAATCTAGGATTAATCTAGGATAAGATTGCCGCCTCGTGATTTAGTTCAGTGCATTCTGGAATTTAATTAATATCAGTTAGGAAACATGCTCTTACTCCAAAATAACAGCATTCACTTGGGGGTTTTACTCCAGGAGTTCCTATATAAATTTTGATTAGGGACCAGATGCCACTACCTTAACTACTGGCATTTGGAGTAAAATTCCATTTATATATAGTGCAGATATTGCAGAACTTTACCAGGTTGCCTTGACAATGACCTTCATTTTGATATGGAAAGACCACAGTCAGTAAGAATAGGTAATGGAGTAGGGGAAGAATTCACTTCTTTCTCAGCTGAGTGACAGTTCTGCCAATGTTTCCTGTGTTTTGATGCAAGCTGCCACTGCCCTCTGGGACCTACCAAACCAGCACATTTCAAACCACCAAGATAATTTAATCTAGGACATTCAATTGGGACTTTTGTCCCAGAGGTGAAAAAATAGGTTTTTATTTACTAAGTGCACCCTGAGGGAAATGTGATTTTTGATAATAACTATTGTAATTGATCTTACTGTAGAAAAAAGGAAAAAAAATAACAGAAAATAATGAAACCATGCTAGAGCTTTGCAAAATTTAATCTAGATGACCTACTTCTGTCTGGAGAATAGAGAGAAACTACAACAAGACTACAGACTACAAGACTACAACATTAAAATGTATAAATCTTTAAAAGTATTTCATTATATAACAATTGATGAATTTTGTTTTCATGCTTTATTGCACCCATTACTTGAACATACTATAAAGTATTAAAATGCACTTCTATCTAGTTATCTGTGTTACTGTGAATGTTTTGAGAGTGAAGCTGAGGAAATGTGAGTTGTAATGAAACCATTCTTTGGAGTTTAATTTCTGATTACCAGGGAGGAAATTGCTTCTGTGTTATGGTTTCACTCCATTCCTATGTAAAAGAGTGATTCTTACTGACTTCAGTGGTGCAGGACTGACCTTGCACTTACTTGTGTTTGGGCAGCATTAAAGTTTTTGCAATTTTTAGACAATGTTTGTATCACTTTGTTTTGGCTTCCCTCCATGTCTTCAATATGTTAAAGCAACATTCAGAAGAAAGGAAAAACTTCTACTTTAAAAGTCAAGCTGGTTTTCAAAATCTCAGTCTGAAAACAATTAATTATGTTTAAATACAAATTGCTATGTGGTAAAATATTCTTCAATAAAAGTAAACTAACAAGAGCATGCATAATAAATTCCAAGTATACTTTGAGTCTAGAAAAATGTGGTTCAACCTTCCAGCATTAAATATATTCTTCTCCAAATGTTGTGATAATGTTAAAATGTGTCACAAAATAGTAACCACTTTTTATACGTTTCCTAGTATATTTGATATTTGTGAAACCAATACATGAAACTGCATTTACCCAAGAACATGTTTATTCTTTTTATTTTCTGGGTTTTTCCCCCATTTAATTTTCAGTGTAATACTACATTTGCAATAGGTTTCCTCATGTCTTTTTACTTTTTTTCTCCAATTCATTTTTAATCTAGTTTAGTGAGGCTTTATTGATACATTCTAGTTGTTTATCTCCTTTTCATGAAAAAAATGGCTACTCCTATATATGATTTGATTTTACTTAAAGAAAATCGGAATAATAGAATTATACAAAACATTTTACCTAATAAAATAACATTTTTTCTTAAATTATACATTTTCCTTAGTTTGATTACATAATACCTTTTATTGTTTTTATTTAGTACCTCATGCATTAAGTTTTAGGTCCAAAAACTAACATGTTTATAGCTATGTTTTCCCTTGGTGTACACCTTTTTAACATAATAGAAGTTTTTATTTTCTTTCTTATTAATTTAGCAGCAGGCTGGCTAAAAGACCCTCAGACTCTAGAGGTAGCCCAATATTTACCATAGTAATGTTTTGTAATGTTTACCATATTTACAAGACATATTTTAAATGTTTACGTAGTGAATATCTTTTAAATTCTGGGATTCATTTTATTAAATGTGAGGCAATGATAGTGTATGGGTCAAAATCGGTAGTCTGCAGCTTTTATTTAAATCTGGTTGCAGAGTGAAGCCATACAAAAAACTGTTAATTATCTTTTTTACAATGCGTTTCTAGCATCACAATCGCTAAATATTTCATTCACGTTTTAATATCCAGACATTGCACATTTTCCCAAATGTACCAACTAGTTCCTCAGCTTCTCCAAGAAATCGTGCACTTGCAGTATACAACTGACTGCAGTCACACATTTATTTTTGTTAAATTAGATTCAAACCCGATTCAAACTCTGATCTCGGCTAACTGCAGTATATTCTCTTTAGACATGCGTGCACTTCAAAAGATATCATAATGTTTTTGGAATATGAACTGATAGGCCATGTGGTTTAAAGAAACTTAGAAGTGCCTACATTGTGGTTGAGATTAGGAGGTATAGCAGAATCTGAAGGGGTTGGGACTGGCATTATGTGAAGACTAGGGACTTGGGGGAATTGTAAGGGGGAGAGCCATCAGCATGAGGAGCTACCTTTCTACATATAAATGCCTGTGTAATCCAAAGACTCCTGATTTTTGATGCAATAGAGGAAGTGAGGCAGTGGTGCCATGGAGATTTAAATAAATTTGACCTTTGGTGTGTATAGTCACCTCTTCCCCTTCATAAAAGATATGCATATCCAGTTTGTTTCCCTTCACATTCTGTGAAGGAATAGGACACTTTAATCTCCTTTTCCTTCTGGTGCCCTATAGCCCTATTGAAACCCTAATGTGACCTTATCACTTTACTCATTTCCTTGTAATTCCCAATGTGGCCTTGCACTCTTTTTAACCTTAGTAGTAAGTATCATTTATCCTTCTATGCTCACCATACCACCCCTGCCCTGCGTGCTGAGTTCAGCACAACATGGTGAGCTAATCTGCATGTGATGATATCTTGCCCCATGACAAATAGCAAAAATGTAGTACCTGTAAGGAGAAGGAAAAAAGTGATCTGTACAACAACAGGCCCATTAGTCTGACTTCAATAATATGCAAGGTTGTAGAAACAATTTAAATGAAGAACAATTAAAAGACAAGGTGATAAACAGAAAGTGGGTTAAAAATGCAATATGCCATTTCACGCCAAGCAAATTGATACCTTCCCTTGGAAAGATAAATTCTTCTAGACAGGGGAAATACAGTAGGTCTAATCTATTTAGATCTCTAGTTAAGTATTTGATATAGTGCTGCATGGCTAACTACTAGTTAAGATGTAGAAGATGGAACTGTAAGGTGAATAAAAGCCTAGCTAAAGGGAAGACTACAATGGTTTATGATGAATTGAGATCAAATCAAACTACAGAGAGGTTACTATTGGAGTTCCTCTAGGATATGCTTGGGGAAGCAAATTAATATTTTCATTAATAACTTTGCTATAAAAAGCAGGAACATACTAATGAATTTGATGATGAAACAAACTTGGGAGACATCCATACGGAAGAGGATTGAAATATCACATAGGAAAAACTGAATGACCTCAAGAACTAGAGTAATTGCTGGGGACCTATTTAATTTGTGTTTTTGCAGATTTGGCAGAAAATAGGTATTTGCCATGAAATTGGGCATTGTCTGCAAAATCCACGAAATCAAAAAACATACTTAGTAAAAATAAAATGCTCACTTCCCAATGGGAGACAGTAGTCTTCGTGGCTGCTGTGGCCTGGCCTCTCAATCTGCCAAGTGAGTACTGGGAGCTGCCAGTGTGAAGGGGAGCAGCCAAGGTGGCAGCTGTTCTCCTTTCCCATCGCTGATTGGCTGAGAGGGCTGCTCATCACATGGCCTTGCCCCTTTCTGCCCATTAAAGGTGAGGGGCGGGACTACATGATGGATAGCCCTCTTGGGGAATTGGCGGTGAGTGGCGGGGCTACCACGGCCCTTTGGACAATCAGTGGATGACTTGGAGGAAGATCAAGCAGAAGGAGGCAACAGGAGACATGTTTTCATACTTCCTGAGAAATCAGGGCAATTGACTTAGTTACCTTAGGTGCCTGTACATGAATGCACAGAGCCTGGGAAGCAAGCAGGAAGAACTGAAAATCCATTTACAGTCACAGAACTATGACATGATTGAAGGAGGAGCAGGAGTTGCGCTGGTTGTAAAAGAGCCATATGACTGCTCAGAGCTCCAGTATGAAACTGGAAATAGGCCCGTTGAAAGTCTCTGGGTTAGCAATAAGAGTGGTGTGGTGGGGGTGTGCTATAGACCACCAGATCAGGAGGTAGTGGTGGATGAGGCTCTTTTCAAACAGCTGGCAGAAGTTTCCTAATCACAAGCCCTGGTTCTCATGGGGGACTTCAATCACCCTGACATCTGTTGGGAGGGAAATACAACAGCATGCAGGCAATCCAGGAGGTTTTTGGAGAGTGTTGGGGACAACTTCCTGGTGCAAGTACTGGAGCAGCCAACTAAGGGCCATGCTCTTCTTACCTGTTTGTGAGAAGCAGGTCGAGAATTGGTGGGGAATGTCGTAGTGGATGGCAACTTGTGTAGCAATGACCACGAGATGTTGAGTTCAAGAACCCAAGGAAAGAAAGGAAGGAAAGCAGCACAGTAAGGACCCTAGACTTCAGAAAAGCAGACTCCGACTCACTCGGGGAAGTTGTGGGCAGGATCCCTTGGGAAGCCAGTCTGAGGGGGAGAGGAGACCTGTTTATAAAGGCAGTCCTCAGACTTATGATGCAGTTGGCTCCTGAAAACCGTGTCTTAAGTCGAAAGGTAATAACTTGGAACCAATTTTCCCATAGGAACAATGTTATAAATGGGGAGTTGGTTCCGTTAAGATGCTGAATACAGCTGCGTACAGCTGGTAAGTCTGTTGTGGGAGAAGGGAACGGGTGGAGGGGGACGGATCAAGGGCCCCACAGTAATGGAGGGGCTAGGGCAAGTTGCTTGTCTGGTGGCTCCCACCGCTTATTCAGGAAGGCATGGGGGGGTGGGCTTGTGCCCATGGATCTGTGTGGGGCACGATGGGATGAGCTGGGGCTGCCCCAGGCTGTGTTGGGAGAAGGGGCTATGCCCTCCCGCTGCTGAAGGGTGGAGGGGCTGTAGCCCCCCTGATAGGCCCTTCCACCCACCTGGAGCACAGCGCCGGCCCCGCCCCAATCTGGGGGCATATGCCCCCCCATGCCCTGCTGCCACTCGCCCAGCTGGGGTCAGGCAAATGCAGGACAGAGCAACAGCTCATGGGGTGGGGAGGGAAGAGCAGCTCCAGTAGCTGCGCACCTCTTGTCCAGAGGCTGCGTAGCAAGTCTGTCCTGTGCCTGCCCTGCTCTGGCTGGATGAACGGCAGGAGGGCATAGCTCCTGCTCCAGAGCAGCCTGGTGTAGCCCCAGCCCCACCCCCAACCAGGGCAGATCCAGGGGCACCTGTTCCCTTCCCCCTCCTTTTTCACCACAAGAGACTTACCAGCTTGTCGCAGCTGTATCCAGCGTCATAAAGTCAAAACTCACATCAGAAAGTCAAACCCAGGTGTCAATTTATAAACGTCTTCAGTGTCATTCATTGTAACTCAAAATCATAAGTCGAGCACTGCCTCTACTTTAAAGAAGCTTTATTGAGAGTGCAGGAACAAACCATCCCAATGCGTAGGAAGACTAGCAAGTATGGCTTGGCTTTGGCTTGTATTGGCTTAGCAGGGAAATTTTCAGTAAACTTAATCACAAAAAGGAAGCTTAAAAGTAGGGCTCTGCGAAATGGCAGCATTCTGTTTTGACCAGTGTTTTGACAGAACAAAATTTCGTTTAGAATTTTGTTTAGATTTGAAACAGCTTTCCATTTTGTTCCATTGAAATGGTCAAAATGGGGAAACTGTTTCAACGTTTCACCCATAGGAAGTTTTGTCCTTCCCCATTATATCCTATAACTTTGTCATTTCTGGTTTGATTTGAATGAAACTTGCAGGACTGGTAGCCCCTTTTGAAGGCATGAAGCCTGCCAAATTCAAGGAGATAGGTGTAGGGGTTTGAGGGAAACTGCACCCCAATTTTTTTAAAGCACAACTCATGTCATGTGTTTGTGTTAAGACACAGCGGGGTCAAAACTGCAGGCGTGCTAACTTCTGTGGAGGCCACAAAGCCTGCCAAGTTTCAAGGAGATAGGTGCAGGGGTTTGGGGAAACTGTACCTCAAGCTGCAGACAAGTAAAACTCGTGGTATGGGTGACACTGTAGGTGTTAAGGTGCTGCAGGCCTGCTAGCCCCTGCTGAGGCCACAAAGCCTGCCAGCTTTCAAGGAGATAGGTTCAGGGCTTCTGGGTTCTGGGGACCTGCACCTCTAGCTGCTTAAGGGGAAAACTCATGTCATGGGTGCTTGTGCAACTGTCTTGAGGCATGTGGGGGGTGGACAGGAACCTACTGCAGGCCTGGCTGCTAGGCCCTGCTGTGGCCACAAAGCCTTCCAGCTGTTAAGGAGATAGGTGCAGGGGGGTTCTGGGGCCCTGCACCCTTAGCTGCTGACAGGCAAAACTTGTGACATGGGTGCTTGTGCAACTGATTGTCTCTGTCTTGGGGCAGAAGCAGTTCCTGGCTCTGTATCACTGCTTTCTTCTTCTTAGTCTGTGGTTTCATAGATGTTAATCTTTGCTCATTAACTCATTATCCTAGTTAGCTACTGTGTTAATCAATCATGATTCACTCAGGGATGAGGTCAATGCACAGTAGTTAATGAGCAAGGATTAACAAAAAATTTGGGGTGCAGTTTCCCCCAAACCCCTTGCACCTATCTTCTTGAAACTTGGCAGGCTTCATGCCCTCAGAAGGGGCTACCATTCCTTCAAATTTCGTCCACATCAGGCCAGAAATGACAAAGTTATACACTGTTTTATCCTTCCCCATTATAGCCTATGGGCGAAACATTAAAACAGCATCAAAACGGTGAAACATTTCAACTTGCCTCATTTTGTTTTGAGGCTGTTTTGACTATATCTGTTCCATTTCGATCACTGTTTTGACCTCTAAACAGGTCAAAAAAAACTGATGGCAAAATTTTGCACAGCCCTAATAAGAAGTGGAAACCTGAACACACAACTTGGGAGGAGTATAAGAGCATTATACGGGGGTCAAAAAAACCTGTAGAAAAAAAATGGAGCTGTGCAAGTCTAATAGATTTGGTTACACTGAAAAAAAAAATCTGCCTGCTATCACATTCAGGCATGTCTGAGTCCTACCTTTCTTATTACCCTTCACATCCCTTGCTAGCTGCAACTCCAATTGCTGTCCAGTTGTACTTTGCCCTACAATTTGGATTAGTGTTTATTCTCCCATCTGTATCTGGGAATTTGGTCTCCCATAACAACAGAATTCCCAATAGTATTTACCTCTCTAATAACAAACAGGGCTCTCTGTCCATACCTAAATTCCACTCTAAGGCTGTGTCCACATGAGCATGGACATTTCTTTCGCCTTGTACTGCCACTGGTTGTTCCTGGGGAGCGCCTGTGCCACGTGTCTTTTGGCATGTGGCAGTTTACCCCAGGTGGGATAGGGGAGGCTGGGACCAGCACTTGACTGGTCCCAGCAGCCTTACCTAGGAACCTGGGGGCCTTCTGGGGCTGCAGCAGCACCAATCCTGCAATTTGGAGCCTGGCCAGCAGCCAGAGCATGGCTCTGGCCAGCCAGGCTTTGGTTTTGAATGGCACGTTGCTGTCCCTGCATGTGCTACTCCGCATTTTTTGGCAGGGGGAGGGGTTTGACCCCTGGGTATCCAGAGGTCACCCCCCACACACACACTGCTACCTTGCAGTGTGGAGAACAGCTGAATGTGTGGTATGTGGTGTTGCAGATATGTCTGCAGCATCGCATACTGTACAGCTGAGCTCATCTGGGCATGGCCTGAGAGCCTGTAGCATACTTGCCTCAGTACCTGAATAAAACTTTTTTTAGCTTCGTTTCCGAGAGTAATTTTGACTCAGACTGTTTCAATTTCATTCAAGCTATCCTTTCCTATTTCTCTGCTATCTAACATATCATTAATATATAATGCTATCCCACTGCCTTTACTTTTATTTCCTGAGAATGTATGCCTTTAAATACCTGTTTTCTGAATAGCATGATTACATTTCCACATTATTTTGGCTGGAATGTATAATGCATTAAATGTATAAATATATATTGATGTGTGAAGTTCTGTACCTATATGCAGAAGATTCTAAAATTATTACAATACTGCTTCATGTGGATTTTCACTGGTTGAAATCAATTTAATCTCTAAATTGAAAATTATGGCTTAATTATTTCTAAAGTATGCTGCTTTAGACTGTTTATAATTGTTTTGTACCAAAAGTCATTTTAATTCATGATAAGAACCTTGTTGACAGGTGTTTCAAGGATAATTGTTAAATTGCCATGATGCCTACAGGTTATTGCCAAATGAAAATGGCTAGGCAAGTCTTGAGCATAAATAATACTTCTTATACTCACATTAGCCTTGTCCATCTGCCTTGCCCACCCCTTCTGGTGCACCAAGCCCAGAAATGTGGTGGTATAAGTACTCCAGGAACATCCCCTCATTGTTGCCCCCAAGACATCTGTCTCTCGTAGAATGCAAATTTCTGTGGAGCCAAAAAACTTTTTTTTAAAAAGCCTGTCTGTACATGGATTTATTCTGGAATAAATTTTATGCTTTATATTTATAAAAAATAATTAATCAACATTAACTTGCATGTTTAGACATCCCTAGGCATTTGTACAATGGTTTATAAAATGGGTCTGTGTTGTTAGGTCTTACAATGGTATGCAGAAGAAATGTTGATTATATTATAATTAGTGGTTACCTGAAAAGCACCTAGTAGCAGAGATGCTTTAGGATGCTATGTCAAGGCAGGAGGGCTGAACAATGTTTGGAGTGAATGGGGCATATGTGTTAATAGCCTTTGTATCCTTGGGGACCTTCAAGGCTGAAATGGTGCAGGATTGTCTGTGGATGTAGGGAAATGGATTCTCAGGGTGCATCACCACAAGACGCTTTACTTCAGAAATGACTAATTAGTTCTGCAGTAAAGCACCACTGTCTACATGTGTGCCCCATTAGGCCAGAATAAAGTAATTAACTCTACTGTAGGACAGTACTGCCCAACACAAGTATTACATTATAGTGGAGTTATTTACTCTGCTGCAACACACATGTAGGTAGTGACTAGGGCTGACTGGTGCATGAATAGAGCTGGGACTGCCTGCTAGCTAGCCTTGCACAGTAGTACCCTCATGCCCCAGCCAGCCCCTCTGCAGCACATTTTGCTGGGGGAACATCTCTGAGTTGGCAGGCTGAGCCCCCCCCCCCCCCCACACACACACACACACACACACACACCCTCCCACCCACGCCCGCACCACCTCAAACTCAATGTGCTGCATTCCTGGGTGCACATGTAAACTCTGCACCCAGGAGCAATTACCTCTGGTGCAAATTGCGCTGGAGTTTATTGCATCACATTAATATCACATGTAGATGCACCCTCAGTGTCTTAAAAAGGCAGCTTTGAACAATCCTACCTATCCCAGTGAGGAAGGATGGGAGGGAAAGTCAGTTAAAGATCCTGGTATTTTTTTCTCTCCTATGAGTGAATGAGAACATATGAAAAGTACTCATGGGCTAGGGACAGACATTTAGAAAGCCTGAGCCTGAATTGATTCAATCTTTACAGGTTAGTCTAACCTGGCTAGGCTGAATCAATTTGTAACTGTACAGACATCCCAGAAATCCAGGCACATGCTTGCAGTGGCTCAGGCTAGGCACTGGGGGGCACTAAAGCAGCCTTCCTTCCCATAGTGCTAAACTGAGGGGGGTATGGCCAGGCCCTGGATTGATGCTCTGATTAGGGAGTGGTCCTCCCCACCTTCTGACCAGCCCAGCAAGGAATTGTAACACAGTGTTTATCATCCCTAACTCAGTGTTTATTGCCTCATTAAGAAAACAACAGAAGGACATTACCAGCTACCTATTGATTCTGTCTTGTCCTGTCTCCCACAGCGTGGACCACAGCCAGCATGTGGTCTACTAGCTAATGCTGAGAGGTGTCTGTGTGAAGCAGAGGGGACAGGGGATCCTTTTCTAACAGGGAGTGGGGAGGGGAGGAGCAGAGAAGGGGGAAGCCAGGCACATGCCTGCCGTTTCTGCCAAGCCAGGGGGCAGAGGGGAGGGGCCCCCAAGCCAGGGGGCATAGGGGAGTCTGAATTAATTTAAACCGGCAAGGGGTCTGGGACAGACATTGCATAAACCGATTTTAGCTAAATTAGTTAAGTCTGATACTATATTCAACCAGGTGCTTCTCAAACCAGTTTCAGCCATTTTCAAACTGGTTTATGTCCACTGAACATCTGTTCTGTTACAGGCTTAAATCAGTTCCTGATCACTGCATCCAGTTTGTGTAATGTCTGTTCCTAGCCATGAAGATATCACATGTAGGTTGATTTAAAAAATCCAGAAAGTGCTTTGTTTTAGTTTATATATATTAGAAAATACTCTTAATTTTTGTATTAGCGGGCCAATTAGCATTCAGTATTTAACAGCTGATATTTGGTGTCTGTTTAATGAATGGGGAACAAAGTATGGCAGGACATTGTAATAGCAAAACAATGGATGTACAAAATATGATGGTGATTTATGCAGCTGTCTGCTCTTTCAGCAACCTATAGTATTTTGACAGCAGAAAACAAGTCCTGCTAGGAAAAGCAAAATAGCAATTAATTGTCTTTACATTTAATCTAGGATAATGTTTTAAATGGTCTCTTTGTTGCATATTATTTATTTCTTATCCTTGCAAATAGTGTTTTTACCACACAATTATCTTAAATGAAAATAATGTGTAATACTGAGATGACTATAAAGCCATCTGTTTGAACATAGAGTTGAAGTTTAAACAAAAAAAGAAATATTCTCTTAAAGGCCACATGAACAAAATACCCTAGGACCACAAATGTGTTTCTAGTGGGAGTGTGACATTTTCTTAAAGATTACAAAAGCATTAAGCTTGTTACTTTTAAAGCTTATAGTAGGGGGTAAGATAACAGTAGCTAAGTTACTGAAATGTCAATTGAACTGACAGAATTTCAAAGCTGGTATCATGCCTGAATACCTTCCTGTTTTCTAGAACTGTTGCTTCAAATCGCTTATTAAGCCCGTAATATGAAGAGTGACAGTGGAATCTCATTACTGACCCCTTGCCATATTGAAAAGATACCTGATTCAGGTTCTTATCATAGTTATATATGTTCTGATTTAATTTTTTTAAATGGTAAGTTACATATAGCTAATTTTATTATCAGAATTATGTTTATTGTCTTTAAAATATGAAATAGTGATCCATGTTTTATTTTTGAACGGCAGATGTTGTATTTTTATGCTCTGTTGAAGCTATTAACTTCATGTTTGGCTTTGTAGGCCCTGAATGTGTTTGAATATTATAGAAGTTGAAGGAAATATAATTTCAGTTTTGTTAGCTTTTTCTTTTGCTTTAAAATGTCTACAATTAGGAAACACTAACTAATTATCTTCCTTTTATTGCTTCCTCAGCACACCTGGGTGTGCTTCCTCAGGGTGAAAAGAACATTTAACTCTCCATGCCCCCTAATTATTGCATTCTCCTCCCAAGTATAAAAGATGAAAGTGACTTACTCTTCAGCCTGATTTCTCTTGAGTGGTCAGAGGTCAATGTGAGATGTATATACTCTGGTACTCTTTAATACAGAAAAGTGTGTGACAAAGAAGTTGAGAAGGAATTAATAAATCAAGCTATGTTTTACTTTGGAATATGCAGTTGTATGGAGGAAACCATATAGAACTATGATATATAAAAGAAGAAAGACTTGGAAAATATCTCCTAAGGTGGCTCCTGGAGCATTATTTGGAAAAAAAAAATTGTGCAACTCTTCAACAAATATGTCTACCGCCTCCTGAGCACAACTTAATTAGTTATTTCTTCCTGAGACATAATTCAGTTATGGGTTATTTATATGCCCCTTTATTCCTAAGCATACATGCACATATCAAAATTATCCTTTAAAAATACTTACTGACTGAAAAAATATTGCTATCTTGGGGAAAAAAACACCCAACATCTATTTAAATTTTGGGGCCTTGACACATCAATGAAATGGATGTCATCTGCTCAGTGAGCATATGCTTCTATTTCTCACATTGACCTAAGTGTGAAAATTTGAAAATATGCTGTCTTCAATCAAGTGGCTTTAATATGAGTGTAGTATATTTTTTTAAGTTGTACATATTTTAAGTCCTTTTTTAATATTATCTTTAACTACAGTTTCTTTAACATCCCTCCAAGGTCAGACTGTCTAATTCAAGGTTTAGCAACCAATATGTTGAGCTATTGGAGTCCCTTGTTTTAATCCTAGTGTTGTCTAAGGTGATATCTAATCTCTTCAGTGGGGACCTATCTGAGATGTGGACTGCTGTAGATATTCAGGAAAAGCTTTTTATTTTTAGATGTGTGCAGCCTTTTGGTCTTCCACTAGTTGAGAGCTGGGGCCAGGTACAGAGGAAAGGATACTGACTAGGTGTTTGCAGAAATAACTTCTAAGAGGCAAGGGTGATTTTGGGGGTGCTAACTTTTATTGGACCAGCTGCATATTTGGGATAAAGCTAGAAAAGGTTCCAAAAGCAAGGCATTCTGCAGGTGTTCAGTGAGAAATCAGATGGATGGAAGAGTAAATCACTTTTATCTTTTATACGTAGGAGGAGAATGCAATAATTATGCAAGAGGCAAGGATTTTTTGAGTGATTATCTTCTATTGGACCAACCATAGCTGGGTTAAAGTTAGACAAGCTTCAGTGACCTGATTTACCCAAAGAACCTTGTTTCAGTTGGTCTAATAAAAGATATAAGATTTACCCAAAGAACCTTATCTGCCTTTGACCAACACAGCTACAACCAACAGCCTTGAAGAATGCCTTGCGTTTGAAAGCTTGCCTAACTTTGGCTCAACTATACAGTTGGTCCAGTAAAAGAGATCATACAAAAAAATATTTGTCTCACGTATGTGATTGCTTCAACATCATTCTAACACTACTAGAAAAAGCTTGTGCATTTCTACCCCCACCTGAGGCAGTGGCATAGCTGAATAGGAGTTCCCAGAAATAGCTTGTATACTTTTCCAGTAGTGCTGAGATTCTAGAGTAGCCTGTGTGTGGAATACCACTGTCAATGTAGATACGCAGGAGCTAATTTATAGTATTCTCTAAACCTACAAGATGTTCTTGACCAAATTGGTCTTTTCTGTTCCCAGTATCCTTGACATGAACTGCATCATTTCCAAACTTTCTAGCCCCCTTGACATATTCAGGTAAAGGTGCAATTGGATCTAATGTATGACCCACAGAATCATGCCTCCTGCCATGCTACAGCCCTGTCAGTTGTGGGACTTTCAGTCCCAGGTGTGTAAGGTTCAGCTGGGACCTAGAGTCTCATGTGGGCTGGGGGTTTCATGCATCCCTGAACCTTGGGGATCATAGCAGCCACAATCCCTAGGTCCCAGGGGTTTCACTCTGGGTGAGGTATACCTCTGCAGCTGAGAGCCCTGACAGTTGTTGGGTTTCCCAGCCACAGGGTAGACTGTACTACACATGCAAATTAAAGCTAAATAGCAATCAGCTATAAAGTTAGTATACATTTTCAAGGTCTACCTTTATAGCTGGTTGAAGCTTTTTATTGTTTGATAGGTACTCTGCATATGTAGTTGGTCTCAAGGTAATTGTGCAATTAACCATTTAATTGTGCAAGACCTGTACCATGTAGAGGGGGCCTCTGTTTGTAACTGTTTAACCAAAGATGGAGCTAAGACTGGCAGGCTTGTTTTATGTGTTCCACTTCATTTAAAGCTTATTAATATCTTGTAAATTATGGGAAGCTTCATGTAAAGTATTATCTTTTGCCATACAGGTTGCTGAGAAATTCCAACATGTTCTGTAATGAAATAAATAAAAGGCAGGATGCTTTGCTATTATATGAAGAGGTGTTAAAAGTATGCTCTCATCTCAGAGTTCAAGGCTTGCAATTGTTTTAGGTGCACAAATCTACCACATGCAATAAGAATATATTTAATTTATATGTAAAATATTTTAAGGGCTCTGGATTTTTTAGCAAATCATTTGCTCCAGAAATTCTTAAATTTTATTCTGCATCCCTAAATTTATTTCTAAGTTTGTACATTCGTCCCAAAAATACCCATAAGAACTTTTGTGGTGATTTTGCCTAAATAATGTTTGGAAATAGCAAAAAGGAGGACACGGAAAAACTATTTACCAGAATGAAGTTGATATTCCTTCTTTTGAGTTGAATTTCTGTTTTTTTAGAACAGAATCTGTCACTGCTTGCTTTTTTGCCCCTTGCAAATTCCAAGAGGTAAAAAAGCACACTGTGACAGGATCACTTTCATCTATTATTTAGGAAACACATAATATCATATGTAGACAACACAAAGGAATGATGAACACCTAATTGAACCTTGATTGCAGAAGGTTCTTTTACAGTTTCTTTTTAAATATGGCATGCTTTGTATAATGAAGCAGCTTGTGTAATGCCTGAATCATTCTATTTATGACTGTTTGAGAGAATAGGGTATGGAGAAACTTCTAACATGTTCACATTTTAGAAGGAATGTAAAGCTTTTTAAGCAAGAGTATTGAATGCACTTGATTATGATTTTTAATTCAAATAAGGTTTACTTTTGTCATTAATCTCTGGAATGGTTTTCTACAAAGCTCTGAAAAACCCATCAATTTTAGAACCCATGAAAAAACTTGACACACCTGAAATTATTTAATTTTTTTTCTCAGCAGAAGGCAAAGGAAAACCTCTGTTTTAGAGAATTCCACAAAGATCTGCCCTATTTCAAGACAGCTGCCATCTTCTGTGGTTCTCAGTGGAAAGGAGGCAACATAATTCCCCCAATTATTATGTTCTTTTTTCCACTAGCTTGCTTTATTGTTTCCAGTGTGACTCAGGCCTACAGGCCCAAAAGGGTGGTAGAAGCTCCCAAACAAGAGTGAGGCAAAGAGCAATGCTTTGAAAAGCAGGTGAATGGATGCAGTGGATATTGTGGCTAGGGACAACATACTGGCTTAGTCCTATTGAGAACAATTAGAAATGAAAGCCTTTTGAAACAAGTACTTCATGAAATTCTCTGACTAAACAGTATTTCCTCAGTTGGTACTGCAGAGACTTTAAATTATGAAGAACAGAAAAAGGCAACCATTAGTGCTTAAAGTGTCTGCAACTGTAGCTTATACAGAGATTTGGAAATATATAGGAATATACATAGCATTTGTAAATGTATAGTTTAAAGAGTCTGTCTTGTTTCATTGTTAAAATTCCTTGCAACACAATCGTCTACCAGCTGCTAAATTTCTTAAAGGATTCATAGCTAATTAATTGTAAATCATAGACTCGTTTATTAACTGACTTGTGATTTTTTCTGAAAATTCATTGTATGTTCATAAACTGTTATAATTTGGGGGAGGATACACTATTTTTTTCACATAGTGCACATATTGAGCTTCTGTTTCCAGTGTGAACTCAATTCATTCTTACGCATAAAGCTGTGTAAGGTGGCTCCAAATTAAAAAAGTTTTTGCTAAAAAAGTACTAACATAATGATTATTATAACGAGTGTTTACCAAATACATTCTTGTTCACAATATTTGACAAATGTTCTCTAATCTTCTAACAAGTAACATTGGTCAGGTGATTTGCTTAGGGTCATGACATACAAAATTTGTGTCAGAGCCAAGGTGAGAACTCCTGGCTCCCAGTCTTGCATATCTAGATCTGGATGGTAATTTTCTCATTTGGTCTGTGACTAAAAATTTGTATGAAGATTTTATTTTGACAGACATCCACACTCAGTGTTAAAAAAGAACTCTTTAAACATTTTATAGCTAACATCTAATGTAGAATCAACCTTCACAAATGAAAAAAAAACCTTATTTCACTTTATTGAGAAGACATTATGGAGTAGAGTTTATTAAAGTTTCATGTTTAGTGAATCTCTTTCAAGAGACTTATGTAGTCTTTACTGAGGTTGTTTAATACTTGGCAGTGACATCTCTCATTTGAAGACAGACACACTCTTGTGATTAAATATATGCAAATTTATACATGCTTTCCATGTTTATAGATAAGTTGAAATCCCTGGCTTCACTGGATTCCTGTAACTTATACACAATTATAAAAGTCACACACTCAGGGTGATGAGTAATAAGCAAATGTATGCTTTCTTCACACCTCTGGCCATTTTTAAAAGCAACAACATAAGGACAAAAACAAAGCAGAGTGCAGACTGTAGAGAGGAACTGGTGTATGCAGGCTTTTTGAATGTGCTTTTTTATTAGATTTTGTTGGCAGCCCAAGGTTTCAGTGGAACGAAAGGGAACTGAAAAGCGGACAGGTGTTTAAGAAACCTTAAACACTCTGATAACAGTTTGCATCCATGTGGTTTCCTCTGCTGCACTGATAGTTCTTTATGGTTCTGTCAGTTTCAATCAGCAGAGAGTACATGTGATCAGTATATCTGATAAACTTGTCAATGCCTTTTTAAAGCAGGATTCCCCAACCTATTCTATTCAGCCTCCCCCCTCACCATTTCAGGTATAATCTTGATAAGACAGAGATATGTCACAGGCAGCTGTGTATAGCCAGCTCAGACTACAACTAATTTGTGCAGGAAAAAATTAAATCAGGAGGTAAATTATTTCATGATTGCTCATTCCCAACAGAGTTGGGCATCATTCTGAAGAAAATATCAAATAATTGGTTTCAGGCCGTGTCAGACACATGCAATTCCCTTCACTAATGGCTGTGTGAGGTAGCACTAGGCCTCAAGGGTCACCAAAGAACTGGAAATAGCTTAGTGCCAGGCACAGCAATAGACAGACAGAGCACATAGGAAATGAAGTGGCAATAAATGCAATCTATAGGGGAAATGTGCTTCACTTGGAGTTTAATATATTGGCTTAGAATCTGGCAGTAAGCCATGCAACAATTGTTTACCTTTTTGTCAGCATCTGCATCTGTTCTGTTTTGTAAACGGCACTTAACTCTCAGTCGGTAAATGCTGGAATCAATAACAACTGTTAAGGGATTTCCTTTCTTTTTTTCATATTCTATAACAAATGCACACTACAAACAATGTTTGCCTTAGATTAACAAGGAACAGACATTAACAGGGTCAAAGGGATTTGGTTGGGAATATTTTATAGCTTCTTGGGTTTGCAGTAATTATATCTGTGTGATTTGAATGTATCTTGTAACCTATCCAAATTAAACTGTTAAAAAAAAAAGCTAGCATGCAGTAATGAAGATGATTTTTTATAATTATCTTAAGTACCGTGTATAGAAAACTGCTGGCACTGTTTGTAATAATCTAGTTCTGTGTAATATTGTGTATTACATCTGCTATGCAGAAATATTAAGTTGTTTTTTACAAGTTTAGGAAATTAGTGATTATATCCAGCAATCCTAATTATTTTAAAACTACAGTTACTTAAAAAATCATATACCACAGTGCAACATAAAAGGGGAGAACTAAGGACTAGTACCTATAAAACTGAATATATCATTACTAAATGCAAGTGAAATAATAATACAGTTTATATACTGGCTCTGTTTTGGAGCTAGTGTGCAGATGAATGCTGTCATAAATGCAAGATTGTTATAATAGTTATGGCATCACTTAAAAGTTAATATCTTTGAGAGCAGAAGAACACATTATTGTTAATGAGATTTATGCATGTAACTCCCTATGCACTGCTTTGAAAATTTACCCCTTAAAATCTCCCTTTACACAGTAGCTATCAGTACGTCAAGTTTCTCTTGTTTTATTAACCTACTGCATTTCAGATTTTAACAGAATATTAGTCCATTTATGAAATGGCTTGATTATTTATATGCAGTTTTTAGTTATATTTTAAGTCTTTACTATATTTTCTTTTCCTTGACTTTTTTAATGTTCTTACTTTATCAGTTCACTTTATCTGATAATATTCTTTCCCTCACTCCATTCCCTTCCTGGGTCTGCTAATAAGGAATATATAATGTGGAATCAGCCTTCATGAATATCAAAATGAGGGAGCTGTAGAATAAAGTTGATTTAAAGGGGTTCCTGCTGAGGGAGAGTTCCCCTGTTGCAGTCACAGAAGAAGACAGGCATCAGATTGCCCTCCAAACCTTGCAAACCCTAGGGTTAGAGAACAGAGCTGCAGAAGGTGAGTTTGTCAGATTGGGGCCAAATTATGTAGCACTATGTAGAATTCAGCATGATTATATATTCTTATAATCTTGATTTTCTTTTTTAAAGAGGTATTTGATTTTTTTCGCAGTCCATTGTTAAGGAGCAGTTTTATAATTTCACTTTTATATTATTGTCATCTTCTACCCAGTTGCTTTGCCTTCTTACAGCTTTCCATATATTTAGTAGGATTTAACATATTTTCCAGATTTACAGATTAGAAATGGGAAAGTGAGGTAGTTTCTCCTCACTCCTATTATTTGGATCTTTCTTTTCCAAGGAACAGTCATCTGTTGCCCTCAGTGAGGTGGTTTGTCCCCCCCGTATGCTTTCTCTGATCTTCTAGAAATCCTTCTTTTCACTCTGCTCAAATACAGGTACAGCTATGCAGCTAACTGGGAATAAACCTCCTGATCATTATTTTTAAACAATCCAAGATTTTACTCCAAATGACCATCATTTTTTCTGAAAACTGAGGAACAGTTTGAAGAAAAATAAAAGAATTCTAGTAGTCTACCTGAGAAGCCTGATACTCAAGTTGAAAACCTGCTGAAATCTTCAAGGATTGTGGTAAGAAACTGGTACTGAGAGTCCACAGATTTATTCTTTGAATTTGGAATAATGAGGAGATTGCTGGAGACCTGAGGAATGCTAATATCATGACTATCTTCAAGAAAGGAGATAAGCCTTTGTGTGGGAACTATCAAAGTATTTCCTTCCTTTCCACTCTTGGGAAAATCCTCTCCCACAACCTCCTGAATCATGTTCTACCTCTTGCTGAGGAAGTCCTGCCATAATCTTAATGTGGTTTCAGACCATCCTATGGGGCAGCTAACACAATCTTTGTTGCCCACCAGGTACAAGAAAAGTATTGGGAACATTGGCAAGACCTTTATGTGGTCTTCATTGATTTATCTTCATTGATTTTAGCCTCTGGCTCTGTCAGTTGTGAAACCTTGTGGAAAGTACTGGTCAGATTTGGATGCTGTGGAAAATGCATCCTGAGGCTTCCCAGATGATTTTGACTGTTTTTTGTAGCAGATTGGAGGCAGATCCATTTGTCATCCAAACTGGGGTCAAACAAGGATGCATTATTACAAGGATCCAATTCTGTTCTCCATTTTTTTTTACCATCATCCTGGTTCTTGTTAGCAACTGCCTGTGTTCCAGAATTGACATAGAATACCAAATGGATGGAGGGCTTTTCAGTCTGGGACATGAGCGACGTGTGCCCTCGGAGGCCGGGGGGGACATGGCTGCACTGGCGGCGGAGGAAGCACAGCAGCGGTAAGCACGGAGCTCCCACAAATGCTGTCAGCAGTGTCAACAGCACCTTTTTGTAGGGAATGCACTGCCGCACTCAGAGGGTGCACATGCACCCGCGTGCATCCCGTACGTGTTGCCCCTGGTCTGGGATGTTTTCACTCAAAGACCCAAATTATTCAAAACATTGACTTTTCATATGCTGATGACAGAGCCATCTTTGTGCACACAGGGGAAAACTTCTGGACTGCTCTAGATCTGTCTGAAGAAGCCTAACTAACTTTGAGCCTCAACATTGCGAAGACTAAAATGCTCTATCAGCCTGCTTCAGGCCATGTATACAACACCCTTTCTTAAATTACCATCAAGTAGAAGACCCTGGAGGTAGTCAAGCACTTTCCTAACCTCAGTAGTGACAGTCTCAGAGAGTGAACATTGATGAAGAAATCCAGCTTAGAATCACTTGCACAAGTGTCTCCATCAGGAATTTGCTTCAGCATGTTTTTATTGATTTTTGATCTCCAGAAAGACACGAAGATCCAGGTCTGCAACACAATTACCCCACTTTTCTCTACAGATATAAAATGTGGGTGACCTACTGTTGACATCTTAAGAGCCTGGGAAGGCATTATCAACCAAGCTTCTGGAAAATCCCCTCTGCATCAAATGGAAAGATTGCCAGCATCAGCTGGCTCAGCAGGAAGGGGCAGGGCCCTTGCTGGGGGCAGCAGCCCCTGTCATGATGTGGTGAAATGTGATTCCCTTCCTGGCGGAGGTGCTGCACTGTGGGGCCAGCAGAGGTGAGGCGGGCTGTGCACATCAGCACGGGGGTCCAGAGTGGGCCAGAACCCTGCAAGCCCCCAGCAGCACTGCCGCACCCCGCAGCAGCTCTGGTGACCCCACAGTGTGGCCCCTGTCAGGAAGGGGCTTGTGCTCCAGGAACCTGTGACAGGCTGCTGCTGTCACGGTCACTCACTGCCTGTCATTCCAGCTGCTGGGCAGGGGCAGGGCCCAGCCCCCGATGCTTGGTCTGTGCTTTGGGTAAGCCCCATCCCCACAAGAGGGAGCTTATTCAGTTGCTGGCCCTGAGCACAGGCCAAGCGGCAGCTTTGGCGGGGCTGGGCAGACCCTGCTGCAGTGCTTGCAGCCAGCAGCTAAATAAGCCCCCTCCTGCTGGCAGGGGGCTGGCCCCAAGCACAGAGGCTACTGGCACCACAGCAGGATCTGCCTGACCTGGCTGCTACCACTTTGTGCTTGGGGCCAGCCACCTCCCAGCAAGAGGGGGCTTATTCAGCCACTGGCCCCAAGCACAGGCTGAGTGGCTGCTGCAGCCAGGCCAAGCAGGCCCTGTTGTGGTGCCAGCAGCCCTTCTGTGCTCAGGGCAAGCTCCCTCCTGGGGGTGCTTATTCAATTACTGCCTGCTGAAGCAAAGACAGAGTGGTGGGGGTTGGGCCCTTCCACCATCCCCACCTCTACCCAGCAGCTGAAGCAGCAAGCAGTGAGTGACCAAGAATGGCCAGCAGCCTGTCACGGCTTCCCAGAGCATGAGCCCCTTCCCAGTGGGGGCTGCTCTGTGGTGCTGGTAGAGCTGTTGCGGAGTGCAGTAGCACTGCTGAGGAATTGCAGGGCTCTGGCCTGCTCTGGACCCTGGTGCTGCCACCGCAGCCCTGCCAGCCCTGCAGCACAGCGCCCCCTCCAAGAAGGAGGCCATGTTCCTCCACATTATGACAGGGGCTGCTTCCCCCAACAAGGGCCCTGCCCTCTCTCACTGCAGCATCAGGGAGAGGGTGTGGCCAGATGCCAGCTGGCAGGGCCCCTTCTGGTGTGGGGGAGCAGGGTCAGGGGTTATTCCTCCTCCCTCCATCATCAGGTGGAGGGGACAGCAGGCCTATACCGAGGCTGGGAGCATGGTGGTGAGGGCAGGCAGATCCGGCTGCCAGTGGGGGTAGATGGGAAACTAACTCTCCTCCTTGCCCCCTTCTGCCTCAGGGCCCATGGTGCCCTGGTGCTGCAGCAGCAAGGGGGGAGCGCCCAGCAGACCCAGTTCTGGTTCCTGCCAGTAGGATGGAGATGGAGGAATTAAACCTTCTCTGGCCAGTTCAGCCCGGACTGGCTACAGCCCCCCTCCCCCCATTGCACAGTATCCCTGCATCTGAGCACATGCTCTAGGGCCCCCTGGCGCCTGGCCTGAGCAACTACAGGTATGTGCCTGCAGTGCCTCAGTCCAGAGAGAATATTTGTCCTGATACAAATTGGTTCAGCCTGGGCAGGTTAGACTAACCTACAAAGGTTGAATCAATTCAGGGTCTATCTTTTTGAATGTCTGTCTGTAGTCTATATGTCTATGATCATGTGCCATCCTCTCAAGAGCAGGAACAGTAAATAGAAAACCACAGAATCATAGAAAAGTGGGTATACGGTAATAGTTTAGATCTAGCATATCTTTATTTCTGATGGTTCTGCTTTTCTAGCTAAAACAGGCTCATCTTTGTAAGTGAAAAGATAAATACACAAATATTATCTCTAAATATATTAGATTGTCAGATATTATAGCTATGTTGGTAAGATATATATTTAAAATTGGTACACACATATATATTTAAGATTGCATGTCTTTTGTTGTATAGGGCTTTGAAAATTGCTTCATTGACCTACCTAAAGCAGATATGCTGGTTTAGAACTGATAAGGGCAGTGGGACTTTCTAATTCTGTACCTTCTCTTATTCCTAATAAAGAAGCTCCCAACTGATTAGCAACATTGTTGTTCAAGCAATTTCTGCCCTACTATGCAAACAAAATAAAAAGGAATAAAGACTGGCATTCATTGTTTGAGAGATGTTATAGGAAATCCTTGATGAATATTAACCTTGAAGTGTGGATAGCATATATTGACTATTACAAGGAGGCCTTCTTTCATACATGGGTCTTTAATTTTTCTATAATTTCTTTGGGCAAGGACAGACCTAATTTTTTTCTTACATCAATAACATTTTAAAACTGCATGTTAGGATTACACTGAGTAAAATGAGTCTCTATACTGTGCTCAGTTTAAATTGTTCAAAGATGGGATTTTTATTTAATGTTCCCATTGGTGTCACAAATGCAGTAGTCCTTGATTTCACTGTTCATCATTGTGTGCTTCTTTCCTACTATATTGCTGTTGCTGATTTAACTGGTATCTGCGGCATATAAACGTAAAGTTTCTGCAGATGTTGCTTCTTAAAATAAATGTAAAGTGTATGAATGTATTATTTTATGTATTTAGCATATTTTATTATTTTCTGTTCTTTTGTATTTTAGACCTCATTTTACTTAAATTTATTTCTCATAAGCTGTGTATCAACATCAGATGACCACCTCACATAGACCACAATTCCACCACAGGATTATGACAACTACAGCAGTTGCATACATGAAACAATTATGTACGGACATATTGGCAAAAAATAGTTTCATTTATAATGATTTAACACCTTGAAACAAGGTAACCAGAATCATCTTACAAACCAGCTCTCAGCAGGCTACTAGCAGGTGTTTTGTGAATCACCAGTGGTCTAAAGGACTACAGTATGAAAATAGCTGTGATAAATAATAACCTCTTACAAACTTGAATCGTAGTGTTTCTGTTCCATATTTAAGGCTGGAAAGATGCTTTTATTTTGATGCCCTATTTAGGTACTTATAACTTTGAAAATTATATACATTTTTGCACTTAAATTGCTTATATTTGTTCTAAGCCAAAATTACATATTTTTTGGAAAGCTCCGTAAAGTGTACTTTGACCATTTCTTTGTTATCAGAATAAAAAAATGTTTTCCATGATCCAAGAAAACTGTTGAGTAATGAGGTTTATTTTTCTGTCAGTTAAAAAAAAATTAACTCAAAGGTTTTTGGGGGGTTTTTTACTCTTAAAATTTCAAACCTGTAACATAGCAATATGAAGTGCATTTGGGGTGGCACGTTTCTTAATGCTTTCATCAAGACTCAAGAAGTGCCAAGCTTTTAGTATTGTGAATAAAATCTGCATGGTGTTTGGGGGATTTTTGTGGATAGTGGTGGACATAATTTGCCTTTTCTACAAAAACTAGTAGTTCTTGCCAATACTGTCACCTAATTCAGTTAAATTTATGTTTAAATATGCTTAAGTTCCTTAGGTTATAACTAATATTCTTCATACAACCTAGGTATCATACCCTTGGGCTAAGCACCTATTTAACGTAGTATTGCCTACCTGCATTACTGTTCTTACAGTTTCTGCAGTAACCTGCATGTGTCTTGGGGTACATCCTGTGGTTCTTTGGGCACACATGCTTTAGGATTCTTTCCCATTAAATTGTACCAGTTGTAGAATAATTTGTTCATTAGGGGGAATTATGGGAATGGCTTTAGAGATCTGCCAACAGTGCTCTTTTGCCTCACTGTGAAATGAATAAGTCACTACCTAGGGCATAACGGAGGTTGATCTCAAGCCCATATACTTGGGTGAATAAGCTGGTCTTGACTTAAAACACTTCTGAAAACAGGTTAGGTTTTTCTGGGTAGATGTTTCAAGAGCTTGGGCTAAAACTTGTGTAAGAATCTAGATGAGCTGCATCATGTAGACATAGTCTTAATCAGTATTGTCCCTAGTTGGATATGATGTTAATAAGCTAAACCATTTTCATTGAGTGCTAGTAAGTCAGTATTTGGGCTGTACAAGAGAGGAGGGAGGAGCAGAAGCACAGATAATTGTCTTAGTGGCTTGTGTGCTCACAAAGAAAAGGAATGAAAGATTCCATGATGTATTGGTTTTTTCTATTTCTTTTTGGGGGGTTTTGAGAAATAAGGGAGTCACTAAACTTGCTCAGCTAATTTCAAGGTGATTTGAAAAGGGCAAAAACAGTTTTCCACATTTATTGTTCACTTTCATTATTACAGCTGAAAAAACTAACATTCTAATATTTTTTAAAAGCATACAGTTTTCTTGGAAGGCTTTAAAGGGCTTGTCTTCACTACAACAATTAATTCAAGTTAGTATATGAGTTTATTGTGTTACATTAGTGTGAATGACAAATAACTACACTGCAAAACGGTATCACCAGGTGATTAGTAAATTGTTACTTGAACTGCTGCATACCAATTCACTACAAGCCTGAGCCTCAGCACTTGAGCTTCAAATTGAACCCATATTGCTGATGGATTGCCTTCTCGAGCATAAAGTACTTTTTAACTTTAGCTAGATTCTAAGATGGACTACTGCAAAATGTCTTGTAGTGTTGCATGTCTAAATATCCAGAATATTCTAAAAGTATACATGAAAATAAAATAAATAAAAGAACATATAGGTTTTAAAATCTAGTATTTTTCAACTCCAGAGTACTTAAATTTAATTTGCCAAAGAAACCATAATTAGGTTCCACTTGAGTATATAAATAATACTGATACACAAACAAGCTAAGTGTAACACATTTGGGAATCCTGTTGCGTATATATCTCCAGAATCTCATTCTCATCCAGAATCTTTCATTCTTCTTGCTGGCAGTTGGAGATCTCTGTTTTAAAAGTTATCTTAGATCCAGAAAGAAGATGGCAGTGATGCTGTTAGTAAAAACAATGGCATATGTTTTACCAGTACTTGAGCTAGCTCATTTAGAGCTAATTTCCTAATATACATTGCATTGTAGTGTCTCCAATTCTATGTCTACTTTCAGAGCAGCAGGGAATACACTTTTAGTTTCTATAAAAGAAAATAAAATTTTCACTAAGATATATGATAAAGTTATTTCTCGTTTTATGTTCCTCATTATACTTAAGTATTCCAATTAATTTAACCCTCTTTACCAGTTTCAAATGAAGTTATATTAATGATTAAAGTACTTACAAGTATCTTACATGTATAGTTACTGTTCAGTTAAATACTATCGAGTACATTCAATATCTAATTTCAAAGAAATCTGGTTTCATGGAGTAGAATGTTTTGAGTGGAAATTATTACCATATCTGCTCACATGCCATGCACACACCCTTTTCTCCAAAAATCAGCCCTCTAAAATTGGGGTGCATGGCGTAAGTGGGGATGCAGATTTTTCCTCACTGGAACAGAAGAATAGAGTAGAAACAGAGACAGTGTGCTCTAATGGCTGCCAAGATGGCTATGTTTCTGTCCAGCCCAGGAAGTAGAAGGGGCAGAGTCTAGTGCTAACCCTCTCACAGCTGCTAAGGAATTTGCAGTAACTCTTGGCTGAGCACTGTAACTTGTCGCTGAAATAGCAGCTGAGCTGGCTCAGGTGTTAAATGTGCTGCTGCATTCAGTCAGTTATATCTTGATGAGGCTTGTGGTGTAGAAACAAAACTTAATTATTTACAAGAACTTTTTACAAAGAACTACTTTCAGTAAAGAAGTAAAAGTCTTCCTATTGCCCTTGCAAGGGTCTGTGGCCTAAACTTATTGCTGTACTGCCACACCAGGACATTCCTGCTGTCTTACCCAGACAGTCTCCAGGGATGCCACGCTTCCTGGATACTCTGTGTTTCCAGGAAAACTGTCATACAAATTAGCAATGACTATGAAAAAGTCTTTTTTTCTACATTCTGCCTTCCAAAAACAAGGTGCATGTCTTTTTGGGGGCGTGTGATGTGTGAGAAAATTGTGTGTGTGTGTGTGTGTGTGTGTGTGCGCGCATATCTATATATATCCATATATATACACTATGTGAATACATAGCATAACACACACACACACTATGTGAATGCATAGCATTGCATAATGTAGCACATAGTATATTCCTTTGCATATACTGTGCAAAGTGTAGCTTATTTTTAAAGTATTCTTCCACCTTCTTAATGGCTGGTAAGAATAGGGAATTTTGAACTTGGTGTCTTCAAATTACAGTTCATGTATATTTTAAAAGCTCATTGACATTTAAAAAAATGGTTATGGGTCTTTTCTCAGAATTTGAAAAAACCTTCAAATTAGTATGATTGTATGGAGTGTTTTTGGTTGATTTGTATGTTTTCTTATTGGGTTCAAGGAATTTCTGTCTTTCTGCTCATTGAAATTATGAAATGGTTCTCACTGGGGATATTTAAGGTATTAATAAAGCCATATTAAAGTAAGATGGCATGCTACAATATGGAATCCTCTATACCTGCCCCTAATCTACGAATCTAGCCCCCATTTGCAGTGATCATGGTTAAGATAAAGGGGCAGCACTACAAGGTTGCCAAGAACAGTGTGGCTTAGAGTTAACAAGCTGTTGAAATGGATTGTTCAGTTCTCACTTCTCAGAGCCACTATGTCTTGCAGTTTGTGGACCCAAGCAAACATCCATTATTTCAGATGCATTAAGCTTATGTTTTCAAACTTTCCAGCAATGGTACAGAAAACTTAGATTAGTAGTATATCATTTGCTGGAAGTGAAAGTATAAAACCCACGAATAGAACTACAATGACACAAATACCATTACTTATTTGTTGTTCAGAGGGGGAAAAACAACAATGGTAATAGTAATATAGATATGAAATTTCTTTTTACCCATCTCTGAAAAGAACAGAGTGAGGAACACCAGAATACATGTTCTGGGCTTTGTGGAAGTCTGTGTACCCTAAATTTCAACACATACCATTTTGTTGACATTTCATTGGCTACAGAACCCTTCTGAAACATGGAGGTAACTACTAGAGTACTGGGGGGCCAAACTTTTTTGCAGGCATGCCACCAATGAACCTGGTATCCTCCCTCAGTGCCACTCCGATCCATTTCCCTTATCCAATCTACTGCTCAGCATTCTGC
This sequence comes from Crocodylus porosus, assembly GCF_001723895.1. Lineage (NCBI taxonomy): Eukaryota > Metazoa > Chordata > Crocodylia > Crocodylidae > Crocodylus > Crocodylus porosus. The sequence goes on along the minus strand of NW_017728909.1, from coordinate 62,679,727 downwards.
TTTCCTGCCAAGCTGCTTCTCAACTTTCCATCCCTTGTTTTATCTGCCACTGTGTTCCCTTCTCACTCTGCCAGATTCTACATATGGAGGCTGCCTATGCCACTTATGGCACCCATGCCACAGGTTGGCCTTCTCTGTCCTAGATAGTGAAAGCGCTATTTGTTTGCTCAGCATTGCAAAATTATATGTTTTTTAAAATGTTACATTCAGCAAGTTATAAAGTAAATATATTTGTTACATCTTTTAAACTGTACAGTTTAATAGAACTAAATGAGAACAGTATTATACAATGTAGCTACATGCTCAAGCAGGATTCCCTAGATGTAATATGTAATATTATGTTTTCACACATTGAAAATGAAATGTTAAATTTCTTTAAAAAAACCATTTAGTGATATTTTTTTTCACTGACAGCCTCACTTTTTTTCAAACCTAAGATGTCCAAATTTGTGGAGGGCTAGACTGATGTCTTTTTTTGCTCAGATGTCACTTTCTTTAGCTGCATTGTGCAGGCAGAGTATTAGACAAGGTGGCTTGCAGAGGGGCATTGTATTGATGTGATACATCCCAAACTTTTAATACATAGTAAAGAGGTGTTTCTTCATTCAGTCAATTAAATTTTTTAACACAATGTTTTCATCTGTAAAATATCTCTCAGAATGTTTTCTGAAGAGCAGCTTTTGGTTGTAAAAGCCCCCATCCATATTTGTTAACGAATACTGCAATCTGGAATTCAGTTGTAATTTTGCAGGTAGGCAAGCAAGAAATTCCAAAAGAAAAGTATGAGCACAGTCCAATAATAAAAGCTGAATTTTATATCGGCATTCTAATATTAAGTTTAGACTTCCTGATATTTAATTTTGAAAACTCTTTGAATGCTAAGGAAGGTAACATCTTGAAGATATGATACAAAATTAACACTCTAAGGTTTGTGTACAAGAAGCATAAAGCTTCTGATTTTACCATAGGTAAGGTCCATAATGGTACCAGTAACAGAAGCAAGGATTTTTGTGGGCATTATCTTTTACTGGATCAACTGCATAGTTGATGGAGATTTAAACAAACTATGCTGTTGGTCCAACAAAGAAATAACCTATAAAACCCTTGCCTCTTGCATTTTTCTTGGACCATCACAGCTAAAACATCACTCCAACACTACCAGTAACAGGCATTGTTTACAGTGGAGATAATATGAACAATTTAAAATACATTAGGCTATAAAAGATTAATAAATATAAAAATAAATATTCATCTTCCTAGAGAACAACTGAATTGCACGCTTCATTTATAGTCTTATGTATTAAATCTTTTATCTAATGCATGCGCACTTCTTAATTAAATTTATTTTGACATGGAATCAAACCAGAAAAGAATTAAAAATCAGCTATGAACAATGTGCTAGACGTCTACTGAGTTACAGTCTTGTCATGGGTTAGGGCCTCATATAGACATTCAGTTTTTCAGGGGACAGTCAATGTTCAGGTTTTTTCTCCCAGAATAAAAATGCCCACTCCAGGGAGAGCAAATGTCTATACATGCCATGGCTTCTCCTAAAAGAGAGTATAGTTCTTTTGTGCAGTCCTTCTCCCTCTTGCCCCCAAGGGAGCATGTGTGTCACTTAATGGATTCTGCTGCTCCAGCAGAGACCAGACATGCTTTCTTCAAAATCCTCATGTTGTGCTTCAGAGAAACATAGACTAACTATGGGCAATCTGGGTCATCAAGTTAACGTTGTCCAATGCACTGCTGTCAAATGTCACCAGGCAGACTAAGGGAGTACTCTGCCAAGCATTCTGAGATGACTGCACAGGGCTCCCCTTAGCTATATAGTGTTAGTACTGCAAGCTCTCCTCCCTTCAGGGCCTTAGCAATCAAATGTCTGTATACATGGCTCTGGGTAGGTTTTTCTACAGAGAAAACTAACCTGGGAGAATTCTCTGAGATTATTTGAAAGGGTTTACACAACCTAGAACTAAGGTTGCATACACAAAACAATATGACCTGGGAGAAATCTCGTGGATTTGTTCTCGTGGTAGAAAAAAACTTGCCTAGAGACACCTGAACAGATGCTCCAATGCTGAGTGCTTGCAGAGCAGACAGCTTGTAATGTTAATGCTATACAGCCAGGGGGCCCCTGTGCATACATCTCAGCATGCTCTGCAGGCTTCCTTAGTCTGCCTGGTAGCTCTGATTGGCAGTGTGGGATTGTGAAGGGGGGACATATTCTGCTCCCTACTGGACTGGAGAAGTAGAGTCCAGCCTGAGTAACACACTTTTTCTGTGGTGCAAGGGGCCTGGGGGAGGGGAGCAAAGTACCCTGGGATGCTGGAGCACTTCTTCTTTGGCTTCTCTCAGAAGGGAAGTTGCACATAAATTTACTCTTCTGAGAGAAACTTTCCCAGGAGTTATGTAACTGGTAGTTTGCAGGTTATTTTTCTCTTGGGGTGGCTATTCTTGCTCCGGGAGAAAAATCCTGAACATCTGTACACTCCTGGTTTCTCCTGGGAGAGTTGCTGCTCCAGAGAAACTGAATGTCTGTATGTGGCCTAAATCTTGATGGTTCTCTAGTTGAGATCTAGACTATGGCTGACCAATACTAAATGATATATAAGACTAGCACTTATCTTGCAGTGATGTGAAAGGACAAAAATCAAGACCAGGGGGTGGGATACAGTAAAGCGTTATCTGGTAGAGGAATCAAGTCTCTGGCACTTGTTAATGGAGAAAATGGCTCAAAAATGTTAGCCAGGGATTTCAATTATGCTATCACCTCCTTGTCTTTTTTTTTTCTCCCTATTTTCGCCAGTGTAAAATTTGGAAAAGGAGTATTACATGATGAAAATGCAATGTGGACTAATGATTCATGTCTGGCAGTTATTGTGTAACGGGATGCTCTTTAGATATTGTAATTTAAAACAACATTTAGATTTATCCCTGGGTTGTTTCAGCTCCTAACATGGTATTTTGTATTATAACAAGAATGAGACTGGTTTGATATACTCTAGTTTTCTATAATTCCTTTTATTGTAAGCATTTTCTTACTGAAAAGTAAAAGACATTTTATGATTTTTTTGTTTGGACAGGCAGCCAGGAAAATCCCCCAAAAGGAAAGAACTTTTGTTTAACATTATATCAACTTAGATGTCTTTCTCAACTTACAAAACTCTTTTTGTTGCTGGAAGAGAAAATTGAAGAGCTCTTTGAAGAAATTCTGTTGTTACCTTGTTTCACTGAGAAGAATAAAAAAGTTCAAGGTAATATATAATTTTTCTCATGTACAGTTTTCTTTCCAGTTGGGATAAAAGATCATGTTGTATTTCCTCCTAAAAGATGTAGGTTATCAGGACTCTGAATGATATCGTCTTCCACAATATAAACAAATTTCTAATGACTTTTGATTAAATATTTTTCTAAAATAATTCAGTTGTACTTGTATCTAAAAGATTTTTTTTTCAAAGACTGAGGTCCTCCTAAGCCTGGTAACCCAAAGAGCTATCATGATTTAGGCACATCGAATGGCTAGGTACCCATTTGCAGCTAGGTCAACTGGAGGTGACCTCAAGCAGAAGTTGGGGTGGTTACAAATTCATACATATTGGGTGCATCTACATATGCAATTAATGCAACAAAATAAACTCTGGTGCAGTTCACAGTGGAGCTAATTTCTTACAGACTCCGCATCTACACATACACCCAGGACTGCAGCACTTTGAGCTGGGGTGGAGCACCCTGGCCCAGGGTGTCAGCCACAGGCTCCAGGTGGTGACATCAGGCATCAGAGGGCTGCCTGGGACACAAGGGTGCTAAAGTGCAGAACCAGGCAACAGGCAGCCCCACACTTTAGCACCATCATGCCCCAGCCAGTCCCTGTCACCATCTACACATGCAGTTTAGTGCAGGTACTTACTCTGCCATAACATAGTACTGTCTCTGATAGTACAGTACTCTGAAAGTACTGTCTTATGGGAGACTTAATTAATTTACTGCACCCTAATACCTGCACATGTGTAGATGGTGATGCGTTACTGTGGAGCTAATTAGTTCAACTACAGTAAAGCACACATGCAGATGCACCCATTGAGTCGTATATGAGATGCCTTAACTGTGGTCTGCAACTATGTTCCACTTAAGATTTAATGTATAGAAATTATTTCTCTTAATAGGAAAACATGTTTTTTTCCCATCAGAAATTTATCCACATATTATATGTAACAAAATAAATGGAGGTGAAACTTTTGTAATGTTAATATTTCTGAGCATGCTCTGTGAAGGCTGCAATTCTTGTATTAAATGGGAAAAGCATTGAACTTTGAACATCAATTTTAGGTAAATTTAATAGCAGTTTAAAATATTTTCATGGAAATGTGCCTTGTTTTAACTAAGAACCTGATTGTGCAAATGCAGTTGTGCACAATGCTTACTAGTATGAGTTGTTCCATTGACTTCAGTGGGCCTACTCACTGTAATGTACACTTTCAGAAATAAATGTTTATTTATTTTATGGATTATGTCATTATTTCAAATGAAGAAAACATGCAACCATGAAAGCTGACTACTGGAAGGATGATAACCTGACAGCTAAAAAATGGTGTGCATATATTTTACCCAGCTTTTTTACCCAATGCAATTAAATGAAGACACCAGAGAACAGGTAGTCTCAAGAGCTTTGATTATATTGCAGGAAAATATTTCATTAGAAATGAGGCCAGACTGCACAGGGGGAGAGGACTGGCGGAGTCAAGTACTGCTATCTCTCTACCCCAGCTGCAGGCTCGAAAGAAAGCTGTTCTGGGAGTTTGATCTAAGAATACAAAGATGAAGAGATAGGTGAAGTTGAAAGAGTTCAGAGGCACATGTTTTGTTAATGGAGTGTGGATTGTGCATTTCTTCTCTGAAATTTGTGGATGTCATGTCATTCAAATAAAGAAATGAAAGTTATTTTTGTTAAAATAAAATTAAATAAATCTGAGACTGGTCTGAACACACCCAATAAGAGATATATCATGGTAGACCCTTATGACCCTTCAGAGATGTTAATGAAATTTTGTATGGAAGATAAAGGTTTGTCAGACCATATTTGTTAGGAGCCTCGTTAACTGAATTAATCACAGGTGCTGTTTTTATTTCTGTTTTCTTCAATAGATGTGTAATTAAATGAAAACACTCCAAAAATAGTAAACACCATGTGCAGTGTAATTTGCACAGAAATGTGTAGCTATTTAGAGTAATATATACCTTGATAAAGGGAATATTGAGAAAGAAATGCTGCTTTCCATGAAGCACATGATCTTGTGAACAATTAGGCATAAGATTAATTTGATGCATAAGTATGTAAGATTGTTTTGAGGTTTCTTTGTTTTGAATTATACTGCTGTTTTGCATTCATTCTACTCTTCGTGCAGTGTCAGATTGTGTCCTAAGTTGGGGCTATACTTTCCAGATCTGATCTGAAGAATATAATTAAATCAGCTGCTAAGGCAGTCTTCTGGGTTGTGGGAGGTTTGACAGGAAGTTCCAAAGGGAGTACAGAATTATACCCCTTAACAAGTAGGATGATAAATCTATTACAGTTTAGGGTATTATGACTCGCAAACCCTTCTTCGTTTTCAGACTTGCTATTCTTGGGGAAGAGATCTCAATTTATTCAGAAAACCTTGCTGGAATACATCCATTTTTTATGGGGAATTATGGACTGCAGGCATAGTTAGAGAAATAAGAAAACAATGCTTGATAAAATTATTTACCAGTGGTATTTATTAGAAATCTGAGCTGTAATAGCAAAATAAAAGGTGTTTGATAGGGGAGAATGAGAAGTATATTCCCAGTTGTTTCAGCTTTTCTGTAAAGAACCAGAAGATAATTCTTTTTTTTGTTACCATCCTATATTTTCCTGATAATCATGATTATTTGCTCACTGATAAAGCCTGTTTCTGGATCAGAATAAATTGATTAGTCACATTAAACTAGTGTCTTTGATTGTACTGGCAGATGTGGTGTACCTGATTGTGGTGTAGGTGCTAACAAAAATAAGAGCCTTCTTATATATTTATTTAGAAGTGTTGGCTTATTAGAGGACTTATAGTGCAATACAGAAATTATTATGGTATAGTGTTGACATACTGAGCTAGCTCAGGTATTGGTAGTAGTCTAGCAGCACAGAACTCAGCAGGTGCTGAAAAAAACTTGCTGAGAAACAGGGTAAGGTAGCTCACCTTGAGTTCTGCAGTGCTGGGGTTAGACTACTACTGTGAAGGCAGCGTAGGCATCAGAAGCATAGCAGGGCAGAGCTCTGCGCCTGGGGCAGCCATGACACATGGGTCAGCTGTCATTGCATTAGCAGCTGCCTTTGCATCCCCTCACAAAGGTAGCCCTGGGGCTCCTGCCTCAATTGCTGCTCCCACAGTTGCATTACTGGTAGGCATACCCTAAGGGTTAACTCAGTTTACCCTAGTACTGTGAATAAGTTAAGAGGAACTATCAATACATAATAAATAAGCTTTGTTTCCCAATGACATGATGTTTTCCCAGACATCAAATAGAATAAGGTCCTGCTCTTGTTTCGTTTTCTTCTTGGCTATTTTGAGTATTTATTAGAGGTCCTTATTAGACTTCTGCTTAAGTCCTGTCAAAAAATGACAGAAAATGTGGCTGTTTACAATGACAAGTTTAGCTGTTCTTTGTTCAGCATTAACATGCGGAGACTTGAAGCTTGATATATAGAACATTTGTAAAGTTCCATCAGAAATAAAGTACTTCTTTGGACAGTTCTTCATTTTTTTTTGACAAAGCTGATATTTGAATTGTGTCTAAACTGGGAGGATTCTTGGCCCTCATTTTTTCCCTAGACCCAGCGATGACAAAGAGCAATGGCTGCATAAATTGGATGTAAGAGGAACACTTAGGGTTTATCACAGAAGAATCAAAGATTTCATATCTTCTGACAGATTGTTTGTACTCTTAGGGGGTCTTAAGAGGGGTCAAATGGCTTCTAAGAGTTCCTTAGCTAGATGGTTAAGGGATTGTATTAGGGAGGCGTATGTAGTTAAGGGTAAAGAGGCTCCCAGGGTTTGTAAAGCTCATTACACTAGGACTATAGCTGCTTCTTGGGCGGAGAGGTCGAAGGCTTCCACATTGGAAATTTGCAAGGTGGCCACCTGGGCTTCTCTTCATACTTTTTCATAGCATTATTGCTTGGATGTAGTCTCTTCTGCAGATTCTGCTTTTGGTAGGAGGTTGCTTGTGAACCAAAAAAAGAACAGTGAAGAAAAGAAAGACATGCAGTTCACACTTCTAGCTGCCAACAAGACAGTTTCTTTGCAGCATGCACAATGGAATCCTGTGAAGACCAATTTAGGCAGTTGAAAATAGATGTTACAGGGAAGTACTGCCTACCACTGCTTTCTGAGTAACTCCCACGGCAGGTAATAGCACCAGAGGACGCACTGAACCAAAGTAACACTCTAGGGAGGCGAATGTATCAGTTGCTCTGAGGTGATCTGGACAGTTCTGTGAATTGATTTTGAGAGTTCTGCATCTGGAATCCTCTGGATTCAGCCCCCAGACTGTTTCATGTAGGTCAGGGGTGTCAGAATCCCTTGGCTCCTGGGGCTGGATCCAGACCCTGGGGCTCCTTGTGGGCCAGATCCAGAACCTACCTTTGGTGGTAGGTTGTCAGCAACCCTAACCACTGTGGGTTCCTGAGCCATATGGACTAACATGCCTGTAATTTGCCCTCTGCCACTGACGCGCATCCCCAACTGGACTCCATATGCTGGAATGTAGTGGTGGGGCCCTGCCACCAAATTCCTGGCCCCTCCAGGAGCCCCATGGGCTATATCTTTTATACCCCTAATGTAGGTGAACAAAAATGATTTATGCATTGCATTCTCTATTACAGCTTATTTTCATATTCTGTCAATTCTCAGTAACTTGATTTTTTACCATTTCATTTTCAAACTTAGCTAAGCATGTGTTCCTCACTGAGGGTTCTGTACATGTCAAGTTATACACTTAAATTCAAACTATACCTGGATTACCCAAACAAAAATAAAAGTTAACAGAAAACTTAGTATAACAACTTTTTAAAAAACTGACAATGCAATATTGTCTTATTTTAGACATGAAATAATTCATTTCTGAAAGAAGAAATAGATCTGAGAAATTTCCTCCCAAAATTATATTTGAGGAAACTTATGAGTCCCTGCAAATTAAATGTAAACGTGCTTTGTCCTTCAAACCTTAGCGTGTCACCAAAGCAAGATGATGACTCTTTTCCTATCAAGAGAAGAAGCAAGATTTCTCCTAACAAAGCTGGCACATATATTCCCAGTTTCCCAGCGATTCTTCCTGAAACAGTACCAATATGGTTTCAGAAAGGGGAAGAAAGGCGTGGCCGTCATGTCTGTCCAGTGGGGGAGTAAGGGTATAGGTATAATTAACCCTTTATTTGCCGCTCTTTCACTATACCTGCTGTGCTCCTCTCATCTATTTACATTCGCTTGAATTCCCTGGAATTTTTCAGACATACCTAGTACATTCAACATCACAGGAGTAATGTTCTATTTGAAGAAACCTGGAACATTCAGCAGTAGTCAAGGGTTAAGCAGGAAACCCTTATTTAGAATGAAGAATAGACTGCCAAATTGCATTCTCTTTCCATCTTTAAGATGTGCTTTCTCTCTTTCCCCTGGCTTTTCAGAAGCCTCTTGTTGAGACTCTTAAAATCAAAAACATCTAACACACTTTCATCTTTCTCTCACCTTTTTTCCATTCCAGTGAGAAAGGTGAACTTTGGACAGATCAGATAATGAGTGCCAAGAAAAGCTTTTTCCAGTGGAGCTCTTTGAAACCACCCTGGGCAAAGTTGTCAAGCCCTTAGGTTTACAAGCATTGCCTCAGGGGACCAGAAGGATTTGCAAAGGTCTTCCCTTCACAGCTTAAGAAGAAGAGTTCTTTTACTTTACATCCATTTCTAGAAAGCATAATGAAAGGGAGAATGGGATCAAATTTACAAGGTGCATAGCCTTAATAGACAGCCTTTGAAGTTATACACATACCAGCAAAACAAGTTAGATTTTTTGCTTCAGTTCCCACAGGTAGATGCAGCAGTAGCTTCCTTAGAAAATTTTATTTTGTGGAATTTAAAAATAGGATTTACTCTCAGAAGAAAGATTTTTAACTTCACATTCACATTTACCATGTGCGTGTTGCAAGAACTGTCTCAGTATGGTACAAAAATTAAAGATTCTGTTGTAGATGACAGAATCTATGAGGACTTCAATCTATTGCTAGTCAAATATTTCAGCCTCTTCTGCTTCATAATGACTGTCTGCTGACATTCCTTGTTTTCTTCAAGATCTGATGTCTCTAGTATGCTCACAACAAAGGTATTTTGAAAACAGATGTACAATCCAACTGGCCAGTAGCTTGGGTGGTATTAGATTTTAACTTATGAACAATTTTTGAAGGTACAATTCTGACCTGTGTTACACAGTTTTCCATCAGGGTGATCATAATGGTCCTTATGCCACTAAAACTAAGAAAAAAACAAATGAGATGATGGAAATTGGATAAAAATGTAAGTAATACGCTAAAAAACTTTAAAAGGAAAAAAGAAAGAAAAAATGACAGTCCAGTAAGCCCAAGCATTATCTTCGGAAAAACAATGGGACAAATACAGAGAGAAAAATAGTACTAAACAAAGGGAAGAAAATATGTCTGATAAGTTTCATGGCTTTATAACAGAATTACAGTGGACTGGCAGAAAAACTCTGGATTTAATTAAAATATGTAATACCATTTTCTTGAATCTTTGCTTTCAACAATAATTCAAATTGGATTTTTTTTTCTGTTACTTTGCCAAGAGACGGTAGACAAATCATTACAATAAATTGATAAATATCAGGCTTGGGGAGAGTCTCTACTGGCATATGGCACTAAATAGTTTATATTAGGTCTAGTCTTCTGTAATAATTAGAAAAGGGAGAACAAAGAAATTGGCTGGTGCTTGGAAGAGGAGACCAATTTGGACCTGTTGCCTCTAAAGGGGATGCTGACCCCACAGTTAAATCTAGTGTTGGATGAGGAAACCCCAAAAAAACTTAAGGCTGACATGAAAGCTGCACATAGCTTACACATGAGATTTTTTTTTTTTTCAGCAACAATTTTTTATTTTATACGCCAAGACCTTAAATTATAGGCTAGTGGTCCTTTCTGTACAGCACTGACATGACTAAACTTAAGATCTTTAATTAGTATAAATTCCCAAAGTTGTATTCAGCTGTGGAGGCAACAGTTTGCATCAGCTGAGGATCTTCTCTAAAATACTGCATTCACTTGTGGTTTGTTCATTGCAAATATTAACAAACTGAAGAGAATTCTGAGATGACAATATAAATGACTTAGCAAGCCAGATGATTTGACTTTTTGAGAAGAGATCAAGAGTGAATTATAGAGAGCATACCTGAGCTGTGACAGTATGAAGATGTTAGTGTACAGATATTTAAAGTATGTAAACACTTAGGGCCTGATGACTTCCTAACATAAAAAGAAGGAGAATAAGTAGAAATAATGAGATTAAATTGAGAGAAAATGTCGAGCGGATATCAGAAAATGCCCTGATAGCATTCACTATCTGCCTGGAATAATTTCCCAAGAGATGTATGAGAAACTCCATCTCCTAGTGCCTTTAAAACTATACTCCAATGAAACATTAGTAAATGTACAATAGAGAACAATCTTGCCCTGGCAATGAAAAGAACTAGATGATCTAATTAGTTTTGTCCATCTTTATAGTCTGCCATTTTTTTTGTGTTATGCTTTTTTCTTGCAACTAGTTTTGAAAGGACAACTTAGAATATGAAACTTTCATATGGTAAAATCCACTTTAGACAAATTAGTTCCTGTGGATGTTCAAGAAAATTGAATGCCTTGTCAAACAGGAAAGATTTTCCTAAGCTTTGACCCTACAACCTACTAATGCCTTCAAGCAGCAGCAGATCTTTGAGTTTATGCTTCTAATGATACTCTTCAGCTATGCTGAAAATAGTTTATTATCTAGTATTTTTCTGTCTTTGCACGTTTCAAATAATAAATTAAATATAGCTTCCATTCAATACTGAAGTAGTTATGCATTAAGGGGATGAAAGGGTATTTAAAAGATCAGCTGGTTTGCTTTTACTTTCTTTTATTTGTTGAACATTGATTGTGCATTTAGTATTAGAGTATGGAGGAAAAATGCCCCCTGTCCTGAAATGAAATATTCTGATCTAAGAGCCTAACACCTTGACTATTTATACACATGGATAACTTCATGATACAGTTCATGTGAGTGTTTGAGGATTTGGGCCCTAAATATATGACCTCTATTTTAATTATGTGTTTGTTCCTGATGAAATCAATGATGATATTCCCATAGACTTCAATAAAGCATGATTGAACCATATGTTGCACTTTACTAATGAGTTATTAATGCCAGAGAAGTCTGCCTGTTTCACTGGTTTGGGTCATTATGTTGTATGTAATAATTGAACTAATTAGGTGTCATTTTATTCTTATAGTGTCAGCATTTAAAATAACCAAAAAGTTTAAAATATATAGTGCCTTACAATTTATTTAATTTATTGGGCAAAGAACAGAAATTAATTTTTACACAGCTGCTCTGAAGTTATCTATTCTCTGTAGAAACAAGTGACTACACAATCAATATAAAAATGAATTAATAACAAAAAGAGCTATAATTTACACATTATATACACACATGTATAAAATATGAATACAATGGGATGTGAATTTCATCTTATTATATAAAAAGGACTATGTATAACCTGAATTTGACTTTTGCATAACATTAGTATTCCACTACATCTTGTTGATTTCTTTTTTATAATGCATTTCGATATATCAGAAGGTGTTGTAGGCTGCAGACTTTTCTACAGAATTAATCTTAACTTTGATCCCCTTTATCATACTGTGCAGGAGTTCTGAAGAAAGCTAGTGGGGAGCTTTTAATAGGGGAAGCTAGAGCAAATGAAACTAGTGTGCTTCCTGAACAGTTACTTCAGGTGAAAGAGGTGAGTATGAAAAGAATCTTGAACTTTGTAGGGGTTTGGTTTTTTTAGGTCTTTGTCATCAGTATAAGGTCAGTCAGCATGTTCATTATAACCACCTATCTTCAGAGTTTAATAATTTGGTTATTACAATTAATTTTAGGAAAAAAAATCTCCTTTCAGGTAGAATAAAATCCTATGCATGTGAAGTGGAGAACATGGCTGTATGTCCAAAATATTAAAGTATAACAAAGCCAAAATCAGAAGTAAAAGATACCTCAGTTATAGAGAGGAAGGCAAAAACTTGCAAGTCCCTTTTCGATATTTCATATGTTTTCCAATGCAGCATAATTTTCCAAAATATATGGAAATCAGAGCATCTGATCATACCGATGATTACTCCTGGGGTTTGTTCTTAAAATTAAGACTAATTTCTTTGATATTAGTGAGCAACTAAACCTTATTGAAGGATTTTGTCCTCTATTTACCAATTTAAAATGTTATTGTGACAGGGGGCACGCTCAGGGCTGGGTCTCATGCTGGCCTGCCTACCTGTCTCTATGGGGCAGTCCACCCAGTCTTTCCTGCCACGACTTTGCTGTTTCCATAAACTGGTGGTATAATGCGGGAGACTGCCCATTTCCTGCCCCGATACCAGGGGGTGCTATCTGCGGCTCCAAATCTTCCCTACACTGCAGCCCATGCCTTGCAGGTGGCATCCACATGATGTAGTCATAACCTACACCATGACTGGTACTCCAGCATCTCATAGGGACTCTCCCTCCCTCCCTGGAGTAGCAGGTCATTGTGCTTAACCTTTAGGTCTTTCTTTTGACCCACCCTCATCCTCCTTGCAGTGGAGGACTTACCAGGGTCAGGACTTGCCCCTAACTCTCTGGCTGAGCCCCCTACTTGGCCTCTGGCCCAAATATGGCCTCAGGTATCTCAAAACATACCTTGGCCTACTCCCCATTCCTGCTTTAGGGCCTCTATACCACACCCCACCATGGGGGCTTCTCATCTTCCTTGCACTCAACTACATCCTTACATTTAGCTACTCACAGGACTGGCCCTTGCGCTGCCCTTGAGGCCTACTCCCAATTCAGCCCTACTCAGCCTCCTCCCATGCACAGTCCTTCAGGTCTACTCCCCTTCAGCTGTATTCTGTGTGAGGCCACAACTCTGCCCTCTTCCCTAGAGCCTCACTATACTGCCGTCTCTCAGGGTCTCAGGGTCAGCCACCCGTGTAGGCTCAGCTGGCACTCCAGTTGCTGTACCTGGCCCACCACACTCACTCCCTGGGCTCTTGCACCTGCCTCACAGGCTCAGGTGGCCACAGCTGAGCCTGGCCCCACTACTGCTTCCCAAAGCCGACCCGAAGATAGGGGCTGGGGTTAAGGCACCCCTCCTCACCGTTCACTGGGGAGGTAACTGGCCTGGCATTTCTTGGGGGCTCCCATGCCACTAGGAGTCCCACCAGGCCACCCTTCCCTGGCAGGGTGCAGTTTTAGGTCATGCCCAAGACCAAAAGCCTCCTGCTCCTACCTGCTAGATGTCCTATGCAGCTCAGCCAGGCAGTGTTTATATGCCTAGTGCTCAAGACAGCTGCCCTCATCAGGCACCTGGCTGGTGCCTGTTTTCCACTCTTAAAGTGGCAGGCACCCAAAGGTGTGCTGCCACAGTCGTATTTGAGCTTCTGAAACCTGATGTGATCTAAATATATGCCAGGTCTGTTATTTTCCAGCAGTGACATTTGATAAGCCAATTTTACGATTCAAATAGCCCTAAATAGTCTCTTTTTTTCTCTTCTCCTATCACTCCCTATATAACAGCTTAGATTAAGTCTTTTGCTCCTGAAACATCCCTTTTACAGTGAAGGAATTCTCAGTTGGCTGTTTTTGGCTTTGTCTGCTTTATGCTAACTGGACAGTACAAAGTAAAATTGAATGAAAATCAGGATATGGTCCATGTTGTACTTGCATGTACAGTTGGCAGGAGTCAGATCCACCTTAGAGGTCTCTCATTCTTTTGTGAAGTTTGAGAGCTCATTCAACACGGACCAGTTGAAGCCTTTGTAAAATCCAGTGCTAAAGAAATTAAATGTACTTTAGATGTGTTAGAACAGTTTCTTTTAACAGTTTACCCCTTGGTTATTTGTTGCTGGTTTAGGATTTTATGTATTCAAAGTAAGAGAGAGTAGTATGTGGTTTTTATGTTAAAACCACTTCTTAAACTATAAAGTGGCTATAAAATATAATTTACTTTCTTAAATATATTAATTTGAAAGATTTCTTTTACGTGCAGTCTCCTGCTTATAGAAAGATGTTTTAAGAGTTGAAATATATATTTTATAAATAAACTTAGAATACTTTTATTAAATCCAGTGACAACTCAAATGAAACATCACTATGCTTATAACATGTGTTAAGTATATCTATCTCTGAATATATATTATATTTATATAATATATATATATAAAAATAAATAAAATTAAGGAGTTATAGTTTCTAAGTTATGTGAATACTCTTGCTAGATGTGACAAAATTTCTCTAGACATCTTGTGTATTGGTATTCTTATAAATTTAGGACCATAACAATAGTAACACTCATTGTTGCATTTGGATTGATGTTATATAAACGTATATTTCAGCCTATTTTCTTGGATTTTGGCTGGAGAAATGCATTTAAAAACCTGTCTTCTTCTATGGATCACTGTATATCAACAGCAATTGAAGATTTTTCAACTAAAATTCTTCAGCATGAGCAGAAAGAACAGTCTTCTGCTGCAAGCTATTCAATGAGCCTTGTAAACACCCAGCAAATGAAGGAGTCCTGGGGAGCAGTTCACCAGGAGGAGCGACCAAAACGAATTGTAAAGGCAGGTATCAAAAGATCTGAAGTTTGAGGGGAGACAGAATGCCAAGGTTGTTTGCCATCTAAGCTTTGAAGTACTTACAGTACCATTAATATTCCACGTCTCATATAAATGGAATTAAGAATGTGAGAGGCATTACAATACACTCTTGAGCTTTGCTTTATACATTCACCCATAGTCTGTATTAAACGGAATGAACTTTTTAACTTTGCCAGCATTATTTTTTTCATCAAAGGATTCTAAGCCATTCTGATTACTATCTGCTGTATTACCTCCCAGTTTGATGATAAAATGGTTGAAAACTTTGAAGAATTACTATAAAAAGGGTTTCCTGTATTTATTTCCTTAGGCATACCATTTAATCATCATAACAAATATTACTGCCAAATTGGAGTTCTTTGATTTGTCCAAAAGGTCAAATATGTTGATTAATTAAATGGTTTGTCTAACGGAATAATATCTTAAAGGTTTTTAAAGTAGGAATTTTTTTCAAGTGTTTTAGTCATTTGGGATGGAGTACAGTTGACAGTAAGCAGAACTGTTAGATGTTTTAAAAAAAATACAGGCTTTCAGTAAGATGTCCAAACTGAAAACTACACACACACACACACACACACACACACACACACACACAGTATATATATTTTTTCCAGGTAATTCAGATCTTCATTAAGAAGCCACCCCAAACTATCAGTGTATACTACTATATACTCTCTCTCTCTCTGATATAAGGCAAGCTACTCTTCTCTGTGGTCTCCAGCAAAATTACCTAACTTGAGATGTGAGGCCATCTACACAGTAGGACCTCAGACCAACTATACAATGGTAAACCTCCTGTCCTTGCTTCAAATCCTCCACAGCTGCCAAGCACTCTCCTATCCAGGCATGGCATCCAACCTCTGTATCCAACAACAGCGAGGCTTAGCCCAGCTCTGTGTGTTCCTCGAGGGCAGTGGCATAGCACTCCCTGCTAAGACTGCTGCAGGACTGAGGCCTATAATGTCAACGCAAACCTTCATTGTAGAAAGTGCCAGCTTGTGCCCCCTTGAGCATGGGCTTTTTAAATAAAAATCCTGTAAATGACTTTCATCCCACTATGGTGACATATGCTGAATGAAAGACAAGTTGCCAAATGAGGCTCATGACAGAAAGTCTTGGGTTTCTTTGAATGGTGGTTTACATCTTCCCCTTCCTGCTCTCTGCTCTGCTCCAGCCAGCCCTGACACCTATCCCCGTGCTCTCTTGTACCTGGAAATCCCTCCTTCACTGCATGCTAGACAGATGATTTCCAAAGTCCACCTTTCCACTTCAACTACCCCAACATCTGTTGGGAAGATCATTCAGCCTGCTTCAGCAGATCAACCAACTTCCTGGAGACTATAGATGACCTGTTCTTGATACAGCCTATGGAGGGGCTGACTAGGAGTAAAGCCACTCTGGACTTGGTGCTGACCAAAGGAGAAGATGTAATAGGTGACCTGGAGATTGGAGGTACTTTGGGTGACAGCGATCACAATCCGATCAGTTTCACCATCCACCGAAAGGCTGGGAACTCTATCAGCAGAACAAAGTCCTAGACTTCAGATGGGAGAACGTTGGTTAACCCAGGAGTCTAGTTGGAAAGGCCCATTGCAACCAGCGTCAGGCAGGATGACTTGGGAGCTCAAGAAGGATGGCGCTTCCTCAAGGAGGCTATTCTTATAGCTCAAAAACAGGCTATCCCCACACAATCAAAAAGAGGGAGAGGGGCCAAGAGAACCCCTGCCTCAACAGAAACATAAAGGAAATTCTCAAAAAGAAAAAAGAAGCATACATCCAATGGAAAAATGGTTGGGATCCGGAGAAGAGTACACTCGTGCAGCCAGGATCTACAGACACAAGACAAGGAAAGCCAAGGCATCCATGGAAGTCAAGCCGGAGACTGAAATTAAAGATAACAACAAATCCTTCTATAGGTACATAGGGAGCAAGAAAAATTCAAGCTCCACTGTGGCACCCCTACTGAACACAGAAGGGAAGCCTACAGCTGAGCCCTGTGAAAAGGCAGAGCTCCTCAACAATTACTTTGCATCACTATTCCTGAAACCAGGAAAGAACTGGTCACCAGACCAAGGGTTCAGAAAATGCAGCAATGACAGTGGTCCTCATAAAATCAGTCCGGAAAAGGTGAAGATACTCTTAGATCAATTGGACATTTTCAAGTCGGCTGGTCCAGACAACGTTCACCCGAGAGTGCTGAAAGAGCTGGCCGAGTTCATAGTGGTGCCTCTGACAAGGCTGTTTGAGGAATTATGGAACACAGGAGTTGTCCCTAATGACTGGAAGAAGGTGAATGTGGTACCCATTCTTAAGAAGGGAAAGGGGGATGACCCTGCCAACTATAGATCAGTCAATCTGACTTCAGTCCTGGGGAAGATCTTTGAAAAAACTGTCATAGAATCAGTGAGTGGGAAGGGACCTAGACAGATCATCGAGTCCGACCCCCTGCCATGGGCAGGAAGGAGCACTGGGGGGTGGCAGGGGTCATAAGACCCCAGCCAGGTGCCCATCCAGTCTCCTCTTGAAGATTTCCAGGGAAGGTGAGAGCACCACCTCTCTGGGGAGCCTATTCCAAGCTCTGGCCACTCTTACAGTGAAGTAGTTCTTCCTAATATCTACCCTAAACCCATCTTCCCTCAGCTTGTGGCCATTGCTCCTGGTGACTCCAAGGGGGGCCCTGGTGAACAGACTTTCCCTGGGTCCCTGCTGGTGGCCCCTGATAAGGTTGTAGGCAGCCACAAGATCCCCCCTCAGTCTCCTCTTGTGGAGACTGAAGAGATTCAGGTCCCTCAGCCTCTTCTCATA
>NW_017728909.1:62646922-62661861 GCF_001723895.1 Crocodylus porosus | reverse complement strand
CACACACACACACACACACACACACACACACACACACACGGTGTATATATATTTATAATGTAAATATATTGATATTTACTTATGTTTGTATACATACACACTTTTTTTGGCAATGACAATTTCATTTCTAATATTACTGACAAGTAATGTTAATAATGTATTTTGAAAAAGGTAAAATAATTTGTAAAATTAGCCCTGGTTACAAGGAATTAATTTTATCTTCAGAATATTATTAAATATATATTATAAAGATTAGGACATTAGGGGCTTGTCTAAATGAGATGCTGAATACACAGGAGCATCGTGTGGCAAAACCATGCCGAGACACTACTGTGTAGTAGTATCAGGCTACTGTACAATAGCATCACTTAAAAGACGTTTTCTGGCGCTATTGCGCAGTAACTCCAGTTACTGCACATTTATTTAGTACTTGCTTCTACAAGTACTAAATAAATGCTCAGTAACCACTTCACAGTAGCATCTTGTGTAGACATGTCCTGTGAGGTTAGGCCCCTAAATTCCTCTCAACAGGCACTGTGGAATTAAACAGCATAAAGGCTATAAAGTCATGTTTGATGTATTCACATGATTATAAATAAAGGCTTTTCCTTGTAACCCAGAGTGACTTTTTTTTTAATAAAACTGATTCATGATATTTATGTTTTATGCCAATTTCATTATTCAAGAGCTTGACTGTATATAAATCACACAGTTCTGTCACAGAACAAATAACTTGATGCCACATTTATTTCTTCCTAGTTTTGTTCTGACATCATGGAAGAACTTGACACATTGCTTCCATTGGCTCTGGCATGCAGAGATGATTCTCTTCAGGAAATTAGAGCAAACTTTGTAGAGGCCTGCTGCAAAGTAGCAACAGCTGTCTTGGCAAGATTGAAGGAGAGAAGCAGAGAAGTTCCATCCAAGGCTCCTCTGCAAAACTTACATGCTGTACTCTCCACAGCTGTATATATCTTTCAGAATTTTCTGATGTATGATAATTTAATGAGAAAGATCAGCAAAAAGTGAGTCCTTTTCAATTTAATCATTTAATTCAAATAGATAATTTGGCATTTTAATTGTATTTCAGTGATGCAGAGAAGTAGCAAATATACCCAAATATTTCCTAAAGGTTAAGCCCAATTTGTTTTGTTTTAAGAAAACCCTGAATCAAAGGTGTTGATAACTTGAAGTAGCTGTTATAAAAACTACTATTTTTTTTCAAGATTTATATTGGTAAATCAGTGCAAATTCTTACTAACCATATGCTAATACAGTAGTTGACTCCAACATACAATAATATGAATAGAAAACTAGGATTTTTGCTTCAAATTTGTTTGCACTAATAGCTTACTATTCATTGCATGTTTAACACATTTGATTATAAAATAAAAATACACACCTGTACTCTTTCATACAGATTGTATAGATGAACATGAAAACATGTACTTGATATAGTTTAAATATAAGGTGGTAATTGGTTAAATAAATCAGTTTACTGCTAGGTAATGATTAGAGAAAGGTCCAAAGAATGGTGTTGGGATTTAGAATAGGTTTATGCAAAAGTTCTCATTAGAGCCTGCATTAGAACCCAGGTTTGGACTTGATAGGACTGAAATAATGTGAGTTGGTCCTTGGAGCTTTTGACTCAGAACAGTAGGAATCCCTTTATGAACCCATGTGATTCTGGCCTTGTATGAATTAAAACTGAAAACTTGTCCCTTTGTGGGCCATAGTTCCTAACATCTGAATCCAAAATTCACCCATTACCAGAATCTCAGATGTGTTTGGATTCAAGGGTCCAGTTTTAATATATCTCCAGAAAAAGAAAAAAATATTGCTATGATTTTGATATTTAATTAAAATATCTTGTAGTCACTGAGGTGCTATGATCCATGCCTCAATTTAAAAACAAAGAGCCTACTCGTCCTGAATGGGGCAAAGAGGCCTTAATCTGTCACAAGGGCTAAGTACGGACAATCAAAAAGCCTGAAGCAGAATCGATTCAATCTTCTCAGGTTAGTCTAAACTACGTTAGACTGAACTGATATGCAAGTAAACAGACAGTCTACAGACATTTGATTTTGGAAATGTAGCCACATGCCTGCAGTGGCCCAGGCCAGAAGCCCAGTGTCAAGATGGTGGTGGTAGAGCATGCCTCCCTGCTCTGCTGGAGCAGACAGCTTGGGCCAAGGCTAGCCTGCTTACCCTGTGAGGGAGATTTTTGCGGGGAAGGTGCAAAACATTCTGGCATGCTGAGGGTCTTTGAGTTAACTTGAATCTGGGACAGAAGTTCAATAAACCAATTTAACTTAAATCAGTTTAGTCTGATACTACATCTATCCAGGCTTATCTTAAACCGGTTTTGCCCATTTTGAAAGTGGTTTATATGCACTGAGCTTCTGTTATGTTACAGATTTGAACTGATTTTTGATCAACGACACTGGTTTATAGGCAACTTCTGTCCCTAACAGAGAGTTTCCATTGTTGAAGAAAGGAGCATGTTATGTCAGTGGAACACTAGCTGAACTTGTTCTAAGCCAACTTTCCCTTTACATGTGCTTCCATAAGGGTACATATTAGGGAGAAAAGTGGTGTATGAAGACAGAGGTTAGCACTATGCTCCTCTTTGACAGTTCTCGTCTGATGTATGGTTCATCAGGATCATACTCAGCTGCTGAAAGTTGAAGCAGCTTTGGCTACCTGAGACCAGCTTGTAAATCAGTAAACTATACATGGTTTCACAATCCTTTCTCTTGCATAAGAGCTTTCTTGGTGCATAAGAATATTTACATCAAAATACTGCCTGGTCATTGTTTTTACAAAACACTTTTATGTAGGCAATTATATTTTTATTTTATTAAAATAATGTCTAGCTCTTTGTGTTTACTCTATATACTCTATATAAGAGTCACTGCTGACAAGGGCATATGGTCATCCCAGAGAAATTGAATAACAGAGAACCTTCTGCCCCTTAAAGATAGGAATGAACACTTTTACTTCTAAACTCTGTATTGACAGCACAGTTTGTCTAAAAATGAAGTACACATTTGTAGAACAGCAGATGTACATTTCAAAGAGATTGCAAAACAAAATTCAGATTTTTTTTTAAAGTGAATGTAGGCTTGGACTCCAAGAACGGGAGGAAATAAATGATTGATATCTAATAATCAAAAACATTTGTAGTACTGGGGTTTGTTACCTCCTACTGCACTGGCCTTAAATCTTTGCCTCTTTGATCATTCCCTCCAAACAGACCTCTGTTTCTAGTGCCTGTCCAACAATATCAGGAATTCATCAACGTTCTCCAGTTTCAAGTTATAAACTACTGCGTCAGAGTTTGTGCTACAAGCATTTTACAGGATGCCGAGAGCCACCACTGGGATGACTACAAAGCTTTTTATGAGGTGTGAGGTTAAGTTTACTATAGTTCCTTTTTACACAAATGTGTTTTACTGCTTGCCAGCACTCTGACTAATTAGAAACATAAGGTCAGCAATTCTTGTGCACATCGCTGTTGGGATATAATATTTTTAGAAATGTCTGTGTTACTGTATGTACGTGGCTGCTTAGGACTGATTAAAGTGATAACCTAGATAAGGTACTCAGTAAGATAATAAGATAAATGCTCCCATTCTGTTTGCTGAGTAAAATACTTTTTATTAGAATAGGCTGAAAATAACAAGTTTACTTGAAAAGAAGACAAGGTAGCATACAGCTAACATAGGACTCAAAAAATTATAATTATTTTCTCCAGTGAAGTAAACCTGTGCTAATTGCAAGAACTTGCTTTCTTGACTTCGCTTTGAATGAAGTTTAAATAAGGTAACCAGTATTCTTGTCCATAGAAACCAGCCGCCTATTTTTAACCTGGATGTTGTCATTTTGTTTGAGTTCTAGAATCCCAAATCTGCTGTTAAAATCTGTAGTCTAGTGGTTCTAATACCAGAAAACTAGGGAGCAACTAAGTAAATTAATACTTAGCATACACTTGATTATTTTCCCCTTTCAATAAACTAGGCCATTGATTATAAGCCACACGCTGCTTGAAATTCTTTGAGCATGGTTACAAGGTGAAGTAATGCTTTTATAATTTTATTGTAAGTAAGAGTGAAATCTTCAAAAATCATAGCCCTACTTTTTCTTATTACAATTATTGTATTTAAGAACTGGACTTCTGAGACTGATCCTAGCATTCCTCAGATGTGAATGGGGAAAAGAATGATCTCAGTATATGACACTCTGGCATTCAGTTAGGAAGAGCTAGTATGTTACGCTGTCTCTTCATTAGTATTGAGGATCTATTGAGGTCAGTTGGTTAAACATGCCTTTCTGTGGCTGATACCTCTACAAGTTCTATCTATCAGAGAAGACTTATAAAGGAAGCCATTCCTGGATGTTTCAGAAGTTGGTAACAAGATACAGAGCACAACACATTTTAGCCATTGATTCAGATCTGGTGTATTCTGGCTGTAATCTAAATTTACCATCATGTGGATGATGCCAATTAACAGCAGCCCCATTTTTTTGTCTACTTCAAAAAACAAAAGCAAAACATCATCATGAATGGCAAAATTTGTTAATGGTCTTGGCAAAGACAGCAGAGACTGACTAAACGGTCCTTTTGGTGCTGGTCACAACTGATGCACATAGGAAGGGATACATAGCTTTCAAATGGTGGTTAGGAAGAATAAGCTTTTATTTTGCCTATGTCCCCAGTGTGAATCCCTACCTACCATGTAGGAATAGAACTGATAGGCTGGTGTTGTGCATATAACAAGCAACACCCCACCAAAAATGGGACTGTATGCAAAATAAAGCCTCTCTGCATAAGTACAGAGGCCAGAATGTGACTTGGTATGATTACATAGAGTGGTAGTTCCTGTACACAGTATTTATGCATTTATATATGTAATAATAATGCCCAAAGGCTCTGAGTTTGTATTGGTAATCCATGGCTATTTATAGTCTATGAAATAAAGTGATATTACAATATGCATCTAAATCCAAGATGCCTGAATTTAAGACAACTTCCCAATAATTAGCTTCTGTACATGGGCATTTATAAATCTATTATTGGAGGGTTGTCTTAAATCTGTATCCCCCACTGTAGCAGAGAAAACAGTAGCAGGGGGAAGGTGATGCAGGAGATGGTGGGGGCTTATTTTCTGCATTATAGAAATAAAAATTGTTCCATTTTCAAATGTTTTTGTTTCTAGTTACCTAACTATATTATCTCATGTCGCATTCTCCCTAGACCACTTCCATAATACAGCAGCTGGAAGTTGGATTCAGAAAATCACAGATAGTTCCATAATGATTGGAGGGCAGGGAGTTGAAAGTGGGTTATGTGGACTGAACTTCTTAGGTTGCAGATTTGAACTGGTTTCTAATCACTTATACTGATTAATATGTAATTTCTGTCCCTAGCCTAAAGGTTCAGCAATGATTTTACAAGGTACAGAGCAATATGTGTTTCTGTATCAGTATGTGTTTGACATACAAATGTAGTACTTGCTGCATTATGTCCATAAAGGATGTTGGAGTCTATACTGTCAGGAGTCTGAAACTATCAAGGTTAGGATCTCACTGATAGAGTAGATTGAACACCCACTGTGCCACTAAGTCAGATCTCCAGTTTACATTAGAAAATCAAGTTTTTAGTGTAGCACACATCTGCTACAGTTTTAGGAACTTATGTTTTCTAATAGTCAAAGAATAAAGAATTGTCTGTTCAAAGATCATATCAAGTGGCTTAAGTTATAAAGCCCAGCTGCTTGTTTCTTGATATATAAGCTAAATAAGAGCTCACATCTGTTTATATTATAGACAGTCTGCAAAAATAGCAGATGTTTACCAGTAGAATAGTTTAGAAATAGCAACAAACAGGGAAACAGAGGGAGTGAAAGACTTGCTTACCCTAAAATAACAAATAGTACAGTGATCAAGGCACTTGCTTGGGATATAAGTACCAAAGTTTGAGTCTGTGCTCTGTATGGTTCAGCCTACGTATCTGAGTCTTGGTCTTCCTGGGTGCCTGTAGATGCGTGGGGATGCTGCTTCGACATACTGTAATTACCCTCAGAGAATGCTTATTAACATACCCCAGCAACCTCTGTGTCTTGTATATTCAACTTCAAAATGGTGGGGGGGGGGCACTTTAAAGCTCATTGAACAAGTTTTACTTAAGTGCCCTTGGCACCATTTTGAAGTTTGCAACACTGAATACACAAAGACACTGTGAGCACTTTAATTAGAGGGGTTCTTGGAGGTGCTCTAATTAAAGAGTCACCTCCCCCTCACCTCTGGAGTACATGTGAAAACACCCCCATTTCCTAGGTATGTGCTGTGACTCATAGGTTCTTTGACTACTCTGTGTTGGTCATTTTTCAATATCCTGTTGGAGCTGGTCTGCACTGTGTAAATAACTCATTAAATATTCCTTGGATGAGAGAGACAGAGTGGGAGGGTGGGGGAGGGGGAGTGAGCAAGAGAGAGAGGTTGTATAGCTCAGTGGCTATGGCAGTCCCCTAGAATATAGTAGGAAAATGGTAGAGCAGTTCATGAGCTTTCATTTCTCATCCCAGGTGAGTGTCATAACCATCGAAATCTTGGCTATTTTGAGTGGTGTGCTTACTTTCTGTAACCAGAAAATCAACCCTGGGCATGAGAAGCTTTTCCTTCCAAAAGGGTTTTTTGAAAGCTTTTCTTTTACTGAATTAGCATTATCAGGTGAAAAAGTCATGTTGTAGATAAATTCCTGGCCAACGCCATTTAGAAGTTGTTATGAGTTATAGCTGGGGGTGGGGGGAAGGGGGGGTTCTTTTTTTTTCATTGCAATTATGCCAGTAAAATTTTATAAAAAGTTGTTAGTGATGATTATGAATCCAGGGAAAGACACATGCTTAAGTAATTGAAAGGATTTGGTTTCTGTTGAAGAAGAGGCAGTCAGTATATCAAACTAATCCAATTAGTTAAGTGATTGCAAAATATTGCATGTAGTTCTAAAGTAGAATTAAAACAATAGGTTGAGAGTAGGTTAATTAAGGATATGTTAGGTGAGATGCTTGTGGTTTGTGTGGTAGAAAACTGGTTTCCTAACTTTAGTAGAACATGTGCTTTTTTGTCAATAAAGATGTTTTACATCTTGTCAAGAATCTCTTTTTTTGGTCCTCCAGTGTTTAAAACTCCTCAGCTATTTCCTCTCAGCCTGAACTAATTAGATTCACAGGAACCAAACTGACATTTTGGAAGATGCGTTTCTATTGTTTAATATATGTGGTTTTGCCAGGGGGAAAGATGTTCATTCTCTGTCCAGATGTGGCATTATTTTTGCTGTGCTCTTCATCACGATCTGTGGACTATTCAACCCCCCAAGTTAGCCCAGGAGATGCTGACAGAAGTGCTGGAAAAATCTTTGGCTGTGCTGTCCTGTAGATATTCTCAGGCCCAACCCACTTACAAGAGAACTGCACAGATAAGGTAATGCAAGTATATAATTAAAATTATATGGATAACGTGTATTTTCATTTTATACCATTTGCTGTAACTCATCTGACTGAAATTATGTGTCTGCAACTTAAATAAATAGAGTTATAAATTGATACATTTCTATGTGGACCATTTCAATTAACTGCACCTCTCATATTTAAGTGTATACATGGTTCCATATCCTGTGGGTTATTACTACTATGCTCGTATAATTCTGTCTCTTGTAAAGTTTAGGGGTTTGGCTAAAGGGTTTGATACTTGATATAGAGAAGGCCATGGATATAGAGAAGCAGTGACTGTACAGGCCAAAGGAAATGCAGGTAGTGATCACAGCATTTGTGCATACATGAGGAAAGGGATAAGCGATTGCTCCATGCTATTCTGAGGGTGTGTCTACACCAGATGCTTTACTGCACAGTAGACTAATCTACTGCATAGTAAAGCATCACTATGTAACTATGTGCAGGAGCTGCTGTGCGGTAGATTAGCTTGCTGTGTGGCTTTCTACGACCTATAAATACAGGTAGTAGATTTATTGTGCCACAGTTACTGCACAGTAGCGCATGGTTACACACCTGACCAGGAACAATTTGCTCCTGGACAGCAGTGGGCGGGAGAACAATCCCCTCCCCTGGGAGCTACCTACTGTTGAAGCCAGCTCTGACTGTGGACTCTGAGCAGGAGTTTGGGCAGCAGGCAGCTGCCTGGGGCAGGGGTGCAGGGTGGTCGGCAGCTGCCCCAGAGGTGAGACAGCTGCTCCCAACCCCTGAAGCCCAGGGCTGATACTGGTGCCCCTTGTCAGTCCTGGGCTAGCACCCAGGGGAGCCTAGCACTCCCCCTGGCTGTCATATAGTAACAGAGCAGGGCAGGAGTATCTGCTTCTGTTGGGAGCAACATGTAGACATGCACTCAAGGGAAGCTTATTGTGCAGTAAACTTTTTGAGCATTAATTGCATGTGAAGACATGCCCTGACATACTTTAGCATATCTTCTAGGACGCACAGCTTTTCCAACTGAGAAGCTCCTGAATTATCTTGAAAGGTTATCAGGACTCCTAGTAGAGATGATATCTTTTATTAGACCAAAAAGATTTTTGCAAAAAAAATTTCTGTAATTGCAAGCTTTTGGGCACAAACACCGTTCATCAGGCAATGGAGAAAAGATTGTAAAAGTTTTCCTGGGTAGAAATGAAAGTTCATATTTCATAGGATTTCACAGAGGAGTCAATAGATGGAAAGCTCCTCTGGGTAGTCAGTTCACAGCTGGTATGAAGGCTCTCACTTCCTGTGAGGATGTGTGATCATGCAAATTGCCTTGAAACAAAGGCAGGAGCAGGATCTCAGGTTTCGGGTGGTCACAGTTGCTTCCTGCTTGGAAAAATATGAAGATTTCATTTTTTAAAAATTATGAACTTTGTAATGGTTGGTCCAGGAGTGCATGTTTTCTCTTCCCCCATCCTAATTATGACCCTGTAATTGAAGACAGACCTACCCTTTACAATCCCTAAGATTTGCCAGTGAAGGGGCTCTGCTTAGGAGGTGAAAAGGACAGGAACTTTGGGCTGCAAATATGTTTTAATATTCCAGCTCGTTCCTTTTATTTACCCTCCTGTTTATTTGGAGAAATCAGTGTTTTGGTTTTTTTGTTCCTTTTTTTGGTTTTTTTTTCCATTCTGCCCTATATTGAAATGTATTCTGAAAGAGAGGGTCTGTTGTGACCATGAGATTTTGAGTTACCCTGAGAGTTTGTTATTTTCATGGAAACTAAACCCACCAAAGAAAATACATTTGTGCAACTCCTAATGATAGTTTTAAATGCAGAATTGACACTGAAATTGAAATTTAAAATTTGCTTTTGATCCTGTAGTATAAGAGTGTTATTGTAGCTGTGAGAGTCCAGAAGTTACAAGACATGCCAGAATTTCTTAGGATGGTATCTTTTATTGGGCCAACTATGTTTTTTTCTGGGCAGTCTGAAACTGCCTGTCATTCAAAAACTGCACCAAAACCTTTATAGGTTTAGATAGGCATCCCCATTACTGTATAGACATGTAATTTGAGAGATTTAGGAATAGTAAACCCAGTATCTATGAAAGAGGTTGTACTAGATGATCCTCAATTCTGTAACTCTAAACAATAATGAAAGAAAGCTTAAAACATGCCTGGAAATTTCAGAGGTATTGTCATTCACATATTAGTGATGATGAAATTAAATTACAGAATGATTAGGAAAATTGTCCAAAGTCACTCACCAGGAATAAAACTCTGGTTTTCCATTCTCTGATTTAATCCTAAACTAAATGTTCTGGAATAAGGTCACTTTAAGTATACTTGGGATATATATTAGGTGATATTTTGGATGTTCATGTATTATACAGAATGTTGTAAGATTAGACTCAGACTATTGTAGTTGCTCTATGGCCTAACATTAAGAACCTCCTTCCCTAATAGTTTTCTTGAAAAATCTGAGATTTGTCAAATATCTAAGTACTGTTAGAGTATTTTCAATTCAGCATGAACCTGGTTTAAATTATTGGACCACAGGGAATATTGGATGCCTCCCTTTTCACATATGATGATCCAACCCATTTATATTCTTAGTTTTGCCTGGACATGAACAATCCAGTAATAATTTAAAAAATAAAAAGAACATATTGGAGTGAATATCTAGATTGTGTGTGTGTGTGTGTGTGTGTGTGTGTGTGTATAGTGTATATTTATATATAGGAAATAATTAAGTTTCTCATTCTATAGTTGTATTGGGGGTTCTAATGACAGACTTATGAAACAAACTGGAGGTTCTTTGTGGACTTTGGATCAGATTTTCTTAAGGTAGTTAGGTACTTAAAGAAACAAATAGGTGCCTATTAGATTTTAGATTCTTTTGAGAGCCCTGCTGTCATGCCCATGTCAAAAGAGACATGCTAATGGGAAGCAAACTACAGAGGAGGGGAGATAGATGGATATTACCTTGGAAGTGTGGAAGATGCTGGAGAATAACAGAATCTAAGATGAGGAATCATATAGGTAGCTCCACCTTGATGGGTCAGTTAAAGCAAGTAGGGAAATAATTTTTCCTTCCTAACAAAAATTCAGAGCAACTCAAAATCTCATCATCACAACTGATCCTCTCTTTCAGAATATATTTCAATTTAGGATTTCAAATACTCTCCTATTCTGTATCAGGACAAACTCAAAACTTTTCAAATTTCTTCATGAAAAATAAGTTGGACAAATAACTCATTAGTTGGAGCACTCACCTTGCATGTGGGAAAACCAGTTTCAGCTCCTGTTGTGTTTGATCCAGTGCTTGATCTCTGTACAACCAATGTTGTCTATTCTGAAATGAAGTATCAGTTTCTTCCACCTCAGATAAGTATTTACAAACGTATTGAGGCAGAAAGAGAGAGCCTTTTTTTACCTTTTTAAAAATTTATTATACAAATATTAAAAATAAATTGTGAAAGTTCAAAAGCATATGGCCCTCCTAGCAGCAGAGTTTGAAACACTAGTTAGCAACAAAAAAAGAAAATCACCATGTCACTGGAGATTGAAACCACTCTCCCCCATGCCTCTCAGGATTTACACATGTAGGATCAATTGTCCATCTTTCACCTTGCAGGGGGCCTTCTCAGTGGCCCAGTGTCTATATTTTGTCCAAACTGGTCCACATTTTGTTGCAAGGTGAAGTGTCCATATTCAAATGTGACATTTGCCAAAACCAGAAAGCAAAAGAGTTGTAAGGCATCCTTAGAGCTGGCTGCTGTAGCCTTTCAAAGTCACCATCCCAGCCTGGCCTGGCAGGAAATTGGGCAGGCAACTCATGTTCCCTTTGGCTGCTCAGTATGAGATAGAGAGTATGTACACTGTCTCAGAGAAGTCTAAGTCCAGCATGCCAAATAGAGTACTGAGGGCAGCAAAGAGCAGTTGCAGGCACCAGGAAGACATGGAAGGTCTCCTCCACCTCCTTTTTGCAGAAAGGGCAGGCCACTGATGTGCTGGGTCTGAGAGATGAACAAAAGTGCCTGTGTCCAGGACTCCAAGTAGAAGCTGCCACTGGGGCTCTCCAGAGAGGGAGAAGGAGAGAGATTCTTATTATTTGGTAACTGGGCTGAGATGGCCAAGAATCAGGTTCAAGTCCATGGTGTGAACTGAGTATTTTTTATGTTGTCAAAGATTTTTGATTTAGCTGATGTTTTACCATCAGATTGCTTCCATGGATGACATTGTGCTTTTTTTCTTTTTGTCCCCTACAGATTTGATATTGCAGCAATTTTAATGTCCACTGAAAATATACTGTGGTCAGTTTGCAGCTCAGTGAGGGAATTCCTGAATCCACATAAAGACAGAGACCCTAAAATCTATAAAATACACAATCAGTGCAACAATCTGCTCACAGTACTGGCCATTTTGACTGCACCTTTGAAGGATCTATATGAGTAAGTATGAGAGTAATGTTTAGCACAAAGTAAAATTGACCATATGTCTTCATTAGACTTACAAGCAGAAGGTGGAGGATCTATTACATATTTTTGTATTGAGCTATAAATATAGCCTATAAAGAACTTGATAGCTTCTGATCTACACATTTGATTTTTATTTCCCAGTTAGTATTATGAGTTAATCTTCTTAGGCTTTATCCAACGACCATTGAAGCTAATGGGATTTTTTTCTAGCACCTTCAGTGAGCTTTGGATAAGAGACATCATACTTACTAGGCCTGTGCGAAGCAGAAAGTATTTGGTTTGAATTTGGCAATTTGGAGGAACAGTGATTCGATTTGGTGAGTCAAATTACTGTCCTCATTCAATTCACCTGAATCCATAACTGAAGATATTCAGCACCAAATCTTATTCAGCCATAGACTATACAGGCAGGCAGTGCTGGCAGGAGCAGCCGGATGAGCCCCTGCTTGAGCCAGGAGCCCCAGGAGAAGCCACGGCTTGTCTGGCTGCTTCCCCGGCTGCCTGGGGCGAGGCAGGCAGTGCTGGCAGTCTCAGGAGAAGCCATGGAGGCTGGGGAGAATGACTGGGGAGCTGAGGGAACAAACTGGTAACTGGGGAATCAAACCGGGAGTCTGGGGGAAGCTCCTGTTCATTCCCCCAGCTCCTGAGCTCCTGATCATTCCACCCTGCCCCTGCAACTTCTCCCAGGGCTGCCAGCACTTCCTGCCTTGCCCTGGAGGGGGAGCAGCCACACGAGCCATGGCATGAGCCCAGCCCTGGTAGAAGCTGTGGGGGCTGCAGGGAATGAATGGGGAGCTGGGGGAATGATTGGGGACTGAGGCAATGAACAGGGGCTTTCCCCCAGCTCTCAGTTCGATTCTCCAGTTCCCGGTTTAGTCCCCCAGCTCCACAAACATTCCCCCTAGCCTCCGCAGCTTCTCCCAGGGCTGCCAGCACTGCCTGTCTCATCCTGGTGGGGAGGAACCTGGGGGGAGCAGTTAGATGAGCTGTGGTTTCTCCCAGGGCTGCCGACTAAAGCTGGGGCTCATCCGGATACTCCCTCAGCTGCTCTCACCGGCATTGCCTAGTGCCTGCCTGTACAGTCTATAGCCGAATCTCCGAATCCCTCTGAATTGCTTTGGAGGCGTCCAGTTTGATTCAGAGAGATTAATGGGTCTCCCAATTAATTTGGATTTGGAGATAGTTAATAGAAGCTAAAAAGGCCCATTATGATTATCTAGTCTGAGCTCCAGTATAATATAGGCCATAGAATTTTACCTAGTAATTAGGACAGCAAGCAATTCATTTCTACTTCATCTAGGATACATTTTTAGAAATCTTTACCTTCTTGACTTAAAACATAGTGAATTATTTATTGTATTCTTAGAAACATTTTCACAATAATAACTTTCCATGACTGTTACATTTGTACTTTTTTACCAGCCTATATTAGTCTAACTTCAGTTTCTAGACTTTGAGCCTTGTCAGTACTTTGTCCACTAGATAAGTTACTGATCCCATGAATATGGGAGTATCTTACCCCATACTTACATAAGAACATAAGTAATGTCATACTGAGCCAAAATGGTGGCCCCACTAGTTCAGTATCCTATTTCTGACAGTGGTAGAACTGGATGCTATGGAGGGAGTGCATAGGGCATATCTAGAGTGATCTATCATTATCCTCTCTGACGTCTGCCATCACTGATATAGAGATGTCAGAAGATACATCTCTGACTATCCTGTTAATAGCTATTGATAGATTTACCACCTGTTAACTCATCTTTTTTCATTTTGAACCTGGCTATGCTATCTGCCTCTACAACTTCCTGTGGTGATTAGTTCCCTACTTCTGGGATTTTTAAAAATAATGTAATTAAATGATTTGTTGGTTACTAGACTGGTAGGAAAAATGTTTATTTAAATGAATCATAAATATACTCTAAAGATTAAGTTACAGACATTACATAGGAGTTATGCCGTTGCCTTCAGTACAGATAGGATTTCCTCCTAAATATTTTGTTCAAAAATCAAACATCAAAAAGGAAGTAGTTTGGATTTTATTACATCATGAGAAAACTGGAGGGACATTTAAACCATTTTATGCCATTTTTCTAATGCCTGTTCTTTACAGATTTGCCTTGTCTCTTGAATAACAAGGAGTGACCTACTAACATGAAAATTAGGTGAACTGTAAAGGCACATCCAGATGAGCACACATGTGCATTTCCCCAGGAAATGCCCCTGCATGTACACTCTGATGAATAGCAAATAGCCCAGGGTAGGGTAGGGGAGGCTGGGGCTAGCACCTGGGTAGGCTCCAGCAGCTTACCTGGAGCCTGGGGGCCTCCTGGGGCTCCAACAGTGGTGATCTAGGTATGCAAAGCCAGGCTGGCAGCCAGAGCATGATGCTGGCCAGCCAGGCTCTGGTTTTAGGTAGTGCATGTGGTAGCAGTGTGCGCCACCCTGCTTTTTTCTGGCACAGGATTTTTGACACCGGGATCTCCTGCATGTGAGTGCCTGCACGTGTGGCCTTGTGGGGATGTGCCCTAGGAGTATGAGTATTTGTCACAACAAATGCCACATTCAACCACACTGTACTTGGTCTATAGGCTCTAATGTGTGCTATTACCTGTGCTCAAAGAATGACATTATCCACCTCAGTCCAGTGCTGCCATGTGCTGTATAAGCATACTGCCTAATAGAGGAGGGCAATTAAGGGTGGATTGAACAAGTTTACATTTTGATTTTGGGGCACAATATTATCAAATAATTTTAAAGACAAGATGTATAAATTTCAGTATATTAAATTGATTTAGTTAAAACTCACTTGCTTAGGGTCCAGTGGGCAATTTAATTTCATAGATTTCATAGACATCAGGGCTGGAAGGGACCTCGGGAGATCATTGAGTTCAGCCCCCTGCCCAAAGGGCAGGAAGTCAGCTGGGGTCATAGGATCCCAGCAAGTTAAGCATCCAATTTACTCTTGAAAGTGTTCAGTGTA
>NW_017728909.1:62611100-62646547 GCF_001723895.1 Crocodylus porosus | reverse complement strand
TGGAGCCCAAAACTGGACGCAGTACTCCAGCAGCGGCCTCACCAAGGCCGAGTACAAGGGGAGAATGACGTTCCGGGATTTGCTCGAGAAGCACCTATGGATGCAAGCCAGCGTTTTGGTCGCTTTACTAGCCACAGCATCACAGTAAGGTTCTTTGTGAATCATAGAGAAAGCTGACAGATTTCATGGATTGGTCATGATAAAAATATCATGGTGTATCACTGATTTCCAGAAAAATATTAAAGCTAAAAATGATAAATTTAACAAATAATTTTCAAAGGTAATACATATTTAGTGAAAGCTAAAGATGGTTATTCCCTATAATTAATTTCTCAACCATGTCTTCCAGTACTTTTATTCGTAAACCTAATTCTCAAATTGCAAGTTTTTGTATATTTTATATTGCATTTCACTACACTGTCAATAGCTGAACCCACTAATTACAGATCAGATTACATAAAAAGTTAATGTGCTTAGTTTGTTTATTAAGTTCCCTGAATGT
Organism: Crocodylus porosus; assembly: GCF_001723895.1. Lineage (NCBI taxonomy): Eukaryota > Metazoa > Chordata > Crocodylia > Crocodylidae > Crocodylus > Crocodylus porosus. The sequence goes on along the minus strand of NW_017728909.1, from coordinate 62,646,045 downwards.
ATCAGTTGCTGAGATGCATATTTTGGAACACAAAAGCATGGTTTATCATTAACAATGTGGGAATGACAAATGTTGGACCTAGTGCCAGCATGTTTGTGCCAGGATAAATTCCAAAAAACAGAAGCATTTTCTCTTGGCAATTTGATGGATCTCAAAACATAGAATCCTGTCCTGAATAATAAAGCATTATTAAATTCTCCTTTCTTCTCTTTGCAGCTGATAACTATAGAAAAATAGCTAATGTTATAAAAAAAATGTTAAAATTTAATGGGGCCATGAAAAAAAGTTCATTAGATAAAAATGAATGTTTGATGAAAAATAAAAATGCTTTAATAAAATGATTTAAAAAGATCACGCAATAAAAGTTCTATAAATGTTACACGCAATCCTTTATTTGTATATAACTTGCTGAACCTAAGCCCATATTTTATCCTTACTTATGGGGCTTCCTGCTCTTAGTTTATGGGCTGACATTGACAAAATATGTTGCACTACAACAGGGATGCTGTGCCTTTTACTGTGTCATTATAGCTAATAAATACAAGAAGACTTATCTATCTTTATATATAACATGTGACCAAATACCTTTTATTGATAGCAAATAAATTAATAAATATGACATGTTTTCTGCATTAAATTAATAGGTGAATACATTCCATGAGCTTTTCTTACTCTATATGAAACACATGAATAATCTGGTTGCCTGACATTCCTCCTTATAAAACCCTACATTCAGTTGATTATAATTGCCTCAAACTGTTAATTTCTTGAGCTGAAATTTTCTGTGTAGGGTGTCTGCCACTGAATGGTTTCTTTCATTCATTCTTTCATTCATTCATTTCATTAAAAAACAGTTCAGCTATTTCTAGGAACAAAAATGGTTGGACACATACATTGGATTGTTCATATTAAGAACATCTTTGGGCCTTCGAAATGCATAGGGCCCACACTTCGGAGCAGGAAGGTGGCTATTGTGTCAGAGATGTATTTTTCCCATTCCCGTGACAAGCTAACTTTGCCAAAAGTATGAGTAGGGGTCTACCCAGGGAGGTGGACAGCTGATTTCATGGAGAGATTGTGGAGCCAGTCACCATTTTCATGGACCGATTGAGGGCTCTCCCCCCTACCCCCTCAGCCAATCAGCAGTGACAGGCAGGGGCAGCAGCCATCTTGGGTTCCCCTTCGTCTGGGGAGTTCCCTCTGCCTCCTTTCCCCCATGGTGGTCTGCACGGCTGGGTTGCAGCACTGTGAGGACTGCTGGCTCCCTCTGGGAGCCAGCATTTTATTTTCAGTAAGTTTTTTCTTTTTTTCATTTACTTTGCAGATATTTCTTGCTTTCATGATTTCCATGAAATCACAATTTCAGTAGATCCCTACATATGAGCCTTTCAAAAATATCGTGTTGCATGTATTCAGACTGTTGTTTGGACTTATGTGTAGGAATGTTAATGATCAATTAAACACAGGTTGGAGGAGTTGGAGCCGAAAGTGTCAATGTTGTGGATGTGGATAGAAGAGCATGCTTCCCTTTAGAATCTGGACTGGAACCTAAGATTCCTAAGTCTGACCATTCTTCTACTGTTAGCAAGTATTTTTGAAACCTACTGTCTTTATCACACTCTAGTTACAGTCTATGGAGAATGATACCCTAATATTGCTGTTAGTTATTTAGCTCAAGAAGAAGAGGTCTGTGCAGTGGATTTAAAGATCACACCCTGTTAATGTTTATGTGAATTCCAGTATGATGCCACATATTTCTGTATTTTCTATTTCCTAGTTTCTTTTAAAAAAGCAAATTTTAGATGAATATGCACAGACAGGTACAAATCCCTGTGTTAAAAGAACACTCTTAATGTTGTGAAGCCAAGCATTCAAAAATAGAAAAGTGGCAGAATTAAAGATGCCTCAGGAACCTTAATTAGCCCCCTTGTTTGTGTATGGTACACTATTTACGTACATGGTCATCTGGGGTTTTCCACAGGATTGCTGCCTCATTCAAGTGCTGAGAATGAATCTGCCCTAGGGATAAATCAGAATACTATAGCAATGGAGGCTATTATCAGTAAGATAAGTGTGTCATTTGTTTCTGATATAATAAGATTTGGAGTGAATAAGAAAGGGAACTGCAGGGGAGGTGCAAAGCATCCTGGGATGCTGGGGGACTGTGAGTTAACTAATTTAGGTTAAATCAGTTTATTGAACTTCTGTCCCAGATCCCCTCCAGATTCAAATTAATTCTGATAGTACATCTGTCCAGGTTTATCTTAAACCGCTTTTGAAAATGGTTTATGTGCACTGAATTTCAGTTGTTACAGATTTGATTTGGTTTCTGATCAGTCATACCGGTTTATGTGTAATTTCTGTCCGTAATGTATGACAGTTCCACTTAAGCCTTCATGTTGCCTTCTGTAATGTTCTTAGGGTAGCTCAGGTCAGAGCAGATTTCCAGTTGTCTCATGCTGACAAAAAGGCTATAGTTTCTTCCATTGCATAAGATAATGGTAAAGTTCTGTTTGCTTTCCTGCTAATGTTTGTGTATAATAGTGATTCTCAACAAGGGTGTCTAGCACTGTTTGGTTTACAAACTTAATTCACATGATAAACCCAGAAGTTTCAAATATAGAACTCCATAGTTGTGGTCTTTCTGAGTTCTTTGCAACAAACTGTAGGCAAATCTATAGGCAAAAACAGAGTGAAAATAAAGAGCTGGCATTTTCCTAGAGGTGCCTTGAAACTAAAAAAGGTTGAGAACCACTGGTGTATAAGATATCAGAATATGTTGTCTTTTGAAAAATTACAAATTCAGTTTACTTGGAAAATTTAGTTTCCAACTTTATTCTGTCCTATTTATTGTCCAGTCTAAGGAGTAGTAGTAATTTATTTACAGTTTTTGTTTAAAAAATGCAGTACAATTGACCATCAAGTAAAAATAAAAGTAAAAATAGTTGCCTCTTGTTTTAATAATTGCAAATATTTCTTTGTTTTTAAGAGATGCAAGTTACAACTTGTGCAACAGTGTATTATTCACAATTCATAATTATAGAGCACCAAATCCTTCAAAATGTACAAGGGAACACTATTAGAATGCATCTTGTTGGCATCTCATCATTTCACACCTGCACTGAATCTTACAAGATCAATTCTCACCTTGTCATACCCTACAGAAGAATAAAACTACTGTAACTTGGGTTCTTGCTGTGGTATTAAATACTCTCACAGATGCTATCCACCACTTTCAGATTATAGGCAGCTGCCTGAACATATCTTACAGTCAAAACAAATTTTCCACTAACTATTACTATACTTCTGTCAGAAGAGTAGTTGAATTCAACTGTCTGGCACAGAGTTAGATTTTTTTTTTTTCCTGGCAAGACTTACTGCCAGCAGTGGACACTGAGAACTGCTGGCACCAAGGATTAATGAATTATTAGTATACACTTCATTCTTTATGATATTTAACCATATTATTATGTTTAAACAATATACATCCTTAAAGTGATAACACGGTTCCACATCAGTTTTGAAATTTGACATAGAAGTTTTTTACCCCAAACCTCATGATTCAGAATCCAAATGTCTATGTCACCTGTTTGATAGTACAAAAGCTCTTAAGATCTTTACTTAATTTGTTCTATTACAAAAATTTCTGTAACTCTTCAGTGTGTATTCTTGAAGAAGTATATGTTTTTTGAGAGAGAGTGAGAGTGACTAGGCTTTATCAAAACTATTATTTTGATAATATCAATACTGAATTTAAGACAACTTTGAATTTAAGATTACTCCCCCAATAATTAGACTCCATACATGTAAAAAATTATAAATGTGTTCTAATTTCCCATGTATAGACTCTAATTATTGGAGAGTTGTCTTAACTTTGTCCCTTCCACACAGTTTTGCAGCAGGGAAATCAGTGGCAAGGAGGCAGGCAGTGGGGAGGAGGGGTCAAGTGGCCTGATCCCTCTCCCTTGGACCTTGGACCTTGCCACCTGTCTCCCCCAACACTTGCCCCCTCTTCTTGTTATCTGGTTCCTGCTTCCCCTTGTCACCTGTGCCCCTGGGGCCTTCCTCCATACTCCCTTCTCCTTCCTACCTGTACCCTCTGGCACCTGCCCTCTCTGCTTTTCATGCCCCATCCTCCCTGGTGCTTGTGCCCCAGAAGTGCCTCTCCCCCTGCTGCCTATTCTGTCTGTACCACTGCTTCTTACTCTCCACTGTGACTCCAGCTCTGGCTCTGGCCCTGCCCTGGTGGCTCTGGCCCCACCCAGACAGACAGCAGTGGTGGGCTGGCAGCAGCTTTGGTCCCAGGTTGGTCCTTTCTTCATTGTTAGAAAACCAAGTTTCTATGTATGTGGAATTAGGTAATAGCGAACACTTGTGTCCTGTGCTTCTGGATACTAATGTAGCCCAATTAATAAATAAAAATAACAACACTGTTCTACTTAAGGGATGCCTATATCCTCTTCAGCTTGAATCTAGTTTAGGAGATCTCCTATTATAATATAGAAAGATTTTTAAAAACTAAATAAAACTCTATTAAAACAGTTGTATATTGTTACTCTGTCCATTAACTACATTTTAATTCCTAAAAGAGCTTGGAAAGTTTACATGGATATTTTTATTCCCCCTCTGTCTCTCCCATATCCATTCCCAGGCTTGGGAAACGCAACACACCCTTGTGACATAGGGCTACCTAAATTTTTAATGATGTATTATCCATTATTAAAATTCCTCTCAAAAATATACTGGTAGCTTTTGAAACTGGAAAGAAGAAAATAGATGCTTGGCATTTCTGTTAGTATACTAGGGCAAATCTACCCCTCCTGATATCAGTGAGCTATAAACTCATACTTGATGCAGCTAAGGAAAGGGAAACTCCCTAGTGTAGTAGTATAAAGTAGCTAAAGGGATCCTTTAAGTTGGGAATTCTCAACTATTTTCTTCTTGAGGACCTCTCTAGCATGCTATAGAAACTCCACAGCCCACCTGTGCCACAACTGTTTTTTTGCACATCCAGTAGATTAAATGCTGTATTAAAGTGATAGTTATTCAGTTAAACACCTATATAGTGTCTAATATACAAAGAAAAGGTTAATATAGGTACAAAAATTATAACTGACATATAATAAATTATCCTGACATATCACCTGGATGGATATACTATCATTATATTATATCAATTATTCATAGTTGTTGTACCCATATAAATCTTTTCTTTGTGAAGTTTCCATTTTCCTAATTTTATATGTATTTCATGATTATTTTTATTTTACTTAGTGTAAAACTTGTTGGTGGTGCTGAGGAACAATCTTTTTCAAGACATGGAGGTATCTGCGACAAGCACACATGCATACATAGTCAATGTTCATCCTGGCTTGGTACATTGTTTTCATTGATGTCATAGCAGAAAATCCAGCTTCACATATGTAGGTGGTATTAAACAGTATCAAAACATTCAGTGCTGCAGAAAATGCAGTTCTGTATTCATCAAAAAACTCTCACCAAAACGTCTCCAGTAGCATTTTGTTACACCTGGTTCTGAGTGAGCTGTCTGATGAAATGTCAGTGTGCTCTTCCTATAGTTTTAATGGGACGATGGATGGAAGCTAACTTCAATATTCTCACTAAAGGGGGTTGTAATCCACATGTGTGTAGTGGCTTGTTCCATCATGAGTTCAGGGAAATAAGCATTAAATTTGTCAAGCAGACCAGATAGACTGCTAGCTGAGGTTTAATTATGTCAAAGTCAATATTTCTTTCCTGAATGAAAGAATGTAAGAGTTCAAACTTATCAGTAATGTCCCCACAGACATGAACTTTCCAGAGTTGTAGTTTTCTTTTGAATGCCTCAATTCTTTCATGCTGGGCAATAAAAGTAGTGCTCCCACCTTGTATAGTTTTATTCAGTTTATTATTTTACTGAATATGTCTGTTAGGTAACCCAGTTTTGCCAGACACACACCATCTTTCAGCATTTTGGCAAGTTCAAGTTTCCTATTGGCTAAGAAAGTAAATTTAATCTCAAAAGATGAGTTATATATAAGCAAGCATTCTACCTTGAGAGAGCCACCTCACTTCTGTTTGCATAAGCAGGGAATGGTGCTCTGCCCGCACTTCCTCACAAAGTGCAGCAAAGCACCTGAAAGTTTGTTTCTTTGGATTTAATGAAATTAACTGGAGTGTCACTGCTGTGTTCAGTACACTGTGAACACCTAGTTCAATATCTTCAGCAACAAGCACCTCACAGTGTAAAAAACAGTGTGTCCAAATAGCGCTAGGTGCAATGGCTTTTATTTTCTGTGCAACACCTGAATGCTTTTCAGTCATTGCTGTAGCTCCATCAGTGCAGATCCCTGTGCAATTTGTCCGGCTGATTTCTGCAGAAATCATTACATCATCTAAAAGTATGAAAATGTCATCTGACTTCCTTGTCATCTTAATCTCTTTGCAAAACAAAAAGTCTTCCTTTATTTCCTTATTCCACACATACCAAACATAGGCAAGTAAATGGAAAATTTTTGAAATGTCTGTGAATTCATCTAATTGTATAGCAAAGTCATTCTCACACAGCCGATCAATGAACTGCAAAACTATGTCTTTAGAAATAGAAGTTATCTGCTGTTTGACCGTGTTATTTGAAATAGGTATTTTTGCAATACCTTGGCCTTCTCTCCAAACTTTTCCTTTGCAATTTCAGTAGCACATGGCATTATTAAAATCTCGGCAAAGGTATGTGATTTATTTGCTTTAGCAGTTTTCTGCACCACTATGTAGGCTGTTCCTACAAGCTTTTTATCCATAGTAGTTGTAGATTTCATTACTGCTTTAGTACCAAGCAGTTCCTGGGCCTTTATCTCAAAAAATGAATGTTGCTTGTCATTATTGATTTCATGCTTTGTAATTAAATGTCTCTGCAATTCTGAGGATTTTAACGTTCAATGGACAGTATTTGTACACAAATTACACACTGCTTTTGAGGTGCATCTCCACTTCCAGAACAAATGAAACCAAAATTCAAATAGCTGTCCTCATATTTCCTAAATTTTGTAGTTATGAATTACTTTGTTTCTTATTCACACCACCTCCCTTGTGTTCTTCAGCCCCTACTTTGGTTGAACATGTTGAACAAAGCTTAGTATCATCACTCCATGAATGTTGTTGTTTTGATGCTGATGGTCATATTAAAATGTATGTGTAACTGATATTTATTGTTTATGTACAATGATTTTTCCCTGTGCTATGTATCTTTTTGTGCTCTTACTGAAATAGCTCCTTCATACTTTACGTGGAGTAAATGGAGAAACTGTTATGTAACCTGAGAATGTGAAAGTGTTAGTTTCACTGAAGCCAATAGGTTTCAGCATAACATGCAGAAAAATTAATGTGCTCTCTGGAGCCTGCTGAGTATAATCATAATATTAATAATAGGCAGTACTGGTTTCTAAAATAAGAAGCATAAGGGAAATGAACGACTAAAAAGTAACTCAGTTTGGTTACTTTATCTACTTCCAGTCTTATTTTAGAAACATAGTGTATAAGAAGAAATATTAAATGAAATGCATGTGTTATTAGCTCTTCATATGCAATGCCAAATATAAATGCTAAGGTGCAAAAAACAATGTCTAAAGAAAATTGAGATTGTTTTAATTGCACAGGATACAATACAATTAAATAATTTCACATCAGTCTCTTAGTTCTTGCATTTCATATTTCTCCTTAATATGTATTTAATCTTTTATTTAATTAGACCTATTTATTTTTTCCAGGTCATTTAAGAATGGTTTTGTTGAGCAATTTCCTCCAGGTTTCTCTAAAGCAAATATTAATCATCCTTTATACTGGCTGTCTTGCTTAGCATCTTTTTGTCCTTCACTTAAGTGAGTATCTCAGTTTTGCTGTTGTGTAACAAGCATTGCATAGTAAATACTGGTTTAATATTGATACAATATCACACATATAATATATTGAGATAAAATACGCAGTTGATATTAATATATTAGACCTGTTCTGAATTTGCATGTTTCACCAACTGTTCTTAAGCTTCAGTAATCTATAAGACGACTCAGGTTGAAGGCAGAATGTGTATTATGTTTGATATTTGAATTATTTTCAAGATATTTTAATGAAACCTAAAGTTATACTGTTCTTGAAAAAAATGTAGGCTTTAGCACAGGTGCAGCTTTCATGGTGTATAATTTAGGACAAAAGAATGAACTTAAATCCCTGTCTTTACTAGGGTTGGTCAAAAAAGAGGTTGATATTTAAATAACTCATTGAAAATATGCCAAATTTTTCCACTGTCTAGTTGTGTTTGATTTTTAGGGTACTTACTGCATGATTAGAAGAAAATGCTTAATTTTGCTTTCTGTGTCACTGCCTATAATGACAAGTTATATATGAGACACATGCTACCAGCTGTGCTGTCGTTTGCTTTCTAATTTTGGACCCAAAGTACTCCCACACCCATTGTAAGATCTACTTCTAACCCCTTTGCCTCCTCCCTCTCCTCAACAAATTATTTTGACTTCTGGCATTTTCCAAGAGATCTTCCCCTCTGGTTTTCATATTTTAGATGCTTTGGTAAATATTCAGATTAACTATAAGAAAAAATGATTTTCTCTTTCAAAAGAAAAAGAAAAAAGAAATATGCTCTGTTCCTGAGGTCACATTTATTCTGGCATTAAAGATTGTAATGAATAGCAAGGATCTTAAGTTTTAAGTCATTTTGGTTCCTTTATTTGTAGGTAAATCCTCAAAATGTAGCAAATATTGTGAATCATCCCAGGGGTGTAATATCCTTGCTTCACCCCTGTATTGCTTTCAGAGAAAGGGGTGGTAAAACCAGCAACCACAGGGTCCTCTTATGTAAAGCCTTCATAAAGACATTCATTCCTACTGGAAGAAATTTCTTCCAGTAGAAAAGTAGCCCGGACCCGGACAGTAAAGATTTTCCTCCAGCCCCAGGAGTAGAGAGCTTCACTGATGAGCTCTCTAGCTAGGGGTACTATAGGACTGCTCCTGGAGCCACCTTGATGTTTAGGGGAACCATTTAACTGAGTGCTTGCCCTTTTCCCTGACTAGGAAGGAGCAGGCTGTCAAATGGAAGTTGGCAGCTACTGGAAAACAGCAGCTGCCACAGAGAGCCCCAGGAAGGTCTGAGTCCCAGGAGGATGCCGTCTCCCCCCCAATCCCACCAGTCAGCTGACTTGTAGAAGTGGGCCATTCTTTCATGGTGGGAAGAGCAGTACAAAGAGCAGGGGAGCACTCAACCACTGTAGCAAGACTCCAGTAGTTTTGCCACAGGGGTGCAACAACCTACGTCACCCTGCACTGGTATGGGTTGACCCAGAGCACTGCGGAGTGAGGTGGGGGCATTTTGCCATGGCAGCAAGGCTCCCAAATCTTGCCACTGTGGCACAGCAGCCTGCCTCATCCCCCTCTGTTCCACGTCAGCAATGTGCTGAAGAGAAGTCACCAGGGCTGGGAGCCAATCTTGGGGAAAGCCTCCACACACCAGGCTCCCCACCTCTCCAACTGTTAAATTGCTACCCAATTGAGTAGTGAGGTGGGAGTAGGGAAAAGAGGATGTTGGAAAGGCTGGGAGCTAGAGGCCCTCTGGCTTTCCTCCCAGGCCCTTTTGGCTTTTCAAACATCTTCAACTAAGCAGCAGGGGAAGGCAAAGGAAAGCAAGCAGGAGGCTCTCAAACCAGGAAAGCCTGGCCCCAGATGTTAACCCAGGGGAAGGTGTGCAGAAGTCCAGTCTCCTGGGAGAAACTCTCCTAGGAGTCTTTTAACCCTGGTTGTTTCTGGGTTATTTTTCTCTTGGAGAGGGTATTTTTGCTCCAGGAAAAAAAGTATGAATGTCTGTAAACCTTTTTTTGTTTTGTTTTATGATGCTCTCAGTAGAAATTGAACACATGTACATGGCCAAAGGGGAGTATGTTCTGTGACCAGTTACATAAAGTGAAATCTTAGCCCCATTTAAATGAGTAGCAAAACTGTCACTTATTGCTTTGTAATCATAATTTCACCACTGGCCTTTCAAGCAATTTTGTCCTGGAGGGGTGCATCTACATGTGTAATTATGGCACCTGAATAAACTGCAGAAGTTATTCCTCTGGAGTTAATTGCTCCCAGGCTTACCATTTGAACATGCACCTGGGAGCAGTTTATTCAGGTGCAGGACATGAAGCCTGGGCAACACAGATCCGACTGGCAGGGACCCCAGAGGTCAGCCTGCGAGCCCGGGGCTGCTTCCCTTGGTGCAGTGTGCTGTGGATGGGCTGGCTGAGGCATGAAGGAGCTTCAACGTGAGGCTAGCAACTAGGCAATATCTACATGTGCTATTTAGAAGTACTGTCCTGCTGCAGAGTAAATTAGTTTACTCCAGCCTAATAGGGGCACAAGTGTAGGTGCTCATTAGTCAAATGTGCAGTAAATGTCTTGTGTAGACATGCTTGAGGAGTAGCAGAAAGCTGCTTTAAAATACTCAAGGCCTAAATATTTCCACGTTGTGGGAGAAAAATCAGAGGAATGTAAATGAGGAATTCCAGGCACTGCTTTTCCCACTTAGGAAATAACTTTCTCAGCACAGCAAATTGAAAGGGAGAGAAGAGTGCAAGTCCTTGTGTGGCCAGTGTGACATATGGCCAAAACCTCATGCAGGAATTGACAGAAAAATAGAAAAATATTTAATTCCTGGTTTTGACAACAAAACATTTGCCTGTTCAGAAAATTCAGTAAAAGACTCATAATTTAATTGACTTGAAAAAGGGCCACAATTTGAGAATTATTGATTTTGTTCTGAATTTTTTTTTACTGTGCATTAATGTTATGGAAGTTTATTTCTTCTCATCCCTTATTGCTATACAAACAATAAAGAGTGAAAAAATATACAAATTACAGAAAACTTTTCTTTTAAAATCTTCCGAATCCTTATTTTATGTTTTCAGCTTTATGCCTCATGGTAAATTGAATCCTATTACAACAAAGTTGATAACAAATTTATTTGTGCAGATCAATCCTTGAAATCTTTAATATTTTAGGAATTCTAAATTTCTGCATATATTAATTTGTATTTTGTTTCTTTAACATTTTTATAATTTTTGCTTAAAGTATATCAGGATTAATTTTCTGTTTGTCTAATAAAAATATTGAATTTTTCACATTTATTTTTCATCTTGAATTTCAAATGAAATAGCACATTTGTTTATTCAACTTTAATGACTAGTTCATAAATATTAATGTTCTTTTAGTGATTTGCTTTTGTGGTTTATAGGTTGCTTTCATATAATTTTACCTTGTGCAAATCAACATTTGTGTCTTTTCGTACTATTACAAAACTGAACATTTATGTGTGTGATATTTATATATACTTCACCTTTTGTCTCTTTTATGAGGCTAGTCTTATGTTCACTGCTACATGAGCTAGGAGGATGATAGAACATATGCCTCTCCATATGTCCAATACAAAACTTCTCAGTGCATTTATTGGTGCTAGTTTAGTGGTTGTAGGGAATGTCTGCAATATTTTATTTTTCCTCTGAGTGAGTCACACCACTGTACATTTCAATTTGCAGGAGGCGTAAAGAGCCAAGAACGAGTTTATATTGCAATATGATAACTTCCCATCTGGTCAGTGACAGACAAGTTTTATTTCTACCCAAATATTCTAAAAAGGGCAATTATGTATATATTATATATTTTTATGTAATTTAAAAATATTATTCTTCACATCCCTAACTGACCAACCCCCTTCCTTTTCTCATATTTTGAAGGCAGTGGAAGGCATTGATAGGAAGGATGCTGTAGAAATATATGAAACACACATGAAGACAGACACAAATGTCCTTGTAATGTTACTGAATTAATGAAAATGTAGAGTTGACACTTAAGTCAGTATATTAAAGGTGTTACTTTTAATATTAGTAACTGTTTAATTTTTACCTGTCTAGTAGAGTAAATACAAATTTGTTTTTATTCATTTGTTGAAACCAGGTATCTTCAGAAAGTGTAATTTTTTTTTAAGTGATTTGTAATGAAAGGGATTATCCCTGAAAGTTTAATTGCTGTAAAATGTGCAAAAAAGTCTTTTTACTTCAAGTTCTATTAAGATTTTTATTCATATATAATAATACACATTAAAATTATCTTAAATTTCAGTGATGTGTAATGTTAATACATTAAAAATGTCATTGCCAAGTAATTAAAGTTGCTACATGTATCATACACCTGATGCCAACCCATAAAAGCATCAAAATGAATAGCTAGGGCACATACTCACTTCACTCATATGCCCATCTATTGTCAACTACTGCTCAACTAGTACTACACTAAAGACCATGTGTTGCAAGTATAATTCCATTCTGTCACATGACCTTCTTTACCAAAGTATCCTGTTAGTAATGTATGTTTGGCATAGTAATGTGTTACATTACTTCAGGATTCTAAGAAGTTAACACTGCTGTTGCTCACCCTTCCCTTTATCCCTGCTGTCCATATTAGTTGCCAGGAGCAACAAAAAACCCTACATTTCTATAGTGGTAATAGTGGAGGGGAGGCAAGCGACATTAACTTTGTGGGTTCTGGAGCTAGCTGCAGGGATTAACACTCCCAATGCAGGGTCTCCAGCAGCTATTGCAACAAGCTCTGTGGACTGAATTCCATGGGTTTGGTGGTCCAGCCAGTGAGAAACCCTCAAGCTGGGTGACCCACCTTTGTGGGCTGGATTCAGCCTGTAAACTGTATGTTTAACACCCCTGGGCTAGGGACAGATATTACACACAAACCAGTAAAAGTGATCAGAAACCAGTTCAAATCTGTAACCCAGCAGAAGTTCAGTGCACATAAACCACCTTCAAAGTGGCCAAAACTGATTTAAGATAAACCTGGATGGAAGTAGTATCAGACTTAACTGACTTAGGTTAAATTGGCTTATTGAACTTCTGTCACAGATCCCTCGAGATTCAAGTTAACTCACAGTCCCCCAGCATCCCAGGATGCTTTGCATCTCATGTGCGAACACCTCACAGGTTGGACACACTAGCTTAGGCCCATGCTGTCTGCTCCAGCCAAGCAGAGAGGCATGCTCTAGTGCTCCTTCCCTCCCTCCCTCCACCAGCTTCTGGGCTGAGTTACTGCAAGCATGTTGCTGCTTTTTTATAGTAGTCTTAACTAAACGTTTTTCATGTAATAATTTACTAGGAATTTTTAATGCTTAAGTGGAGATGGGTTGTGACAGACCTGTGGAAGTATAACTACAGCAGCACCTGACAAGGAAGAGTTTTTCGATCAGCAGCTGCCACATGAAACATGTTCAGTTATATGCCACCAGCTGTGCATAAATGGCACATAAACTTTCTGTACAGCTATACATAAATCCTTCTCCAGTCTAACAGAAAAGTGTTGCTTCTATTGGAGAAGGTTTGATTTAATAGAAAAGGATGGGAGTGTGAGCTCTGGTGGGTAGAGTTTATGCATGTATAGTTTATGCATCAGTGCACAAAAAATGTATGTACATTAATTTTACACATGCAGTGCATATATTTTCTTCATTGATAACTATGGATCCATAAACTGTCAACCAAAATGAGTAATGGGTAAAAGTCACCCCAGATTCAAACTTTGCTAAGTTTTTTGGGTAGCTGGACAATGGCTTTGAAAATGTCATTCAACAATGAAAGATAAGACAGTAAGGGAAAATTTCCAACCCTTCCAACCCTATATGTGATGCAGCATGTAATCACAGCTGGGGGTCACATTCATCGAAGTTTATTGGCTAACACTTCACTCTTGTGCCTGATGTTTGAAGGGCTGAATAAAATAAGGGTAGCTGACTGGTAAGGGCAATTAGGGTGTGCAAAGCGGGCAGTATTCGATTCAGATTCGGCCTGATTCGAGAGACAGTGATTTGATTCACTGATTTGGATCACTCTCCCAATTGGATTCGGCCAGATCTAAAGATTCGATTTGGATTTAGAAAATCATCGATCCATCCATAGACACAGCTTTATATGGGTTTTTTTTACATACCTCAAGGTACTGGGCATGGCTCGTGAACGCTGAGATGGTAGGGTGGATTGAGCATCCCTCAGGAGTGCAGCGAGGCCCCCTGCACACTCTGTGGTGAACCTGGAAGTGGACCAGAAGCACTTCCAGTCCACTGCCAGCTCCACCGCCGGGTGTCCCCTGCACTCCCATGGGATGTTCCATCCGCCTCATCATCTCAGCATTCACAAGCTGTACCTGGTACCTTGAGGTATGTAGAAAAAATGTACAAAGTTGTGTCTGTGGCTGAATCATCGAATCTCTCCAAATCGATTTTGGAGGCTCCCAATTCAATTTGGAGAGATAATGGGTCTCCTGGTTCGATTTGGAGATTCAGCTGCTAAATCGAGCCAGATCTCCTCCAAATCAAATCAGTGACTGAAGCTTCACACAGCTTCACAGGACTGTACAGTTACCAGGTCCACTAGGGAGATCAGATTGGCAGTCCTCACCCTACAACCACTGACAGGATTGTCAGCTGCAGAGCTGCTGAGGAGGAAGTTGCTGTATTTCTTTATCTTGTTCTGGCTGTTGCTGTCCCTATTTCCTGGCCCCTTTTTTGGGATTGTCTAAGAAGTAAGGAAAACAAATGTGAAGGCAGAAAGCTTGGAGAAGTAATAGAGTGGATGGATGTTTCTGTAGCACCTCTGTTGAAGGGGGTAGAGAGAGGGAGGGAAGTGGTACCTCTAATCAAAGAAGTTGCTTGCAAGAGCCTGGTGCCCCACTTTATAGAATCAAAATCAAAATTAATTGTATTTCTAAATATTTCATATTTAAGATTGTTGTAGTAGTCAGTAGGTGAGCTCAGGGGAAGTCCTTTGATGTAAGCCCTTTGGCAGCCTGATTTTTGCTATAAAACACACACACACAAAATTACCGACCCCCCACTTACAAAAAAAAAAAGAGAGAGAGACAAGTCGACATTAAGTAGATTATTTGGGGAGTAGAGGCTCTTTCTCAGTTCAGTAAATGTATGGCTGAATTAACCCAATTTTTCATCATATCTACTCATGGTCCTTGATAGACAAAGCAATTTTCAGGTCATCTGATTTTAAATGTAGATTTTGCAGGACATTCAAAATGCTGCTTAACCTATGAGCTGGTATCATATATGCACTACTCTGAGTACTTTTACTATTTTTATCAGCTTCTTATTCTTTATTTCAGATATTTCATAGTCTTGTGCTAAACGATTAATATATTACTGAACTAAAATATTATAACCTCAGATTTATTCAAGCAAGAAAAATCATTTTTCTCTCACGGAACAAGAATATACATGGTTCCACAGAAGAGATAAGTGAGGTTACTTTGTATCAGTTATAAATTTGGCAGACTACCAAATGTTAATTTGCTTTTAGCTAGTTGAGATTAAATGTAATTCCTTCCCTGAGCAGCCTTAAAGTAAGCAAGCATGAAAGCATTTTCAAAGTAATCTGGGAGGAATTGACATTTAAAGGAGTAGCATTACATCTGCACTTTAAGGCTATTAATTTCATAGATAAATTAACTACATTATTCTCTCTTTATCTTACATTTTGAAAGGACTCCATCAGCTGGAGAAATGGCAGCCCAGGGTCAACTGAAACTGCTCTTATCCCAACCATGTTGTAATTGGAACTTGCTTTTGGAAACCCTGCTACATCGTGATTGTCTCTTAGTGAAAATTTTACTGAAGAGTTCAAGTAAGTATTTGTGCTGTGTACATGTGTAAGAATATCTGTGAGAAGTACCGATGTGTTCTTGAGCTCTGCTATATTTTTCACAACTTGAATGCTGATAAAAAGATGCCAACTAATAGTGGGTATCAATAATCATTCAGTTAGCAAGACAGATACTGAATTACGAAAAGAAGGCTTTCTTACTTTTTACTATGAGAATTGTTCAATCAGTCTGAACAGTTGAATCAGGTAACATTTTGATAAAATAGGCCATTATCATAACTATGAAAATAAGCTTCTAAAAAGTGAATGATTTTTGGAATTGTTACTATTTTTATGAAAATTGATTTAAGATTCCAGTATTTTAGAATTAAGATCCTAAAAAGTTACCTGTAAAATATTACAGATTTTCAACAATGAAAAAGGTATTTTGTGTGTGTTATTGTAAGCAAAATTTGAAATGGCAGCTAAAATGGCATTTTCCTTTATATTAATGTCATGGTTCCTTTATATTAATAGGTTGAGGTGTGTAATTATAAGACATACAGAAAAGCAAATGATAGAATGGTCCAACATTGGTTTTGCTATTTTATTCTGCTAATATTATCTTTGAAAATATTAAACATTCTTACCTATCATTTTAGGAGCTTTCATATAAAGTGATTAGGTTATTGAACAGCTAGTGGTGTAATTACTAATTATGATTAATGATTGCAATAATGTTGAGTTATATTATTAAAAACTAGTTTCTATCATTCTTTGCAACAAACTTTTTGTTACATATCACATAAAATATTAGGTCCACATAATATTAAACATAACATTATTTAGGTCTGTCATTTTTAAGTGGTCTAACATTTGTCAGAAGTACAACATTGCTTCAACTTCTGTCATGCTTCTTATTGAGTGCTGCACTGCATTCACTTAGCTATTCAAATACCTGTCATCTTTTACAAAGACTGACAAATGTTTGATCAGGAACATATTCTTACTCTGGCATTATCCTGTATTGAATTTTCCAGCTGCTTAAATTATCACAAGGATGAAGTGACAGAATTTATTAATCTATTGACTGACCAACCCTTTGAGCTTCAAGCAAGTACATATGTTGCTTAGAGTTAAAAAGCATGTAATTTGCAAAGGCTCTGCTGCTAGCTTTACAATAATAATATCAATAAACTTTTATTTCACATAAAACTGAAACTACAATAGTCATTTGCTTCTAGAGTTCTAATTTTTCAAATTAAATATGTACTGTGAAAATTACCATATTCTTTACATTACAGATTTGTGGGAAAGATGCTTTAAGTGATATAAAATAATACACTTTGTAAAGCAACAAAACATGTTTATCAAATAGCATTTCTAATAAAGCACTTTTGTGTTTGATGGCAAACTGATATATTTTTCATTATATGAATTTTATAATGGTTAAAAATTCATAAAGTGTGGTTGTACAAAATTATTTTCTAAAGCAATTAAAAATGATCTAGAACTATATCTTAGGGATAAATAGTAGTATAGCTTATTTTCTTAGTGAAGACGAAAGTCTTATAGTACTATAGAAACATATATTTCACCAGCAGTAGTATATTCTTAATCAGCTACTACATGCAAGTTGTTAAAAAATAAGTGTACTATAAATTTGGATTTGGGCATGATGAGTCTCATCCACATCACAAAACTTCCTGAACTAACTTATTTTCACAGCATAAATAATACAGAACTTTTTAAAAGGGTAAAAGTATGCTTTTCAACTTTTTCCTTTTATACATGCAAAAAACCAAAAAGATATCTGCCAGCACAAATGATATTTAAATGAGTGCTTTTTACATTTCGGATGTTTTTAGACAGTGGTAATCACTTATATCATGCCAGTGTATTTGTGCTCATTATGTTATACATCATTCAAACACGCAGAGTTAGACTGTTGTCCCCACCTTCCCTTACGTGTCTGTATCAGTGGGTGGAAGAAACTTTTCCCATCTTTACATAGCCTGAATTAGAATCGCTTAGTCATTAAACTGTGCCCAAGAACAACTGTCCAAAAAAAGGAGACTGAAAGGAACTGGAGGTAGTTGTGGTCTACCTACTGTTGCTAACTGTAGATTTTACTAAGAATCTCCTTTTAGTAAGTGGCTTTATTCAGAATTTACCTCCTGGTGTCATAGGCTCACATAAGTCCAAGGTCTCACTAAGAAAGTTTCTTGCTCTTGTGATTATGACAAAAAGCCAGAAACATAAACCCTTTATCTATAAGGTAAGTAACAATAGAAAAAAATGGAAAAACCATTATCTTATAAAAATCTCATGATAATTTGAGGCTTGAGTCATTTTTTTTAAATGTTTTGTTTACTGTTTTCTCATGTAGCTTTGCTGCATTCATCAAAGGCATGCCACAAATTACTCTGTTTTCCCCCTTGGTGTCACCAGAGCTCAAACAAAATGCTTCTAGGACTGTCTTTAAAGATGATATCCAGTAGTTAAGGTGCTAGCTTATAAATTGGGAAACTGCAATCTCCTGCTGTGCCACACTTTCCTGGGGCAACTCATTTAGGCCCATAGCCACATAAGCACTTAGGTGCCTAAAGTAGATGCTGGATATACACAGAATATAAGCATCCAAATCTTCAGAGCAGGGTACATAGAATTCTTGTCCAACTGGTTAGAGGTTT
This sequence comes from Crocodylus porosus, assembly GCF_001723895.1. Lineage (NCBI taxonomy): Eukaryota > Metazoa > Chordata > Crocodylia > Crocodylidae > Crocodylus > Crocodylus porosus. Next base: position 62,627,666 of record NW_017728909.1, on the reverse strand, counting down.
GAAAACCATCAAGCAGTTCAGGTTATGCCCATAAAGTATACTAGGCACCAAAAATACTGCTACTACTAGTTTGAATTACCAGAATTATTGTCACCTTCTCAATTCTGGCTGTTGTAGTGCCTAGCTCATGCCATTAGTCACTGGTTCTCAGTGTTGTTAAAATCAAGTAGAAAGACCTGGATACAGCAGAACAAGTATTAAAATCAAGATCTTATATATTCTTTGTAAATTAACAGGATTACTTTAACAAGATACTTGCTTTCCTGCTTTCTCCATCAGTTTCCCCTGCAAATTAAAAAAACTGGGATCCAAAGTTTTGGCCAAGTACTCAGATCAGAAAAGGAGAACACTAGTAGTGTGTGTGGGAACCATTTTCCAAATGGCTGAAGTTTGAACTCCTGTTCTGTTAATGGAGAAAATAAAGGATATGTGCTCAAGAATCAAAGTGGCCAAAAGATGTTTAAAAAAAAACCTGGAACAGGAGCTAGAATCATAAGAGAAAATAAAGTAATATCTGTAGGTTTCCCAGAAGAGCTGATAGATGACTTGCATGCAGAGATAAAATATCTGTTAGGAAAGCAATTGCAAGGTGTCTGACAGATTAGGAAAATGTATTGCTAACATGCCCAGTCAGGAATGGCAGCATGGATTAATTAAATGACCACCCTTACTACACCTGGGTCAGAAGAACTTTTATGAGACAGGAAGGCAAAAGTGTGCTGGGTAATTTGGACCTTACTAAGAGATAGAAGCTACAGCAAGGACCTAACCAACTGAGAAATTATCTGTAGAAGCCAACCTTATGATCACAAATCTCAGAGGAAGTCTTTGTGTGGAATTGGCCCAAGCTGTGGACTTACGTACAGTTTTCCACCTATATGTACAGATGGGGAACTTTCTTTGGGGGAAGAACATTCTGGTATTTGTCTCATTTCAGTATCAAGGGTGAAATGAATGTTTGAGAAGATGCCTGCTCTGATAGTGCTACATAACTTAAACCTGGAAAAGGGCTCAGTTAACCAGGATCTGCTCCAAGCCCTTGATATGCAATTTTGGAATCAATGATCAAGTTGATTTTGCTGTGTTATGTTCAAAGCTAAAATGGAAGGGAAAGAAGAGTCTTCATGTGAAATAGCAGATCTTGAGATCTGTGCTTGGCATATCCATCTAGGACTGCTAGGATAAATTGGTAATGGACCAACTTATGGATACTCAGCTGGAATTGCTCTTGCAGTGAAAGGAGGCCAAAAATGCTCTTAGAAGTTGTGGAATTTGTCATGGAACTTGAATAATTTCTTGTAGTAAGGTGCCACAAAAGGAAGCAGTTGGTAGTGAGGAAGATGGAAACAGACACTTGTCAAAAACTGGGAAATTGGATTTGAAAAAATAGAACCCTATAATTCAGAAAAGATTTCTAGGTAACTGAGAGAGCAGGTGATCTAATGTTCAGTGGGCACATCTACACATGAAGCTTAACTGTGCAATAACCTAGTTTACTGTACAATAAGCATGCATGTCTACACATGCACATGCTTACTGTGGAGTAAAAGTAGCTAATTGCGAGTAGCTAATTTACTTGTGATTAGTTACTGCATAGTTATGCACATGTAGATGTGATTTGGCAGCAAATTTGCTCCCAATTCAGCCCTGCCTCTAAGGGGCCAGCCTGAGGCTAGCCTCAGGGCTCTGGGCTGGGAGCCTCTCATGCCCCATGGCTGGACTGCCTCTATGGCAGCTCCTGCCTCAGGTCCTTAAAAGCCTGCAGGCATTTTGAACCCTGGGGCACACTAGCATGCAGCCCAAGGCCCCTCTAGGCCTCCAGGCATGACTGGTCAGCAGGGCAGTACTGCACAAAGGTCAAAGCCTTTGTGAGTACAGTGGGTCACTGTGACCAACCACAATCATCAGTCCAGGAGTGCCTGCAAATCTGTGCCCTTTATGCAGCAACTGATGGAGATCCTCACACCCTGGGAGCCAGGCCGCAGCCCCTGTCCCAGCCTACCTTGACAAGCCCAGGCCCAGCCACAAGGTACGGCTAGCTATCCATGACACTGCTGGCTGCCAGCAGTGCCACCTCCTCCCCAGGGGGGCCCCCAGCCGGGCACATACACACTATGGCCCACCATCTGAGGACACCGCCTAGATCCACATGCCATCGTTGCCAGCCAGGACCGAGCGGAGCCACCAGCTATGCCAGCCACAGCCATGTGGTAAGCCCCTCACTGGGGGGAGGACCCTCCCAACCCCTGCCCCCCCCGCCTGGCCCAGCTGCACTTCCCTGGCCCTGGGTCCTCCTCCCCCCAGCCAGTATGCAGAAAGGTGGGAGATAGTGCAAAACTTTATTGAGCAGTCTGTGCCCCCAAGCTAGGTGGGCATGGGCCTGTCACATGCTGAGAAATGCATTGATGTCAGCGATGCTGTCCTCCTTGGCTGCAGAGGTCAGGGTCATGTAGCATAGCCACAGGTAGCCCTCCAGGTAGTGGAGGTTGTGTGGCAGCCCAGGTTTACCCCCCATGCTGTCAAATCTCAGGGTCCCATGCTAGGTATGCAGGGGTGCCTAAGGCACCATTGCAGTCAGCAGCAGCAGGGTATAGTGAGTTGGGCACCCCTCAATCCATGCAAACAGCTCCTCATGCAGCACCCATGACATGCACAGCAGGGGCATGCTTGGGGCACAGTACTGGCATAATAGGGAGGCTGGCCCTGGGGCTCCTCCCTGGAGAGGCCCCCTTTGGGAAGGTGGGGGCGTGGGTAGCTCCTGGTCCCAGTTGTTCGGGAGCCCCTGAGCCCAGGCACCATGGGCTGGGTAACAGCACAGGAAAGCGGCTGGCCTGCAGGAGGAGGGATGGGCAAGCTGGATCTGGAGCTGCAGCAGCAGGTGCTGCCAGGAGTTTGGCTTGTCCCTCCATGTGAAGGGGGGGAGGCAGGCTGCCCATGGCCAGCACCCAGCAGCCTGCCAGCCCCATGGGAGTGAGTGGGGATGGGAGGGCTCACCCAGTGGCTGTCTGGGCCTGAGCCTGCCCAACTGACTTATTGTGGGCACACCCAACCCCCAATCTGAGCCTGGGCAGTGCATGGCTCCTGATGCAGCGCATCTTATCTCTGAAATGTTGCAAACTCTCACAAACAGCTTTTTTCTCATGGCTGTGTAGGTTCTGCAGCTGCATGTGGGGGAGAAGCCATGCTTGGCAGCTGGGATGCAGGCTCAGGGTCATTGCCACCCACAGCCGGAGCCCAGCAGATGTGCAGGCTCCAACCAGAAGCAGACTCAGGACCACATCAACCTCTTGGAGTGGTTGGTGGCAGTGTCAGAGATCAGGCTGGAGCACTCACAGCCTTGGAGGGTGGAAGATGTTGCCTGTGAGGAGACACGGAACCAGGCAGACCAGGAGTTTTGGGTGCAGCTTCTGTCTCTGGAGTGTGAGCAGCTGGAGGCACTGTGGGAGCAGAACACAATCCTGGCCTGGCCAGTGCAGGCCACAGATGAGTGCTGGGTGCTGGACACTATCCTGGCCCTGGAAGCCACCTTTGTGCAGCCTGCTATCTGGCCCCAACCCTAGCCATACCTGTGTGGCATCTACACCTACAGGGGAACGGAGTGTGTGGGGGAACGGCTGGGATACTGGCTGTCTGTCACCAGGCTATGCCCTCTAGGTGCCCCTATCCCACAGCCCCCCACAGCAGGACAGCACACAGAGCATTTTATAAATAGTTTGCATAGGGAAGAAGATGTTTTATTGGTGGGTGGGGTGGGAGGTGGAGGGGCTGGCTTGATGGGGAGGGAGTGGGAGTCTGTTTGATGTGAGGGGAATAGTAACTGTTGTTCTTCTGAGACATGTCTGCAGTGTTCATGATGATAGGGGTGAGCAGAGGGTCATGGGCAGCAGTCCAGACAAGCTACGGTGAGGAGTGCAGTAGGAGGTGGTCAGCCAGGGCCTCTTGCACCCAGTGCCCTGGCCCTTAGTGGTGGGTGTGTGGCTTGCCTGGGTTGGGGGGGCCTGTTGTTGCTGCTACTGTAGGTGGTGCTCCTACTGCCAGATGGCCTCTGGATGCTGTGCCTCCTCCACCCAGGCCTTGCAGAAGAGCACCCATGGGCCGCAAATATGTTATGCAGCACACAGGCTGTAACAACCTGGGGGAGGCTGTCCTTGGCAAACTTAAAGTGGGCAGTAAGGGTGTGCCAGCATCCCTTCAGATAGCTGAAGGTGCACTCCCCCCAGGGTGCAAGTCTGGCCCAGGCACCAGTTAAAGTGGGCCTGGTGGGGGTCCAGCTGGCTGGTATAGGGCTGCATGAACCAGGGTAGGAGTGGGTAGGCAGGGTCCCCAGTGAAGAGGTGAGGGACTGCCATGGCACTCAGCTGCATGTCTGGCACCCCTGGTGCAAAGCGCCCACTCTCCAGGCCTGGCAGGGCAGAGTTCCAGAATATGTGGGAATCATGGGAACTGCCCTCCCAGCAAGCACTTGCATGAATGAATGCATCTTGGGGGTCAACAACAGCTTGGAGCACCTCTGAGTGAAAACCCTTGCAGCTGTAATGGGGCCAGTCACACTGGTGCGGGCTGGTGATAGGAATGTGGGTCCCATCTAGCACCCCAATGCACTGCGGGAATCCCAGGGCATGGAACTCTGCCATCACTACCACACATATATATACGAAGAACCATGTGCCTCAGCATGTCCTGGAGGGCGCCACAGACCTCCAGGAATGCCTCCCTAGTGGTGGCCTTGCCCACCCCAAAGAGATGGCCCATGTAGTGGAGGCTGGTGGGCATGGCCAGCTTGAGTAGGGTGAGGACAAGCCAGGTGTCTTCAGGGAGGGGTGGCCGCATGGCAGTGTCCTGCTTCTCCAGGAGGGGCAGTCACATGGCAATGTCCCACACTTACATATTTACAATGTATTCTATTAAAAAATAGTATAAATTGTAAATATGTAATAACTGATGTAGCCATGATGGTCCAGGAAGTATGCAAGAGGGAAGAATTTCTGTGGGTGATATGTCTAATTGGACCAACTGCATGGATTGGGATAGACTTAGGCTTTGGGGTTTCACAGTGTCAAATGGGTATCAAATGAAGAGAAGGGTGTCTTCATTTGTAAATCGTGTTATTTATAATATGTTAAGTTGCTCCTTTATGTCTGGGATGGGATTTTTCAAGTATCACAATTTTAGGCTGCATTGGGATGACTAGTACTGTTTTGATGATGGGGGTGTTAAAGATTAGGCTATACTTCATTAAAATGGCAGGGATAACAGCCACTTATCATTCAGAATATGTGTAAAAATCTGTCAATCATCTTTTGATTTTGAAACAACAAGGCCTACACCCAGAATAAAGCTATAAGCAAAGAGAGAGTAAAATGTAGCCATGTGGCTCAATAAGGTAGTTCCACTATCATTTGATAGAAAGCTTAACAGTTAACATATGATTGATTGGAAAGAGATATCTGTGTGTGTTTGTGAGAGAGAGAAGCAGATAGAATCACACAGAAACAGATATAGAAAAACAACAAAAAGGGAGGTGGCAGAACAAGCATTGAGATCATGACCTTGAGAAAAATTCTAGAGAAATTTTGCTGGAGTGCTAGAGGAAAGAGTTTCAGAACTGTGACAAAGTAAAGTAGTCTAAATATTCTATCATTTTTTAGTCCTCTTTGTGTTGTCATTGGCCACTGTTCTATTAACCATCAAGGAAAAACAATGTATTCTTCACAAATAAACAGGATTGAATCAAAGAAATACCTACCTCCATCAGTTTCTCTGCTTAACAGAAGCAACTTGCAGGACCCTGAATTTTGGCTATTAACTTGGGGCAAAAAGTGCAGCAGTATTATGTTTTAGAGCCCACCCTAGTTGTAAGAATTCACTGGGGAAGAATGTGTCTCAAGGCAATCTCAGAAGATTCTCCTAATGCAGCAAGAATAATTTCATGACTACACAGGCAGCTGATAAAAGCTGGATCAGCATGGTAATGTCAGCAAGTTACTGGGAGACATCTCTAAAAAGGTAGATCATGTCCAGCAAGGTAGAAATAAGGGTAAATTACTTTTCTTGTAATTCTGCTTCTCTAAAGGGCTAGGGACAGACATTACACATAAACTGGTTTAAGTAATCAGAAACTGGTTTAAACCTGTAACAGAACAGATGTTCAGTGCACGTAAACCAGTTTGAAAACAGCTAAAGCTGGTTTGAGAGAAACCTGGTTGAATGTAATATCAGACTTAACTGATTTGGGTCAAACTGGTTTATGCAATGTTTGTCCCAGACCCCTTGCTGGTTTAAGATAAACCAGACACCTCCAGCATCCTGGCATGCTCTCTGGGCTGGGCAGGGTTCTCTGCTCCACAGCAGTGCTGGCCCCTCCCTTTTACTCCCCGGTTGGAGCTCCGGCAGAGACTTGCAGGCACAGCAGGGACTGACTGGATTCTCCCTGCCTTTCCCTCCCCCTTACTGCTTGCTGGACAAGCCAAGATCCTCCCCCTCCCTCCCTCCTATCTCCCACAGCATAGACCCCAACCCCACAGACCCTAGGCATGTGGTATGCTAGCTAATGCTGAGAGGTGCCTCTGTGTGCGAGTCTCTCCAATTTCACTGGGACAGGCAGACAGAATAGTGACCGCTTAGGGCTGTTTGGAGCTAATCAACAGGTCAGCTGGTAAGTTGACCTGTTGAGAAGAGTTTGAAGTAATGGACAGAGGTTGTTTTGCTAATGAGGTGATAAACACTGTTATCAGGCCCTTGCTGGCTTGCTCACTTGTCAGTTTTCTGTAGACAGTATAAAGAAGCAGGGAGAGAGGTTGAAAAGTTCTGTATCATCAACAGATGCATGCACTGCACACACTCCACCCCCCTTGCCTCAGAGTGCTAGCAGGGGGGTTGGGGTCTAGCAACACTTTTGCTCCTTGAGCAGGAAGCAGAGAAAAGCCTGGGATGGTGCAGGTAGACCTCCCTAATCAAAGCATCCTGCTGGGGGCTGGCCACCCCCTCTCAGCACTATACAAGAAAGGGAGGGCTACTCTAGTGCACCCCGGCTTCTAGCCTGAGCCATTGCAGGCATGTGCCTGCATGTCTGGCATGTCTGTGCAGTTACAAAGTGATTTAACCTAGTCAAGTTAGACTGACTAACCTGCAAAGATTGAATCAATTCAGGCTCAGGCTTTTTGAATACCTGTACCTAGCCAAGACTTCATCTTACAGTAGATAGGACTGACTGTAAAAAACCGAAACAACAATAACCACCCCCCCGAAAAAAAAACATGTTAAGATGGACTATTTTGGCACAGAATGATTGATTCATCTCAGCTAAAGTCTTTAGCATGTCAAAGTAAAATAGACATTTTCATTAAAAAATTTTAAATAATATTTATTTATATATATTTCATATATATGTACATGGAAAACAGAAATTCAAGATACTAGATTTTCAAAAGTATGTACTCTAATTGCTTATATCCATATGTTGACATCTAAAATAAGAGGTCTCATTTTCAAAAGTATTGACCAGCCAACAGTTTCCCTCAACGCATTTTTAGAAGTTTGGTGAAATTCTCTACAGAAAAGAACTTTTACTTTACAAATCTAAGGAGTGGAAAACCTATAAGGTGGTCATATGATATGAAAGATAAGGCTACCGGTTACAAGGACAATTTCTTTCATGGTCAGATGGAAAAGATACAGATATCTTATAACTTGATTTCTTTCCCCAAAATTCCACTAATTTATAAAATTCTGTTGCTTGCAGAAGTTAAAGACAAAAACCCCCAAAATATTGCTTTACTTTAAACTAAGCATGCTCCCATACTGAGCCCAGCATATGCCCAGAATAGGCATCGCATTAGTTGTACTTGGCTTGCCCAATGTCTATATAGTTGGGTGCATTAGTGGAGCTTTTTTGGCTCTCTTATCTAATAGCTGATTGAATATTAGATAAAAGTGCCATAAGCCCTGCTGAAGCACCCAGTCTTTACAGATGCTGCAGAGCCAAGTTGAAGTAACATGCTGCTTCTTCCAGTAAAGCACTTTTTTTTAATGTCTGGAAACAGCCTTTGAAATTAGCAAATTTTTAACAGTGTAGTCATGCTCTTGGATTTACTTGGTCTTTCCAGGGAAGACAATATGCTGCTTATTTGTCAAGTTAATTGCAAATACACTACTTTTAGGAAGATACATACACAAACACCTCCATTTAACTGTTATTTCATTTTTAACACCTCCATCTCTTTTTACTTTTTTAAAACTTACTAGTACATCAGACTGTGGCTGCAGCATAATACTTAGTATCAATGTAAAGAAAATTTAGATTGAATTAATTCAAAGTCCCAGACCCCAGGAATTAGATGATTTCCTATCTGGCTGTACTTAGAGAGCACAATATTTAAATCCAAACTTACTCTTTTATAGAATTTTGCTTTATTAATAACGAATACAATAATGTAAGTTCAGCTCAAAGCCTTGTCCCTCGGTTTGGCTATTCCAAGGTTTCTGCATTTGAACTGCCCGCCCTTCTAGGAGCCCACTGCTTCTAAATATTTTTCCTTCTCTACTCTTTTATGTCACTTTCCTTAGTCTTTATTTTTCTCATATGAAGAGTAACAGCAACTATAATCTAAGATTGAGTTTCATTTGCTTGCTTAAGTGAATAAGCAAACTTACTTAACCCTCCCCCAAAGGTTCTTCTGACTAGAAGGTATTTGCAAAAACTGTGGCCACCCACAAAAGTACTAAAAGAAGTGTTGATAGATATTGAAAGAATGATTTCTGTCAAGGAGAAAGTGATACATTTTTTATTGTGGAGGCTCAGGTCTCATTTTTTCAATACTCTAGGCCCCTTTTAGTGAAGGTTATAACCAATTTGCACTACTACTAAGTGATGATACCAGTCTTTTAGGACCTAGGTCAGTTATAGTTAAGGATATGTCTGCAGTTGTAGCTAAAGATACATTTGCAGTGCACAGGCAGTATCTTAAGGAACATGCCAAGCATGTTCCAAACACTTGCTCTGACAATGCGTCATACTTCTGGGGAAAGCTCAGAGAGCATCTGCTGCTCCATTCCTCCAGGTCTCTGAGAGGAGTGGAACATTGAGAAAAGGCTGCCTGTGACTTTCCTAGTCCTGAAAGGTGTTGGGCAACTGAGAAATTCTCCCTGTGTGTCCTGCTAGACTGGGGGCACTCCAGTCTGGGGAACACTTGGGGAGCAGTGGCAGCTCAACTCTTCCTGGGCCAAGGAGGAGTTGGCTTCTGAGAAATGCTCCCTCTGTGTCCCCCAGACTGGAAGAACACTGTGCCACACCTCTCTAGATCTGGGAGGAGTCCAGCAGCGCCTGTTCCCTACACCTTCCCCAGACTAGGATTACCCCCCAACTGGGGAAGGCATGGAGAGTATTTCCCCACACTGGCCTTTTTCTGGCCTCTTGGAGGAGTCAAGTAGGAGAAGTATGAAGGCATTTGATCCTGTGGGAGAAAGTCTTCTGCAGAAGAGATCTTTGTTTCACCATGGGAGAAACTGCACAAACGCCTCCACACTCAGTAGCAATGCGTAGGAGGTGCAAGGGGGTGCACATGCACCCCCTAAGAGCGCTGGTGCACCCCCTGACAGCAGCATTCCCAGGCAGGGGGGGCAGGCAAGAGCGCTGGTGCCCCCCCGAGAGTACAGGTGCCCCCCCCCCCGAGAGCACTGGCTAGGGAGTGCGCCAGGAGAAGCGGACCCCCTGTAGCCAATCCTGCCACCCTGGAAGTGCTAGTGGCATGCCCAGAAGTGCCAGCTGTGCGCCACTGTCAGTTGCAGTTCAGCAGGATCAGTTGTGCCCCCCCCCCCCCCACAGCCTGTGGGATCAGCTGTGGGAGGATCTGCCCCCCAGCCGCTGACAGCTGGGGGGGGCAAGTGCCCCCCCACTCAGGTGGCACCAGTCGACCATGTCCACACTCCAGTTTCTAACATTGAATTTCTCCTGCTAGAAATGTAATGCCTATCTATACTGTAAGTCATTCATATAAAATGTGTTTCAGGAACTGTAGGGAGAGCTGAGTCTTTCACATTATCCTAATGGAAGCCATTGGAACTACATCAAGGTACTTGACATATTTAAAGAAAACATATTGCTTTGATGTAGACACATTATTACCATTCAGACAGGTTTGCATTGTACATGAAAAGAAAAATAGCTGAAGCAATTTGAGAGGTCACTGAATTTCAGAAATGCTCTGTTTCATATTAGAATTCAAATAATCTGCATCTCATCTTTTTGAGACTTCATCTGCCTCCATTTTTTACCAAAGATAGTCCACATTTTCCTAAATTAATCACAGTAACACTGATGAGAGGAATGTGATAGTTGAGTAGGATGTGCAAAATTCTTACTCTAGTAATCTTTATAGGTTTCCTTTTAGATCAGCTGAAAAAACTACTACTTTTACTGTAAGGTTACTACTTGGAGGCCCAGCTATAAGGTTGTACTTTTTGGATAAATAGGTTCATAGACATTGGGGGTGGAAGGCACCTCATAAGATCATTAGATCAAGCCCCCTGCCCACGGGGCAGGAAGTCAGCTAGGGTCAAAGGATCCCAACAAGATAAGTGTCCAAATGTTTTTTGAAAGTGTCCAGAGGAGGTGCTTGCACCACTTCAGGAGAGTCTGTTCCAGGCCTTGAGGGCTTGGACAGTAAAGCAGTTTTTCCTTATGTCTAGCCTAAAATGGTCTTGCAGGAGTTTGTGACCATTGGATCCTGTCATCCCCTGGGGTTCCACCAGATCTTGATGCATACCCTTTATGTACTTGTAGGCTGCTACCGTGTCACCCTGGAGCCTGCATTTCTCCAGGCTGAAGAGTCCTATAGCTTGCAGCCTCTCTTCATAAGTCTTGTTCTCTTGCCCTCTGATCATGCGCATGGCTCTCCTCTGGACTCTTTCAAGCTTCTCCATGTACCTAAATTGTGGAGCCCAGAATTGGGTGCAGTACTCTAGCTGCAGCTTCACCAAGGCCAAGTACAGTGGGAAGCTGACATCCTGGGTCTTGTTTGAGGTGTATCAGGAGATGCAAGCCAGAATTTTGTTCGCTTTGCCAGCTGCAGTATTGTATTGGTGGCTTATATTCATCTTGTGGTCAATCATGACCCCCAAGTCTCTTTTGGTCATGGTGCTAGTGAGTGCAGCATTGCCAAGCCTATAAGTGCAGGGTTTTATTCCCAAGGTGGAACAACTTGCATTTCTCCATATTGAATGCCATCAGGTTTTCATACACTCACCTTGCAAGCCTATTGAGGTCGGCCTGGATCACCAGCCTATCCTCAAGTGTGGACACTCTTCCCCAAATTTTGGTGTCATCAGCGTACTTAGCCAGTCTGCTTTTGACACCAGTGTCCAGATCATTAATGAAGACATTAAAAAGTACGGGTCTGAGAATGGAGCCTTGGGGGACACCATTAGTCACCGAGTGCCATGTTGATTTGGTTCTGTCAACTACCAAACTGTGGATCTGACCTCGGAGCCAGTTCCCCAGCCATTGGACCATGGAATAGTCGAGGCCGCACTTGCCCAATTTTTCCATGAGGACATCACAGGACACCAGGCCAAATGCTTTTTTAAAGTTCAAATATATAACATCAACCTCTTCCCTTTTGTCCAGGTGATCTGTCACCTGCTCATAGGAAATGAGAAATGAAAATTCATGTTTCATAGGATTTCAGAGAGGAGTCAGTAGATGAAATACTCTTCTGGGCAGGCAGTTCATAGCTGGTAAAGAGTCTCTCACCTCTCTTGTGAGGTTCTGTGATGATGCAAATTATGAAAACATGAACTTTCATTTCTACCCAAGAGAACTTTAACAATCTATTCTCCAATGCCTGACGAAGGGTGTCTGTGCCTGAAAGCTTGCAATTAAAGAAACTTTTTGCAACAATCTTGTTGGTCTAATAAAAGATATCACCTCTATCATGAGCCCTGATTGCTTTTTACTGTGGCTGAGGGGTTTGTTTGGTTGTTTGTTTTGGAGAACTGATTGGATTATTTTTATTGTAACAAGGAATTAAATACCAAAATAAATCAAATTGTTGTTTGGAAATGTTCTACAGGTGGCATTTCATTTGAATTTTATATTAACTCATTGATTTATATAATTTCATTTTATTAATTCAATGGTTATGAGTATGACCCAAGTGATAAGAACAACTTCTTGATCATAAGCCTAATGGTTACAGAAAAAGTTACCTGTATTTTAATTTATATTTATTAAACACATTCTAATTATATTGTGAATTAATATAGGAATATGCCATATTGTTGCTTGTGAAACCTTTTTCTGGCCTTTATTTAACTGCTGCATATAATTCAAGTTGCTATAGCCAATCAAATATCATTATGTAGAAGAGAAGATTTCAATTTTTGCAAGTGATATTGTAGTTTGAAATATTGTTTAGATATATGTTAAGTAAGTTATGATTGATACTTTCAATTACCATGACTTGGATTAATTGGAAATTATACTAACCACAATTTTATTTATTTTTAAGAAACTGAAGCACCAAAATGTGATGGGCAAATTTCCTACGTAGAACAGATAAATTGCAAGGAGCCTAGCTGGATTGAAGTAATCTTTACAGTTTTATCCTATTGTACATTGTCACCCAAATCACTTGGCATTGGTTTTGAGAGCTACATGAATAAAGAACAACTGTGGGATTACTTATACAATATGTCAGGTATGAAAATGATCAGTTAAGTTAGTAATTTAAAGCATTAATTTTCAAGCATGCACTATGTATTAATTTTTTTTATTTTAATAAGTTGGTTTAAGTAATGAGGATTTACCTTAATTAGTTTTAGAATTGAAATGTTTCAGAAAATCATGTAAAAGACATGTGTGTCTGTGTAACACTTTATCAAGGCATTGCAGAAAAGGTAGGACTCTCGAGGGATATACAGTTATTGTAGTTGCGGAAAAATGCGATAGCATGGGGCCCAATTTTCAAAAGTCTTTGTGCCTTAACATAGAGATGTTATTCTAAGCCAAGGGAGGGGAATGATAGCAGACAATCTCCTATAGCTATTGCGTGTTCAGTTTCTCTGATCCTGCTGTCTAGTAGGAACACTTTCATCAAATCTTCACCACTACTTTCTGGAAAGAGAACAGATTTAAAAAACCCATAAAGAATAAAGAGGGACTGGTTCAAGAGGAATGAGGACTTTCTTTTGGTGGTCTGTCAGGTGCTGAGTTAGAAGAAGGAAGAAATGCTCCCTCCCATGTAGGGGGGAAAATAGGAAACAGAGGCTAAAAACAAAAGGTTGGACCAAGGTGTGTGGATGAAGGGCTTCTGGTGACCACAAGAAATGTGTGGAAGCCCAAAGAAAAAGAAAGTTTGGGGGATGAAGGAAGGAAGGAAGGAAGGAAGGAGAAAGAAAAAAAAAAAAAGCCTGCAGACTGCGTACTGCAGTGGTCCCAGAGAAAGTAGTGAGGAAGTGGAGGTGCTTATTTGGTACCCAAGTAACAATTATAGGATGGTACGAGATGAAGATGCAAGGGAGAGTGATGCTTATGGCTGTAGCATTTGAAAGTGAAGAGAGGGTTCTAGCCATGAACAGAAGACTTCCAGGAGGATCTTGCGATATAAGATGGATGAAGACAAGCATGTGGACACGCAAAAGAAAAAAGGATGAAAGCTCAGTGGTGTTCAATTCATCCAGCCCTGAGACTGGATGAGTGGTGCAGAGCCAGTCTGCAGGCTAGATCCAGGGTATGGAGCCAGTCCACAGGGAAAATCTAGAGCATGGACATATCACCTGGCTTCTGAGGCTATAATTTGGTGGTGGCAGTGTTATCTGATATGGAGTTATGGCAGCCACCACTCCTTCCTCTGCAAAATTTCCAGCAGTATGGGCCACAGCTCTACATTTTGGATCTAGCCCACAGGGCTCCCTACAGGTCTGGAAATATGGCAACAGAATCAGCAGCAGTAATGTTAATTGCCCTAGTTCCAGAAGCTGCTGTCATTATCACTGCCACCACTCACTGTACTGACAGATATCTTAACCTGTGGGGTCTTGGCCTGAGGAAATCCACATTTCCCATTTCAGAAAGAAATGCTCTGACCACCAAGCTACACAAGTTTGGTTTGGGGCATACCCTATCCTTTGTGCTGAAGCTGGCTTAATGAGCATAAAGGAATACAAGAATCATGGGGGCATAGAAGAGTAAAAAAGGGGATAGAAAGATAGCAGTCTGTGGCTCAGTGCTCAAGGCACTCTTCTGAATCAGAAGAGACCTTGGTTTCAGTCCCTGCCATCAGGATCATTCTGTTTCTTTACCATGACTCTGTAATATAAAATGCCTAAATAATGCCAGCATCAGGGACTGGAACACATGGTACTACTCTGTGCCTTTCCAGAGTAGTACCGTCATCAGTAATGCTCCCTCTTCTTTGCTCCCCTGGCCACAAGAATCTTTCACTTGTGGTTGCTAAGCACAACATTGACAGGATGAGTGGAGATAGAACACCAACCCTATTTTAGAGCCTGGTGGGTGCAGACAGAAGTGCAGCTCCCAGATGTAACTTAGAACTATTTCTGCAAAGTGTTCAGAGTTACAGTGCTACTCCAAACCAAACAGAAATTCACTGCTGGTTCCAGGGGGAGGGGAATCTCCCACTGGGAGCCTGCAGCTGGTTGTCCCTAGCAATGGCCATGGCTGTCTGCCAGTGTTCACGGTTTTCAGAATGGGAGGGGGGAAAGGCAACAGAGGGAACTGATTCTTTGGGCTCCCCAGCTGGTGCTGATCGGTGTGGTGGGTGAATTGGAGGCCCCCCCTCCAACCTTAGGGGAACTCCAGTACTCGGGGGGGCTGAAACCCCCCCAGATTGAACTTACTCCTTTCCCTTTCCCCTGCTTCTACTCTGAAAACAGTGACAGGCTGGAAGCTTCACAAGCACAAGTTACAGAAGATGCTACATTTTGGAATGTCTTTATCTGGTACCTCATGCAATAAGGGGTCAGATTTTCACCTGATCGGCCATTTTTAAGCTGTTTGCAGCCATGCACTTGTGTTTGGTCACAGCTGTGAACTGCTTTCTGTGGCCAGATTAGGCAAAAATTGTTACTTCTGTCTGCACCAGGGCTAAGGTATTTTCCTGGCAAGTGGGAGATGTATCATTTTAACCTCTTCAGGCTGGAGGACTTATAACTCAGGTCCCCCACTTCTTGGGCAACTGCTCTGGACACTACACTGTTATACAAAAGGTAGACACCTCATTACCCCCAATCAGGTATCTACACTCTGGGTAGTCTAGATCCCGAGTCTAGTGTTCACCCATGGATCAGGCACCTAAGTTCTGGAGAGAGGTAGGAGTCCAAACACAGTGTTTTGCCTAATGTTTCCTGTTGGCTAGGTTTAGCTACTTCCCTGTTCAGTGCTTAGGGGTTCTGCTTTACCTTTAAAGGCACAAAAATCTCTCCATGGACTCTGTAAAGGACCTACATAGCATACTCTGGCTATTTTTATCACCATTCTCAAGCAAGACACTAGTTTTTAGGTGTTACAGTGCCAAAGTGGATGTGCCTACAAGGCCAATCTTATCTGACCCTAGAAAACCAACAGAGCCAACTGTCAGATTCTCTCTATTTTAACAGGCCAATCAAGAGCACCTGTACTTTGAAACTTACTGTTTCAGTTATGCATGCCTTTAATTTCCTTCCACTTCCCTAGATAGGTTTCTATACTAGCAGGTTCTAAGTATGCAAGCTCAGCCTCCCTTCCAGTCAACATAGCTAACTTTTCTTGCTTTGCTGTCCAGTCCTCTCCTATAGCTTTATCCTTGAAACTGCCATATTTTTCCCTATAGTTTAATCTTTTGTTTTTCCATTCAGGTTTGAATGCAAATTAACCAGTTATTTTTTTAGAGACAATTCCCCTGGGCCACAAATTGCAATCTAATTCATTTGTCAATTGGGCCCCTAGCCTTCAGTCTTCTTACCTTCCTTCACCTTATTGTAATTTTTTTAGCACCACTTCCACAAATTGCTGTTCTCCAACAACTTAGCCAGTTCAAGAAGGCAGTTGGCTGAGCATGGATCTAGCAGACCACCTAAGGCTAAAAAAAAAAAGCCTACAAAGGATGGAGGATGGGATTAATCTCCAAGGAGGATTATTCTGCACTGGTCCGGTCCTACAGGGAGCATACCAGGAAAGCCAAAGCTGCAACTGAACTCCAACTAGCTTTGAGCATCAAGGACAATAAAAAGTCTTTTTTCAGATATGTGGGGAGCCGGAGCAAAAGCAAGGGCAAAATTGGATCCCTGCTGAACCAGATGGGGCAACTGACACCCAGGAAAAAGCCAACCTATTAAATGGGTACTTTGCGTTGGTCTGTCATCAGTCCCTTGGGACTCCCATGCCCGCTATGGGACAGGGAGGTCTGGGTGAGGGAGATCCCCTGCCCTCCATAAATGCTGACTTCATGAAGGAACATCTTGAGAAGCTGGATACCTTCAAGTCAGCCGGCCCTGACACTCTACACCCCAGGGTACTCAAGGAGCTGGCGAGCGTCATAGCCCAGCCCCTGGCACGGATCTTTAAAAACT
>NW_017728909.1:62600529-62611000 GCF_001723895.1 Crocodylus porosus | reverse complement strand
ATAAACTACTGTGAGACCGTTTCAGGCTGGACATAAGGAAGAATTTCTTTACTGTCCGAGCTCCGAAGGTCTGGAACAGCTTGCCATTGGAGGTGGTTCAAGCACCTACATTGAACACCTTCAAGAACAAATTGGATGCTTATCTTGGTGGGTTCCTATGACCCCAGCTTACTTCCTGCCCTTTGGGCGGGGGGCTGGACTTGATGATCTTCTGAGGTCCCTTCCAGCCCTAATGTCTATGAAATCTATGAGAAGTTATGTCAAGTCGTTCTCTTGTGAGACTTCAATTTTTTATACTGATCCTTTTGTTGTGGAAAAACTCCATTCTTTTTCTTTCTGTTCCTTTGTAATTAAGCATTGACAATCCATACTATTTTCTAAATGCTATTTTTAGTATTATGTTGATGTTGTTGATGATTGAGGTGTGGAGGCAAGAAATTAAATGAAAGCAGCCACATCAGATTGCTCCATTAATGGCAAATAAGCTAAAAGTGTACCGAACAAGAAAATGGGCAGTATCAGTTCAGTTTTGAGCTTCAAGTTACTAAGAACAATGAAAAAAGGAGAAACAAATGATACTAAATACACTCTCCAGTATAATATTAAGTCATACAGGCCTATTTTGCCTTGTAATGTTTTTCTAATTTGTTACAGGATGATAACTGTAAAGAAGTTGTTATGAGCAATAATGTTTTTACATTTCTTTTCACCAGGGTTTTAAAATATTTCTTTCTGAAATAACCAAACATGCACAAATGGCTGTATGCGTATTGAATGTATAATGTTTTTCTTTTCTCTGAAGTTTCAAGTTGTGGTGAATCAGAGCCAGAGGTTATCAGATGCTTGAAGCTGACTTTGATTAATTCGGTCAAGGGTATAGTGAAGCAGATAATTTCTTTGATGCAATCATGGGAAGCAACAGAGAACTATGGAACCTGTCAGCATAAACATATAGTACCTGAAAGTCTGCTGAAGACAATTCCAAAGGAATGGAAATATACACCTAAACAACTGAAGAAAAAAGAATCTGGGAAGTGTAGGTTACATATGTTATATAAAACTGTCATAAGAGCTTGTTATCTGTTTAATGGGAACATCAACACAAGAATTATAGCTGAGTTGTATGGCTTGACAACAAATATAGTTGTTCTCAAGGTAGTTTCCTATCTTTTTCTGAAAAGTATTAATTAAATTGTTGATATTACATTTTGGTACATTTTCTTGATGCTTTCAACCTTGTACACATAGGCTTTTAAAAAAACTCTAGTTATTTCTTATAATTACAGAAAAATATAAAACCATGTTCAAGATTTTGCTTCTTGACCAGTTGAAAATGCTGTGAACCAATGGAGTTTGTAACTTCAGATCTCCTAATTATCACATTTTTAATCAGCAGTGTTTTAATTTATATATATTATGAGTACATTGTTTACTGAAACTTTAGTCTATAAAAATGTATAGTTGCATAGCATTAAAATTAGCATACAGATTATTAATATAGATATACATAGTAGTCAATATTTTTAAAGATGCTGAAGAGTAAAGATGATTTCATGGATCTTTTTGTGATCACCTGTGGCTAAGCAACCATGTCTTTAAAATCTTAGATCTTGCAAGCCATTCTTCAGAAATTGCTTAGCAGCAGAATCATGGCATTATTCTATGATTCTCTACCACCACTTCACAATATACTGGCCACATAAAGCAACCTGAGTGGTCCAGGTTACTTGTACCAATATACATTTTGCCTATATTATGGAAACTCTAGAACAATTGGTGTTATGGGAACAGGGTAGTTTTGTGTGATTTAAGAAGGTGGGGGTTGGAGAAATAACCAAAACATTATGAGTAGACTGCAGTACTCCTGAGAGATTTAACATATTTCCCTGCAGTACAGATTAAAACAAAAAATATACAGCAATTTTAATGTCAACCTTGTGTACTATTTAATTTCAAATCAGTCAGAACAATGAACAAACACCTCTATCAGTTGTACTATAATAACTGAACATAGCAGGACTAATTATAAATGAAATAGCAACCTTAGATCTTAATTTTCTTGGTTTGCTATTTTCAATTCAATCTGCGATATCTCAATTCATTTTGAAGATTAATATTCAGTAAAGTACAGTAGATTTCTAGCTACATTGTTGAGTAAATCTTCTCAGCCATTTTCAACACAAAATAAAGTTAGGAGTTATCCTGTACAGTCATAACTGAACTGTAGTAGAACCAGAATATTAATCATATCTCCTTTTCTTTTTTTTCTCTTTTTAAGGCTTCACAAGGCTTGCAGCTCAGGCAGTATCTATTGTAATCAGCAAGTTACCTACAGTGATTGCATGTTTGCCTCCCCCAATTAAGTACTTCTTTTTTCTGGCTGGGAGAAAAATGTCACAAAACTTTGTTGAATTGAAGAAAGCTGGTCTGCTTGTCTGGAACTTGATTGTAATTATATGTCAGATATTTGAGGATGGAAACACTGCAGAACTTTTAACAGGTGCAACACTTGACAGATGGAGCAAAGAGAAACTCAGTTTAGTTTGTGCATGTTTGGAAAGTATTATAGGAAAACAGAAAAGTACTCCTGAACAAACGACCCAGAAGGTTATATTGAACATTCAACAACAAAGACCAAATTGGATAGAAAGTCAGTTGCTGAAAGCAAGAAAATTGAGCATTGACTGGTAAGAATAACTTAATATTTACAGGTGATGCTTTTTATTTTAAAGATCTGTTTGCAAATGTTCAAAAGAGAAGTAAATGGACTGCTTTCAGATGAACAGTGGTTTTGTATGCTCTAATTTAGATGAGTTCTCTGTGTTTGGTATATTGATGATAAACTATTGCTGGAAAACAGTTGCATACTGCAAATATAAACCATAGGTGTGGCACTGGGCAAGTTTACTCCTAGTACTCAGAGAGTTGTGATTTTTATACTGATTGAAAAATGAACACAGTTTCATCTCTACTTTGTGTGAACAGGTAGAGTAACTGCAAGGCACATAATAAGTTTGTAAATGGATTCTGCTATGGCGATTAAATTAAGAAGGACTTAGTGGCTATAAAAGGCTTTCTGTGTTGTTATTTGATTAAAAAAGTAAGCATATTTCATTTTATAACATAACAAACCCTGAGGGCAAGTGGGGCATATCAGAACAGACGGGACATGCACCCAACCGTTTCTTTATGAGGCAAATATCAACCTTCATGCAGATTTGTTATTAAGGTCCAAGTGTTTTTGTGCTTTACAATGGTTTTTCAAGTGATTGAATGGTATAAATGTGTTTATAGCTCTCATTTATCCATAATTAGATTCTTCAAGAAAAAAGTCTAATTTTGATACTATGTATCATTATTAAAAATATTGTTCATTTGCTTTCTAGTATTCATTTATGGGAGTTGCACAGATTGGTAAATAAACTTGTTGACTACTGAAAGTAAGGTTGTTTGTCTTTTCATGCATGCTCGCCAAGGTCAGCGCCATTAATTTCCCACTAGTAATAATCCATATAAACAATGTTGTAATTCTAGGTTTGAGTTACCCATTTAAATGAGAAAGCTTTCATGAAGCAGTCTGAGGTACAACATTTTTTTCTAGAGGTATTCAGTTGGCAAGAGTAGCAATAAGCAGTGAGTATCACACAAATGCTTATTGACATTGACCTTCATAATCTTAGCATTTGCATTTAATACTAATTTACAGACTCTAATCCAGTGATTAAGAGATTAAAGCCAGATGTCATCCATGGGACTCTTCATAAGGCAAAATAGTCTTTAAAAATATACATTACTATCTACTGGAATAGTATTATAATATAGTGACTAAGATTATAAACCCTTTTTAAAGCAATAGAAATCCTAGTTATCACCTGAACCTTTGTCATAGCCCTCAAAAATGTATAGGCATCTTGTGACTGCTACAATGCTGGGGCACATGGAGTGTCCCACAGAATCATGGGGGGCTCCCCAGCACACTCGGCAGCAGACCCGGAAGTGGACCAGAGGCACTTCCGGTTCACTTCTGGGTGCACCAGAGAGAGTGCTGGGCGCCCCTCCTCCACCCTCCCTGGCTCGGCAACTGGTGCCTCCTGCATCTGAGGGGACACCTGAGGTCCCCTTGCAGTCAATTGCTGAGCTGGGGGCGCAGTGCCCCCCACCACGCACTCCCTGGCGGACCCAGAAGTGGAGCAGAAGTACTTCTGGGTTCACCGACAAGCATGCGGGGGCCCCCCCACACTCCTGTGGGATACTCCTTCCACCCCAGCATTGCAGCATTCATGAGCTGCACCTGGTACCTTGAGATATGTAGAAAAAATATTTAAAGCTGTGTCTGTGTCCGAATTGCTGATTCTCTGAATCAGCATTGAATCTTAAGATTTGGATTCGTCCAAATTGAATTGGGGACAGTGATCCAAATCAATGAATTGAAGCAGTGTCCCTGATTCAGGTTGAATCTGAATCAGAATTGAATAGGGCCTGTTTTGCACACCCCTAGTATGCGTACTTATATTTACACTTGCAGGTGCATGTGTATAAAACATTTGTTGTGCCTAGATGAATATTTATCAGCATGTATTATAATGAAATACCTAACTCATTTTTTCTGTTGTTCACAAGTTAGAAATGCATCATATATTAGAAATGTATAATATTTTTGTAAGCAGAAATGTGTAATGTTTTTACATTAAATTATCATAGTTCTTCTCAAGTTTACATCTTGGCAGTAATAAAAATAAATAAATAAAATGGAAAACCTTGGGTAGATTTTTTCCAGTTGTTGAACACAAATTTAACTTTGCCTTTATGGAAATTAAAAAAAACCCCCAAAAACCCTGCAGTGGAGAAAGTGGCAGCTGTATGCATTACCTGTCTTGTATACTGCCTGAAAGCATTACTATTCATTAAAATAACCTTCACTTTGTAGTAACACCCGAGCTGTAAACAGTCAAGTTATATTCTTGAGAACACACAGCCCAAAAAAAGTAAAGAAATGTCCGTCTTTGCAAAGTAATTTGTCGAGTTGAAGATTATTGTTTTTCATCATGGTGACCCTGACTTGGCTGACTGGGTGCATATACAGATTAAGATGAATGCAGTTTTTCCTTGGCTGAGGTCTGCCTCTTTCAGGGTACATTCTTCCTAATGACATGATTGATAGGCAGTCCCAAATCCAGAGAGGAACTCATTAATCATAGCACTGACTGAATCCAATCATCTGCTTCACCTGCACAGTGATGGACAGGAAAGGATACAATTTGGGTGCTGACACTGATACACTCCTTTGTCAGAAGGCCTCAGCTTTTTCAATGTCAACCTCTAGGAAGCCTGACAAGAAATTCAGTTTGTATCTATACACAGCATCAAAAAATCAGCCTTAAATATGCTTCAGTTTTAAAGATCTATTTATTTTGAAGCTTTTCTATAAAATATACCATAATAACATAACCCTTTACTTCTGTTCAGCTAAGAACAGAATTATAATTTTTAATTTTGAGCTATTTACTCTGTAGAAAGTTTTGAAACTACATGTGGAACCAATATCAACTTTAACATCCAGCAGCTGTGTAGCCTTTAAGTCAACAGCAACTTTCAGCAGAACTAATTTTGTATTTATGGCACATTTTCAAAAGTAAACTGTAACAAACAGCTGAATGAACTATAGTAAATTTTATTCAGAACCATAAACAATGAAAACCTTAGCTTCTATTCAGAATGCTTATTTTGTAGATCTTACTATGAATACAGTAATATATATAGAAAACATGTTATGGGTTATTAGTCTCTCAAGTTCTAATGTGTCCATTGCTGTGATATCTGGGTGCCAAGTTACATTTGTGCTACAGACCCAGATATTTAAAGGAATTCTGATTTAAGTGGTGTTTTCAATTTAGAAGAATGTATTTCAGCAATGTTTCTCAAACATTTTGCCAGCATAAGTAGTTATTCCTGCTGATTCAATGTAATTGTTAGTTTATGATTTTTATAAGATGAAATATGACAATAATAGCCATAAACATTACTTTTGGGACAGGATTTTTCAAACATACAGGTCTTTAACTTTCATCAGTCTCAACAAGAGTTAGGCACCTAAATACTTAAGATTTAATTTTTTTAACCAATTACTAATATAATAGCTTCCTTTGGGACACTTTATTTAGTCATTTTTTATGTTCTAGAGCAGGCAAAGAAATATGTAAAAAAGGTTAAATGTTAATGCTAGGAAAGATACTGTTTAATGATACAAGAAAAAATATTTGTTTCTTATAAGCTCTAGAAAAAAGGACTGTTTCATTTTGTCATCTCTTGGATTACTGTAATTTCAACAATTGTATTAATTTTAAACATAATTAAAATTAGGAATTAAGGAATGCTTATTATTTTAATGTCTTTAAGTGCTTAGCATAATTTCATATAAAATTTAAGAAATGCATCTGAACAGCACTGTTTTTGCCTAGACCATATCTTTGCAAATGTTATTACTTACTGACTCATGTTGACGTATTTATTAATATTATGACTTTTAGCAATATTTTTATTTACATTAATAATATTTGTATGCTTGCTTGCTTTATTCTAGTGCCTTTATTGCTGTAGAGGAAGCTGCAGTGTTAGAGGAGGGAAGTATTGCACTGGAATTGACTGAGCAGAAAATAAACATGATGGTCCTGGATATCTGCCACAAACCAGGTGGCAGCGAATACCTGAGGCAAATTTATCACATCATCCGGCTCAATGAGGTAGGGAAACGGCCTTTTTACCGAGCAATTAGGTGTGTACTGGCCTGAGGCAGCGTCTGCTGGCAGCTAAGGGTTAGTCAAGGAGGTGATAATGCTTCTTAAAGTCAATACCAAACTCAATATTGCATTGTAATAGAATCTATTCAGTTTAGGCTTTTCTGCATTTGTGTAGAAAGATTACTTAACAGGAAGCAATGTGGATTTTATTTATGTACTTAAACAGTATATGGCTCATAAACTTGCCTCAGATTTATATTGTATAGACCATAGATATATTTTAAGAGTTAGAACATAGTAAGAAAATCAGCAGGCTATTGAAAAATAACTTAAAAGGAAGTAGAATTAAATATGTAGTAAATCAATGCCTCTGATTCTAAGAACACATTTGTAATGGCAAGATAAATACATTGTGATGAAAGTCTGGTTTAATCTATATAACCCTGTTAGTTAAACTATAGTCAAAATTATATAAGAGCATTTATACTAACCATTTGGAAATGGATTCAGATTTATTTAGCTGTGTGGAATCTAGACAAGGTAAAAAAAATCTGACATTGTCTGCACTGAATGGTCCTAGACTATAGAAAGGATTGTACTTTAGTTTTCATCTTCATGAGCAGTATAAATTGAAATAACCATTAATATTTAATTATATGGTAATACAGATAAACACAGCTGAATGTTCCTTCTTGAAAAAAAAAAGAATTAATATTTTATTTGAAGATATTCAAACACGTATATAGTTGTTCATGATATTACATATGTGTATGTGTGTGTATATATGTGTATTATGTATGTGTGTGTGTTTGTGTATATGATTAATGGTGTGAATGATTTTGTAAATATGGCATAGGCCAAGAATTTAAAAATCTAAAAATCCTAAAGGAACAGGGGTGTGTGTGTGTAGATATATGTATACACCCACACACAGATTTATAAATCCATTTAATAGATTTAAAAATCCATTTTTATTAATAGTAGTGATTGGATACTTCACACTTCTGAAAATCAAATCAGCTGTTTGGGTGCCAAAATAGTATAGATTTAGGAACTCATTTTTATTCCTTTCCTTGAAATCTCCCTAATAAAGTATGTATGCTCGTGTCTGTAAATATAAATGGTAGTGTTGGGGTGACGTTGTAGCCATGATTTGTCCAGGAGTTATACAAGAGGCAGGCGTCAGGTATGTCTCCAGGTTAATGTCTCTTAGTTTATAGTATAAGTACATCCTGTTTAAGTGGATCCCTTTTGGAGTAGCTTAGGTAAAGAAGATGGTTTCTTAGTTTTTCCAAAGTTCTCCTGCATAGTTGTATTGCATATATAAAGTTGTGTGTTAGCTAGAGGGTGGCAGATGATGAGTTCCCTTGGGATGATGTTATGTTTCTTGCACAGGCTTGGCAATCCTTGCCTCTATAAAGATATATACACTCACAGAGAAGTCATGCCATCTCTATTTAAATTTTGTCATAATTGGGGTCAAACTCAAGAGAAATGTCAGGGCTTCTGTTGGTCACCTTTAGGGGCCAGAATTGTTTTCCCCCTTGAATGCATGTTTGTTTCTGCTCCCTTTCCCTCCATCTCACATGTACCTTCTCTAAAGCCTTGGGCATTATCTATAACTAGAGATGGGTAATAGGCTGTAATGGGCTGGTGCCCCTAATTGTACTGGAAAGTTTCCAAGGATGAAACTGTCACCAAATTTGAGGTCAAGAAGGAATTTTTGTTCAGGTTAGATTGCTAAGGATTATTGGGATTATTTTTTTGTCTTATTTTGTAGGGTCTACTTTGTCCATTTTCCACTTCTGAATAGATTTTAGCTAGCAAATTTCCTTCTGCTGAATTGGCCAAACCCTTAGTGGTGCTCTTGTCTCTCCTGCTCTCTTCCTGTAGTATGTTCTAGGTTTTCTTTTTCTTTTCTATTTTTTGATCAGGTGTTTTCTGCTGTAGTATATAAGTGGGACTGGAGTGGATATTCTAATGCATTGGCTGTTCTGAAGAACTGTTTAATTCTTTCTTGTTGTTTCACTTGTCAAAATAATTTAATATTCTTTGGGCCATACTGAGAGAAACTTTCTTTGGCCAGGTGATTAGGGAACTACCTTTAGATGGAGAAACCCATGTTCAAATCCTTATCTAATTCACATCCTTATTTTTTTTTAATGCCAAGTGGGATTGGGACAGGTCCAACAAGAGATCCAAGTCAGGGAGAACCTGATAAAGCAGAATCTTAAAACTGGCTTGCCCGTGTCCTAGATGAATGTTCCAACTGTGTTTATTGTGGTTATCTTTCCCCCTCTCAGTTTCTACCTCTCTGATATATAACACAAAATCCAACCTAGCACTGACAGAAGTTTAATCGAAACTGCCATATTCCCATGAAACATGTTGCAGTATAAAATTACCATTTTCCAATTTCAAATACTAGGGATTCATATAGGATGTGGGAAAAAAGCAGATTGACAGCTTAGATGTAAATCTGCCTCCTCACAAACGAGTACACTAAGCACTAGGTTCAGGCTCTGTGTAGCTGTGCCTGAGCATGGGGACATGAGGTTCCTTGGCTGGGTATGCAGGAGCTAGGGTGGGACTCTGTGGGGAGTGTGCCCAAGTGCGAGGATTCTCCTGGGCTCACTTTCTGGTGTGTGTGTACACCCTGAGGTGCTTCATGACAGGGTGTGATGTTACGGCCTGGGGATGTGGGTGCCCAGGTCCCAGGACTCATGCAGTGGATACAAATAACTCCCTTCCCCACTCCCCCTGCCTGCCTGCGGCTGTCAGATGGCTGAAGGCAGGAAACAGGGCTAAGGAGAGGGTCTGTGTTGGCTTGGCTCTGGGAGAGCTCAGGGGTGGGGCCTGCTGGGCACTCAGCCAAAACAACCAAATGTGGGCCAAGTACTAGTGCACCTCTCTGTGGAGTGGTTGTGGGGGACTGCAAAGGAGACTGGGATGCTGGAAGACAGCAATCTAACTTGAAGCAGTAGGGGATCTGGTACGGAAGTTCGATTCACTGGTCTAACCTAAATCGATTAGATTTGAGTGCACAGTGAATCAGATCTATCTTAGACTTGGTTCTGCCATTTTTAGACCAGTCTATATTCATCAAATGTCTGTACGGTTATGGGTTTAGATCATTTCCGATCTCTGAGACTGGTTTATGTGTAATATCAGTACCTGGCCCTGGATTGGCTGAACACCAAAAAAAGAAGACATCAATTGCCTGCAGTTGCAGCTCTCTCTTCTGATACCCCTTCTAACTCACTTTGAGTTCAGTAAAGACTATTCCTGCACTTAACCAAAATCTGTGTGGTGGTAACCTGACCTAGGGGTGCCCTTGTATGTGTGTGTGTATGTCCGAGTATGGAAGAGGCTGCCTAGGTTTCTGCTTCTGGGTTCCCATGAATTCGGTGTTCTGGGGCTGTCAGAACTTTTGTGTCTTTTAATGAGCATACTTCCCCAAGCCACTCTTCAAGGTGTACTTCAGTTCCTAGCACTGTACTGTGGCGAAATGCCGGGCTAGCAGCTCCGGCACTGCTTAGAGGAGCCGCGGGCTTTGCGGAGTTGTGCGAGCGCGTGGCTTGTGGGGCGGAATTGAGGTAGCTCTTAGCCGCCCTCGAGGTTCACCGAGTTGGCACAAGTAGACGACTTAGAGTAAGTTGTTAGTGTCTCTTAATCTATAGGGTGTCCGTTGGTTCACGAGGTTCCAGAGCCAGCCCTTGCGTTCCAACAGTGGA
>NW_017728909.1:62592684-62599439 GCF_001723895.1 Crocodylus porosus | reverse complement strand
AGTTATACAAAAAGGAGAAAATAATATAAAATATATGCTTTATATAAAGATAATATAAAACGGTTATATGCTAAATAATATAAAATAGTTACATGTACCAGGGTTCAGTGTATCACAGGCTGATTTGGGGGTGAAGGGGCAGCTTGTTGGTTGGTGGGGGGTGGCTTCTCCCTTCCCAGGAGCTGGGTGCTGCCAAGGTCTCTGGTTCAGGCTACTGCCTTAAGAAGACTTTTCCTAGGGTTGGCAAGTGGGGAAGATCCCTGAATTCCTGGTTCTGGGTTCCCAGGGAGCTGGGTATTCTGGAAGCTGCACAAAATTTCTATTAGTTTTAAACAACATTTTCCCCCAAAGCTGTTGTTAATTTCATTCAGTTTGTAGCAGTTGACTAAGTTTTGGGAAATTCGAGGCTGATTTGGGGTGGATGCATGTGGTGGGAGTGAACCAGCACCCTGAGATGTATGTGGCAGGGGATGACCCAACACCTGGAGAACCCAGAAGCATACCCCCTGCTTCTGCATTCTAAGGGTGTTGGGTCATCTGAGGACTGTGCAAGGTCTCCATGTCAGTTACCAGAAATGGAAAGAAATTGATCAGTGGCTTGGAGAACAGTGCTGTTTAAAAGTTGCAGAGACCTGGGCAGACTCCCAGGAATGCCAATTCTGGGTTACCCCCTCAACTCACTTAACCACCCTCTGCAGCCCAAATCAGCCTGGAATGGCACAAAGCCTGGTCAGTTATCACCAGTGGACTGATGAAACTGACAAGCAGCTTGGGGGAAAGTGCTGTTTAAAAGCTGTAGACATATTCAGCAGCTCTCCAGACCACCCAGCACCCTAGGAAAATCCAGAAGCAGAGGTACCTCTCTCTATCCATCTGACCACTCAAATCAGCCAGTCATGGCACAGACTGGGTCAAATAGGGGCAGGTTGGGGCAGTAGAGTTTTGACTGAGTGCCAGAGTAGACAGGTGCCATGCAAGGGTTGTGTGGGGAGGAGGGAATGAAGAGCAGTGCAATGTGGGACGTTTGGAGGACTGACCAGACACTTGTCACAGAAAGCTTGGTGTCTGCACATAATGCTGAACTGGTTCAAGGAGGACCACTTTAAAATAATACTTTATTAATCAGGTATACTTCTGAAACTTTCCAGAAGGTTTAAACCATTCTAAAGTGTTATGTCTGTCCACGCCCAATATGAACATAGTTATGTCACAATAAAATCTGTAGTCTGTCACAGCTTCATGATATTTTGAATGGTTTTGTTTTTAATATGGGTAGTAGAAGAATATCATGAAGCATCTTCTGAGCATGCAGCTTTACTTTCTATAACTTCAGTTATTCTTAAGAAGGTTTCAGTTTTGAAAGAAATTTTTGGTTCTCCATCTTAATTAGAAGGAATATATATTTCAAGCATACAGTGAACTTATACTTGATAGTTAAATGAGCTATAGCTGGAATTTGATCAAATTATTGTTATCCAGTATGTGGTCTTTACCGATTTTGCATTTCTTCTTAAAAGGAATATTTGAAAGAACAACTGTCTTGTGGTACTTCTTCTGAAGAGGATCTGCCACCAGCTAGATGTTTAAATTTGATACTGAAGAACACAGAAGAACAACCAGTCTTCAACCCCTTCCAAGTGCACAAACAGTATTGTGCAGATGTGTTCAATCAGGTTGGTGAACATTTGAAATGTCAGTTAGTTATAATTGAAATTATTATATGTGACAACATAATGTTAAGTGACAATAGGCATTGAAATTATAATGTCATGAGTACAAAGTTCATAAAATGAAAGTACAAAGTGAGAATGTCTAGACCCTTTTCTTTTATGTTTGAAGTCCTGACGTGGGTGTTACCTGTATTCTTTCACTTGAGGAAAGTATGTTTTATATGTCTTCATTGAGCTAATTTAGTAAAAATCTGTTTCAAGGAAACAGTTTAAAAAAATCATCTAAGGTAGTTTTCAGAAGTGGCTAAGTTGCATCCAGTAAGGCCCATGTATAATTTGCCTCTCACAGACAGATTTGTAAGTCAGTTTCTTACTTTTGAAAATGTTTCTTCCAGAGTTTCTCCCAAACTCCCAGGCCAACAATCTTCTTAATTTCATGGAGATTCCCTATATAATTTCAACTAGTTAAAATAGAAAACACTTGCTTTTATAAAAGGTTACAATGAAGTCCAAACTATGAACTTTAAATAGAGTGCCCTGTTCCTGTTTTGTATAATTTTGTTATGATACTGTAGGAGTTGGATTGGTGGTGGTAGTGGGTTTCTTAATTTTTTAATTTATTTTTAAAGCAAAGATCACTTTATAGAACACACATATTGGTTTTTTGTAGATTGAAACTAATTTGAAAAAGTTCTTGACTTCAGATGAACTCAGCTTAAGTGTGTACCTTTTAAAAATGACCTTAAATTGAAAGTATCAAAGGAAAGGATTGTTTGTCCTAGACAACCAGTTAAAAAAAAATTAACCACATCCTAATTTGGAATGCAGATAATATTTTTATCATGTCTGTTACAGTTTTTGCCTACATTCATTAATAGTGTAGTAAAATAAGACCTTCAAATACTGACAACTCAGGGCAGAATTCTTCTGCTATAAGACAGGATTGTAGTGCTCTATTAATCAGCCGATGACAAGGGATAGTTCATGTTGGCGCGCAATGGATTTCAGAAATGTTTAGCATAAAATCTATTATCAGAACTTGGAAAATTGTCCTATCATTTAAATAAAAATAATTAATGGATCACAGAGCTTAAAGTGTGTCAACCCTATTTGTCAGTAAACTGACTGGCTTTCTGAACTTAATTGTATTATTCCAAAATATACCTTATTTTATTTCCTCAAAAAATCTGCTTTTAACCTAAGTATATATGAGATGCCATGCAAATAGAGTGGCTAGATATTTGGTGTCCAATGGTATCAGCTGCTTCATAAAAGGTGCTAAAATATTCACAATGGACAGTTATTCTCCCCATAGGGACAATTTCTTCTTAACACCTTAACTTAGTGGCTGGCATCTGCAACAAAGTTTATAATCCCTGATTAGTTTGTTTATTTTTATCATATCTAATTTAACTGTATCTGTTTTCATTAAATACAAATTTCTAATCCTTTTTTGAATCTTAAATCCTACTAAGCTCTTGGCCTTTACGCTATTTTTGTCTGAGTTAATTATTGTCTAAGGAAGCTTTTCCTTTCATAAGTTTTAAATTCATTGCCTTTCAGTTTCATAGAATGTGCCTCGGTTATTTTTGTTATTAGAGGATAAAATTGAGTGAAAACTTTTTCTTTGTTCACAGCCCCATGTTGCTTGTGGCCCAGTAGCTGTGAACTCAGTTATCAGTGTCCCCTATATTTTCTAACAATCTTACTTCACTTTAGGAACTATGAACAAATTACAGCTAGTGGTTTTTAAGATGACAGTCAGTGGATCACAGCTGTGCCCTGGGTCCAGCTCATACTGTCACTGCCACAAGATCCCAGCCCCGGAGCAGCAACCCACCCAGCCACACACTCCACCAGAGCTACTTGGGCTGGTCTCCATGGAAACCCTGGCCCCATGCTATCACAGCCCCACTGTTCCTGGAGTCTCCATGGAAACCAGCTGCAGTGACACGGGCAGGGGCTACTGGAAAATGGAGTCTGTGGCAAGCTCAATCCAATCTGTGGGTCAGACTTTGCCTGCATCCGCTCTATCGTATAGTGGTTATAGCCTTTCTTTAGGCTTGGCTAAGCAAAACAGTTCCACACTTTTTAATCTCTTTTCATATGCATATCTATTTATATTCATGATTAATTTCTGGACCCTTTTTTTCCTGCATTGAGCAGAAGACTACACTGAGCTCTTCAGAGGGACTTCTATATCTTTTATTTTAGTGGCTATATTGATTTAGACCTCAGCAGCATGCATGAGTAGTTTAGATTATTCCCTATACTATACATTATTTTGCATTTGTAAATTTCATCTACTACTGTGCAGTTAGAATAATAGAAAAATAGGAGTGAAAGGGACTTTAAGAAGCCCCCCCCAGTCCCAACTCTCTGCTCTAGCCAAGACCGTCTCTATCTGAACTAGAAAAATATTTGTCTAACCTGTACTTAACCACTTTCAGTGTTGTAGAATCTGCAGCTTTCCCAGATAACCTGTTCCTGTTTCATAAATTGTAAGTTCTTCCTAATGTCTGACATAAAAGGTCATTCTCTCAGAGTGTGGACAGACATAAAACTTGAACTGTTCCAAGAATGTCACTGACTGGAAGCTGGTTCACAATTGTCCTAGGTCAGAGGTATCAACACATATATCCTTAAGGGTTCTAGGTAGAGCCACCACCTTTTAGGTGTTGCCATGCTGTTGAACCATAATAGTGAGTACCCAGTTGAGTTGCAGTTATCTGCTCCCCTTTCTCACTAGTACTGAGTTCAATAAAGAACCATTCCTGCAATTTACTGAAATCTGTTGCTGGCATCCTGACTGCTAGTGCCTGGTAGGGGGAGGTCACGTGCCTCCCCTGAGATTGGCCCCAAAAGTGCTGGGGACCCATTGATGCACCCCAACTAGGCACCACTCTGGACAGGGCCAGGCGCCCAGCAGATTCTCGCTGGTCTAATTGTATGGCTGGGGAGTGTGCTCTGCTTCTCTACCCAGGCCCACCCTCTCTGACACCACTCTGGATCCTGGAGCATCAGAGAATGCTCCAGCCAACCAGAGTACTGCCCCATGTCCCCCCCACCATGCGGCCCCTCCCTGACTCCCTCCCCCTCCCCCTCCCTTCCTGTAAAGAACATGCTCCACTCCCCCAGCAAAAGTGCTGTTCCGTCTGCTGGGAGAAAGGTAAGCCTGGGGCTCTTGTGGGGTGGAGGGGAGAGGCACAGGGAGGAGTGACTTAGGAGGCACCAGTCACCCATATGCTTAGGTGTGTGTAAGGAGGGGGAGCTGCCTGGAGATATGCTTCTGGATTCTCAAGGTGCTGCCAGTTTTAAAGAGTACTTTTTTCAAGCCACTCATCAATTTACATCAATTTCCATTAATTAAATAGGATTTGGTGGATCTCTGCTTCTGTGTATCTGGGGGTTAGGGGTTCAGAGGGCAACTCTCTTTTAAAAGCTGGGCAGTTTCCTTCCATTGGTGGCAGTGGAGTCCTTGGGCAGTGCCCCCCCAGGACCCTCAGCTCCCAGACACATGAAAGCAGGGGCCCTGGAAACTCTCTACCACCTGACCACTGCTACATTTCTGCCCCTCACTCAAATAAGCTTGGGATGTGAGGGAACCATGATTAATTGCCACCAAGGGAAGGAAGTTGACCAACTCTTTAAAAGCAGCAGTCAGCCGAGAGACCCCAGCCTCTAGCCCAGGGATGGGCAAAGTCTGGCCCACAGGCCAGATCAGGCCAGCCAACTCCATCTCCCAGCACCCCCCACCTGTGTCACTGCAGCCAGTTTTTATGCAGAACCTAGCAGCAGTGGTGCCATGACAGCATGAGGTTGGAGTTTCCTTGGAGACTGACCCCAGCAGCACTAGCAAGGCATGCAGCTGGATGGAGAGCTGCTCTGGGGCTGGGATCTTGTGATGGTAACAGTGTAGTCCAGAGCCAGGACAGAGCTGCAATCTGCTGCCCACACACCTTAGGCAAGGGCGTGCAGGCATGGCTTTGCCCTGGCTCTGGACCACACTGTCACTGCTGCAAGATCCTGGCCCAGAGCAGCTCCTCACCCAGCACTGCTGGGGATGGTCTCCATGGAAACCACCTGCAGCAATGCAGGCAGGGGCTGATGGGAAATAGATTCCAGCCACCGGCCACATCCACTATTTTACCCACCTCTGGGGTCCGGTCAGCAACTGCAGCCAAAAATAAGCCTGGGATGCACAGAACCCCAGTCACTTGCTGGCAATAGAAAGAAATTGACCCGCTCTTAAGAGCAACAGAGGGATGCCCCCAGACTCCTCACCAGGGACATGTGGTCAAGTGCAGGATATGGAGGTTGGGACAGTAGAGTTCTGGTTGCATACCAGAGTAGCCAGTTTCTGCGTGGGGCTGGAGTGGGAGGGAGGGTGAAGAGCAGTGCAATTTGAGACTCCTGGAGGACCAACCAGACAATAGTCATGGGGAGCTTGGTGTCCAGATATAATGCTGAACCAGTCTATGGAGAACCAGTTCAAAATAATACTCAATTATTCAGGTATAGTTTTGAAATAGTAAAGGGGATTTAAACCATTCTGAACTGGTTTGTACATTTGGATGCTTGTGGTTTAAACCACATTTAAACTGGATTAAGTGTTTTGTCTGTGCACACCGTCAGTAGCAGAGATAGAGGGTGCGGACACATACAGTGACCAAACCTTTCCCAAATGTTACTTATTGGCAATTAGTCCACAACTGACATGGCTCAGAAGTGTCCGTGTATACAGTGTCCTGGCATTGCAGGTGGAATGGTTACCTTTAAAGCATTGAAGTCCTAATGGCTCCATTACCAGGAGGTGGGACTGAGTATCCACTCAACATTCCTCACTTGTAGGCAAGGGTGTGAGTGACCTGTGGCTGAGAGCATCTTCACTTTTTTGCTTTCTACAGTTTCATACTTGGTAGGGTCAGAAGGGACCTGAGCAGAGTATCAAGTCCAACCCCCTGCCATGGCAGGAAAAAGTACTGGGGTCAAATGGTCTCCTTTTAAAGACCCCCAGGGTAGGAGCCAGCACCACTTCTCTTGGAAGTTGGTTCCAGATCCTAGCCGCCCTGACAGTGAAGTAGT
>NW_017728909.1:62545912-62592419 GCF_001723895.1 Crocodylus porosus | reverse complement strand
GGGGAGGATCACCTCCTTGGACCTGCTCGAGATGCATCTGTGGATGCATGACAAGGTACAGTTGGCCTTCCTGACTGCATCCCCACACTGCCGGCCCATGTTCATCTTGGCACCAGTGATGACTCCAAGATCCTTTTCTGCCTCTACACTGACGAGATGGGTGTTCCCCAGCCTGTAGGTATGCTGCTGGTTCTTCCTCCCCAGGTGCAGTACCCTGAACTTGTCAGTGTTGAAACCCATCCTGTTCTCATCTGCCCACCCCTGTAACTTGTCCAGGTCCCATTGCAGCCTATTCCTCCTTTCTAGCATGCCCACTTCTCCCCACATCTTAGTGTCATCTGCGAATTTGGACAGGGTGCTTTTTACCCCCTCGTCCCAGTCACCGATGAAGATGTTGAACAATGTGGGCCCGAGGACCAAGCCCTGGGGAACCCCACTTCCCACATCCCTCCAGGTCGAATAAGACCCATCCACCACCACTCTCTGGGTGTGGTCCTTCAGCCAATTAGTGACCCATCTGACTGTGTAGGTCTCAACCCCACAGTCTTCTAGTTTTTTAACGAGAATGGGGTGTTAGAGTGTGTCGAAGGCCTTCCTAAAGTCCAGAAAGACTATGTCCACTGTGACACCTGCGTCCAAGGATTTTGTGACCTGGTCATAGAAGGCCACTAGGTAGGTCTGACAGGACCTGTCTCTAATGAACCCATGTTGGTTGCCCCTAAGCGTAATCTCCCCTGCTGGCCCCTCACGGACATGCGCCAGGATAAGTCTGTCAAAAAGCTTACCCAGGACCGAAGTAAGACTGACAGGCCTATAGTTTCTTGGGTCCTCCTTCCTCCCTTTTTTGAAAATGGGAACCACATTGGCCCTTTTCCAGTCTTCTGACACATTGCCAGAGCACCATGAGTGCTTGTAAAGCCATGCCAGAGGTCCCACAATGACTTCTGCTAATTCCCTCAGCACTCTGAGGTAGAGATTGTCAGGACCTACTGATTTAAATGCATCCAGTCCCTCCGGAAGTTTTCTGACTAGGTCCTCTCTGACCCTAGGCCTGGGTGCGTCTCCCCTGGGGCCTACGGGGGTCCCAGTGGGGGGGGATGACCCAGTCCCTGCTCAGAAAAATGGAGGCTAAGAAATTGTTAAATAGGTTACCTTTGCTGCTTGGTGCGACAACCAGATTTCCTAGTGTGTCCTGCAGAGGCCCCATGTTACCTGATACCTTCTTTTTACCCCCTACATATTTAAAAAAGGACTTCTTGTCCTTGATCTGGGTAGCTAGTCCCAGTTCCATCTCCACCTTGGCCTTCCTGACCGCCCCCCTACAGTCCTGAGCAACAGGTATAGTCCTCCGTGATGATGACCCCTCCCTTCCATTGGGCATACGCCTCCTTTTTAGCCAGATGCTTTTGGTGAGCCATGGGGGTTTTTGCACCCTCTTGCTGCCTTTGATCCGTGTTGGGATTACCTCCCTTTGGGCTTGGAGGATCATCTCCTTAAGGAATGACTACTCTTCTTGGACACCCAACTCCCCTCCCCTCTGGGACCTCAGTGTATTCCCCGACTATTCTGCTTATCTCATTGAAATCTGCCCTCCTGAAGTCCAGGGCTGCTGCCTTGCTGCAGGCCTTTGCCACCTTGTGCTAGGTGGTGAATTCCAGCAGGTGATGATCACTTTTGCCCAGGTGGTCAAGCACGCACAGACCCCTCACCAGGTTGCCGCCCGTGGCCGGGACTAGATCCAACAAGGCGTCTCCCCTGGCGGGTCTGTGCACCTCCTGGTTAGATGGAGGTCCTGTATCTTGGAACTTACTTGAGCCGTCAGACCTGGCTGACTGTTCTTCCCAGCAGATGTCTGGAAAATTTGGATCACCCATGATGACCACATCCTTTGACCTAACTGCCTCCATGAGCTGACTTAAGAATTCCCTTCTCTTATAAATATGAGTTCAGTAAAATTGAAGTGTGGTTGCCCAGGGTGGGCAGAGAGTATTTGGCCCCATATTTTTGGGTTCCCAGGGGCTGGGGGAACATAATGAGGGGCCATAGTTAATTAGGGAATGAGGACATAACTGGCTGTTAGAAAGACGGCTGTTAATGAACAAGCAGTGCAAGGGAACTTATTGATAAAAAATGCCAACAAAGCGGGGGAAAAGGCATGCAGCATGAGATGCTTGAAAGACTGACCAGGCCCATATCACAAAATGCTTGGTGTCCACGCATTACATTGACCTGGTTCACATAGTACTTGATTGTCCAGGTATACTTTTGAACTGTTCCAGACAGCTTTAAACTAGTTTAACAGGCTTGTACATAGATCTGTTTCAGACTTGAACTGCATTTAATGAGTCTAAGTATTATGCATATCCATACCCAAAATAGAACTCTTCTGTAAATCTATCCTGTGTTCTATGTAAGCAGCAACATTATCTTCCCACTGAGTCAGAGTTTTGCTTAAATATAACAGGTTATCTGGCTAGTATGTTTAAGGCATTCCAGTTTCTATAGACGATGGCATACAAGGTATAGACTTCATTTTTGGCTAATGTTGACTGCCAAGCCAGAATGACCAAGTACCCATTTACAGCTGAGTTGACTGGGGCCAAACTGTGCTATTAAGAAAATCAGCTATTTTTCTCTGGTCTCTAGCCAATTTCTAATATAAGATAATGTTTTTCTTTTTAGCTCACAACTACTTAGGTTCCTTAATATAGGTCCTTAATAGTGATTTTTGATACAGAACCTTTCAAAAGCTTTTTATATGTTTAGACAAATTATATGAAGCTGTTCTCTGCTCTGCTATTGTTGACATGCACAAAGAATTGTAGTATATTAAAATGTATGATTTTCCTTTTCTGAAGCTATGCTTGTTAGGGCCCCATCAGATCATGTTCATGAAGAAGGGCAATAGTTGTAAATTCAAAAGCTCTACTTGGTCCTAAAATGAAGATCACTGTTCAGTAATCCTCATGACCAACTCTAGGAGTTTAATTGAAGATAAGCAATTTGTTATCATTCAGCCTTCTGCTTTAATAGCTGAGTTTAGAAAGATCGCAGTTTCTGATAACAAGTCAGGGGTGTGGGTTGTAGCTGTGTTGGTTTAAGGACATAAGCAGACAAGGTTCTTTGGGTAAATCTGGTATCTTTTATTAGACCAATTCAACTATTTGAGTTTCCCACTAATTTCCAACTATTTGAGTTGGTCTAATAAGAGATATCGGATTTACCCAAAGAACCTTGTCTGCCTGTTAATATTTCAGCCATGTCATTCTTATGATTCTTCAGAACTCTTAAAACTTTATCATCTGGTCCTCATGACTTGTTGTTCTTAGTTTTATCTATTTGCCTGACACCTCTAATCACTGAAAGTTCTTCCTTTTATTAGCTAATAAGAGTAAGGCCAGAACATACAACTCATCCACAGTCTTGGTGATGAAGTGTGCTGGAACGAAATTATTTTGTTGTTCTGGAGTGACTTTCCCGTCCATAATTGCTCTTACTTTCTAAAAGATTCAGCCGACTGACCAGTTCCCCCCCAATCTTCTGTTTACAGAATTTCTTGTTTGTTTTTATGCTTTCTACTTTTGCTCTCTACATTTTCTTCTGTTAGCCCTGATAATTTCTTTTGCCTTTAATGTTTTTGTCTGTGTACAGAATGATTGTCTGTCTAAGCTCATATTTAAAACATAAGATCATCAACTCTTCTGATGCCATCTCTTCCCCTTTTTCTAGTTTCTACTTTCATCTACCTCTTCATTTACTCATTACTGTACTCCATTGACTCTTTTTTCCTCTTCATTTCTTTTTTCATTCACTATTATTTTTATCTTTTTGCTTTCCCCTTTTGTTCTCAATCTCATCTTTTTATTTATTTTTCCCTGCCCTTTTCTCATATTGTTTCTGTCTCTGTCCCATTCACCATATTTTTATTGTGTGGGTGTATACAAGAGAGAGGAACAAAAATATATAAAAAGAGGATTGAGGGAGGAGGACTTATAAGTAAGGTGGAGGAACTAGGAGAACAAGCCTGGTATGCATTCAACCCTATCCAGAAGCACCAACGTTTATCTGTAGGAAGATAAATCCTGAAACGTTTAGGAGTAACTTTACCTGTTATCACTTATCAGTGTTGGTTTAATTTGAATTGCATCTCTTTTCCTGAAGGATACTTGTTTGCCTTGAAAAAGCTCTTTAACCTTGCCATCTAACCAGATGTATGTAGAAACATACATTAATATTTGTCTTCCACTCCCCATCATAAGTAATATAACCTCCATGTAGAATTGCAAGGATTTTAATTTCCTTAGTTTTGAGACACTTCCTCATCTTAAAAATAAATTCCAATTGCCAGGTTTAGTATCACAATCTAATTTTGGCTTGATCTTTCCCTCAAGGATATTGAACTTAATTACATTATCATCACTGCTGTTTTCTGATCAGTTCAACTATAGTTAATAAGGTTAATTAACATTAGATAGCAACAAATGCTGCATTATAAGTATAATATTGTTGTATATCTATCTCTATACAATTGCCGATAGATTGCTGTAATCTATCTGCATACAATTATGTTAGGATACCTTTTATTCATAAAATAAGCAACAGGGCATTACATGAGCACATATTGTCTATATTTAAAGGTATTTATAAAAACCATCTGATGATGGCAATGCCATACATAACAACAGACAAGTAAAATATCATGCACTAATTAAGATACAGCATGCATCTTGAGTTCCAGCTACCCCAAGTTTTCCCTCTTGATAAACTTTTTGCTGACAGTAGAAAATGTAAATTGCTACAATACATAAAAAGTTGCCAATTATTTTGCTTTTCAAACAAAGAGTCAAGCTCTCAGAGAAAGTGGTTGGGCAAAATGCCATTAACAGTTGGAAGAATAACGACTCAAAAAATTGATTTATCTTTTTATAAATAATGGCTACATCCCCAAATGGATTTATAAATTAATTGCTGTCTTATTGGAATAAAAACCTTCTTCTGTGGACATGATTGATATCATCTGTCTAAGTCCTTGCTCTAGACCCCCCTCCTTCTTAGTTAGTCTATCACAGCTGGAGCTTTAATTTACTGATCATATTAACTCTGATTAATAACTAACAATAGCGTCTTCCAATATATCAACAGTCAGCTATTACTGAATGGAACTGGGATTGGTCAAACTTGCTGCCAAGTTATCTGCAACTGAATGAGATGACCTTCAGAACACTCCTGGCGCACAGGTAATAAGATTCTGGTAAAGAATGCCTATACTTCCCAATTTTCTATGCTATTTTACAGTATCATGAAGTACATCTTGTGGCAAATTGTGAAGTAAGTTAAAACAATTAAACTAGCAATAAAGTAAGCAATAAAGATTGCTTTTCTGTATTTAGTGTGCACAAAGTGTAATGATGAACAGTTTATAGTTTGCGTAAAGATTAAAAGTCTGTTCTTTGTTACCGACCTCCTAATGTTTGTTTGCAGTTGTCCATAAACAGTATTTTAAATAGTAATTAGCCTTTTCAAATCCATGCTGTTCAAATAAGTTTCAACAATGCAACACAGAACTCACAGAATGCTTCCTAAATTAGGCGATGAAAATGTAAATTCAGTGATGCCCTAGCAAAGACTAAATACAGCACAGAAATATATCGATTTATTGTTTAAAACAACCAGGTACATTTTAATATTGCTAACAGTTTATTTTTAAAAATATATTGTTTACTTTTATAATCCCAGCGCTTAATAAACGCACAGATATTTAATGGGTGTACTTGGTAGCTGTGTTGGTCTGAGACATTGCCTTTGCAGGTACAATTTATATTCTGTACTTGTGTTATCTCTTATCACTAGTTCACGCCAATTTTGAATATGCATGACATTTCAACCCACAGGTGAGCATATGTTACATACAGGTTTCCCTCTGTGCTTAATACACAGAGGATATATGTACAGCCCCCAGCTATGATGGTTTAATTCTTTAGCTCAAGATGTAGAAATGCCTGTTAAGGACTCATTGTTCTTTACTTCAGGTACTAACAATTATCTGTGAAGTAACAAGCAATTTTAATGTCTGCTAGGGCTTCCTATTTCACAGTGCCTCCTTCTGCTCTGTCTCCATGCCCCATGCCTAGGACACTCATTTTAATTTTCATTGGCCAGCTAGGACCAGCCTCCAAAATCCATAACTGTCCCAGCGAATCCGGGACATATGGTCACCGTACTTTTAAGAGAAATATTACTCACTGGTGAATGTTTGTGAAAGGGCCACCTCTGTCCCCTGTAGTTTCCTGTCCCACCATCACTTACTCTACTACTACCATCCCCACTTGTCCCACTGCTTCTGCTCCATGCCCTGGGCTAGATCAAGCCTGTGAAGAAGCCCCACAGTCTGGATCTGGCTTTGGGCATAGACTGAGTTTGACACCCCTCTTTTAAGGCATTTTTAAGGTGCTTCTGACTTCGTGCCAGATGCTATATATGCTGGTTTCTTTTGAGCAACAGATTTTTCTCCTTAATATACAGGGCTCCTTCTATAGTTTACTAGTTTTGTACATATTAAGTTTCCTTTTAGGTATTAGCCCACATAAAGTATAAATGCCAAGTAATTCATGCAAATCAAAGAGATAACCTTTACCTAAAATGGCATTGGCCTGTAGTTTGGCAGGTAAGAAACCAGGTTCTAGACTGAGGCTTCCAGATATTTGTGGATTATTCAGCAGTTGTTGCCTGTGGCATATGGGCTGTTACTGATTGGTACCCAACAGTTAAGTTTGATGGCTCTGAACCAGAGTGTTAATCTTCAATTCTGCTGCATATGATTTCCTATTTCAATATAGGAAATGGCAGAACTGTTGTTATTTGAATCGCCATTCTCAAAGTCAGAAATTGAAACTCCTCCAGA
This sequence comes from Crocodylus porosus, assembly GCF_001723895.1. Classification (NCBI taxonomy): domain Eukaryota; kingdom Metazoa; phylum Chordata; order Crocodylia; family Crocodylidae; genus Crocodylus; species Crocodylus porosus. The sequence goes on along the minus strand of NW_017728909.1, from coordinate 62,585,518 downwards.
GGCAGAGGGAGAAAGTGCAATTTCATTGGAATTCGGATTTTTTTTTAGATATGCCTCTCTTAGGTTTGCAATCAGAGCATGAATAATATCCATAAATATTAGTATTAATGGATTCTGTCCATGTTTGTAGGCAGAGAAATTGGAGATTATTGTTTCTAAAAATATTGTACATCTTATATTTTCTTAAAATGTAAGTAACACTTTCTATTTTTGATATTTTCACCTACTAGGAACCCTTGATTCTTTTCTTAATGATTAACCTTACTAGATGTATTCAGCATAGTCATATCATCTTTAAGTTCTCCTATCTCCTATTCAGTTGCCTATTTAAACATTGTGTTAGAGCCTAGTTCAAAGACAAAATATTTTTCCTGCCCTGTCTGCTCTTTTCCTGTGTAAAGGGGTTATCTTTGGACAGACAGTTATCATCCTTAATTTTGGCCCAATTATAGGTGTGAAATGGTTTTCCAGTCTTCTTCCCCAAGAGCAATATTGTTCCCCCATCCACACTATTATTCTGCAAAAAATAAATACTTCAATCTTACCAAGAGTTAAGTGATGATGATTCAGAAACAAACAATGCATATTATATTTGTTTTCCTCTTTGATAGTTCCCTACTTTTTCTTAACAATTACTCTCTGTTAAAAACAAAAAGAAAGTTTGTCCTTTTAAAACAAATACACGTTACTCAATGGAAACGTCTACATGTTCATTAATGGGCTGTAATCACCATTATTTTGTAATAACAGCTATTAAACAATGCACCGTAATCAGTGCTACTGCGTGTCAGTACAGATTAATGGGTTTTTTGTGACACTTAATGCACATTGGGCTAAGTCTACTGCGCATTAGCATGGTTTTTGCCAGCCGTGCTAATGCACAGTAGAATTAGTCCAGTGAACATCAAGCATCTCGTGTAGAAGCACCCACTGGGACCTGTAACTCTCTATGGCAGGAATCTAGAATAAGAAGCTGGCTGTTATACTTCTCTTGTTTTGAAGGCATCAGTCTGAGGCAAAGGCATTGGGGGAAGACTGCTCTGAATTGAAAAGGAAGATTCTCTGGGGCTATTGTAGCTCCCCTGTTGACTTAAAATTAAAATAGTCCCCTTGTCCTGGTATTATAACGGTAAATAGGAGCACCTCATTTACCTTCTCTGTACTACTCATTATTTTCTATACCTTTGTTTTGTCATCTCTGATTTGTCTTTTTATCATTTCTCCTTATTTGAAAGCCCTATTTCTCCTTATTCATTCATTGATTGTGTATTCATTTTCCATTTTATTTCTCCTGTATATGCCTTTCTATGATGAGATGAACAAGACTAACTACAGTATTTAAAATGAAGCCATGCCACCAGTTTACAAAGCAGGTGTTATATGGTTTTTAATATTATTTTCTATCACTTTCTTTAACAGATGTGAACATCTTATTTCCCTAATCAGTTGCCATTGTTCACTAAGGATATATGGTTTCATTGTGCTGTCCACAGTGATGCCTAGGGCTATTTCTTTTTTTTTGCTTAAGAAGAAATGCCATCTATTATACACTAAGTTAAGTTGCTCTACTCTTTCTTCTGCAAAAAAAATGGAAAAAGTTGGCAAAATTAGTGTGGAGATTCATTTACAACAGAAGTGCTTCCCCAGCCTAGTGACTGAGTTAGATAAAAAAACTTTGTTCCAAAGCCTACAAATGGTGGTCAAATTCATTAGCTGGCTATTTAAGTAGTGGAAGACAAAAGACTTTTTCAGTAGTGGAAGATAAAAGCCTTCAGAAAAAGGGGGAATAGTTTTTTTCAGATTGTTCCATGCTGGCTCCACCTATGCATTTGAATATTGTCCTACCTACTCTGTCACCTAAAATAAAAGTGTATTTAGAAAATACTTAACATCAAGATGTGCATGTTTAGTGATGTTACATCAAGTCAATGTTTTTTAAATTTAAGAAGACCATAGGAACCAATCTCTTAAACTAACAAGGGCAGAAAAAAGTAACTCAAAGATAAATGTTCATCCTTATTCAGAGTTCAGATATTTTGATCTAGTTTTCTTAATTGCAAGAGAAAGGATATGCAGTTCTTCAGTGGCTGGTTTTACATTTTCTTCCCATAATTCTAGCTGTGGGAGTGTTGGAAATAGTGTTTGAATAAGTTCACTTATTAATAATTTACAACATTAAGCTAATTTATAGCTAATTTACATATGCGTTTCACGGGTAAGAAAACATTTTACATATGCACACATACACAGACATGCTGATTCTTTGCTAATCCATAAATATACAGTACATATTTATACCACCTTAAAGGTATGCTGTTCTGAAAGGAAACTCTCTACCTATAATACACAAAATAAATGTTCAGAAAAAGAAAAGCTACTGCCTTTCGTAACCATTTACTTCATATATTCCTTAGTTTGTAACTATTGCTTTTTGTTACAGCAAAATGAGCTACTGCTGTTTTGCTAAATGAACATCATTCATCTATACTAATGTATTGTCCATCATCTTTTTTTAACCTTTTTTTCCCTTCATCCATATAGCTTGTAAGTCTGTACACATAAAGTGGACTTACTGAAAGAATCTACTTTTTAAAAGCTCCACTAAGAACCAGAATGCTTTTTAAAAGCTCCACTGAGAACCAGAATGCTTTACACAATGAGTTAAAAGTCAAGTCTACATATTTATTTTTAGAAAATTCAACCTGCCAATTTGTACATACAGGTTTCCCTCGTCAACCACAGGGGTTAGGTTCCTGAAAGTTTCTTTGGCTGGCAAAACCATGGTTGGCAAAACTGGTAGGGTTATGGGGAGCAGGGCCTGTGGGTGGGGGGTGAGGGGCACCAACAAGGCTGTGGGGGTTGTGGAGAGGGAGTGAGAAGCATGAGCAGGGCCAGAGCAGTTATGGTTGGTATTTTCAGACTCTACCCCCCCACTTCTCTGAAGTGTGGGTACTCATAACCAGGGTTGGCAAAACCGTGGTTGGTGAGGGAAACCTGTAGTTGCGAACAAGTGTGGCGTTTTAATTTTTGTGACATAACCTTGATGATATCATTATGGGGGGATTGAGAGAAATGTAATTGAAGCTGGTCAGGCTAATAGCTATCCTTCATTTAGGGTAACAACCATTAACCCCCTTTAGGATTGAGATAGCTGAAACAATATGAGCCAATACCTCAATAGGAGCCACATGCAGTGTTAGCCAGGATCTATGTTTTGTAAGTAGAGGGGTTTCACTGAGGGGTAAAGGGAAATATTGAGGGCTAGGTTTTCTTTTATTGTGAGTTGTGAGTACATATGTGTGGATGTGAGGAACTGTGAGTACATGTGTGTGACCCTGCATATGTTTGTGTGTGTGAGAGACAGCCTGAGAGCAGGGAGTAAGCAAAAGCTTTGAAAAAACACAAAGACAGAGAAGTCATTAAAAAAACTAATGAAAACAGAGGAGCACTCCTAGAATGACTCTGAGGTAAACCTACTAGATGATGAGGTTTTGGGGAAGAGAGTTAGCTGCAAGTGTCCTTGACTAATCAGCAAGGAAACTGGCTTAGCTATTTGATTTCCTGACTTTGACTTCCATTACATTCTTTGCCTCAAAGATATACAAAACTGCCAATAGTGCCAATGCTGAATAGCTTTAACAATACTTAGGGGAAGAAAAAAACACAAGAATAAGAGAGTATTAGCAATGTCATCATGTTCTTCATTATAAAGCCTCAAGCATTGATGAAAAAAAAGAAAATGATAGCTGGCTGGTCATTACAAGTGAACTGCTTTGAAAAGGTGTTGCTTTGGTGTTTCTCTATTCAGATAACTGGTGATTGCCTTGCCAAAATCCCTTTTCAGAACAGACTTTGTTTAGCCAGTAACAAGCTATCAGACAGCCATTGGAGATCCAGTGTTGGTGAGGTCTGTCTTGTTACCCAAAATAATTTGGAGAGATGCCAATAGCCTGACTTAGCTTAATAAATCAACAGCGTATAGCTCAGGAGCAGGCAATTATTTTGGGCAGAGGGCAGCTTACTGAGTTTTGGCAAGCCATCGAGGGCCACATGACAGGCAGCCAGGGGCAGATAAATATTAATCTTCTAAATTTTTAGGGGCCTGCAGGCTGCATTCTCCCCACCCTTGGTATAGCTCATGTAGAGTAGATGAGGTGTGCTTCCTACAGTACCCCAGCCTACAGTCACACAATTTAAACAGACCCATCAAGTCTGGCTCATTTAGCTCATGTTGAAGGCTGTGAGAGGGTATTTATAAACACATCACAAGGGTAAGAAATAGAGGGATATCTACTTATGTTAGAGCAGTAGTGCTCAAACTTTTGACCCCATGAACCAGATCTGTAGAGCAGGGCTGGTTCATGGATCAGATCCCTCATAGGGTCAGTGTGTGGGGTTGGGTCCATCGCTCACAGATTGGGCCCAATGCAGCTTTGGCTTGGCCCTGCACACCTGGTTTAGTGTGCAGGGCCATACCATCTGGCCTGCTAAGCTCCTGATGGGTCCAGAAATTTGGCAGCAGGAGAGCAGCATTTAGTGCTGTGGCTGCTTCCCCACTACCAAATTTTCAGACCCAGGGGGAGACCAGTGGACTAGATGGCATGGTTCTGTGGGACAGATCTGGCCCACAGGCCAGGGTTTGATCACGCCTGTGGTAGAGGAATATATGGGTACAAGAACAAAGGGGTATAAATTGTTCATAAATAAATTTAGGTTATAAATTATGTTACATAATTTTGTAAGATTTGTTTCCCAAGCAAGTGTTAGGTGATGTGGTTTAATATTTATTTAACGTCTTGTTAAAGTTTATTTCAAGTAAAATAAAGTCAAAGTATTTTCCTTGTTTAGAATTTTGAATTATCACAGGGCAAAATGGCATAATTCTTGTATATTCTAGTGGATACACAGACACCATCTGTTGCAAATGGTAGCTATATGGTGAACTATTTATGGAAAATGTTTACATTCGTAATGTTCATTGTGTTTTTGATTATCTATATATCCAGAAAATGCTCCTTTAAAATCCAATTTATCAACATACTGAAAAATGTGTTGTGTAGTCTTGAAATTGAAAGGTTGTCTGCAAGCTGAGTTTTGCTCTAAATGTCTTGATATAAGAAGAGAATACATGGTATGATCACATATGCTTGAAATTTAAGAGCGCTGTAATCAGTTACACAAAAATGAGCATGTTGTCTTGTAGTTTGGTTGTGAGAGAATCACTCATGTATATACAATAGCTGCTGACATGCCACAAATAAGATATAGGTAACATCTACAATGCAGGAAGGATCAGCATCCTGGTGCATATGTATGTGGGCACATGTTAGACACTCCTGCCAGTAAGTTTCTTATGCCTCATACCTTGCATATGTGAGCTGATACTTAACATCTCACCAACTAGAAATGGTTCATAGTTTATTGTAGCACTATGAGTCTATTGTCTGTTCTGTCTGGCTCCCTGTGCAGAAATGGGTTCAACCTGAAAGCACATAGGTAGGGCTGTGTTTCTTTCTCTAGTTTGCACTTGAAATGTTTATGCAACAGGATAAATGATTTTTGAAACAACAGATGCTAGCAATAGTGTGTGTGTGTGTGTGGGGGGGGTTATATTGATAGCAAACTTGATAACTGCTTAGATTGATAACTGCTTAGTTAACTAGTAACTGATAACTTAGTAACTAATAACTGCTTAGACCTAGCAAACTTGATAACTGCTTAGATTCCACATATATGAACTGGCACTTCTAGTGTAAGAGAACTGGCAGAGCATGGTGGGATCACATTGTCAGACAGGCCAGGTATTCCAAGCTTTGGTTCCAATATTCTTTTTCATGTCAAAGTAGATATTCATAAAATTGTGTCAGACTGCCATGACGCTTTATCACCAGGATGTGCAAATGGGGGTCATATCAGTTCAGAAATGGTTGACATAGTACCTCTGAAAACTGTCTATTCCAGACGCTGCATTTTCAAAGCTGACCAGTTCATTGGTGCTAGGTTGATAGAAGTTTGAGACATATAATACTATGTATTATTAGTACACAGCTGATTCATCTTTTTATTAGCAAATAGAGACATTCGTCCACCAGTAATCATACTTCTTTGAAATGCTCTCCCTCCCCTTGTTGTTCTGGTTTACATCTTAAGTTTATCCTTATTGCTGTACCTCCAGTTCACAATCTTTTTTTCCTATCTATTGTTGTATCCTGGGTTCTGGACATTAAGTACAAGAGTTCTCTATGCGTTAGTACATGCCAAGTGGTTGTTCCATCTACTACACACTTTTGAGCCACCTACCTACACTGAGAGCTTGATGACTCTATATTACAAAGGAAAATAAAAGGACACATGGTACAAGTTAGAAGTTTAGTCTTGCCCACTAACATGTTCTTTTGTTCTGCTTCTTTACGTTAGGAGTTTTCAGCTACTAATAATACACAATAGTTGATTATACTTTGTATTAGTACCACTTTCCATCCAAAGGCTTCAAAATCCTCTCAACATCCCAATATGTAGGGAAAGTAGTTTTAGCATCCATGGTCAACTGATGGAGAATCTGACAGAGGGATCTTTAAGTCCCATTTCCAGAGTTGTACAAAAGGTTTGTGGCAAAGCCAGAAACCGAGCTTAGATCTCTTGACTCACAGTTTAGTGCGTAGGCCCAAATATTGTACTTTATCTTTCTCAATACCTTGTAGTGATTTTGAAAATGAGGTGCTTCAGGATGCCTCAGTGATGAATCTTGGCGCACCTCTTATTTTTAACACTCTTTCCATTCTTGAGGACGTATGTCCATTCAGGCTTGAATAGCTTTTGAAACAAACATAGCCACATTATTGCACACAAGGTATTAGAAAGGCCAGTTTGCTTGGACTAAATTTAATCCACCAACAATATCTGAGCTTTGTATAGCACCGGACACTGTTGTACATCCTGCATCATGTAGTAAAGAGGGAATTCAAAACTGTCACTCTTAAAGTTGACACTATGAAAAATGTCATTGAGGAAAGCTTTTTTATGTTAGTCTTTAGATTGACAGGTTATGACAAAACTGCATTCTTGTTGCTTGAATACATCTTTTGTCTAGTTTTACATGCTTTTTGACTTGTCTAGAAAATGACATATTGAGGTTTTCATTAGCTTTAACCAGGTGTGATTTTCTTTATGGAAGATACCTTGGTAGAACTGCAGTTGAAGGCGAATAAACCAGTGAAGCTTGGAAAGGCCATGGCCCTTCTTCAGATGGTAGCAATGAGTTGAAAGACTCATTAATCAACGACCAAGTCACAGGTGTGATGGCTTTCCTACAAACTGCCAACAGACTGTGAAAGTCACATCCAACACACTAAGCTGTCAAACTAGACACATCTACAAACATTCTTAAACTTTTTCTATAGTTAAGTTACAAAATAAAATCCTATGCATTCTTAAATAAAAATGTTTGCTGAATTGATTTGTCCAGAAAGTAGTAGCTAATTATGAAAACAAGAATATATCAAATTATTTTCATTTTTTTCAAATTTTATTATATTGGCAGTAGTTCTGTAGATACGCATGTGCATGCACGCACACACACACACAGTAACTGCAGTGGTAACCAGATATTTAATTTTTTATATGCATCTTTAACCTTTTACTGACAATTCTGTAACTCACAATTATGTATGGATAAAATGGGAGTAAAAAGTTGATTAGAGTGAAGAGGCAAGTGCATAGCTTTTCTGCATGAAAATGGCAAGGGCTTCTCCCTAACCTCCAACACTCTGGGTAACCTAGTACTATATGCAGAAATGTAGTTAGCTATGTTAGCCTAAAGTCAGTACAAGGCATGCATCTGATAAAGTAAGATGCTGCTTATGAATGCTTATGTATCTATGATTTAGTTAGTCTGTGACATGCAACTGTGCCCTAGCACTTGCATTTGGAGCACAGATTCCAGTTGTATTGCAGTGATGTAGTGTAAACTAATACCACAAAATATCAGATTAAGAGGTTCAGAAGCTAAGATAAGATAGATAAGCTCTTATTTCTTGCTCAGCCAAATATGTTGGGGAAGTATTACTCATTCCTATAGTAAAACCCTGCAAAGGAAGTGATAGGGAAATCTCATAGAGGTTTAATTCTGACAGAACTCAGAGGGGATTGTTTGATCCTCCCCTAAATATTGAAATGAATGGGAGGCTAGAATTGGTCGTAACCTTCTACATTAGCTTTGGTCTTTTGTGGGAACTCCCCAGGCTGAAATGCGTCCTCACTGGGGACATCTGAATGTCTGCTTTACTGCTGAGTTGACTAATTAGCTGTGCAGTAAATCATCACCATCTACACGTGTGGGGCTATTAGGCTGGAGTAGACTAATTAACTCCACTGTAGGATAGTATTTCCTGACACAAGTACTATCCTACAGTAGAGTTATTTACTCCACTGCAGTGCATGTGTAGATGGTGACCAGGGCTGACTGGGGCATGAGGGTGCTACAGTGTGGGGGCTATCTGCTGTCTAGCCCACACAGTAACACCCTCGTGCCTTAGCCAGCCCCTCCTCAGCATGTTGAACTGGGATGGAGCAGCTCCAGGCTGGCAGGCTGACCCCCCAGTTTCCCTGCCACCCAGGGCTGCACTGTCCCAGTTCAATGTGCTGTGGTCCTGGGCACATGTGTAAGTGCTGTACGTGGGAGCAATGAACTGTGGTGCAAATGGTGCTGGAGTTCATTTTGGCACATTTGTTTTCCATGTGTAAATGTAATTGAGCTCTGGCAGAAGAGTTGAAGTGAGGGAGGGATGTGTCTCAACTTGGACTTGCTGATGCCTACTCTCTCTTGAATTCTTATCCCTTTCCAAACAATGACCATGAAAAGGCCTCTTTAGAGGCCTGGGGAAGGGAGGTCAGTGAACCAGCCTGGCTTGATCCCCCTTTGTGCAGGAAGCAGGAATTCCTTATACAGAGAGGTTACAGGCATCTCTTCCTTACCTTAGTTTTGAACTTGAACATCTAATAATGATGTTTTATTTAATTCCCATATTTTCTACTTACTGGATCTTAATCACCTGTCACAATGTTACTTCAGTATAATGCCAGTATAACTTTTTAAATCAATGGAGTTACACTGGTATAAAATTGGAGTGATACAATGGTAAATCAGCACCACGGTATTAACTTAAATGTGCATAAAAGGCAGAAAGGTATAATACTGTGTTTGCTGATGAAGTGATAAGTTGCTGTAATAGTTAGCAATTTATCATGTTGTGAGTGATATCTGCTTTGTCTTTAAAGAACTCCAGATATTTGAATGTATTTGTATCTGAGGTTTTCTCTAGTTCCAGCACTGTTACATCAGATTACTTAGCTACCATGCTTGGTGACTTATTGGCAAAGGCCTGTTAAGGGATATTCAGCTATCAGATCATGTCATCATTTTCAGAAGGCATCTGTAATTAATGTAGTCCCATTCTAATACCAGTATATTTAAAAGATAAATTTTGTCATTGGGATCAAAGAAAAGTATACGTTATAGTAATATGATGGCTTTTTATTTTTGCCTGTATTTTTGGTGGGTATTAACTTTCTGTTATTGCTGTAATTCAGTAATTATACACCCCCTCAAGAAACCACCCTCTAGAATAATATGGAAATGATCCCTTTAATTGTAGTAATAAAGACTGTGACAACTACATTTAAATACAGCCAAACTCTTACCACTAAAGTGTTAATGAAATTAACAATAAAAAGTATAATGATTTCTCTTGGGATAATTACATGGGTAATTTAACAGAAGATTTGGATAAAAACTGAAATAATTTGTATGATATACAGTTAACTCTGTAAATGGTATATAGAAAATCAAAGACTTTCTTATTGTCTCTCAAGTACAAAAGAAATCTTTAAAAATGTTAAGTAGTGGCACCTCTTAAAAAGTAAATTTTCTCTTTCATTACTCCCTCTTATAAATAGCTATTTTAAACATCACATCACTTGTTGTTTCATATAGTTTTATTGTCAGTTCTTTCCATAAAAGTAGCACTTAATGTACTTACTAGTTTCAAAGTAAGACGTTTAAAGGCAACGCGATCTTTTTCTGCACAGCATTTAATTTATTATGGTAGATAAAATGAGAGTTGTGTAAAGTAATTTGGTAGATTATTTTTACAATTTCAGCATAAAAATTCTTTAAGAATTCCTTACACTGTTATGTTTTCTTACTTCTTGTTATGTTTGAGCTACACAATATTCTAATGATGACTTTGAAATAGGCACATATAACAACGGCTATAAAGGCAAACAGAGTCCAAAAATTTAAGCATAAATTTGTCACCAAAAATATGTAAGTATGGTACTGAAGCTCTTTGGGGTAATTCTGCTCCCCACTCTTAAACAGCTACTACTGCTTTATGCAAAAATCAAGCCAATCTGTTGGCTTTTATGTGTTTTTATGTCTGTCCCTGAAAAGACTTCCTTGTCTGATGTCTTCTATTCTCACCACTATTCAGGTATCCTTAAGTTCCTCTTAAATGTTTTTTTTTTTTTCAGTATGCTAACTGCCTGCTGTTCACCCTCAGAAAGAACTTACTTTCTAGTCTAGTCAGACTTTCATTTGGGTTCCCTCTTAAACATTCTACCAAGCTCCCCCAGGTGAAATTGTATGTTTGTACTTTATGTAATACTCAGAACAGTTCTCCTGGGACTTACTGGCAGCTTCTTAGGGATGAACACAAGGATCTCATGTAGTGATAAGATAGTTCTCTTCCTAAACCAGCTTCCTAGTGAAAACCTGGAATATGTAATCTCTGGTTTGCTGGACTCTCTCAGGAGTGTAGTTCTGCAGTTAGAATTTCAAGCAGATTTCTTTGGTGAACCTCCAAGGGGAACAGTATTCCTTCTACTAACTTAAATAAAATGGAAGAACCTCTTAGAGAATGTGGGTGAAATAGCAGAGTTTGCAAGTGAATCTGTTATGCTTCAAGGCAATTTGAATTTGTTTAGAAAACCACCTGGCTATCACTGTGATGGTATACATGAACTTTCCTATGTAAAAAAGATTAGTCAATGGCATATAATTGCTTACTCTGAATTCACCTTCTGGGAAAGAGGGGGACTTTGTAGACTTTGAGGTCCAATCTATCATTCCATTTTCTACAAAGATTCATGAGACTTACAGATGGGAAGCTCCTTGTTGATAACTCTTTGAAGGTCATCTTCATCTCTTGTTCTTTATCCCTCCGTATCCTTTTGTGTTACAGAGTTTCCTAATTGGAAACGGAGGGACACATACTCAGTTTCTATATGGCTTCCTTTGCAATTACTGAGCGAGTAGGATCCAATCCAGTGGAGCATTCACTGACTAAAGACTGATGCACTAGTATACCTAGAGCTTGCAAACCTTACTTAGCAACTTCAACGACAAATAAATTTGCGATAGAATTTATTGGAGCAACAAAATCCTGTTTTTTTCTTTTTTTCTTGCTTCAGTTCAGTACTCCATTAAGAAATGTTTTAATGTTTAGTTTTGACACAGCAAATAAGGAAACTACAGAACAACCTGTATGCTAAAACAATTTAAGATCAGTTACTTGTAGAGACCATGAATTTTTGCACATAGTGCCCAGGGTCATTAATGTATTATCTTTTATTACAGATGGGAACATATAAATAGTCTTTGTAATTTAATCAATCAGGGGAACTTGTTTTTGCTATCCTTCAACTCTAAATGAACTTTTCAGCTAAATCAGCTCATTAAAGATGAGATTTAACAATGATACACTGTGAATATTATAGAAGTATGATTTGTCTGCAATGGTCTTCCAAGGAGTTTCTGGCCATTACTCCTGGTTTTCCCCAAGGGTGCCCTGGTGAACAATTGTTCACTGAACCTTTTATGTACTCCCCTAATGTAAGCTGCTATCAAGTCCCCTCTAAGCCTTCTCTTTTTCAGGCTGAAGAGTCCTAGGTCCCTCAGCCTTTTCTCATATGGCTTGCCATCCAAGTCTCTGACTATGTGGGTGGCTCTTCTCTGGACTCTCTCAAGCTTGTCAGAGTATTATTTGCCCTACTGGCTACATCGTTGCACTGCCAGCTCATATGCTTACTGTGGTCTATTATTACCTCCAGTTCCCTTTCATTTGTGGTGCTGGTCAGCTTGGCACCACCAAGCCTATGGTGTGCAGGTGGTTGTTTATCCCCAGGTGGAGCACTTTACATTTCTTGACATTGAACTTCATCTTGTTCCAATCTGCCCAACTTGCTAACCTGTCTAGGTTCACCTTTATCTGTAGCCTATCTTTAAGTGTGACCATGCTCCCCCATAACTTGGTCTCATCCATGAACTTGGCCAGAGACCTCTTCAGCCCCACATCCAAATCATTGATAAGGATGTTGAAAAGTACTGGACTAAGCACTTACCCCTGTGGGACACTGCTGGACACTTCTCACCAGGATGACACAGATTCATTCATTAGGACTCTCTTGGTCCTACACCGCAGCCCGTTTCCCACCCACTGACTGTCTCAGAGTTAAGAGTCCTCCTTACACAATCCTCCAACTTCCTTGCAAGGACATAGTGGGATACCAGATGAAAGGCTTTTTGAAGTCAAGGTATACAATGTCAACCTCTTCTCATCCAGGTGGCGAGTTACCTGGTCATAAAAGGAGTTGAGGTTGGTAAGGCAAGACCTGCCTGTGACAAAGCCATGCTGGCTGTTGTTCAGAATCCTATGTTTTGGAAGCTTATTGCAGGTAGACTCCTTGATGAATTTTTCCAGTATTTTCCCAGGATAGAAGTTAAGGCTAATTGGCCTGTAGTTATCTAGGTTCTCTCTCCTCCCTTTCTTGTGGATAAGCATGCCATTGGCCCACTTCCCGTCCTCAGGGACTTCTCCAGAGCACCATGAGTTGTGGAAGAGTTTTGCTGGGGGTTCCATGATGACTTTGGCCAGCTCCTTCAGCACTCTTGGATGAAGTTCATCCGGTCCTGCCGACTTACATATGTCTAATTTTTTTAATTGATCACACACCAATTCAATGGTAATAGTAGGAAGGCAGTCATTCCTACCCTGATCATTCTGTACTCTACCTGGTATGGTTTTTCACTGGGACAAGGGGAAAACCAAAGCAAAGTAGTCATTCAGGAGTTCAGTTTTCTCCTGAGTGCTGGTAACCAGCTGTCCTGAGTTGTTGAGCAGTGGCCCCACACTCTCATTTGTTTTCCTCTTGTTTCCTATGTACCTAAAGAAGGACTTCTTGTTGTCCTTGATTCCCATTGCTAATTTAAGTTTAGTTAAATTTAAGTAAACTTAAATTTAAGTTTAAGGTTAGTCGTCACTTTAACCTTTCTAATCTGTTTCCTACAAGTGCAGGCTGTCATTTTGTAGTCCTCCTTGGGGCCTGCCCTGAGCTTCCATTGTTTATCAGGATTTTCTTCCTTTTTAAGAGGACCATGATATCTCTGTTTAGCCAAGAGAGATTCCCAGCCCTTTTGCTACCTTTTCTCTGCATGGGAATGGACTTCCTTTGAATGGACATGATCATGTCCTTAAGGAATGACCACTCTTCATGCACACCTTTAACCTTCAGTCCCTGGTTCCGCAGCACTTCCCTTATTAATGACCTGAGGTTGTTGAAATTTGCATTTCTGAAGTCCAAGACTTCAACCCTACTATCCGATTTGTCTCTATTTATAATTTCCCTTCAGATGATGGTTATTTAATTTAAATGTTAAGGCCACTTTGTATAATATTGCTTAGTGGGCACAGACAAGCTTATAGTTGATCTCTAAAATTCATTCTCTTGTTTTCTTAGCGGTTGAAAGATATTTAAAAATGCTGAGTTTGAATATGCTATTAAATGTGACCAGAATTAGTAACATTGTATAGTACTTAATATATAGGATTTTAAAGATTTTCTGTTTTGAAAAACTTTTCTGACTTTTGCCAGTGTCTCCAAATAAATGATTTGTGAGAACTGCTGTAAGATTATGGTTTAACTGTGGTATTTGTTACTAATACTACCTTAAAGGGGGTTCTTATCAGCTTATGTTTCTAAGAGTTGTGGGTCATAAAAGTTTACCCCACAATGAAACTTGGCATACATGTATAAATTCTAAAACTACTTGTGGGAGTTGTAATTGAAAATAGGGGAAGAGATCTAATTTTTCATACTGTGAAAATGTACCCCAATTTAAAAAAATCTTCCAATCCTTACACTAGTAATTTAGCATCTGCCTTTAAAAATGAACATAAATCAGTTATGTGACACAGTATTCTGTCTAAGTTCTGTAGACTTGTTGATGGAAGATAACAATTTAGATTGCTGTATTCAGTAAGGTTTAGTGATTTTTAGGCAGGCAGTATGCCTGTTTAGTGAATAATACATTTTAAAAATTTCTCTAAAGTCTCTAGATTCCCTTACCCCTCAGAGGTCCCTTAAAATCTGATTCAAATTATGCAGAAACAGCAAGTGTAGGAATACAGTAAATATACCTGAATGTGTGCTTGTATAACACAGTACTAAATCCCACAGAAGAAAGTACAGCTGGAAGGGACTATATGAGGCCATCTAATCCAGCCCACTGTTTAAAACCAGGATCATCCCTGACTAGACCATTCCATCCCAGTGTCTGTCCAACCTGCTCTTGAAAATTTCCAGGGCTGGAGATTCCACAACCTCTCTAGGGTGCTTGTCTTAATGCTTAATCACCCTCATAATCACAAACTTCTTAATCTTCAACCTAAATTTCCCCTGCTGTAGTTTCAGGCCATTACTCGTAGTCTTGTCTCTTACAGCCACAGATCCTCCATCCTCTTTATAATTTCCCTTCAGATGTTTGAAGACTGTTATTAAGTCCCTTCTCAGTCCTACCTCCTCCAGACTAAGTAACCATAGTTCTTTGAGCCTTTCTTCATAAATCATATTTCCTAGGGCTCTAATCATTTTTCTTTATCTCTGCTAGACTTTTTACAATTTGTTCACATCTTTCTTGAAGTGCATCAGGGTCCACGGAGGTGTTAAGCCTAGTGTTTAGAACTGATAGAGGGAGTGTTACCAGCATCGATAGTAAGGGGGTAAGCTGAGCTCAAATTGTGGTTCATATACCAAGCCAGCTGGCTATCAAAAGTGAATGTTGAGAAGTGAGCTGAGGTCTTACCAGGGTTTTAAAGCTCAGGGATGAAGTACATGGACAGGGATAGTGGAGCAGGCGCCAGGGAGGTCTTACAGATGAGAGCTACTCACAGACTGAAGTTAGTTTGTTGCAAGCAGGGGCCAGGTGCTCCTTGTCCAGGGGCAAAGAGCTCCTTAAAAGCAGCTCTAGAACCAATCAGTGGGCTGAGGCTCAGCTGGCACTGCTTAGGGGGTGGTTGAGTTACTGACCTAATTACCCAGGTGCAATGCAGAGGCCTTGCAAAATGAGGGACCCAAAACTGGACACAGAACTCCCGCTGAGGTCTCGCCAGTGCCGAATAAAGTGAAAGAATCTCTTCGGTTGATCTGCAAGTTACACTCCTGTTAGTACAACCCAGGATGCTTTTTGTTTGTTTGTTTGTTTTTGGGGGGGGTGGTTTGCAAAAATTTGTTCATATTCAGATTACGGTCCACTGTAACCTCCAGGTCCTCTTTTGCAGTCATGCAGTATAGCCAGTCATTCTTCAGTCTGTATTTGTGCAAGCAATTATTCCATCCCAAGTGGAATACTTTACACTTGTCCTTGTTAAATTTAATCTGATTGGTTCAGGACCATTTCTCCAATTTATCCTGTTCATTCTGGACCCTAGCCCTATCCTACAGAGTGCCTGCAGTTCCACCTAACTTGGCTTATCTGCAAATTTGCTAAGCAAGTACTTAATCCCATCATCAAAATCATTAGGGAAGATAATAAACAACACTGGAGTCAGAACAGACACCTGGGGAACATTCCAAAAAGACTATTGAGCTATTGAGCCACTGATGACTACTTGCTGAGCATGATGATCCTATCAGTTATGTATGCATATTACAGTACTTTTATCTAGTTTGTATTTCATTTGTTTGATAATGAGAACAGTAGTAGTGTGTGTCAGAGGGACACCTGCCCTAGTTAATGAGTTAGGAGGAGCGCTGGAATCACTCCCCAGCCCTGCGGAGTCTGTACCCTGGTAGCATACCCATGTCAGGAACTCCAGCATGGTCCCTGACTGCTGCTGCTACTTTAAGCTTGACAGTCAGAGTGAGCAGAGCAGGTAGTGATGGTGGCAGCTCTAGCTCCAGCTCAACCAGAGTCTATTTATAGTTCACAGAATGGGTAAGACTACTGCCCCCACTGTCTGAACCAGCATGCTGTCTCCCTACTCTCAGAATCACACCCACCCCTGGGAACCTATGCTCTCCCCTCTCCCTCCTGCGGGGTTTGACTCAGGTGCTGATTCTGCTTGTTACTCCACTGAATGAGAATGTCTTGGAAGATGGTGACAAAGGTTTGCTAAAGTCAAGGCATATTACATCCACTGCTCTCTCCCTAGTCATAGAGCCTATCACCTTACCACAGAGCATCTGTCAGTTAAGATACTTTTTAGAGGCTTTTCCGTTTTTTAAAACAAACACTGGACTTAAATGTGAGAGGTGTAATGTAATATAATGTAATATATCTTTTATTATATGTCAAGTAAATGAATATTTAAAATTATATTCCAGTTGTGTGTCTTACATATTTACAAGATGGACCAAAAAGACAGGTAGAAAAGCATTATGGCCAGTCAAACCAAACTTTGTATATTTCCAGGAAATGTATTTTTTCTTTGACTACTAGAAAAGCCAGATATAAAATTACAAAAGCACATTTGAGTAACACGAGGATCATTTCTTGTGTATATCTCTAAATTCCTGTGTGCCCAAAATGGACTCTAAAGGAGTCGGGAATTGCCTTAAAGTGACAGAGTTAAAGATAACATTCCAGCCTCAACCAGTTGTGAGGCAAAATGATTAATTTGAGATGCTGGATACATCCTGACAAATACATGACAGTTTAGCATCAAAAAGGCTTAATGGCCTCATATTTATTAGCAGACAACAGTAACTGAAACAGTAAATTAGTATTTAAATAGTTCCTGTCATAGGTTGGAATCACAGTTGCTCTTATGGCTTCCATTACAATTGTATCAGAATGCCTCCAAAGTTTTATTTTGACCTCCCAATACGTTTTGAGGTGAAAAAGTACAGTTAGTAGAAATACAATCCCTACTTCTCCCATTAGGGAACTTTGGCACCAACATACTAAAGCCTAGTTCAGCAGAGAAACTCTGGCAATTTGACATTTTGTGTGTGCAACAGTGCCTACCTTTCAGATGTTTGGGTCCTGATACGAGCTTCAAAGACTCTTTTTGTATTTAATATTTTAAATTTTTTGTGTACAAGGCATAACCTTTCCTTGCAGTTCAAATCCAGGTCTCCCCTCTGGTCACTCATATGGTCAGAGGCCTGCAGGGAAGGCCTTATAAGAAAAGGCTGAGGGACCTGGACCTTTTCAGCCTGTGCAAGAGAAGGCTGAGGGGGGAACTTGTGGCAGTATACAAATTTACTGGGGGGAGAGGAATGGGGGACAACAAGGAACAGGAGATACTCTGTTTACCAGGCGACAACGGCCAGAAACTGATAGAGAGTAAATTTAGGTTGGACATTGGAAAGAACTTCTTCATGGTTAGGGTTGCCAGAATCTGGAATGGGTTTCCAAGGGAGGTGGTGCTCTCCCCTACCTTGGGGGTCTTTAAGAGGGGACTGGACAAGCACCTGGCTGGGGTCACATAACCCCAGCACTTTTTTCTGCCACTGGCAGGAGGTCAGACTCAATGATCCTTTGATGTCCCTTCCCACCCTAGTATCTACAAAAACCTGAGAACTAAACTCTATTAGCTTACTGGACACTAAGAACCAGGGACTAAAATAGATATTGACTTTGTGGCTCATTTTAATCTACCTGATCCCCCAAAATCTCTTTGCATTTCAGGTAATAATAACTCTCTTGAATGGTCTTATTTTTCCACTTACCATGTTGTCCTTTCTACTGTATCTCTCTTGTTTATTAACATCTGTTCAGATATTCTCTCTTATATCCTGTTTTTATTTAGATGTGGAGTTTTACACAAGCCTTTGTACCATCTTCTGTTTTGCTCAAGTTATGTCTGCTTTTTAGTCAGACCTGAGGAAGGCTACTTGGTGCCTGAAAACTTGTCTATATTCCTCTAAACTATATACTTGATCCCATAAAAATGTCACCCACAAAATCCTTGACTCTCTCATAGTTTCTGGACTGTTATGGCTACATTGTCACTCCAACACTCCCCCTTTCAGTTGTAAGACAGGGAATGGAAACTGTTTATTATCTCTGTTTTCTTAATTATTTTGTATCTTTTATTGCGGTCTCTTTTACTTGTCTCTTCTAAAGCAAAGAATCACGATCTTTTAAATCACTTTTCAAATGAGTGTTTTCATACCCCTGTTCAATCTGATTGCCGTTTTCTGAATCTTCCATTTCTGCAATATTCTTTTTGTGGTGGGGTAACTAGAATTTTGCATAGTATTTCAAATGGAAGCAAACTGTGAATTCATAAATTGGCATTATAATATTTTCTTTATTATTTTTTATCCCATTTCTCATACAACCTTACATTTTGTTTAGCATTTTGACTATAACTTTACACTGAGTAGAGGTCTTACATTCAGTTGTCCTCAGTGATGTACAAATACCTTCTGTGTGTTGATAGTTAATGTAGAACAGGGGTACTCAATCTCCAGCCTGCAGGCCAAATTTAGTTTGTGGAGCCATGGCATCTGGCTCATAGGACTCGCCATGGGTTAGGAAATTTGGCAGTGGAGGAAGAGCGGCAATTAATCTGGTCACCCTCCCCCACTGCCAAATTCCTAAAAAAGTGTTGGGGCTCAGAAACACTGCTGCCCCCACCCGCCTGCTTCTGAATCAAGGCTGGGCCATATCCCCACCTGCAGCTAGATCAGGGACATATCCAGCTCCCTTTCCCCTCCATAGGGCAGGGTTAGGGCTGGGCTGCTCTCCCTCTTCCCCACTCCCCCCGCGTGGCCAGATGGGGTCCCACTGCAACCACCCTGAATGCCATATCAGGACCACCAGTCTGATCCAGCTCACAGATGACCAGCCACTGCTTATATGGTCTGTCAACCAAAAATGTTGAGCACCAGTGGTTTTCAACCTTATTTCATTTGGGGACCCCTAAAAACTGTTGAATGGAGGTGTGGACCCCTTTGGAATTTTTGAATGGAGGTGTTGACCTCTTTGAATTGTAAGTGTGGGTATTCACATACTTTTGATTGATCATAGTAATCTTTCATGGACCCCTTAGACAGTCTGCAGACCCCCAGCAGTCTGCAGACCATAGGTTGAAAACCATTGGTCTAGAACACTAACATTTACGAGTAGTAAAAATGTTAACCTTCATCACGCATTACTTCATATCTGCCAGCATTTCATCTACTGGCTCTTTTTGGCTCAAACAATGTCCTAAATGTTGTTGTTGAGCCATTGTGTTTATTTCTTCCCCTCCATTCCTTTTCTTGACTCTTTTATTTTTGACCTCAGATCTTTTTAAAATCAACTTCCCCATTTTATTAAAATTTCTAAAGATTAGTGTCACTGTTAATTTTGGGTCCTTTTCCTCCCCTAGAATTATATTGAGGTCATTATTTAGTGTCTCAGATATTGTTAATACTTAAATCAATTTCTAAGTGTTAATTAAAAAAATCAATACTCCCCTTTTCCTACTGTAGAATTAACATTTTCAGGAATGCAATTATTTAGTAGCTTCTGTAAACTTTCTTCCATTTTGTCATTTGACTACTACTTACTCAAATAAATGCAGATCTCTTTAATTTGGCTTTACTAAATTTGTTCTTTCCCTGATATCCATCAATATATTTTTCTTGATTTGGAGACTAGTAATAGAAACATCTGAATATATTTGTATTCATTCATCTTTAATGATAAGATATCTTGGAATATCTTCCATACTGATTCAAGAGCCTGGTAATCTCTATGGAGAATTTTCATATTAGTCCATGAAATCTCTTAAGTAAAGCACTACACTCTCATCTTGTTAGTCTAGTTTGTCCCCCATGTGTAGTCTATAGCCAGGTTTTACCATATCCCATTGAGTTTTATAATTCTGCTATGAATCTATAATCCTTCAGAGTCCTTTTCCATTGCCAGGCCTTCTGGTTCGTATGTTTCTGTTTTGTATATATATGTTTATAGTTTTAGTTTGGGTGCCTATTTTAACTCCATAATCTCAGATTATGGAATTCTGATTTAACAGAATTTCCCTCTATAATCTTATCCTGGCCATGGTGCAGCTAAATTGTATTTTGCATCCTTCTCATTAAAAGAAAGAAAGATACTGCCATACTACTGACTGTATTTAACAGATGCATCTATTTACTTTTTATACGCTCCCTAGAATTTGTCATTTTTTCCCTTCAAATTCTACTTTATTAATTTTTTATGATAGTACTCTCATTCCACTGATTATGATAGAGACCATCCCACTTCTAAAAGTTTATGTATTTGCCACTTCTTCAGTTATGTTTTGTTTTCACTCCCTTCTTAAATTGGTTTCTGTCATGCATATTCTCAACTGATGTGGCATGCAGAAGTTTCCTATGCTTGTATAATGTTTTTTGAGTGGTACATTATTCCATAGTAAGACCTAATCCTGCAAATAGTTCCTTCCTTTAATGAGCCAGCCCATTGACATCAATAGAACTGCTTGGGTGTATAGTGTTAAACCTGTATATAGTGTTTGCAGGATTGGGACCTGAGAAGAAAACTTTATATGAATTACTGTAATATACTGTAATAACTGCTTTCTGAGGATATAGGACTTATTGCTGACTATATATTAGACCATTAGAACTTATATTAGATCTAATTATTTTCAGTGGCAATTCGGAGAGGTTGTGGATTTTGTCAAAATGATTCAGTTATGGGTTATTAAAAATTGTTCTTGAGTGTCAGTCACATATGCTATAGGCCTGTTGCAATACAAGAAGATAAAACTATATATTACCATTTTTTGAACAGTAAGAAATAAAGAAATACTGAACATTGATCATTACAGCAGAATCATTATAGCAGAATCAAGAAACTGCTATTCCATCCCCAAGGAAACATTTTCTAAAATGCTTTGTTTTCATGTGAAGTAAATATTCTGTTGAAAATTTAGAAAGCAGCCTGAAAACATTAAATCAGCAAAAATACATTTTAAGTGTGATCATAGTGCCATTGTGTCATCCACTTCTTCAAGATTCTAATAGAACAAGTGAAAAATCAAATGTATTCTGCATGCTATTTTCTCCTGCTGGGCTGAGAATTAGCAAAGTCATGGTTTCTTAATGTGGACATCAGATATTCCTGTGGCTAATGTAATGAAGGGATGGAAATGAGTTTTTCCTTCTTTGTTCTGAAAGGACTTTAGAAAAGGAACAAAAAGCTAAAGATCATTTTCCTTCTGCATAAAATATTTTTCAAGTCCCATGGTTTACTAAAATTATAAAAATAAGACTGCAAGCATGTAGTACAGCTGAATTAATCATTTAAAAAAGAGCTTGTGAGTGCATGGAAGCATGTACTCTGAATCAGCTGTTTTTTTCCTTTATCAACACTTGCTCAGAATCTATTAATAGCATACAAATGAAGCTTTTAGAAGCTGTTATGTATTTTGATACTATCCTTTCCTTGTAAAAAGTAAAGGTATGCTTTAACTCCAGTGTTAAGCATCTGCATTGAGCGGTTTGCATACTTCTTTTCTCTATAGTTTTAAATGTGTGGGAGCATTTGATCAGGGTCCTTTTTATATTCAAAATGAGTCAGCTTCTGTCTAGAAAGTGTCTTATTGTTATGATGTCACCGCATCTCAAGATTTGTGACCTTTTGCACCATATGGATTCATGGTAGTCCATGTTATATTTTTGTAGACCAGATTGCTTTTGTCCCCCCGCTAGGGGGTATCAAAGCCTTTTGGACTGGAATTTCAAGGTTTGTAAAAAACAAAACTAAATTTTATATATACTAAGCACCGCCAGATGTCGCAAAGGCATCATTGATGAAGTGTTTTTTATCCAAAATCTGGCACTTATATAAGAAATACTAGTATTGTGTTAGAGAGTTGCAGAGGCCATAACAGGTCAGTGAAATGTCCTTCAAACATTTGATTTTTACATTCGAGAATAGGCCAAGATGAAAAGATAACCACATATCTGACATTGATGTTACTACCATTTAGACAACCGATGCAATTGCCTTAGTCAGTGGGATCAATCAGACCTTTATTACTTTGAAAACCACATAAAAGATTTAGTTTTGCTTTTCCTTTAAATAGTAAGATTTTGAATTTCATCTGATCACAATCTTCTAATTGTAACATTAGTTATATTATGCACATAAAAACTTTTTTTTTCTACATCTCATTTCCAGAGTTACCAACATTATAAAAATGAAATAAGGGGGAGGAAAAAGGAAAAAATAAAAGAGAGAGAGAGAAGTGCTTTTGAATGAATTTCAGCTGAGTTCAACTGTATGCATAAATTGGCAGTTTAACAAGTAGAACTTGGAAACAAGCATTTGATGATTGATTTTTTATTGAGACAGAATGAGAATGATAGTGGATAAAGTGATTTTCCTTATTGAGAGAAAATATAGTGTTTTTCAACATGTCTCCAGTATGAATGGGAGCCCTGTCAAAAAACTGAGCAACACATAATATCTTTTAAAAGGTGAATTAACATAAGTATATCACTTAGTTTATGGATCAAATTTTACACTTGTCAGTTTTATTCAAGACGTCATAAAGTTTATATTGTAAAGGTAGTGTTATTACCTTTGTTATGTCCTGAAAAAAACTAATATTAACTGAATTCATTTTAGAATTTAAAGTGTATTCAGCTGAAGAAATGCCAGCACAGAAAATTAAGTCCAAAATATGTATTCATGTGCAGATCTTAGTCAAATCCCTAGTAATTTTAAGTACTTGAAATACATTATTCAACAAGTAACCTGCTGTATGTTTGTGTTTAATGGGCTCTACTTGAGTATACAGGAGCTGTCAAGATAAAACATGGAACATGCATCATTCTAATTCAATTATGATTCCTCAAAAAAGAGATTGTGTGTGTGGGTGCATGTGCACGCGCATGCACTGAACATAGAAATTTGCAAACTTTATCACTAAAAGGATTGGCAGATAAAAGTATTAGTGATCATGCATCATTTGTATTTGTTTTATCTGAAAGTTAAATAAACCTATGCATCTGTTATCCAAACCCTTTCCAGACAAAATTTCTCTAATCAAATCTACGTTATATCCTCTGGTGTGTATCCCTTGCCTAACAGTTCCCCCATTATGTACACCTTAGTTTATACTATGTTGATGTTTCCAAGCATTTTAAATAATTGGGGGTTATACTGTGCATATATATATGTGTGTGTATGTGTGTGTGTGTATGTGTGTACAGAATATATATATTCATGCCTACAGAATCTGTACATATCCAAGTCAAGTACATATGTAGCTGCCTCTCCAGCACACATTCACACAAACATTAATAAAAACAGGTTAAATAAATTGGCTAGAGCCTGGACTTTTTTCCAACTTGAAATAAAATAGTTATGTCAGCTGAAGCTTGGAAGCAAGTTTTACATTTGTCTGTAAGTGTGATTTCCTTGGCATTTATCTTTTATAATTATGATGACATTAGAATTATTGACTTAATAGATAATGTATACTTAGTATTCTATGTATTCTGTTCATTAAACATGTAAAATCTTGGTATGTTTTTTGAACTTTTAGATGATATGTGAATGATATGTGAATATAATACTGTGTGTTTGTATACTATATTCTATATACACATGGAATGCTTTATGTGTATTTTTTGTAAGACTTTATGTATATTTAACCTTTAATTTAACTAGCAGGTTGTAAGATTTACATAAAAAATAGATGAGCTTTGAACTCACTGAATGTTATTGGTATAGCATAATCAATCATCTCTAAATGTTAATGGTGTTAAAAACAATGAGAGCATATGTCTTATATTTTTAATACTGTATATTAGTAAAATTATTAGCATAGATTAGGGATTTATATCATGCCCTTTATGTTTAGTTAGAATTTACAGGTTTCTGAACAGCAGGTTGTAGATTTTTATCATCGAAGGTGAAAGATAAAAAATTAAAAAATAAGTATTTATATAAAGCATTTTACTGTGGATAACACGATACTTGATTTGGTAACTGTAGCGTCCTTTCTGGAATTAAGTAAATCTAGCATATATTACTGACTATATTGTAGTGCTTAAACTGTTCCTACTTTCTCTCATTCCCACTCTGCTATCTTTTAATAAAATGTGACTTTTATAGGTGTTATCCTAATTACATCATACACACAGTTTTTCAATGAAATAAAAAGTCAATATGTGAATGACAGTAGTGTGGGTAAAAGCAGGATTTCCAATACTAAAAAGCCTGCTGTGGTAACAAAGAGTGAATCAATCCCTGTGTTGCAAGCTCCTTGATCATATCTTTAAAACTGATAGTAACAAAGAATATTTATTTGTTGCCAAGCTATTGTAGGATTTATTTTTAAACTCAAATCCCAATTATCAAGAAAATTGCATCCTCTTTATCTCACAGAAGGGCATACTGCATCATAGCATATTTGGTTATTTGGGACTATAATATTGTTACCTTGCTTGAAACACATGGTCTCTCTTGATATACAAGAAAAAACTGAATCCATTTCAATAAATTAATAGGGATGAGAATCCCAATCCATCCTTCTTTTCAGAGGTTCGCATACATTGTAATGAAATGCATTAGGAGTTTTCTTCACTTGAAATCCAAATGAGACCCATTTTGGCTCACACCCTTGACAGTCTCTTTTATGAGCACTGCTGTCTCCTGTTCATGTGTGGGCTTAGTAAAATGCTTCCTTTGTAAGATGCACAGAGACAATATAATGCCACGAAAGACGAAGGTGTCAAAACACAAAGTTAGAGGCAATCTAATCAATGCCTCCTGATTTAGCCTTTGAAGGCTCTCTTCATTAAAACTCTTTAATTGTGAGGCTTATCTTGAGGTAGAGCTGTTACTTAATATTTTTCAGTGTCATTCTTTGGACAGTCATTTGTACCTTTTAAATGTATTTTCAATATTCTTTGTTTAGTAAATTGGATGCCTTGTTAGCATGGTGGTGGTATGAATGACTTGCATTAAAATGATTGAAGGTAATCATAGTGTATAAATGCTTGGTACATTCCCCCAAAAGTTTAACACTTTTCCTCCTATGTGCAGCAGTATAAAAAGGTGTTTTTCATTATGGCCTTCTTTTTATTCATGTATAGAAATGCGATTTATATTTTTTAAATTATATGTAAAAGAAATAACTGCTTTTTCCTTTTTTTTAAACAGAGGTTTCAGCTTTATTTTCATGTTAGGCAGCTGAAATGTAAAACCCATAAAACTCATGAAAATATAATCACAGTGAAGTATCCCTTCTTCTAAATATTTTCTAACCAAAATTGTGAAAAGAGGTGAGACAAGAGAAAGATGGCACACAGTTCTTCACAAAGGATCATAAAGTTGGTAATGGTTTCTAGAAACCATTCTTGAACGGAGTGGGCATTATTTAAAAAAACAAAGTATGTTTGAAAGCTATAATTTGGGAAATGCTTTAAAAAGAAATATTCACTTTCCATTTGAAAACTACTAAAAATAAATGAGAACCTATAATACTAAACTATTTCTTTGGTTCATGAATCAGATTATGTTGTTTGTTGTTAAAAAATAAAATATATTACTGATGACTAACACAGTATAAGTGTGAGATACATCAGTAAATATACTTGCATATTACAGCTTCTCCTTATATTCTTATAAAAATGTGAATAAATTATCTTGTTATGGAATCGACAAATACATGCATTTTCAGCATAATCTAATATCTTTATAATCCATCATAAAAACAGATGTGTTTAATCTCTCTTGAAATATCTAGAAAGCTGGAATCCCTCGATGGCCCTATTACAATTATTGTAAGTTATAATAAATAATTTTAAAATAACATAGAAAAACAAAAAGATAAATACCACAAAATTTATGTACAGAGCCTCTTGAAAATGGAAAAGAATTCAAGCAACTTTGACCTGATTTTTAAATGACTAGTGTGGTGAGTACAGCTGCTCTAGCTTAGTAATTATTTGTGATAGGTTGTTTTTGAGTCCCATATGTATAGGAGCTCCATGCCCAACTACCTCATTTGCTGGCACACAAACAGAATCTTCCAGGTGCTGAAAATTAAATTTTAATATATTATTTAAATATTAAGAGAATTACAGTTTCAGTAATTTTACTGCTACAGCTGTAGTGCAAAGTATGGCTGTAGACTATAGAGGTTGTTGAATAGTCTACCAAATAG
Source organism: Crocodylus porosus (assembly GCF_001723895.1). NCBI lineage: Eukaryota > Metazoa > Chordata > Crocodylia > Crocodylidae > Crocodylus > Crocodylus porosus. The sequence goes on along the minus strand of NW_017728909.1, from coordinate 62,559,056 downwards.
AAAATCTACATTGGTTTAAAATGCTCATAAAAATACAATTTTGATTTACTACTACATGATTTATGTAATATTTCATATATGGTATGTTGAATTAATTTTATGCAGATATTAGCCAAGATTAAAAAGATGTTAAGTTTGTTTTCACTATTTTTGCAATGCAAAATAGATCAAATAAAATATAGCAAGGAGGAGTGAATGGCACCCTCTACAAAGGGCTAGAATGAGGCTCTGACTCAGCAAAGCAGTTAAGCACATCATTAATTTTAAAGTGTGTGTGTAATTATGTTGAGTCAAGTTTTAACAGCTTTAGTGGATTGAGACTTTAGGCATGTGACTTCAGTGGCACTTAAACCTGTGTTTTAAATTAAGCACAAGCTTAAGTGCTTTGGCCGAATAGAGTTTTTCAGCCCTAATTCAAGGCTTAAGTGGGACTTAAATGATACTTTGGTCTGCTCCTCTGCACTGGAATGATTTTCACCCTTAAAATATCAAAAGGAATGTGGTACAATAGGTTGGAAAAATTCAGTAATTGTAAGAATTTTTCTTTGGCTCAGTTTTAGTGTTCTCTTAACTATTGAGTCCAAACTGGTCAATAATGTTTTGAACCAAAGAAGGACTAAGAAAAACTGGAAATAACGCTTTCAATTTTTTAAAAAAAAATTTAAATATTAAAATCTGTGTGTATAAAATCTGTCCTTGGAAACATTGTTGTTCTGCTATATTACCAGTTATAAGGCTTTATTCTGGATGAACTCATTGGGGATGGTATCACTGGTAGCTCTCCCATCTGTGTCTTCCAAGAAATATTAAAGACCAGACTATATTTATTATTACATCAGTACAAATAATGAAATGAGTTGAATTGCTTCAGATTTATGCCAGTAGGGGAGATCAGTACTTGTACAATTTTATTCTAATTTCTTCTTGTTTCACTGGTTACCATTGTTTTTCTATTAATCCCTTCTGAATTCTTAACTACTTTTTAACACTGCCCGTTAAAAAAAAAACCCCAAACCCAAAACTGAATTGTAATTTAAATAGGCCTGAAACAAGACTAAATAGTCAACATCTGCATAGTGAGTGCTACCTAGATTCTGTTTGCTTGTTTGCTTTCTGTTTGTTTGTCTTTTTCATTTTGAAGATTGTTTGGATGGAATTTTCAGATATTGATATAATTTTTCCATTGATTGACTCTTGGGGAGGCAAAGTCATTCTATCTTGACTATTGTACTGAATCTGGGTTGTATACTGGGTTGTATTTATTGCATTAGTAATGGTATTGTTTATTCCATTGTAGCAGGATACTACCATGAGTCTGAGACAAGGTCTCTTGATTTTGGGCTTTGAATAGGTATCACATGACCTTGTGGGAATAAGAAGTAATGCCAGCTATAGTCTACCATAAACATAGAAAGCAATAGCAGCGACAGCCTTTTAAATATATTTTTAAAACTTGGTGGGAAATGGCAGATTGCAATACTTTTCTTTCTTAATTACAGTGTCACAGGATTCAGGAAGCAGTTCAAGATTGTTACGACAGTAACATCTAGTGTGGTTTTTAATAGGGATAAAACCTGGCCGGCAGAGTTCAAGGTGAAATGGATTTCAAACAAAACAAAACCTAAAACATACCAAATTACAAAAAAAGGAGGGTTACTGAATATTCATCTTGTATCTTCCCATTAACATTAAACCTTGTCTGTGTATCCTGACCAAAACATTAATAACGTTAATGATATGACTTAAAGTAAAAAAAAAACTTTAAAAATGGTATATGAGCCACAGTATTGAGTTTTGTTGTATAAATACTAATTTTCCTCTCATCTTTAATACATAATAGTGCTTTGAACATTAATATTTACTAAATTTCAAGATTTAAATTCCTTTGTTTTGCGAAATAGTCAATATAGCATGTAATTAATTAAGTGTTCACACATTCCTTTTGATTTCTACTAGTACTGAATCAATTTAAAGGGCTGTAGTCTTTTGTCACCTTCGAAGAAGAATTTATGTACAAAATACTAGGTATTGCTAATATTCACCATGGAGTAGTTTGAGTAGCACTTTTGACTGCTACTAGATTAGATATTCCTTCTTCTCTTGATACACTCAGGTTTGTTTCTGAAAAAAGGAAAAGACTGAAAGATTTAATGTAACTTGAAAGCACATACTCCTCTTCTATAATAAAAGGGACCTTATGTACTACTTCTGTTCATAAATATGTGGTGGCCTCATGTTCATTTTCAGAAGCTAAGTTTGTCTTTTCTTTATGTACTGATGAAGTTACTATTAGATTCTGTTGGTTCTTATGATGAGATAAATGTATCCAATTTAAAAAAGAAAAAGATTTTCAAAGCCGCTGGTGATTTCTGATTACAATCTAGTCAAATGACTGTACAATGCAATTTGGTTAGTTTTTCTCAATAGTGGTACAGCAAATTAGATAAAGTATTATTATTAATTGTATATATACCAAAGCTAGGAGTTGTGTTAAGGGGTTTTGTCTAATGCTTGATTTTCAAGATGACCACAGTCACTCAACTTCTCCAGCCCTTTTTTTCTTTAATATGTCTGTTTGTTAAAGTAAAGCACTATCTTCTGTATTATGAAAACATACTGTTCAGGAGATAAGGCATTCATGGAAGACAAGCATCCTCAATTATGCAGAATTGCTGATGATGACCATGATGTAGAAATAAGAAAGAGAAAATTAACCATGATTGAAGGTATAACAACAAAAATTCTTAGAAGACTCAGCATTTATAGATACTAAAGTAAAACAGTACTGAAGTATAGGTCATAATTATATGCCTTTGTAAAAGCATAAAATAGGTTCCTAATAGACCTGTCCTTCTGGTTTTTGAATTAGAGATAATTACTTTTTATAACTTAGTAGTCATATCTGCAAACTAACTTGCTAATCTGACCCTGGAAAGAACCACAAAGCTATAAAGAACTCCACTATTAAAATGACTTACCAGAAGAAGCTGGGACTTTGCTCTAATTTGGTTTACTGGAATTAAAAATAGAAGTAACATCTTCTATCTATTGAAGTCAATGACAAAACTCTCATTGGCTTTCCTTGGGTGCTAGTGGGTTATAACTTGCTATTGCTCTACTTCGTAGGGTGTAAAATCTGAAGTACTGTAATGACTATATTATAAATTATACTACAAATACTATACCATGTTTGAAGTGTTTTCTACCAAAAATAAGCAAAAAATATAACATTGAAACCAAATTGTGTCTATTTGCATGCTTTATAATATTCACTTTTATCCTTTGGTAGCATTTCAAAAGTATGGAATCCTTACTTTAGATTTGCCAACTGCACATAGGAGCAGATGTTCCCATTCATATTTCTTTGGATTTTCCTTCACCAGTCTCTTGCTTTGTATGATTATGACCTACAGACTATTTAAGACCAATGTCTGCATAATTTCAAATTCATAGATGTACTGTTTAGCTAAAGGGGAATCACTTGCTTAGAACCTCACTTCTGATGAAAGTTTTGAATTTTAACATTTAACTCAAAGCAAAAATATAGGGGAGTGACCCCTGAAGATTGAACAAATCTAATTGGAAGTAGCTTAAAAGATGATAATATCAATGGGTTTCATTGCAGCATAATTATATGTTGCGGCAGAACCCTGAAACTCTACTTCTGAACATTGGCAGGCAGTATCTTAAAAGCCCAAGTCAGGAAGCTAGTATCTAGGGAAAATAATAGCAGCCATATTACTACAAAATATGTATTTTAATTACAAATAATCACAGCCTAATCATCAATCCTTTTCTTACAATTAAGTCTTTTTCTTTTCATTGTTTCTGTTTTTCAAATGAGATCCTAAGAATTAAAATCCTGGCATTCTAAGATTGTAAGGGCCTACAAAACTTATGTTCAACATCTATCCTTTTCATGCTTAGTAATTAAAAATGGCTATAGGCATTTTTTATCCTCTGAGATTTACCAACTGCTAAGGCTTTCAACATTTGTAGAAGGATTTCTTCACCTGCTTTCATGTAAAATAACCAAATATCAGAGCAGCTTGAAGAATTAAAAAAAAAAAGTTTACCTCTAGGCCTCTCATTTTCAGCACATAGATGGCTGTATCATTATTCTACCATTCTATTAATTTTGAAATCCTAAGAACAAAAGTCATTAATAAGTCTTTTGTCATGGATAAAAAAGAGAAGATTCCGTTTTAGTATTTGTGTGTCATCATGCCAGGCCTAGAAAATTAGCCTAATTTATTATTTAAAACACTGGTGGGATTCCTAATTGCATTCATCATTAGATATGACACGTTTAGAACCGAGAACCATATCCAGTGAGAATTTTCCAGTTTGAATTTTGAAATAAAAATATTTTTCAAGAGATCCCTAGCTATTGCTTGTTACCATGGCAACACTCCTATTTGTCTGAGAGCTCTGTCCGCTGCCAATGAGAGAGCGAGCAGCGTCAACTAAACATACGAATACATCAAAGACAAATTCATATGCTCAATCTGATCAGCTCAATTAATGTAAGAACAGAAGCTGAAGGGGGTTAAAAGAGGGCATCCATTCAGGATAGATGAAGCCCCTTTTAGCAGAATATATACGCCGGCCTTTTGGGGGAGGAATTTAGCACACTGTCAAAAACATTATCAGAAAAGGAAAGTACTAGGCCTCCTACACCTAACAGATATGAAGCTGTCAGACAAAGAATAGCACTATTCATTAAATGACACTTATTTTCTCCCACTTTACAAGAATACAGCGAACAAAACAAGCAGGGGAGCAGCTGAGAGAGACACTTTTTTCTTTTCCTAGTGATGACAGACATGCAGCAATTATGGTGATAACTAAGGAATACTAAACAAGAAGCCAGGCTCCATTCTGTTTATCACCTTAAATTTTATGTTGCTAAATTTGCATGCAACTCTTGTTTTGTTTTATTATTTATGTCTGGGACAAATTAGATCCTTTTGTTTTTAACATGGTGCTTTCAGTGTGGTGAAGAGCTCCTCTAAACTATTCACGTTCTCTCATTTTTCTTGTTAAATGGCCATATCAAATTGAAGTGCTTTTGAAGTAAGACATTTTCAAAGCACAACAAAACTGCTGTTATCAATGTGGGGAAAAAGAACATTAGTGTAATGGCAAGTATTGTATAATATTTCTGCGACATCTAGTTTAAAAGAGATGTAGTGAAAAGTTCTATTAATTGCCTATGCCTTCTGGATATAGTACATAGAGCAGTGGTGTTTTTGTTTTTTTAATAGGTTCATTTTTGTTATCATAAAAAGTTGTAGTTGTTAGATAGCAGAAGCTGAGCTTGTGCAGTTTGTAACAGGTGCAAACAAGAGGGAGATCCCACAGGGTTACTGCCTTTTAAGAATCTTATGCTTAAGCCATGATGATCTGATTTAAGGCCCATTATCAATAGTCTGCTACTTATATCTGCATGATCATGGACTGATTGATACCGACTTTGTAGCCATGTGCTCCGTAATGTGCTGTCAGGAAATGCTGACAGTTGCAATGAAAGAACAATAAATGTGGGGCAGTGGTAATGTAAAGGTCCAGCTAGGCTGTATGAAAACTGATAGCTGGGATATTGGCTCCTATGTTACCATATATACCAGTCCCTTTGAGAATTTAGCTTGTGAGTGAATTAAAATGGTCTCCTGATACATGGAAGGAAAAAAAAAGGTCTTCATTTAAGGAACTTGCAGACTTTGCCAAAACCCTATGTTTACAGACACAGCCCATTTATCTATATAGTATTTTAATATTAAAAAACTTGATACTCAAAAATTGAGATGTTTAACATTTTTGAAAAATTATACTTGAAAATCAATATACAAAAATGCTATACCCATTGTATATAAATTACTCCAAATTATATAGAAATTACATTTTAACATTACATTTGAATTTTAGCTTTAATTTGTTGATAAAATGTTTTCTTCAATGCTCCCGAGAACGCTTTAATTTTTGAACACTCACAATTTTCATATATGGCTTCATGCTATTTATAGAGAAATAAGAAATTTAGGATGTCATAATTAAATTGAATGGTGATAATCCTCCATCTGTTACTCTGACACAACTCCTTTTGAATTGGTCCTGACTTGATCTTGCCTGAATTCAGTGGCTCAAAGGCCTCAGTGGGATTTGTGTCTGAGTAAGAATTGCAAGAGTGGTCCAGTGTGCACATTACCAAGCTATGGAAACCAGCAAGAAGTGTACTCTGGATTTATAATGTCAACAAGCTACTAAACATTTTAAGATATTTTCTAGTGTTACAGAGCTGTCACTGATAGAAAGTAACCTCTGAGATGTGTTAAAAAAGGAAGTGGACTGTGCAGAAAGGAAGTAAAGTGTCTGTTTTCTTGTGTTTCTACAAAATCAAAGAAATTCCAGTTGAGAGCTGGAACTTTGTCCTTCATTGAACCTGGTACTCCTAATTTTTATTATTTGAAACAAGGCTGTCCTTCTGATAGTCAGCAGGATGCATGTAACTTAAGGATTAGTTTGCAGCCCCTAAGCTGCCCCCAGTTGTCCCAGCTGCAGCAGCAGACCATGTCTGAGCCCCCCCTTCTTCTTCCAGCTTCCACTTCCTGCTCCCACCTTAGGAGTTGGAGCAGGGCAGAGTACTACAACCTGCCTTGCCACAGGAGCCCATGGCCCAGGGTGCCTGTGTAGTGTGGTGTAGAGGGGGAGTTTCATGGCTAGAGAACCGAGTAAGGCCAAGATGCCCATACCCAGGGTGCAGTGGTGGGGCACCCACACAGCATGCAGCCTAAGGGCGGCCCTTGCATTGTGTTGGTGTGACCTGCAGGGTGTGCAGTCTCAGGCTGCTAAGAAGGTGGACAGCCCTATAGTGCTCAGAGCCCACCTTCTATTTCTGCTCAAAAATAAGGCCTAGTTGTTTGAACTTCCATTCAAAGAAATGATTCCTGTGTCAGAACTGACAAGCTAATGCTCCCTCATAGTTGGGTATTTTAGCATATATAAGAATAACCCACACTTTTAAAGCAAAGGGCTAGATTCTATTCCACCAGTGAATTGTATACATGGATTTAGGTGTCCAAAGGCAATTCTGTTCCACTCTGCTTGAATCTCTGGAAAACTGATATTACAAAAAGCTGTAGGTCCTTCTTGTTTAAGCCTTTTTGTGACTCAATCTTTAAGGGTAAGATGACAGAGAGTACATCTGCACCAACTATTTACTGCAGAGTAGACTAATTAGCTCCACAGTAAATGTCACATATCTACACGTGTGCCCCTATTAGCTTGGAGCAAACTAATCAACTCCACAGCAGGATAGTAGTTATAAATAGAAGTACTATCCTTCTGCAGAGTTTTTATTTCACTGCAGCACACATATAGATGCTGTCCTGGCTGGCTGAGGCACGAGGGTCTTTCAGTTTGGGGCTGCCTGATGGGTAGCTGTGCACTGAAGCACCCTTGTTTCCCAGCCAGCCCCTCTACAGCAGGTTGAGCTGGCAGGGGGAGCAGCTCTGGGTTGGCAGACTGACCTCTAGGGTCTCCTGCCAACTGGGGTTGCTCTGAGCTGGCTCAACATGCTGTGGTCCCAGACACATACTCAAACAGCATTCTTGAGATTGATGAACTCCAGAACAATTATTGCTTCACATTAATTACACATGTAGACATGTCCAGTGTGTTACAAGCACATTAATAGATTATGAGGATTATATCTCTTTTATGACTGAAACTTTAAGGGTGAGATGACAGTGGGCTCACCTACATCGCGTGGAATGGAATTGCACTTAGGCACCTGATTCCATTTAGATGCCTAATAGATGGAGTAGAATTTGGCTTAAACTTGGTGATGTTGCTATATATTATTACTTAAGTATTAATTTTAGCTTGTATGCGTATTAGAATAAGACGTTTGTTGCAACATGTTAAGTTGTGTACTAGGCTTGCATAATGTTTGCAGATTCATGCTAAGAGTCTAGCTAAACTGTGTCTGACCTCTAGTGCAGTCAAATATCTTTAAGGATTGATTAGTAAGGCTTTCTGTTTCCTTTCCCAGACAAAGATGATGTATGTGGGTCTTGCCTATTTTAGTTTTCCCCTTAATGAGAATACCAGATAGCTGCCAGTAAGAATAATTTGTGTTTTCTGTATTGTGGTATATTTGGTATCTTTGGCTTTTAAGATAAGTACAGGAGAAAGAATTGATTCTGTAAAGTTAATTGGTGAAAATAAGTAAAGGTATTAAAAGGTTTGCATGAAGTCATATGAGCCATTCGGATTGCTGTAGCTGTGTTAGATCGTAGATGGGTAACTGATGGGTTATTACCTATTATAATCCTAATACTTTCTAATTGACATATTGACACAGTAGACTGAAGCATCTTTCCTTTCCCTGGTGCTGAAATAATAGGGCTAATCTATAAAGGGAAGACAGTATGTAGTATGTTCAAAAGTGAATTTTTACAGGGTGTGTCTACACAAGACACTGTGCAGTTGCGTCACTTGGCAAAACCTGTGATGTTACACTACAGTGCAGTAGCATTAGGCTACTGCACAATAGCGTCACAGAAAAGGTGTTTGCCAGCACTACTGCACAGTAACTCAGGTTACTACATATTTATTTAGTACTTGTTTACACAAGTACTAAATAAATATGCAGTAATGATTGCGCAGTAGTATCTCGTGTAGACATGGCCACAATGTACTAGGTAACGCACTCTAACTCACCATTGGGATGTTTTTAGTGCATGTTAAGGCCCAGATCTTATGTCACTGTTTCAATATCTAAGTTATTAAAGGTGATCCTGTTCCACCCTGCCCAACAGCCAAAATTCTGCTGTGGTGTCTAGTTTCCTTATATGACTACATCTTACCCTAAAAATATCCCTAGGCGATAAAATGTAGCCTATTGCACATGCTTAGAAACAATTCAGCACAATAACATAGGGACTTTATTTATGTTCTGTTATGATCCAGTTCCATCTGGAAAAGTGTGTAAATTCCTTCCTTAAATCCTTAGAGTAAAACCTCATACAGTGGCTGTTTGACATGTGGTTATGATGCCCATCTTTCTTGCTCAGTAACCTCATAATTAAGACATTTGCCCAGGAAGTGGGAGACATGGGTTATAGGCCTCCCTCTCCTAAGGGGATATGAACCATGTCTCCTACTTCCAAGATAATGTTCTGCATGTGGGACTGTATAAGCAAGTTGCATTAAGGACTCATAGGATAAAATAGGTAACTAGCATTAGGAACAAGGGCTAGATCCTGAGCTGCTTCCTTCACAGGACAGGGTGCATCTTACTGAGCCAGGCTCCTTCTGTCCTCATAAATCTTTCATTCTTGGCCTAACTGCAACAGTGGGGAATTAAGGCTGTTCTTAATTTTGCCTAGTTCATAGCCACTGTCCTGGGCACTCTTCTTATATCCCCATGGGGAGAGATAAGCCAGTAACGCATATCTTCTACTTTCTAGGCAAGTGCCATAATTAATAAGGATTTGGACTCATGTACCAGAACACCCCTCCCCTTTTAGTGAGCTGGATTTAACAGAATCTTTACATAATCTTACTGTTATATCACTGCAGGGCAGAGAACATTGCCCTATGGGGCACTTTAAGTTACTTATTAAGACAAATCAGTGGTTCAGAAGTACAATAGGATTGTTTTCCTAAGAGAGATTAATAATTTTGGGGTGAATGGAAGCTAAGATGTATATGCTTGATAGGTGGGATAGGATCTTGGTCTAAGTGCACTGTAGTTTATTCCATGCTTATGAAACTTAATGCATACAAAGGGTGTCCAACCAGGAAGTTGGTGAGGAGCTGTTAGTATTCTATAAGTATGGACCTACTGAATTCATGGCGGAAGTAGGCTTCACATCAGCTCCTTTAACCTTGCAGATCTCCCTCCCCCCCCCCACTCACTTCTGATTGGCAGGGGGGTGAAAATTATGGTTTTAAATATGGTGTTGTCTTTGCCTCCAAGCTGGTCAGCAGCAAACAGCAGGGCCACTGGGGCCCCTAAGCCAATCAGCAATGGGGGAGGAGGGTGCAGGGGAACCTGCAAGATAAAAGGACCTGCCACCCAGCCCACTTCTACCATGAATTCAGTTGGTCTCTATCTATAAGTTCTCTCCTGTGCTTAACTTTTCTGTATGAACAAGCTTCAACTTTGAGACTTTTCTACAGTTTTACCTTGTAAAATATTAACACTGTAGACCACAACACTTCCAGAAACCATTACATATCATTATATACTCAGACAGTCTTTAATAACCAGTGCACAGTTTCTTGACATAAGAGTATATAAGAAGTCCAATAAAAAGAATTATAGTGTACTATATCTCAAAGGCCACCTAAATTGCAGATCAATGAAACCACGATGCCAGCTCTCTTAGTTATGAAATTGTGTTCATTGTCTTCATATTGTTAAGTGATTGACTACGGGAAATAGAATTCTTTGTTGCATATGCCGTGAAGGTAGGTGTGTGTGTGTGTGTGTGTGTGTGTGTGTGCGCGTGCGCCTGGTGGTAGTTTTTAGTATAATGCTATACTATTTATAGTGTTAGCGTGTGTGTATATAACTATATATAAAACTATATAAACACACACACTATAAATAGTATAGTTTTATACTAAAAACTAGTACCACAGCACATGTGACAAATAATTCTATTTCCTTTATTCAGTCAAGTATGTATGTATTCAATATATCTGTTCAAATATGTATATTGAACATATATTGGATACATATTATATATAATATTCAGATTACTGGTATGTCAGATTCAAATTTCTGAAACAACAAACTGTTTTTGAATTAGCTCTGCACAGGAAAGAACATGCTCCTACCAACTCTTTTCTCTTCCACAGTTATAGCTTAAAAATGCCTAAACTGATTGTTACAAAAATTTATTAAAAAAATGCAGTTCTGGCCTGATACCTTGTACCATATGCCAAGAATAAGCCTGAAGCAAATTTTAACGTTCACATTATAACCCTCTGAAAGTAGGGATGTATAATGGAAATGCTGACAGACCCTGAATGACACTTACGCTGACAGGCAGTAGCACCAGTAGGCACCCATAATTAGATCTTTTGTGTGCTTGCAGTTAGCTAAAAAATACTTCCTACTTTTTTACAAAACAAAAAATTCAAGACGAACCACCAAAAGGTAAGCTGTACACTGATGATGGAAAAGAAAAAAAGAATTTGCAAATAAAGTGTTTTTACTATATGAACTTCTTATAATGTTGTCTATTATAGTTTCATTCAGAGATGTGATTGAGTAAAGGTTTAATTCAAAGATTCCAGCTGACACAACTTTCTGAAATACAAGGATCAACACAATGAATTTACTTGCTGCAGTGGCAGCTTTAATATTTTCGAATAGAGATGCTATTCAATGTAAGAAATTAATATGGATTGTACTACACGTTGTAGTATTCTATTAGCTTTTCCTCTGTTTGTTTCTTCAGCATAAGTGAAATGTGATCATTTTGGCTCCTATATATTTTTGAATACTTTTGGGTTCATGCAGTACTAGCGGTGGGGGGGTCTCAACCGGCCCAGGGCCTACAAATTTGTTTGCTTAGGGCTCACTCAGGGGTTAATCTGGCCCTGGGTGTGTGGACCAATTCAAGACTAAAGTTAGTCCCATGTCAATGGACACATAACACGTTAATGTGCATTAGCACATCTACATGTTCACTAATGTGATTTAACTACTCGAGCATAAATTTGATACCTGTTTTATGCAGGTATCAAATTAGGCTCAAATAGCCTAAAATGGCCATTTTTAAAGAGCCTAAAAAGGAAAAAGCAAACTTGCTAAATGGGTACTTTGCATCAGTTTTTCACTAGTTCCATGGGACGGGCCTGCCCACTATGGGTCAGGGAGGCCCAGGTGAGGGAGATTCCTTGCCCTCCATCAAAGCTTACCTCGTGAAGGAACACCTTGACAGGCTGGATACCTTCAAGTCAGCTGGCCATGATGGGTTACACTCGAGGGTACTCAGGGAGCAGGCGAGCATCATAGCTCAGCCCCTGGCATGGATCTTTGAGAGCTCTTGGTGCTCTGGTGAAGTGCCCAATGATTGGAAAAAGGCCAATGTCATGCCTATCTTCAAGAAAGGGAGGTAAGTAGATCCAGCAAACTACAGGCCTATCAGCCTGACCTCTATCCTCAGGATGGTCTTGGAAAAGATTATCAAGGAGCCCATCCTTAACAGACTAGCTGAAGGCAATATCCTAAGGGATACCCAACATGGGTTTGTTGCGGGTAGGTCTTGCCTGACCAATCTCATTTCCTTTTATGACCAGGTGACTTATCACCTGGACAAGGGGGAAGAGATCGATGTTGTATACCTCAACTTTAGAAAAGCCTTTGATCTGGTATCCCACAATCACCTTTTGGCTAAACTGGCTAACTGCAGCCTTGACGTCACCACAATCCGCTGACTGGGGAACTGGCTCCACGGTAGGACCCAGAGGGTGGTGGTCAATGGGAGCCAATCGTCTTGGTGTGCTGTCACCAGTGGGGCCCCACAAGGCTCTGTCCTAGGGCCTATACTGTTTAACATCTTCATCAATGATATGGACATTGGTGTCAGAAGTGGACTGGCCAAGTTCACCAATGACACCAAACTCTGGGGTAAAGCATCCACACCTGAGGATAGAAGGGTGATCCAGGAGGATCTGGACAGACTTATAAAATGGGCAGATGAGAACCTGATGGTGTTCAACACTGAAAAATGCAAGGTTCTCCACCTTGGGAGGAAAAACCTGCACCATGCATATAGTCTGGGTAGTGCTGCACTGGTTAGCTCTACAGATGAAAGGAACTTGGGGGTCATGGTTGACCACAAGATGAACATGAGCCTGCAATGCAATGCTGCGACTGGTAAAGCGAGCAAAACGCTGGCTTGCATCCATAGATGCTTCTCAAGCAGATCCCAGGAGTACTGTGTCCAGTTTTGGGCTCCACAACACAAAAGGGATGTGGAAAAGCTTGAGAGGGTGCAGAGGAGAGCCACGCGCATGATCAGAGGTCAGGAAAACAGACCTTATGATGAGAAGCTGAGAGCAATGGGGCTATTCAGCCTGGAGAAGCGCAGGCTCAGGGGTGATCTGGTGGCCACCTATA